>NC_044987.1:50080987-50823266 GCF_008728515.1 Papio anubis | reverse complement strand
CTTACCATGCCTGGGCCATAACAAACTTTTGGTAAATGTGTGTTGAATGAATGAATGTTCAAAATATGGTCATAGTTTGGTGAGGAAACTTGGTAGACTGGGGCATAGGAATTATATGGAGATTGGGTGGAATTTGGATGAATAAAATGAAAAAGGTAGAATAAAAAAGACTAAGGAAATTGAATTTCATATAGTGGACTTGCAGGAGATTTTGAAATTTTTTGAGCTAACATAGCTAAAAATCAGTTTGAGTTTCTTTCTAGAAAATAACTATTTGCCATTCGCTAGTGTAGGCAAATGAATCCTTTCCTCTTCCAATGTCTGATGAGGTGGCCTGGCCATGAGAAATGCTCTCCTGCTGAAAGCAGCCTAGTTTATCTAAACCTCAAAGGCCAACAGGGTAGCAGGGAAGTGGGTCCTGGTTTTTTTCATTGCAAAGAACCACTTGTATTATTTTTTACCTTGATAAGCTCCCATTTAAACACAGCTTATGCTCTTTACCAACGACACGTATGAAGCTACTACTTATTTTCCTATTTTCCATTAATTCAAGATAAGCTACTGTTGGTAAGTGGGAGATAAGCAGTGCTGATTGAACAGTAAGCTGATACGTTTACAGAGGAAGGCGAAGATACTTGCCAATTTCTTCGGTGGTTTCCAATTTTATCTCCAGCGATAATACAATTTTTTGAGGCATTTTAATATGTCCAAATCCTCTTGAGGACCCCATTGCCCCAGTACTATTTCCTCTGATGTTTAGAGGTTGGGGTCCCAGCTTGGGCACAGTTGTATCAGATGACCAGAGATCACTCAGGACTACGACTGTAGCTCTGGTGACTTCACGGAGAGAGGATGCAGCCTGGACCACTCACGTTTGTCAGTCATTTTATCTTGGAATAGGTGATGTGAAGGAATCTCGATGTGTTTTAAAGCCTGTGAATAAGGAATTGAGAAAGAGAGAGCTCTGGACCAAATGGGTTTCATTTTCTTCCTTAGCTTACTTGCCACTAGGGGGAGTATGTGAAAAGAACAAAAGACAATTCTTTGCTCTCGTCTCTGAAGCTGAGTCAGAGGGCCCATTGTCACAAAAGCTTTGTGTAGCTTTATGTTAATTTCACATTTTGCATGGCTTGAAAGTGACTATCAGCCCCTATTCCCTGCAAATCTGGGGATTTTTTTTCCCCTAATTTTACAGGGAAGCTGGCAATGACACCTGATTCTGAGTTTGCCCATTAAAATAAATCAAAGAATGGTTAAAAGAATGGTGGAAAACAAGAAGAAAGAGCTGTGAAAACATTATATACTTTGTAATGTTACATCATAACCTGGTGTCTCTCATTGATTACTCATTTATTCTTTGAATGACTCTTTATTGAACACTATTTATCGTGCCAGGCACTGTGCTAAGCCATGAAGATATAAATATAAAACACAGTCCTGCTCTCAGATTGTCAACAGTCTATTGTAATAAATATGATGAAGGGTAGTATAGGCTTCCAAGGCAATGCATGAGAGAGGCTTATACTACCCTAACCAGGGATCCATGGGAAGACTTTAGTTTGAAAGGATGTGTGAAAGATAGTTTGGTTAAATGGATGTGGTGAATGGTGGTGTGGAGTATGTTGTGTGGAAAGGCAACAGCACTTGCAAAAGCCAGGAAGTGTGTGCGAGAGAGCCTGGTTCATTTGGGAATGGAGAGAATGGCTGGAATGGGTTAAGGGTAGGGAAATTCAGTAGGTGAGGTTGGAAAAGATGACTTCAAGGTCTTTTTTACTTAATTCATGAGTAAGAGGAATCACCGAAGGGCATTAGGCTAGGGAGTAGTTTTGAAAAGAAAGGTGGCTAGGCATGGTGGTTCACCTTGTAATCCCAGCAGTTTGCAAGGTGAGAGGATCACTTGAACCCAGGAATTTGAGACCAGCATGGGCAACATAGCGAGATCCTGTCTCTATAAAAATTTTTTAAAAACTTAGCCAGGCAATGGGACATATGCCTGTAGTCCCAGTTACACAGGAGGCTGAGGCGGGAAGATCTCTTGAGCCCAGGAGGTCAAGGCTACAGTGAACCCTGATTGCACCACTGCACTCCAGCCTGGGCAACAGAGACCCTGTCTCAAAAATGAAAACAAAAACATGAAAAGAAAAGGAAAAAAACCAAAAGGGTGTTTGCCTGCCCTTTGCTGAGTCCTTTAGCCGTCACAGCTGTGTATTTCACCTAGGTTCCCTGTCCTATATACTGATCTGGAAAACCCTAGACATCTGCCCCTTTCCTGGTCAGAGAAGACCCCTGGCCTGGCAGAGCCTACAGCTCCAGCCTCAAGGTACCTGATTGGAGAAGTCCTCCGCATTGTATGACTTGGCTGCCTTGGACCTCACTAGGAAAGACCAGGGAAATAGGATTTTGGGGTCTTAACTTTGGAGTTCATTTTCTGCACTGGAGTATAGCAGAGCTGAAAAATCTCACTAAACTCTCAGCATGGCCTGTATCTTTCCTGTCCCCAACAAAAATGTGGGGCATTCTTCCTCAAAAATTCCTCATATGTAGGTGTTGCCTTATCTCCTATCTCACACACATGAGCTCATTTGAGCTCCTTGGCAACTCCATGAGCTGGGTACCATCACTCCTGTTTTATAGATGGGAAAACTGAGATTCAGAAGGCTGAAGTAATTTGTCCCAGGTCACAGAGCAAGTATGTGGTAGAACTCATAATTGATCATGCTGCACATGCACAGGTAACTTACCCCTGTTCCTTCCACCAATTTGTTTTCACTTGGTACATGGCACAAATTGTGAAATTATATGTACTCTTAGGGACACATCATCTCTAATCCTCCAAGAAAATGTTAGTACAGGAATGACAAATGGATTTCATCTTTATGCCAACACCCTTCAATTGATCGTTGCTGCTTAGAACAAAGTGATGAGTGTTGTGAGGCCACACCTTGGTGCAGCAGTAAAGAATACATGATTGATTGGTAATATCTGCTATGAATGCAGGAGAGAAAGGAGGCAGCACATAAGCCATTTCTAGATCTTATATTCCCCTTGGGCTGCCATAATCCTGCACTGGCCATGACATTTTCACTGACTCCCATCATCATCCTAACACCCATTTTGCTCATTTTCTCTTATTCCTTCCCTTCCTTGCTGAAACTGTTCTCACCCATTTAACAATAGCTTCAACAACTGTACTGGGTGCCAGGCACTTTGCGTATATTATTTCTAATTCTCCAACAATCATGTAAGGTAGGTAGAGACAAAAACAAGACTTAGAGGGGTTAAGTAGCTTGTCCAGGGACACACAACAAGCTGGAATTTCAACCCTGAACCACGTGGAAAACTTTGCATTTTTATAATGGGTAATGAAAATCTTCATATTCACTGTGTGCTTTGAGCCTCACAACAGCCCCAGGAGGTAGTTCTCTGGGTTTGCAATTGAGGGTGCTTGAAGCTCAGGGGAGAGGCACTGATTATTTAGTGACACAGTCACAGCTCCTGACTCCTACCTCAGGCCTTTTCCTGCTATTACCTTAGGCTCTGGGGAAGAGCCCTTGACCTCCACAAAACTATCTCTAAGAACTGATCTATACTACTGTGGGGAGAATTTGGAGGCCCTTGATTGATTTTACTCCTGCCAGCCTTACCCTGTTTTCAGCTCTTATCATCAAGAAGGTCTTTCTTTTATTGTTAGCTCTTTGTGTAATTTAGGTCATTTCTTAAAAAAAATTGTTGAGAAATTCACATAACATAAAATTAACCATTTAAATGTGAACAACTCAGTAGCATTTAGTACGCTTACAGTGTTGTGCAACTGCCACTTCTATCTAGTTCCAAAATATTTCCATCACTCCAAAGTAAAATTCATGACCTATTTAGCAGGTTTTTCCCCTTCCCCACTCCTCTCAGTCCCTGACTAACACCGATCTGCGTTCTGTCTCTATGGATTCATCTATTCTGGATATATCATGTAAATTGAATCATACATGTGACCTTTTGCATATGGCTTTTTTCATTTAGCAAAATGTCTTGGAAGTTCATTGCGTTGCAGCATGCATCAGTACTTCATTCCTTTTCATGGCCAGTATTCTAGTGCACATAATACAGTACCGTGATTTGTTTATCCATCCATTCATTGGTAGAAACTTGGGGTCTTTTTACTTTATGGCTATTATGAATAATACTGCTATGAGCATGTGCATACACGTACTTGTCTGAATATCTTTTTTCAGTTTTTTAAGTATCTATGTAGGAGTGAAATTACAGGGTCATGTGGTAATTCTACGTTTAAAAGATCCACTTCTATTTATTTGATCTTATTGGGTGTAGATGTACATGTTGATCATGAAGAAAGCCAGCCTTTTCTGAGCTATACAATTTTGACATCTGGCTTTATTTTGGAAACTTTTAAACCAGGGTTACCCATTACAGTTACAGTTTCCCTGAGGCAAACCCAAAAATAGGCATTTAAAGAAATAGTAGTTCTCTCTTATCACATCCATCCTATGTGCCAAGGACAGTGCTAGACACTCTTTGGACATGAGCTTTAGTCCCCAGAACAACACTTTTACAGATAAGGAAGCTGAAGTCTAGAATGGTTAGAGAACTTGTTCAGTGCCATGTAGCTTCTAGTGGTGGGATTTGAAGCTTTGGATGTCTGACCCCAAAGAATGTCTTTCTGCTACACCAAGCAGTCTTCCTCAAGAACTTTCTAGGCTGCTGCTGTCAGCTATGTTGTTGACCTTTCATGAGAAATGAATAGCCAGCTTTTGTTATGGGATTTTTCACAATAACAGCATAGCATTTATCAGGATCACTTTGACTGGTAAATGCAGAAATCATAGAAGGGAAATATAAAATAATAACTGTATAAGAATAGTTCAGGAAATCCAAAGGCAGTAATGCATGAAGGTCTCAGAAAGGATTGGAAGTGGAGCCTGGAAAGTTTCTAAGAACCAGGAAATTTTCTATCTCTATTTCTTACCCACACTTCTCTCATGTCTGCTGCCTTATTTCTCTACGTTGATTGGTTTTCTCTGATATCTAGTGCATGGGATAGAAAATGGTATGCCACAGTGTCTGCATTTATATCTCCCCTGTTTAAGGGAGTAGCCAGCTGAGTCTGGCATCACTTAGTTCCAATTTCAAGTTGCCAGGGAAGGGACTATGATTGGCTCTGCTTAGATTGGTCACCTAATCTTTGACTGAAAACTGTGAGAACCACATTATACATTCCTGCTAAGACCATTTGGAGGGAAGCGGATTGATAATCCTTTGTGAAAGAGGTGAACATTTGTTGGTGGAAGACCCAGAGATGACAAAGCATATCCTCTTCAGCTTTCACGAGAACATCTGTGAACCAGACATGAGAGAATTTGAAATGGAGAAACTCCAATACTCTAAGCTGTTATAGGCAGACAGGGGTGTCTGTGAAACACTGGAAGTAGCCTCTATAGTAGAGGACCTCTGGATAGTGTAGGAAACTTCTAAAGGTGGCACTTGCATCTGTAAGTGGTGTTCTCTCTAAAAGGAGACACATGCAACACTGTTCAGCTCCACAGCAGCTGCAGAGATGCCAGCAGGGCTGTGAACCTCTTTGAACATTTTGTAGTTATTTGCATTGGTATATTAGGAATAAAAGCCACTAGACCCATTAGAATATTGAGGTAGTGACCCAATTCACACTTAAGGTATGAACTTGGAACTGCTACAAATAGACAGATGAAAAATTCTCAAATTCTCAAAACTGGGAGGTGGCCATTAAAGTCAGATGTGTAGAACATGGGCCCTGTGGGGCCTAGAGAAGAATCGTAATGCAGAATCAGGATGACAGATGGAGACCTTCTGGACAAGAATGGGGTAGAAATGTGTCTTTAGACATACCTGAAGGTATAGCTAAAGATAAGGGGATTCACCATTCCTGAAGATCCCATCCCCCACTGTGGTGGTTATAATTGGTTTTATTAATATGTATACTTAAGATTAAATAATTTACATAGTAGTATGTATAGAGGTTATTCCATAGCATGGGCTTGCTTATTCTCAACTTTTTTGCAGGCATTGTAAGGTTCCACACTTTGAATTTTACAGATAAGATTCTGTTTTCAAGAATGGGCAGATCAGGTACACAGCTTGCCATAAAAAATGCAATCTGAATATAGCTTTTTTCTGTATTTAGGGCCTTGAGAGAGACACCACTTATGTTGCCACCTTGGTCAAATTGATGCCAAGATGACAGTATGGTTTTTGACGAGACAGCTGGCTCTTGAGTTGACGGGCATGTGCAAAGAGCCTAATCCTCCTGGCTTAAATTATTGAGACAATTGCCTTAGACGATACCCTTAAATTTAGCAGTCCAGCCAGCACAAAAGAGAAATGTCCAAATCTTTGTCCTTTTGGAAAGGAAAGAACTAGAAGACACTCATCTGATTCTGAAATATGAAGTCTGTGGCCCTGGAACATAAGCAGTTTCTTCACAGAAATTTACGAGGAGGAGCAAATCTTGGAACCAGTCTCCCTTTGCCTACAAAATGATCAAACTGTAATTATCACATTTATGGGGTAATTGTTCCAATTGTAGCAGAATGAGGTGCTCCAGCCCTCTTCTGCAGACACAAATAGAATTGTTATGAAGATGGAATGATGCTTGAAGAACAGCTTGCTTTGAGCTAGTTCTTTTTATAGTGAATTTAGGGTCAGGGAAAGGAGCTGTGTGGGCACCACTGGAACTCTTCCCTCTTCTCTCTGCATGGCCGGACCCTTTGACAACCACCTGCAGACACAGAACCAGATCCCAAAGTAGCACCAATTGTAACCCAAGGCCTTAGGGCTTAAAGTTGTTCTTGTCAGATCCCTGAACTTGGACAGGAGTTGGTATTTCTCAGATATGCCACAGGGCAGATGATGTGGGGAGTTTGGCTTGAGATGCTTTCACAGGGCAGGATGAGGACAATAATCCTTTGATAATAGGGTTACCAGGAGAGGAAGAGAAGAAGGAGGAAAGCGAAATATCACATGATGAGCGACTACTATGATCTAGGTACCGTGCAGCGCATTTCCTCATATGTCATTTCAATTAGGCATCAGGGTCCCAGGGAATTGAAGCACAGTGGACAGAAATGACGAGGTACAATGTTTGGGAGTCAGCCAGGTAAGCAGTCTTTATGTGGGTGTGCTGAGGTCCTGACCTTATAGTCTTTGGCTTTTGCCTCTGGAGTAGGAAATAGCAAGGCAGATGCTAATCAGGAGAGCCACTTGTGAGCCACTGGAGAGAACTTATACAAAATGGTGGCAGGGAGATGAACCCAGGGGAGTTCAGAAATTATTTTCTCCCTCTAGGTGTAGAGTGCCATGGAAAGGAGGGAATGGTGAGAAATGAAGCAGGAGAAAAGTCCTGAAAGGACTTGTATGTTACAAAGAAAAGTTTGGACTTTCTCCTGGGATTTTAGAAAGATATAGAAGGGTTTTAAGGATACAATTTCATTTGGAACTGAAATCTCATTTTGGCTGCCCAGTAGAGATGGGAAGAATAAGATGCAGGGTGAGAAGGTTGTTGGTGGGCAGCATGCTACATGCTAGAGAGATAGTATCTTGTCAGGAATTTTTTAGTTGCTAGTGACAGAAACTTATGTTGTGAACCAACCCCATTTTGGTCGCACAAACTTCCTCCTCTATAGATACATGGTAGCATGGTTGCAGATGCAGTCTGGCTTCAGGAACTACTGGAACAGGGGCTTGAAAATGACCATGCCTCTTGCCATCTCTCAGTGGTACTCCCTTCTCCCTACCAGCTCTACCAGGTATAGAGTAGTGGTTGAGACGATGGGCTCCGGAGCCAGAGGGTTGTTGTTACTTACTACCCATGTGATATTGAGCAAGTCACTTAACCTTGCTGCACCCCAGTTTTCTCATCTATAAACAAGAATGACCATATCATTTATCTCCTGGAGTTGTTGCGAGGACTACATGAGTTAATGCACTTAAAGGGCTTGGCACAGTCCCTGGTACATAGAAGGTGCTTAGTAAGTGTTAGCTGTTATTGGTGTTATTTATATTATTTGAATGCAGACTGTCTTTTTCCAGATGGTAGGAAAATAGGCTCTGACAGCTCTTACATGTTACATCTGACTTCAGGCACCAGAGAGATACTGACTAAATGTTCCCTAGTTCCAAGTCCAAATGTCTGAGGGGAAAAGAGTTGGAGGCCAAGTTGAGTTTGGTTTCACTCTTGGCCCAATCAACCTGGTCAAGTGGACAAGTGCATGATTATTCCACTTTGATCTGTGATCTTATATATAGATACAAGGATCACCACGATGAGGCCTGGCCAGTCTAGAAGTGGAAGAGGCAGGATCCCCTCTTCCCTAGATGATGGGTGTTGTGAGGGAGGCACTCACCAAATCCAGTAGACATTCACATTTAGAGGGCACCTGCCAAGGCCTCTGGGACCTATTCTCTTGGGGCATCCTCCATAGGACAGGCTTGATCAGTAGATGTAACAAGGGCTTATGGAAATAGAGATGCATAGCTCCTGGGTACCTGGTCAGTCCATTGGCTCTACAGCCCTGAGCTCCTACTTAACAATTGGTGCCTGGGCCCTGGCCCCTAACCAGCAGTACTTCAGTCCTGCTCCCTCAGTGTTTGACCATTTCCCCTAGGCAGTCTTCCTTTTTTGCCTTATTAGAGGGTCTGCCTGTAACTTCTGATACCCCCAGACCCTTTTGCTGTGGTTTAAAAACTAGATCCCACTCTCTTACCAATCCCATCTTCTCTGTCTGGGTGGGTTAAAGGTGAAGGTAGAAATAGGATGCTGTCATTCCCTGTCCTTTTTATTCTCCAGGGCCTCATTTATACCAAACCTTCTCACTACCCTCTTGGCTCAGTGACATTTTCCTGTACACCTGCCTCTCAATAGCTCAATTCAAATTCTATCCTCAACGAAATTCCGAATCAGTCTGGGTCTTGGACTTTTAGGGTTGCTTGAAAATAGTCAAAATAGAAAATGTTAAAATTTGTAAATGTCAAGAGTCTATAGTACAGATGTAGAACAAATTAATCCTGTCTCTAGTAATCGGTTGAAGGCTTTTGGTGCGGGTGGCATTTATCAGAGCCATGGAGGGTGGATAGGATTTTGACAAAGCAGGAGAGTGGTATGGAGGATTAGAGTGAGGCATGGGGATGGGGACAGGGCAGTTTGTATTTTCAGGGTGGGGAAGGTCAGATATGCCCAAAGCTCAGGATGAATGGAGCAATTAATGGGAGATAAAGCTGGAATGCTACAAAATCCTCAGAACCCCAAGACAGACAGCATTTTCCTTCCAAGGAAAATGTGGGTAACAGTTTTGAGGGTCCCATACATTGTTGTAAGCAATGAGTGAGAAAGCCTTTGTTATTAAGGAACAGGCTAGAGTCAGTGGAGCATGGATGTATTTTGTTGTGCTCGTGGAAGTCAGCCTGACTGTGGTGAGCCGTGTTTTCTTTTCTGTTTGTGGTAGATTTCAAAATCCATCACCTCATAAAATGTTTACTGGTCCTTGGTTTACTTTCCAGAAGATGCTCAGAGTAGTGCGCATGAACACTTGTGGACCAGAGATGAGCTGCCTTCCCAAAATGTAAGCATCTCCCATTTAAGACATGCAGAAACATCAGTGTCTTCCATTTAAACGGTCTTGGATTCCCTGTCTCTGATTGATAAATTATTTGATTACATGGTTAGTTGCTTCATTAGACTGCAAACTCCAGGAGGGCAGGGACCCATTCACATAAATAATGTCATGTATTACAGCATCTAGCCCAGGGCCTGGAGCAGAATGAGTTCTTAATATAGCTTAGGTAAGCTAAGCTGTGCTGGAGTTTGAGAATTTGAGTGTGGGAAAGAACTTTGAAAGGTAGAAGGCCAGGAACAGTTTGAGAGGGTGTGAAGGGATCAGTCAGGGCAGTGCAATTAGAAATAACAGAATCTGTTCTACCTGGCTAAGCAGGAAGAGGTTTATGAGAAAGCATTTGTAGCTCACAGAATTGCTGGGAGAGTTGAAGAAGCAATCTAAATTGACCTTCTAGAAATGGCTCCCCAAAATCACACTGCAGAGTTGCTGCCTCTGCCAAAATCAGGCAGCTGCACTCTTAGGAAGCTGCTGCCCCAGTTCTTGGCTCCACAGCCAAGTCAGTTCGGCTCTGATCTGTACAAGATAATTGTCGCCTCCTGCTATGGCTCTTTCCCCATGCAACTCAGTTCTGAATTTTAGCCTCAGACTAGTGCTTCTGATTAGAGAAACTGAATCACAGTCATAATCTAGGTGACAAAAAGTTTGGAAAATACTGTGTTTACTATTGTAGTCTTCTTGTGGAACACCAAAGAGGGGCTCGAATAAACCAACTCATGGTGTCTGGGGCTGCTAGGAAGCCTACGAGGATATGGGTTAGGCATAGGGAGGGTCACTCATCCATTCAGCACACATTCTCTGAGAGCCTACGTGTCCAGGACCTGAGCAAGGAGAGGTGCAGAGACACAGTCCCTGCCCTTGGGACACTGACAATCCAAGGGAACAGTGCAGAGATGGTCAGGAAGAAACTATCATGCCTGTCTTAGGGGCTGGGTGAGGATGTTACTTCAGATAGAAGCTAAGGAACACTCTCCAACTCATCACCGGAGTACGAGGGGTGCAGATCCTGGCAGTGGATGTGGCTGGGCCTACCAGCATGATACTGAACCTTTTAGGCAAAAGCCACTGTCTCAAGCATTCTCAGAGCTGGAAGGGGACTTAGAAGTTCGTTAATCCAACTGTGATGGCTGCACAAACTTTCTCCTCTCCAGCATCTCTGAAGAGTGATTGAAGTTATTTTTAGCTTTTATCTAGATTCTTGGTTTATTTTTTAGTCTTTAGGTTCTCATTTTACAGGTCAATACTCTGTGGCAGGCTGCCTCCCAGATAAAATATGCAAACAGGTGTAATGGAAAATTTAGTAACAGCGAATTTAAAAATGTTAATGAAATCAGGACACAAAGGAATTGCAAGAGTTTAGTTCCCACAGCAGCTTCGTTAATTTGCTAGGTTTTTGAAGCTGTGAACAAATCTGTGAGGTTGAGCTGAGTCCCCTCTGAAGGACATGAGATGGGAAGATAATCATCACAGGAAAAACGGCTGAGGGGATACCACCTTAAACAGAAGGAAATGTGTGTGGATGAGCCTCCCTTTTATTTTTTTTATTTTTTATTTATTTTTTTTGAGACGGAGTCTCACTCTGTCGCCCAGGCTGGAGTGCAGTGGCCAGATCTCAGCTCACTGCAAGCTCCGCCTCCCGGGTTCCCGCCATTCTCCTGCCTCAGCCTCCCGAGTAGCTGGGACCACAGGCGCTGCCACCTCGCCCAGCTAATTTTTTGTGTTTTTAGTAGAGACGGGGTTTCGCCGTGTTAGCCAGGATGGTCTCGATCTCCTGACCTTGTGATCCACCTGTCTCGGCCTCCCAAAGTGCTGGGATTACAGGCTTGAGCCACCGCGCCCGGCCATGAGCCTTCCTTTTAACAGGGCACTAATTGCTCCTGCTTTGTTTATTTTTATCTCCTTGATAACTGTGTGGAGTCTCTGGGCCCAAGTCTGAGTCCATATCCAGGCTCCGATGGTCCTTTCCTCTTTCTGATGAGCCCAGAGCTAAGCTAAAGGTGGCTGCCATAAAGCAGGCTTTCCCAAATGCTATGCCAGCTCTCCCAGCCACAGGAGCTGTGAGGGAACTGCCTGTCAGTAACATTTATTAAAAAGACAGGTAGTAATATGGAAAACAGAGGTGTGGGCCCAGCCCTAGGTGCAGAGACACAGCCTCTGCTCAGGGGAAGGGAGGGGTCCTCAGCACAGCTTGGCAGAATGAGCCCTGGGACAGGAGGGACGTTCAGGATCCAGGGCTGCAGGAGTAGGACTTTGTAGCTTCTTCGCTGTGTTGCTGCACCACTAGGTTTCTCTTGGAAGTCTTTGGATCATTCTAGGGACCAGGAGGACACAGATGGCATTCCTTGGCTGGGATTTTTGAAGCAACTTTTTAATGCAGGGACTATTTGCAAAGGTGTTGGCAGAGACTCTCACAACACTAGGAGCCATTATCACTCTGAGGCCTGGGGAGATGGTGGTCTTGGAGGCTTATTGGAAGTTGGAGCCATTTAAAGGCTGCCTGACAGGAACTGTGGCCACAGAGGAAGGCAGACATGGTGGGATGGAGTGGGTGGGGGAATAAATACCATGGAATTTCCCTCCTCAAGTCTTCAGCCTCCTGCCAGTTGCCCCATTGGCTAGAAGCTAGAGGGTAAGGGACCCTGGGAATGCACTCATAGAGGTCAGCCCCACAGGCAAGGAGAGGAGAGGAGAATGGAGACTGGATCAGGGATGGTGGGGCCAAGGGCAAGCAGAGAATAACTAGCAAGGTATTCTAGAGTCTTCTCTCCCAGATGTCTGACTTTCCTTCCTCTCCAGCCAACTTCCTGAGGGAATCAGATGGATTCAGTTAACTACCATTGTCCCTGTCTGGGTAGAGTTTCCTCTACAGGTTGCTGGCCAGTCTCTGGATTGGCTGTCCTTTAATCCTTGTCCTCTCACTTCTAAACCATCTGGCCAGAGAAGGAAGGACAAATCTGGGGCTCAGAGCAGGACTTCATTCCTCAGTAGGGAGTGTGGGCAGGGCAATTTCCCTCAGAATTGGCCTTAGTAAACTGAGCTTGTCCAAATGCTATGACAACTTTACAGAGCCACCAGCAGTGAGGACCTGACTTATGGCCCCACAGCCCTCTGAGATGGTTTTAAGTGTGTGGTCACAGCCAGCCTCCTTTTCAGCTTGTTGGCGATGAGACCCTTGGAGCCCAGGCTGCATGGGCTGACTTGGTGTCTGACCCAGGGTGGGCAGTCCATGTGTCCTCAGGCCTTAGGAATGAAGGTACCTCGTCTCACAACCACCTTGGAGCTCTTCTATGTACAACTCAGAGATTTGGGATTGGCCAATAAGCGTAGCTACTCTTCTAGTCCAAGGATTCATTCTTGTCTCCTCTTGTCTCCCTCACAGTATGTTACATGCTGCTGGATACGTGATACTTTCAGTATCATTTCAATACAGCAAACATTTACTGACTACTTACTATGTGTCGTTTATGCTGTTGGGCCTGTCACTTCAAAGATAAATGAGACTCAGATCCTGTCCTTGAGGAGTTCACCAGATTGGAGAGGGAGACAGATTAGAGACACGTACATAGAACTAAGCAATGAGAACTTTGCATTACAAAAAGGGTCACTTAGCCCAGCCTAGGGGATCCAGGCAGGGCTTGGAGAAGACAGTGTGAAAGTGTTAGACTGAATCTTGAGGGGTGAGTAGGAGCTGGGTGATATAAAAGGGCAAGTAGGTTATTCCATAAAAAGGGAAAAACATATAATATTGATAGTGTTGATGATGATGATATCTAAAAAGTCTTGAGTGTTTCCCATGTGTCAGGCACTGTTCTGAGCACCACACATGTGTTATCTCATTTAATCCTTACACAATCTCTGTGAGATAGGGACCATATTATTTTAATTTTCAAATGAGGGAACAAAATCATAGAATGGTTAATGAACTCACTGAAGGCCATAGAGCTAGTAAGTGGCAGAGCATGCAACAGTGTGGAGTGTCAGGGGTGAGGTGGGAGATGAGGCTGACATGGAAGGCAAGGGCCTGGAATGTCAGGCCAAAGCACTGGAACTATTCTGTATACAGTGAGAACAGTGATGCACCTTCAGCAGGGGAGTAGCATGATCAAATTAGTAATTTGGAAATACCTCATTATCAAATGAGTGAAAGTAACTTGGTTGTAGTGTAGACGATGGGTATGAGGAGAACAAGACTGGAGGAGGAGATCAGCAACAGGGTTGGTACACTCTTCGGAGCTTTTTCCAAGTGAGAGTTGGTGAAGGCTTGCTCTGGAATCCTCTCTACTCCTAATTAACTGTGACCTAGCCCTGCTTCCTGGAATAGAGAAGCTCTACAGTTACTTCTCTATTAGTAACGTCAGGAGTTCAGTGGGGAAGAGAAACAGCATTTGTGCAATTGACTGTGCATTGGGCCTATGTGTGAATCACTGGGGAAGACTCACCAGTCCCTGCTGCTGCCTTATTCTCCCCACCCTACATAGGAGGAGAGCTGTACAGATCACTCATGTCTGAACTCATTTTGTTGGACTGGAGAGTGGAGCGTCCACTGGGTTTAGCTAAGTATTTAAAGTCAGAGCTTAGGTAGGGCTGGTTTCTTGGGAGCCTCTTCCTTCCAGAAGGGTTGGGTTTCTCCTGCTTAGTAAAGACCACAGCTTTCTCTCTTTCTTGGTCTCTTATGCCCTTTTAGCATCTTTCCCATGCTCTGTAGAGGCAAGAACAGGACAGGGGCTGATTTTACTGCCCTAGCCTGTGAAGGCCTTGACAATGCAGCCCAGACCAGCTCTGGCATAGGCAGGCCTGCCTAGGCTCTCTAGCCTGGCCATGCATGCTTTTTTTTTTTTTTTTTTTTTTTTTTTGAAACAAGGTCTCATTCTGTCATTCTGTTGCCCAGGCTGGAGTGCCATGATGCAATCTTGTTCACTGCACCTTCTGCCTCGTGGGCTTAAGCTATTCTTCCACCTCAGCCTCCCAAGTAGCTGTGTACCACCATGCCCAGCTAATTTTGCATTTTTTGTAGAGACAGGGTTTCACCATGTTGCCCAGGCTGGTCTCAAACTCCTGGGCTCAAGCAATCTGCCTGCCTTAGCCTCCCAAAATGCTGGGATTACAAGTGTAAGCCACCGTGGCAAGCTATGCATGCTCTTTTATCTGATTGTACTCTTTCTTTCTGCATTGGTCTGTCCTCCCTACCCAAGTGGTAGGATGTGGCATTCTTCTGTAGGCTAACAGAGGCCACTTAGCTTTGAAACCATGATCCAGGCTGTCTAGACAAAGGAATGCTTCACCTAGTCCTGGCTGCATTGGCCTTTATGGTCTCATAGCCAGGGGTATTCTTTTGCCAGACCTTGCCATGCATGCATATTCCCTCAGGAACCTTGTGCATTGGGAGGGCATGGGGTGCTGTGCCCAACTATTTGCCTCATACACTTTGATAAGTCCTTGAAAGGTCATACCCTTTCTTATTGATTGATTGAGACGGAGTTTCACTCTTGTTGCCCAGGCTAGAGCGCAATGGTGCGATCTCGGTCCACTGCAACCTCCGCCTCCTGGGTTCAAGCGATTCTCCTGCCTCAGCTTCCCGAGTAGCTGGGATTACAGATGTGCGCCACCACATCCAGCTAATTTTTTCTATTTTTAGTAGAGATGGGGTTTCTCCATGTTGGTCAGGCTGGCCTCAAACTCCCGACCTCAGGTGATCCGCCTGCCTCAGCCCCCCAAAGTGCTGGGATTACAGGAGTGAGCCACTGCGCCTGGCCTCATTTATTCTTTGCAGCTCCTTTGTAACTATCATCATTCCCATTTTACAGATGAGAGAACTGAGGCTTACAGAAGTTAAATAACTTGCTCAAGGTCTTATTTATTGTCAAAATTAGGATTAGGGTCCAAGTTTCTCAGACCATCTCCACCATCCCTAGCAAATGTATTAGAGTAAAATATTCTCAAAGAGCTGCTTGAGAAGTTATTCCTAATGAGATATTACCCAGGTTGTCCTTTTAATATTTTTATCTTCTTCTGGTAAAACTGAAAAACAAAGTGGCCTTATAATCCCCACTACAAGATCTGTTCCCAAATGAGAATAGCCATGGCATCTTTTCATACAAATATGTATGCATCCTTCAGAAACCGGTATGTTTCACCAGACTTCAGATACTGGAGGAAAGTGATTTTAAGAAAATTATTTTTGGCATCCTTGCTTTTGAAATAAATGTGTTGTTATTTCTTAAGCCCTTTTGATAAAATTCCTTAGTCAAAGCAAATATTCATTTAACTGAATTTTCCTGTGGAGGTGTTAGATGTTTCTGCAGTTATAGCCTCCTAGAGTACATGGATACACACTACACCAGAGTACAATTACCATGTATTCCTCCATGAAGTGAAAGGAAAAAAAATCATCCACTATCCCAATAAAACAATGTTTACATTTTAGTGTATTTCTTTACAGTCTTTTATGAGTCCTTTTCATTAAAATATAATTACAATACTTAACAGTGTATATATAATTTTGTAGCTTTCTTTTAAAGAAACTATTAACTGCTTATTAACTGTTCAATGCAAATTGTGTATTATTGCCATTTTCTTATGTGGCTATAGGGACTTTTAAACCATTAAACAATGTAGATTGAATTTTTTAAATCAATCTCTTATTGTTGGTCATTTTGGTCTTCTTTTATAAACAATATAAAATGTTTTTATTTTTAAAGATAAATTTCCAAAATTGACTTTATTGGATCAAAGAATATAAACATTTATGAGGCTGGGTGTGGTGGCTTACATCTGTAATAGCAACACTTTGGGAGGCTGAGGTGGGAGGATTGCTTGAGCTTAAGAGTTAGAGGTTGCAGTGTGCCATGACTGTGCCACTGCACTCTAGCCTGGGTGACAGAGTGAGACTGTTTCACACAAACAAAAAACACGTATGATTGCTCTTTATATATTTTGCCAAATTGTTTTCCAATTAGGTGGTATAAATTTATCCTGCTGTTTGTATTTTCAAATGCATCAGTGTCTTATACCCTCACCCACACTGAATATTATCATGACAAAACTCTCTTCATTTTAATTTTTTAATTGTTATATATTTAGGGGGTGCAAGTGCAGGTTTCTTACATGCATATATTGCATTGTGGTGAAGTCTGAGCTTTTAGTATAGAACATTATACTCAACAGGTAATTTTTCTCACCCTCCTCCTATCCTCCTACCTTTTGAAGTCTCCAATGTTTATTATTCTACTCTGTATGTTCATGTGTACTCATTGTAAAACCCCTTTTTTTCCTAATTTGACATATAGAATGGCATCTCATAATCATGTTAAGTCTTCATTTCTTTGATTATTGAGGTTAATTATTTCTCTAACTTTTCACTAGTTGTAATTCCTCTTGTTTGAATTTTGGGTTCATATCCTTTTTCTAGTTAACATTTAGTGTATTAGTCCATTCTCACACTGTTATAAAGATGCTACCTGAGGCTGGGTAATTTATGAACAAAAGAGGCTTAATTGACTCACAGATTTGCATGGCTGGGGAGGCCTCAGGAAACTTACAGTCATGGAGGCAGGAGAGAGAGAGAGAGAAGGGGAAGCACCAGACCTTATCAAACAACAAGATCTCATGAGAACTCATTCACTATCATGAGAACAGCAAGGGAGAAATCCACCCTCATGATCCAATCACCCACCAAGTCCCTCCTTCGACACATGGGGATTACAATTTGAGGTGAGATTTGGGTGGAGACACAAAGCCAAACCATATAATTGGGGCTCTTAATTTTTTTTTTTTTTTTGAGACAGAGTCTTGCTCTGTCTCCCAGGCTGAAGTGCAGTGGCGTGATCTTGGCTGTTTCAGCCATTCTCCTGCCTCAGCCCCCTGAGTAGCTGGGATTACAGGCGCGTGCCACCATGCTTGGCTAATTTTTTTTGTAGTTTTAGTAGAGACGGGGTTTCACCATGTTGGCCAGGTTGGTCTCGAACTTCTGACCTCAAGTGATCTTCCTGCCTTAGCCTCCCAAAGTGCTTGGATTAAAGGCGTGAGCCACCACACCTGGCCTGATTTTTTTTCTTTTTAATGTAATGTATGGTATAGAATGTTTCCCCACTTCTAAAACAGAGAGATAGTATTAATAATTCTTCCTCTTTTTTAGGCTCTGAATATTTTTTGGGGATCTGTCAGTTTTTTTCTATCTATATTGACCATCAGTGGTATGTATCATTCTAAAGGGACATTTTCAAATGGAATTTTCCATGAGGGTAGCTGGGTCCTTGAGGTGTCGAAAAATCACATAACACAAAATAGGATTGAAGGGACTGTGTAGTTTAGTCTATATAAGCCTAGGGGGACAGGACTGTGTTCTTAAACTATTTGAAGGGCTTCTGTAATATTTTTGTTTTGTTTTTGTTTTTGTTTTTTCTGGGTCTTACTCTATCACTCAGGCTGGAGTGCAGTGGCACAGTCTCGGCCCACTGCAGCCCAGACCTCCCAGGCTCGAGCAATCCTCCCACCTCAACCTCCTGAGTAGCTGGCACTACAGGCTATTTATTTATTTTTTATTTTTTGTAGAAACGGGAACTCACTATGCTGCCCAAGCTGGTCTCAAACTCCTGAGTGCAAGTGATCCTCCCATATTGTCCTCGCAAAGTGCTGGGATTACAGGCATGAGCCATCATACCAGGTTGCGCTGCTGTATTAAAGAGAAATCAAACTTACTCTGCACAGTTCGAGAAGGCATAACTGGGGTAAATGATGGGAAGTCGTAGGCAGTAAAAATAATAAGTGATTTGTATTGATCATGTTCTTTATGCCAGGCCATGTGCCAGATATTCATTACTTCTCATCATTTAAGGGAACAATTATTATACCCTTTTCCAGAGAGGTTAAGTTCACATAAATAGCCAGTAAATGAATCGGAGCTTATCCCTGGCCTGCGATGGACCTTAAAGCCCATGCTCTTCCCATGGACTATGTGAAGAGGATGATCACTTGCTCCATCAGGGCCTCAGTTTTCTCATTATAACATGAGGGTTGAAGCACAGGGCCTGGAGGATCAATTCCAAGTTGAGTGGATGAAGGAGGGCATGCAGGGGGTGTGCAGCTGCTGTTTTTCATAGTTTCTCACCACTTCTGTGGACCAAGGATCAGGCCTAGAATGAGGCCTCTGGATCCTTATTAAATGCTCTTTCTACCAGAGAAGGCTACTTTTCTTTTCAGGTCATCCTCTCCTACACACTGGGATATTTGACATAAAAAGAAAAGCCTTAGTTAGTACATAAAATATACTATTTGAGTGAGGTCCTGTCTTCAGGTCATATGAAACATTAGAATACCTTTAAACACAAGGAACCCTAATCCCCCAGGCAGTCATGACCTTTCTGGAGTTGTTCAGGTAGGGATGCTTCTAGTAGGAAAAGTGTGGTGTAATTTTTACGGACATGCTTGATTGAAAACAAATGAAAAAACGCCACCTGTCTCTTAGGTGTGTAGCAGGGATGGGAGGAGAAATGCAATCCATGCAGGACAATTCCAAGCTAGAGCACAGAAGAAACAGGGAGAAGTTACTTCAATCCCTGAACAAGCTTCCATTTTCTTACTTTTACCACAGGGATATTACCATCCTTCATTGATTCCAAGATGCATTTTGTTTTAGTTTTATCAACTGTAAAATTGATATGTGTAGATTAAATGACAAGATGACAAGGATGTTTCTTTCTTGGTGGTACATAAATAAATGATATTTCTGGCTCTGTCACCCGAGCTGGAGCGCAGTGGCATGATGATGGTTTGTTGCAGCCTCGACTACTGGGGCTCAAGCAATTCTCCCATCTCTGCCTCTCGAGCAGCTGGGAATACAGGCATGTGCCACCACACCTGGCTTATTTTTTGTATTTTTTTAGAGACGGGATTTCATCTCTAAATGGTGAGGCTGATCTTGAACTCATCTGCCTCAGCCGCCCAGAGTGCTTGAGTTACAGGTGTGAGCCACCGTGTTTGGCAATGGTACCTCTTAAAATGGAAGATATCTTAACACAGGATTGCACGAATTACGTGAGATAATAGATGCCTTATACATTCATGCAGAGGGTGAGGCATGTAATAAATATCATGCAAATAATATAATCAATATTAAATATGTTAATCTCATAAATATCATAAATGTAGTCTTTTTGCAGAATATAGTTAAAAGAAAACCAGTTGTTATTACTGCTTATGAAAATCAAGAGGCAATAGAGAAGTGATTATTTTAGCTGGAAAATAGAAGTTTTCTAAAGAAAATTATAAGCAAAGATGATATTTGTAACTTACAGACTTGAAAGATCTTTGTATTCTGTATTCTTTTCTTTTTTATATTAATGAAAATTAACTTTATTTAATTTGTCTAATTAAAAGGTAGTTATGTCACTAGATTTTGAATTACATTAAGTACAACACATTACATCCTTGTGTCCACCAAAACCCAACACATTCTTAGCCCTGTTATTAACTCAACATAAGTGAATTGATTTGAACTTTCTAGTTAATTGACAATTTAAGGCATTAAAGTGGAAAGGCTCAACTAATTAAATACATCACTCATTTATTGAATAAACAGTTGGTGAGCATCTGCTCAGGGCTAAATATCATGATAAGTTTGGGGAATGCAAAAGTTAGTAAGACACTTAAATGCTTTTTGGCTTTTAAAACAACTTATTAGAAACTGTCATTTCTACATTCTAGGTCCTTAATAATAATAATACTGTAATTGGATTCTCCAGAATTATAATAATTTTGCCAATAGGTAAATAACATTTTATACTCCGTATTCTTTTCAAATTCCATTAAAAATCCAGCTGGAGTTACCCTTGGAAATGAACTTAAGATTGCGAACTGCATTTACAGACTGGGGAGAATAGACGTTTTGATATTATTGAGCCTTCCAATTCAGTATATAGTGTGACTAACCTTACTGTATGTCATTCAATAAGTTTTATTTTCATGGTATTATTTCATATTAATATTTTATACTATTATTGTTTATATTATTCATAAGCTTATTTCTTTATATTTTATAGCTCTTTGTTGTCATTATTGCATTTTATTTATTCCTTTAAAGGTTTGGTAGAATTCCCTGGCAAAACTGTTTGGATGTGGTGTCTTTTGAAAAGGGATATTTTGGGACTTTTAGTATTTTCTCTGGTTATATGTGGTCTATTCAGGAATCATACCTTTTCTTGAGTCATTTTTGATTATTTATGTTTTTTAGCAGAACAGTCCCTTTCATGTAGATTTTCAAATCTATTCGAAAAGGTATTCTTCTAATTTTAATCTTCCCCATATCTATAGTTATCACCCTATGTTTGTGTTAACACTAGCTTTGATGTCTTATTTTTCTTGATTAGACTCATTAGAGATTTGTTATTTTATTAGTTCTCTCAAGGATTCGCTTTTGATTTTTGTTAATCAGCTTAACTTTTTCTGCTTTTTAAAAACTTTTAAAATTTCTGTTTTTTACTTTTCATGGGTTTAATTACTGTTGTTCTTCCTCCATCTAGTTTCTATTTTATTTTCTAATAAATACATTTGGGGCTGTAGTGTTTTTTTTTTTCTGATACCTTGTCACTGTTAAAGTCTTTGAATGCTGATTATGTTTTCTGCTTTTGTGACTGTGGCAGGGGAGAGGCAAGAGGTGCTGCTAATAGGCTTGTGCTGGTAGCTTGTGTGCTGAGTGTGGGGCTCCCCATCTGTCTAGACCATCATGCCACACAACTCACCCTTATCGGGAAAACTCTGCGTCTACCTCTTAGAAGAAGCAGCGGGTGCGGCAGGACCCACAGACTCAAATACTGCTACTGAAGTGCTTTAATTGAGCAGGGTCCTTTCTATCCCTTATATATTTTGACTCCAAGCTTGGTGCTTCTCTGGAACTATCCCTAGTAATCTTCTCATTGTATTTTGAGCTATGATTATATTGTCAATATGATCGCACTTGTTTTTGTTGTTGTTGTTGTTTTAATCTTTCAGGAATTCCCTAAAAGTTCTGATTTGGTTATGGGTAATCTTTTACATTTTTAGTATTGCTACTAGTACGTATATATCTATATATATCTCTATCTCTATATATATCTAGCTATGACAGGTAGAATAATGACTCCAAAGATATCTACATCCTAATCCTAATCCTTGGGACCTATGACTATGTTACCTTACATAGTAAAAGGGATTTTGCAGATGTGAGCAAATGAAGGCTCTTGAGATGAGGAGATTACCTTGGATTATCCACGTGGACCCGAGGATATCTATGAGGCAAAGAGGGATGCAGGAGAGTCAGAGTCGGAAAAAGGAATGTGCAGGGAAAGCAGAGGTCAGAGTGATGTGAAGATTCTGGCTTTGAAGACAGACTGCAAGTGGTTTATAAAAACCGGAAAGGGCAAAGAAATCAGTTCTCCCCTAGAACCTGCAGAAGAAACACAGACCTTGACTTTAGCCCAGTAAGACCCATTTGGGACTTCTGACTTCCAGAACTGTAAGGTAATAAATTAGTGTTGTTTTAAGCCAATAAGTTTGTGGTAATTTGTTATAGAAGCAATAGGAAACAAATACACTTACTATATGAACTCTTCTAACCCTCAAAACAATCCTTATTTTTTTGAGATTGAGTCTCACTCTGTTGCCCAGGATGCAGTGCAGTGTTGCAATCTCAGCTCACTGCAACCTCTGCCTCAGCCTCTGAGTAGCTGGGATTATACAGGTGTGTGCCACCACGCCCAGCTAACTTTTGTATTTTTAGTACAGACGGGGTTTCACCATGTTGGCCAGGCTGGTCATGATCTCCTGACCTCAAGTGATCTGCCCGCCTCAGCCTCCCAAAGTGCTGAGATTACGGGTGTGAGCCACCATGCCTGGCCAAAACAACCCATTTTAAAAATGAAGAAACTGAGGCTCAGAGGGTTAAATGGTTTGCTAAGGTCACATAGCTGGTAGATGGTAGAGAGCTGAGATTTGAACCTAGGTAGTCTGACTCTAGTGTCTGGGTATTTACCCAATATACCCAATGCCTCTCATGTTAATTGGTTTATTATTTTTTTCAAAATATCTTTCCTTGCAGTTTTACAAAATTTTAAGAGGGAGGTAAGTTTGTTTTCTTAGTAGGGTATTTTGGTTTCATTTTGATGTATTCCTCATGAATGCCAAGATTTTACTGTGCAAACCACCACAGTTTCATGGTTAAGAACAGAACTAAACCAGTCTTAGTGTTGCTTCTTACTAGTTGAGTGATGTTGTGAAAGTTATAGAGCATTAGTGTTCTCATTTTTAAAAGTGGAATAATAATCGTACTTATCATAGGACTGTTTTAAAGTGAGATAATGCATACAAAGCACCTGGCACAGTATTTGACACAGAGTAAGAAGGTGGTATTTATTGAGCTATTACCTAACTAATAATAGCATTACTAGAGCTAATAATATAATATTAGAATTATTTTTATTTACCAGAAGTGTAATCTTCAGGCCCTCTCAGTCCAGTTCAGATTCTAAAGCTTACACAGTGGGAGGGAGGGAGAGGCTCATCTGGCATAATGCCCTTTCCTTAGATTCTGGAATATTGGTAATACCAGGCCTAGGTCCCGGCATGTCATTAAAGAAAGCTGGCAGCAGCCTCACTCTGGTGCCCCTTTCCACCATTTGAAACAGAGACAAAGGACACTCATCCAAAGAGAAAAATTAGATTAGGCAATTTCCCAATCATGGAATTCATTCAATTGTTTCTGTCCTTTCCTTTTCAAGTAGTTGTGTTCCCATCTGCCTTCTACAGGTAGTACTTGGGCAGGTCAGCCTGTGTGTCTGCAGAACTCTCTACTGCTGGGGGCCACTGTCCAGGATCACTGGATCGATGCCACTGGAAGTGAAGGTGGAGGGCTGTTTCTTGGTTCAGTTAGCTGATTTAGCTACAGTTCATTTCTCTTCTAATTTTGGGCTTGACAAGTCAGACTTGAGGGGAAAGACAGGCAGAGGCAGTTTTTGATGTTAGAGCTCTCCCACCTACCTGCCCCTCTCCTGCCTATCCTGTTCTGTGCTCTCCCCCCATCCCACAGTAGAATCATCAGAGGAAGAGAGGGCGTGATTGGCAGCTGGGAGGGAGCGGCCATCAGAGCTGTGCCTCTCTCATGGAGCACCTGGAGAAAAGCAGATTCTAGCTTTTCCAGCCCATGAACAGCCCAGTGCTTATCTTCCACTGCATCCAAAAGGGAATCTGGGGATGGAGTGGAGGGTGGGCTTCTACTTTTTAAGAAAATGCATTTTTTTATTATAAATGTATTGCTTCCTTAGAAATAAAAAGGTATGAAAATATATAGAGTTCAGAATAAAATTATTCTCTAATTCCTTACCCTGAAGATAATATTGTTAATGGATTGGTGCACTTTCTTTCCATTGTGTTGGAGCTTAATTTTCTCACTTATCATTATATCTTGGACATTTTCCCAAGTTTGCACCTATAATTCTATTTCATTCTTAATAACTCAATAATATTACGTGGTATAAGCATAACATTATATATTTAACTGGTATTCCTATTAATGGATACTTTGTATTCTTTTTTTGTTATTATAAACAAAACAAAGCTGTACTGCACATCCTTGTAGATATTTCTTAGTGCATGTATGTAAGAATGCACTAGAAATGGAATGGCTGAGTCAAAGAGTTTGCATATTTAAAATGTTGGAATGTATTGCTATATTGCCCTCTAAAATGTTTTAATAATTTACATACTCTTAGGTAGGTGTTCTTTAACTTTCAAGAGCTCTTACCAGTATGCAACATGTGAATTACCTGACATTTTGACAATCTTCGGTAACCTCTTTTAGTCTAGCCCAACACACTTTGTGTGCACGGTACAGATACTATGGTAGGCATGGGGTGTTCGAGAATGTCTGAAGGTTGAATAACACTCCAAACCTAGCCTACAGTCTGTCCTATGAAGCTTTGAAGTTAAGCTTTGTACTCTCTTCTCTAGCTATGAAAGTTCTGTGTGGCACCTTCTTCCAACAGAAGGCTATTTAATCTACATGGAAAATTTGTTGTTTTGTGTGGCTACCATTATCAATAATCGTAGATCATCTGGATAAATTGCTGCAGCTTCTACACCTGAACTTGCTCCTTCATCTTGTACTTTTATGTTCTGGAGACAACTTCTCTCCTTAGAGGAGTTTATGAGTAGGGGAAGAGACAAGTACAGGCATAGCTCAGAAATAATGTGGTTCAGTTCCAGACTAACACAATAAAGTGAATATCGCAATAAAGGGATTAACAAGAATGTTTTGGTTTCCCAGTTCATATAGAAGTTATGCTTACCCTATAAACTCTATTAAGTGCATGAAGCATTATATCTACAAAAAAGTACATGCCTTAATTTAGAAGTACTTTATTTACTAAAAAATGCTGATGATATCTGAACCCTCAGCTACTTGTAATGTTTTTACTGTTGGTGGGTCTTATCTCAATTTTGGTGGCAGCTGATTGATCAGAGTGGTGGTTGCTGGAGGTTAGAGTGGTTGTGGCAATTTCTTAAAATAAGACAACAGGCTGGGTATATTGCCTCATACCTGTAAATCCCAGCACTTTGGGAGGCTGAGGTGGGAGAATCTTTTGAGGCCAGCAGTTTAAGACCAGCTTGGACAACATAGTGAGACCCTGTGTCTACAGAAAATAAAAAAAAAAAATTAGCTGAGTGTGGTGGTGCATGCCTATACTACCATCTACTAAGGAGGGTAGGGTGAAAGGATTGCTTGAGCCCAGGAATTCAAGGTTGTGCCACTGCACTGCAGCCTGGGTGGCAGAGTTAGATCCTACCATAAAATAATAAAATAAAATAAAGTAAAATAAAATACGTTTGCCACATCAATTGAGCCTTCCTTTCACGGAAAGATTTCTTTGTAGCGCATGATGCTGTCTGGTACCATTTTAACCACAGTAGAACTTTTTTCAGAACTGAAATCAATTCTCTCAAAGCTTTCTATTGCTTTATTAATATTGTTGTTTCAACAATATTCACAGCATCTTCACCAGAAGTAGATTCCATCTCAAGAAACCACTTTCTTTGTTCATCCATAAGAAGCAACTCCAACTCCTCATCCATTCAAGTTTTATCATGAGATTGCCGCAATTTAGTCACATCTCTCCAGTTCTTTTTGAGACAGTCTTACTCTGTCATCCAGGCTGGAGTGCAGTGGCACGATCATGGCTCACTGCAACTTCTGCCTCCTGAGCTCAAGCAATCCTCCCACCTTAGCCTCTTCAGTAGCTGGGACTACAGGCATGTGCCACCATGTCCAGCTAATTTTTGTATTTTTTATAGAGATGGAGTTTTGCCATGTTTCCCGGGTTGATCTTGAACTCCTGGGCTCAAGTGATTCACCCCACAAAGTGCTGGGATTACAGGCATGAGCCACTGAGTCCAACCTGAGCTCCGCTTAACACTTCAAAGTCATCCATGAAGATTGGAACCAACTTCTTCCAAACTCCAGTTAATGATATTTTTACTTCCTGCCATGAATCATGAATGTTCTTAATGTTCTTAATGTTCTAGAGTGGTGAAAACTTTCTACAAGGTTTTCAATTTACTTTGCTCCAGTCCATCAGAGGAATACACTATCTATGGCAGCTTTGGCATTAGGAGATATATTTCTGGAACAATAAGACTTGAAAATGGAAATGGCTCCTTGATTCATGGGTTGCAGAATGAGTGTTATGTTAGCAGGCATAAAGACAGCATTAATCTCCTTGTGTATCTCCATCAGAGCTCTTGAGTGGCCAGGTGCATTGTCAGTGAGAAGTAATACATATATATTTTTGAGATGGAGTCTCGCTCTTTCACCCAGGCTGGCATGCAGTGATGCGATCTCAGCTCACTGCAACCTCCACCTCCCAGGTTCAAGTGATTCTCACGCCACGGCCTCCTAGTAGCTGGGGTTACAGGCATGCACCATCACACCGGGCTAATTTTTTTTTCGTATTTTCAGTAGAGACGGGATTTCATCATGTTGGCCAGGCTGGTCTTGAACACCTTACCTCAACTGATCCACCTGCCTTGGCCTCCCAAAGTGCTGGAATTACAGGTGTGAGCCACCATGCTTGGCCTGCAGTAATATTTTGAAAGAAATATTTTTTTTCTGAGCAGTAGGTCTCAACAATGGGCTTAAAATATTCAGTAAACTATGCTGTAAACAGATGTGCTGTCATCCAGCCTTTGTTTTTCATTTCTAGAGCACAGGCAGAGTAGATTTTACATCATTCTTAAGGGTCCTAGGATTTTCAGAATGGTAAATGAGCACTGGCTTCAACTTAAAATCACTAGCTGCATTAGCCTCTGTGAGTCAGTCTGTCCTTTGAAGCTTTGAAGCCAGACAATGACTTCTCTAGCTATCAAAGTCCCAAATGGCATCTTCTTCCAACAGAAGGCTATTTTATCTGTATTGAAAATCTGTCATTTAGTGTGGCCACTGTTATCAATGATCTTAGCTAGATCTTCTTGATAAATTTTCATAGCTTCTACATCAGAACTTGCTACTTCACCTTGTGCATTTATGTTCTGGAGACAACTCCTTTCCTTTAACCTCATGAACCAACCTCTGCTAGCAGTTTCCTCACCTTTCTCAGCCCTCATAGAACTGAAGAGAGTTAGGGCCTTGTACTGGATGAGGCTTTGGCTTAAGGGAATGTTGTGGCTGGTTTGATTTTCTATCCAGATCACTAAAATTTTCTTCATATCAGTGATAAGGTTGTTTTGCTTTCTCATCATTTGTGTATTCACTGGAGCAGCACTTTTAATTTCCTTCAAGAACTTTTCCTTTGCTTTCACAACTCAGCTAACTGGTGTAAGAGGCTTGGCTTTCCACTTATCTTGACTTCCAACATGCCTTCCTCACTAAGCTTAATCATTCCTAGCTTTTGATTTAAAGTGAGAGAAATGCTACTTTTCCTTCCACTTGAACACTAGAGGTCATTGTGGGGATGTTCATTAGCCTAATTTTAATATTGTTATTTCTCAGGGAATAGGGAGGCCCAAGGAGAGGGAAAGAGTTGGAGGAATGGCTGGTCATTGGAGCAGTTAGAACACACACAACATTTATCAACTAAGTTTGCTGTCTTATATTGGTTCAATTCATAGCACCCCAAAACAATTACAATAGTAGCATCAAAGATCACTTATCACAGATCATCATGACAGACACAATAATAATGACAAAGTTTGAAATATTGTGAGAATTACCAAAATATGACACAGACACATAGTAAACATATGCTGTCAGAAAAAAATGGCACTGATAGACTTGCTCAACATGGGCTGCCATAAACCTTTAATTTGTTAAAAAACACACAGTATCTGTAAAGTTTAGTAAAGCAAAGTGCAATTAAATGAAGTATGCCTGTAAACCAAAATTATGATAATGTGCCAGGTATTAGATATGAATAAAATACTAACAGATCATGGAAAAGAGAGTAACTTCCTTTTTAGGGGCCTTTGAAGGAGGTTTCCCAGAATAAGTGGGCCTTGACAAATGAGGAGTTCTCCTGCTGAGAATTCCTGATAGGGAATTCATGTGCTTTCTGGGGAATGCTTCTGTTGATCTGTAGCATGATTGGGAGGAGTGGAGAGAAATCAGTCAGGAGAGGTAGGTCACATTAGGAAGGACCTCAAATGCCATAGAGAGGAGGAAAAAATTCAGAGGAGATGGAAGAAAGACTGGAGAGCAGAGAGCCTGGAGCCCTGGAGAGTGATTAAGAGACTGTGCAGAAGGTCAGGCAGACGTGATAAAGAACAAGATCAGGCTGATGGTGCTCAGGAGAGAGAGGGGAGGGCAGGGGAACTGGAGACTATTTGGGTATATTCCTTTGGTATCTCAGACTCATCTTGGATTGGTCAGATTTGGACCTAGAAGCTGTCATCTGTGGCAAGTTTATTACATTGGATGGCTAATAAAACTGTATTGATTTTGTTTTGTTTTGAAACAAGAAATCCCCCTGCTAGGAGAAATGTCAATCTGATATGCCTGAAGGGAATGAGCAATAGAATTGCTTGGATTGTCTCAACTGAAAACTGCTGTCTCAGGATGACAGGGGCTTGTGCTCAGACCTTTATTAGACTATAATTCTTTTCTGGATTTGGAGCCCTGACACTGACCTGGGTCAGACATTGGAGATGATGCAGGGTTGGGGAGGGGTGGAACCAGAGGTGCGTGTAAGAATCCTTGTGAAAGACAAAACCTGGAGTTAGTGTGGACACATAGTGATTCATTCATTTATCCATTCATCAAATCTATATGAGACTTTGCCCTGTGCCCAGCAAGGCACTGACCATTGGAGATGCAAAGCTCTTGTTTCCCAGGAGCACCTAGTCTAGGAACCGAGGGAGAAAAAGCTTGCAAAGGGGTTGGTTTGGCACTGTCAGATCTAGTCTTTGATAAAAGGGTGGATTGGAGTTTAAGATGTTTGTCCTTGGAACCCTCCTCTTCTCTCCTTTTCTCTATCCTACCCCTCCCCAAGCTTTCTCATGGTGGTAGATTTGTGTACCATTCTTATTCACAGCTGACCACTAGCTCAGCCCCATTAAAGCATCAGCTGATGATCAGAGAATTTCTAATAATAGCTTAAGGGATGATCCATCCTGAGCTTTCTTTTCCAATGTGTGTGAGAGAAAGCCCTGGCTTAGGCTCTGGTCCCAGCCTGACTGCTCACTAGCTTTGTGACTTTGGAAAAATCATTTAGCCTTTTCTGAGCCTCATTAATCATAATTCCTGCTCTGCCCTCCTCATGGGATGGTTGGGAGGCTCAACAGGATGTGGATGTGCTTTGAAAATTGTTGAGTGCAGTACAAAAGCAAGAGCCTATAATTACTCCCTGTGCTCTCTGTTGCTCGGAGACAGATACCTAGATTATCATGTCAGGATCCTCACAATTCACAGGATGCCCCTTTCTTTACCCCAGCTCTTAAGGGAATGAACATACCACACCTTGGTTCACCTCCTCTCAGTCAAAGGTAGTGAACTCTGAGACCAATGGGGTTGGACTTAGAAATCTTTAGTGCTATGTCAGTGGCAAAGTAAGAGTGGATAGATAGGCATAGACCAAAGTAGGAGAGGTTAGGTTAAACACTGGGAAGAACAAACATGGTGTTTGGAATTGGGAGACACTGCACTCTGCAACTTTAGTATGTTTTAAGACCTGGGTGTCATCTTTTCTGACCAATTGTGTGACTTTGGGCAAGTTACCAAGGTCACTCAGATGTCGTTTACTAAGTTATCAAAGGTCTCTAGGCTTTATTCCTAAGGATTGCACTGAGCTAATATAGTGCTTACACTAAAATGTGAGCTGAGTTGAATCTCCTTTTTTGGAACCTATTCTGATATGAAAGATAGAGGCAGCTCAATTAGTGTAATTTTGGGGGCAGGGGCATAAGTTAGGGAATTAGAATCCTAGTATTCTGCAAAGCCCTCATGGAGAATTCACATTGCAGATTGCATGAAAACTTGGTCAAAATCTAGTTAGTAATTGTAAACTAAACATAACTGTTCAGTTGCTGAAATGCCATTATGTGTGTGCAGTTGAAGAAGGAGAAAAGGATATTTGTCAGGCTATGTGTAAGTATCTTGAACTCTTCCCTACAAAAAGCTATGACAAAAATAAAATTTTACTTAATAGGCTAAAGGGAACTAGTAAGGAGTTAAAGAAGTCTGGCTTAAATAGGAGAAAGCTGCATTTACTTACCACTCAAAAACATGTCTTCACAGGAAGGAAATGAAGGCTGCAGTTGATTATTCACATTAGAAGAAGTTCCTGTCCTGTCTCTCATCAAGAAGACGTCCCAAGTGGAATGGTTTCTTGATGAGGAAGCCTTCCCCAAATTTCCTATGTGGAAACCTTCCCAAGTTGCAGTTGTTGAGTAACATCGACATGATTGTCGATGATGATGATGAAGATTACAATGATGGTGGGAATGTATACTATGTGCCAGGCCCTGTGCTAAGTACTTTACTGATTATCTCCCTGAGATGATGCATTACCACCACATGATGCATTATTAGCTTCAGTTTACAGGTGTAGAAACAGAGGTTGGTAAAGGTAAAAGCTTGCTCAAGCTTATCTTTCTAGTAAATGAACAGGCTGGGCACAGTGGCTCACACCTGTAATCCCAGCACTTTGGGAGGCTGAGGCGGATCATGAGGTCAGGAGTTCAAGACCAGCCTGACCAATGTGGTGAAACCTCGTCTCTACTAAAAATACAAAAATTAGCTGGGCATGGTGCCACACACCTGTAATCCCAGCTACTCAGGAGGCTGAGGCAGGAGAATCGCTTGAACCCAGGAGGCAGAGGTTGCAGTGAGCCGAGATCACGCCACTGCACTCCAGCCTGGGTGACAGAGCGAGACTCCGTCAAAAAAAAAAAAAATAATAATCACAAACTCAGGCAGTCTCACCCAAGAGCCAACAACTATATATTGCCTCATAATTTGAATTAGTTTCTAGCTTCTGCTTTATTCATTATCTTAAGTTATAAGATATTTGAATTAAATTGAAGCAATATACAGAGATTTTTACTATTGCTATGTGTCTGAGTTTTAAACTTCCTTGAAAAAAATTTTCTGAGCTTTCAAATAAAGGCATCTTACTGCTTGCAAGTTACCTTATTGTCAATTTTTTGGGAACAAACTCATAAGGCAGACACTATTATCCCCTTTAACAGATGAAGAAATAGAAGTTCAGATAATTTAAGTCAGCGCTCCTCCAACTTATACAATCTGGGGGTCTTGTTAAAAGCAGGTCTGGGGTAGGGCTTGAGATTCTGCAGTTCCAACAAGCTCCTAGGTGCTGTTGAGGCTGCTGGTCTGGGGACCATCATTTGAGGAGCGAGGAGAAGTGACCTGCTTAGGATCACATAGCATGTAAGAAAGAGATCCTTGGCCGGGCACGGTGGCTCACACCTGTAATCCCAGCACTTTGGGAGGCCGAGGCAGGTGGATCATGAGGTCAGGAGATCTAGAGCATCCTGGCTAACACAGTGAAACCCTGTCTCTACTAAAAATACAAAAAGAAATTAGCCAGGTGGGGTGGTGGGCACCTGTAGTCCCAGCCACTCAGGAGGCTGAGGCAGGAGAATGGTGTGAGCCTGAGAGGCGGAGCTTGCAGTGAGCCGAGATTGTGCCATTGCACTCCAGCCTGGGTGACAGAGCAAAACTCCGTCTCAGAAAAAAAAAAAAAGAAAGAAAGAAAGAAAGAAAGATCCTTGAAGCCTAGTCTCTTAATAGTAGCTGGTTTCTAATGTGTGGTATTGGCAGTACTGGCAATGCATGATTGCCCTTTGTCTAGTGGGACAGGCAGCTGGACAAGTATCGGGACTTGAGTCTGCTTCTGACTGCTCTGCCTCTTGGTCATGCCTTATCCCCTCTCTGAGCCTCAGTTTCTTTCTATGTACAGATTTGGGGTTAAATTACATAACTTCTGAGATCTCTGAATACCATAGTACCATGGTAAATGATGAGGAGAAGTGCCAGGATGCAGGCAGAACCCTGGAACATTTCCATGAGACAAGAAGATTAAAAGGAGTCACCTTAGAATGCAGATCATTTCTAGGCAAGCTCCGTGTCCAGGATCAGTAGAGAAAATATTTTATCTCTGTGAAAGAGAATGATTAATGTGCCCTAGGGTGCTGATTTTCTTAGGGACTGTGAATTAGCACCAGAAACCTGGGCAGCTGCAAGGTCAGACTCTCCAGGCTGTGCTTTAAACAGGAGGGAGACAGCAGCTATTGGATCTCTGTCAATCTGTGTGACTTTCCTAAGCTTTGAGCCCTTTCTGGAAAGGTGGGGACTTCATTCTCATCTACCATTCTAGGGCAGAGCACCTTATCTTACATTCAAGAACCTTACAGTGGATGGGCATGTTCATTGAGGTGTGTGTATATAGTAAGTGCTCAAGTTTTAAAAGCTCTCTTGTGGACAGCAAGGTGGTTTTAAGGAACCAACAGTAACCCAAACAGAGAACTTTTCTGTTGAATTTATTCCTCACCAGGGGTACCTGGAAAAGTAGGGTTGACTCTCCAGGACTGAAGCCAGATGGGAAAGGTGTTTACCTCAGGACAGACGCCAATAAATAAAGAGGGCTAATGATGTTGATTATAGCAACTACTCTTTTTAATCTCATTTGATACAAAAAACCACCCTATGGGTTAGATATTATTAAGCTCATTAAGAAACAGAGGCTTTGGAGGTTAAGATGCTTATCCAAGGTGACAGCTTGTGAGTGGAATTTAAGTGCCGATCTGATTACCCCAAAGCCCCTACTCTTTCCATTCTGCTACACTGCTTATCCTATAAAAGCATTTCCAAGAGAGGGGCTGAGGATCACATTGGAGAAGTCATATTTGTCTGGAGAGTTGACCTTGGACCTCAAAAGAGAAGATACAGTCAGAAGGAATAGAGAAGTAAGGAGTAAAGGTGGGAATAAACTGAGGGAGTCCAGGACTTTAGCTGTAAATAGGGCCAGGAAACCTGGAACTCTGATAAAAGACCATTTAAAGGGCTTGTCACCTTTTTGGTGCTGCTTGCCCAAGATGTAATAGTGTTTCTGCATTCAAGGTGAGCTATTGCTTTTTGGCTCTATATGAAGCTGCAACTTCCTTTAATTCACCCTGATTAGCTATGGCTTCATTTTAGTCCCAAGGTACATGTATCTCTTCTTTAGCAGTGGCTTTCCTCCCTCTGACTCTTCCTGTCCTCATCCTTCGTCTGATCATCAAGATGAAATATAATCCTCCTGGAGAGTATGAGTGCATGCCTTCTTGAGATGTGTATAGGTTAATCACAAGAGACAGTGATTTCATCTCTCCTGGGCAGAGTTGACCTAGTTGGATAGACTCTCTCAGCCTGGTTTTCCATAGTTCATGATGCAAGGGCCAGGCATAAGTTTTGACATGAGAAAGCTCTGATTCAGAGAAAAGAATGTACAAGTGTATAACCTATTCATCATTTCATCCACAAAAATAATTATATTCCTACCATGTACCTGATACCATGCTACTCCCTAAGATGGGTGGGAATTGGTAGAAAAAAGAACACAAAAAAGTAGAAGACTAGTCCATGCCAAGGAGAACCTTTCTACCTAGTTGAATATTTCAGTATAAGAAAAATGAGGAACATATATGAGGTTGAGATGATCAAATTTAATGACTGAAGTGCTCAATCATTTGAAGTATCTTTATTAGATGTCTCTTATTTGCCAAGTACTTTGCAAGGGACAAGGTAAACCAAACAGTTATTCCCCAAAAGAAGCTTAGTTCTAGAAGGAGATGTTTACAAACAAGTGAAAAGGTCATTGCAAACCTTTGTTGGGTGTTTACTAAGTGATGAGCACTATACTGGACTTTGTCTTATAAGTTTTCCCTTTGATGTATTTATTGATACATAATATTATACACATTTGTGGTGTACATGTGAGTATTTGTTACAGAATGTGTAATCGAGTTGGGTATTGGGGTTATCCATCACTCTAAGCATTTATCATTTCTATTTATTGGGACTATTTCAAGTCCTCTCATCAAGCTACTTTGAAACATGCAATACATTGTTGCTGATAACAGTCACCCTAATCTGCTATTGAACATTAGAACTTCTACTTAAAATGTTTTAATTTTTAATTTTTGTGGATACATAAGAGATGTGCATATTTATGGGGTACATGAGATATTTTGATAGAGACATACCATGCATAATAATCATATCAGGATAAATGGGGTATCCATCTCCTCAAACATTTATCCTTTGTGTTACAAACAATCCAACTGTACTCTTTAGGTATTTTAAAATATACAACAAATTATTGTAGACTGCATTTACCCTATTTTGCTATCAAATACTACATCTTATTCATTATATCTAACTGTATATCTATATTCATTTACCATCCCCACTTCTCCCATCCACCACTACCCTTCCCTGCCTCTGGTAACTATCATCCTATTGTCTATCACTGTGAGTTCAATTGTTTTAACTTTTTTTTAGCTCCCACAAATAAGTGAGAACTTGCAAAGTTTCTGTGCCTGACTTATTTCACTTGATGTAATGATCTCCAATTCTATCCATGTTGTTCCCAGTGACAGGATCTCATTCTTTTCATGGCTAAATACACTCTATTGTGTAGATGGATCACATTTTCCTTATATATTTTTCTACTGATGGACACTCAGGTTGCTTCCAAATCTTGGCCATTGTGAATAGTGCTGCAGCAAACATGGGTGTGCAGATCTCTCTTTGATACATTGATTTCCTTTCTTTGGGATATATACCTAGCAGTGGGATTGTGGATCATTCGTAGTTCTATATTTAGTGTTTTGAGGAACCTCTAACCTTCTCTCCATGGTGGTTGTAATAATTTACAGCCCCACCAGCTGTGTACAAGGATTCCCTTTCCTCTGCATCCTCACCAGCATTTGTTATTCCTGTCTTTTGGATATATCATTTTAACTGGGGTGAAACAATATCTTATTACAGTTTTTATTGTATTTATCTGATGATTCATGATGTTAAATACCTTTCATATACCTGTTTGCCATTTACATGTCTTTTGAGAAATGTCTATTCAGATCTTTTGCCCATTTTTAATCCAATTAGATTTTTCCCCAAGAATGTATATCTTCTATCTCTATCTAACCATATGTTTGTACCCATTAACCTCTCTTCATCTCTCACTCCTACACACACATCCTTTCCAGCCTCTGCTATCAGTCATTTTACTCTCTACCTCCATGAGATCAACTTTTTAGCTCACATATGAGTGAGACTATGTGAGGTTTGTCTTTCTGTGCCTGGCTCATTTCATTTGACATAATGACCTCTAGTTTCCTCCATATTGCACAACTAACAGGATTTCATCCATTTCTATAGCTTAATAGTGTTCCATTGTATATGAATGCCACATTTTCTTTATCCATTCATCTGTAGATGGACTCTGTATCTTTCCTCTTGTAAATAGTGCTGCAATAAACATGTGAGTACAGGTATCCCTTTGATGTACTGATTTATTTTCCTTTAGGTAAATACCTAGTAGTGGGATTACTGGATCATATGGTAGCTCCATTTTTAGTGTTTTGAGAAATCTCCATACTGTTTTCCACAGTGGCTATACTAATTTACATTCTCAAGAATAGTGTATAAGTTCCCTTTTATCTGCATCCTCTCCAGTGTCTGTTTCTTGTTTTTTTAACTAATAGCCACTTTAACTGGGGTAAGATGGTATCTCATTGTAGTTTTGATTTGCATTTACCTGATGATTACTAGTGGTAATCATTTTTAAATATACCTATTGACCATTTGTGTGTCTACTTTTGAGAAATGTCTATTCATGTCCTTTGCTCATGTCTAAATGGGATTATTTCATTTTTTATTGAGTTTTTTTGTATGTTTTGGATATTCCTTGCTGAATGAATAGTTTGCAAATATTTTCTCCCATTCAACAGATTATCTCTTCACTGTGTTGATTCTTTTGCTGTGCAGAAGCTTTGTGTTTAATGTAGTCCTATTTGTCTATTTTTGTTTCGGTTGTCTGTGCTTTTGAGGTCTTAGCCATAAATCTTTACCTACATCAATGTCCTGAAGTGTTTTTCCTATGTTTTCTTCTAGTGGTTTTATAATTTGGGGACTTATATTTAAGTCTTTAATTTCTTTTGTGTTGATTTTTGTGTATAGTAAGAGACAGGAATCTAGTTTCATTCTTTTGCATATGGATATTTATTTTTCCCAGCACCATTTATTGAAGAGGATATTCTTTCCCCAATGTATGTTCTTGGTGCCTTTGCTGAAAATCAAAGTAAATATGTAAATATGTAGGTTTATTTTAAGAATCTCTATTCTGTTCTACTAGTCTGTGGGTTTTATACCAATATCACGCTGTTTTGGTTACTATAGCCTTGTAATATATTTTGAAGTCAGGCAGTATGATACCTCCAGCTTTGTTCTTCCTCCTCTAGATTGCTTTGGCCATTTGGACTCTTTTTTGGTTCCACATGAATTTAGGATTTTAAAAAGTAAGTCTCTGAAAAATGATGTTGGTATTTTGGTAGGGATGGCATTGAATCTGTAGCTTGCTTTGGGCAGAATGGTTATCATTTTAACTATATTATTTCTGATCATTGGGCATGGGATTTATTTCCATTTGTTTGTGTCCTTTTCACTTTCTCTTATCAGCAATTTGTAGTTTTTCTTGTAGAGATCTTTCACCTCCTTGGTTAACTTTATTTGTAGCTATTTTAATTTTTTTGTAGTTATTGTAAATGGGGTTGCCTTCTTGATTTCTTTCTCAGCTAGTTCATTATTGGTGTATAGAAATGCTGATTTTTCTATGTTGATTTCATATCCTGCAACTATACTGAATTTATCAGATCTAAAAAAGCTTTTTTTTGGTGAAGTCTTTAGGTTGTTCTAAATGTAAGATCGTATTATCAGCAAAGAGGGGCAATTGGACCTCCTCTTTTCCAATTTGTATACATTTTAGTTCTTTCTCCTGCCTGATTGCTCTGGCTAGGACTTCAGTAATAACTTGAATAGGAATGGTGAAAGTGGGCATCTTTATCTTTTTCCAGTTCTTAGAGGCTTTTAGCTTTTCCCTATTCAGTATGATGTTAGCTGAGATTTTGTTGTGTATAGCCTTTATTATGTTGAGGTACATTCCTTCCATGCCTAGTTTGTTAAGAGTTTTTTTTTGTTTAATAATGAAGGGATTTTGAATTTTATCAAATGCTTTTTCTGCATCTGTTGAGATGATCATATGGTTTTTGTCCTTCACTCTGTTGATGTGATATATTATGTTTATTGATTTTCATATTTTAAATCATCCCTGCATCCCTGGGATAAATCCCTCTTAATTGCTCTATATTATTTTTTGATGTGCTGTTGAATTCAGTTTGGTAGTATTTTGTTGAGGATATTTACAACTATATTCATCAGGAAGATTGGCCTGCAGCTTTCTTTCTTTCTTGTGTCTTTGTCTGATTTTGGTATCAGGGTAACGCTGGTAGAATGAGTTAGAAAGAATTCCCTCCTTTTAAATTTTTTGGAATAGTTTGAGGAGAACTGGTGTGTGTTTTTCCTTGAAAGTGTGGTAGAATTTGGCAGTGAAGCCATCTGGTCCTGGACTTTTCTTTGTTGGAGACTTTTTATTACTGCTTTAATCTCATTACTTGTTATTGGTCTGTTCAGGTTTTCTGTTTCTTCCTGATTCAATATTGGTAGGTTGTGTATGCACAGAAGTTTTTCCATTTCCTCTCAGTTTTCCCGTTTGTTAGTGTATAGTTATTCACAATAGTTTCTGATGATCTTTCGTATTTCTGTGATATCAGTTGTAATGTCTCCTTTTTCATTTTGGATTTTGTTTATATAGTTATTCTCTGTTTTTCTTGATTAGTCTAGCAAGTGGTTTATCAATTTTGTTCATCTTTTCAATTTTTCATCTCATTGATCCTTTGTAGTTTTTCATTGATCATTTGTAATTTTTTAAAAAGTCTCCGTTTTGTTTAGTTCTGCTCTGATCTTTACTATTTATTTCATTCTGCTAATTTTTGGTTTAGTTTGTTCTTACTTTTCTAGTTCCTTGAGGTGCACCAGATTGTTTATCTGAAATCTTTCTGTTTTTTTGATGTAAGCCCTTATTGCTATAATATTTACTCTTAGCACTGGTTTTGCTAGATCTTATAGGTTCTGGTATGTTATGTTTTGATATTCATCTCTTTCAAAATTTTTTTGATTTACTCTTTAATTTCTTCCTTACTCTAATTCAGGAGCATGTTGTTCAGTTTCCATGTACGTGTACAGTTTCCAAGGTCTTCTTGTTACTGATTTCTAGCTTTGTCTGTTGTGGTCTGAGGAGGTATTTGATATGATTTTGATATTAAAATTTTGAGACTTATTTTGTATCCTATCATATGGTCTATCCTGGAGAATGTTTCATGTGCTGATGAGAAGAATCTGCATTCTGTAGCTGTTAGAGGAAATGTTCTGTATGTGTTGGTTAGGTCCATTTGGTCTAAAATGCAGTTTAAATCCAATGTTTCCCTCTTATTTTTATTTTTTACTTTGCTTAATACAGTGTAACCAATATTTGTTACATTTCTGTCTATATGATCTGTTTAATGCTGAGAATGAGATGTTAAGTCTTGAAATGTTATTGTATTGGAGTCTATTTCTCCCTTTAAATCTAGTAATATTTGCTTTATACATATGGGTGCGCCCATGCTGGGTGCATAAATAAGTCTGTTTAAAGTTATTATATCATCTTCCTTAATTGATCCCTTTATGTGTCTCTTTGTCATGTTTTTTAAATTAAAGTCTGTTTTATCGGGTAAAAGTATAGCTACTCCTGCTTGCTTTTGATTCGTTTGCATGGAATGTCTTTTTCCATCCCTTTACTTTCAGTCATATGTGTCTTTACAAGTGAGATGTTTCTTGTAACCAGTAAATCACTGGGCCATTTTTTAAAATAAAATTCATTCACCCAGTGAATGAATTTTAAGTTAAAAACTTAATCCATTTACATTTAAGGTTATTATTGATTGGTGCCTTCTGGGACTCCAGAAATTCTAACATTTGGTCACATTATGGTGTCCCATATGTTATTTAGGCTTTGCTCATTCTTTTTTTTTTTATCTGACCGTGTTACTGCAAAAGACCTGTTTTCAAGTTCTGAGACATTTTCTTCTTGTTGTTCTAGTCTATTGTTGAATTTTTCAAAAGTTGAAATTTTAAAAATCCAACGTTTTGAATTATTTTTCTAGGATTTTTTAAATTTCTTTTTCATTGATATCTATTGCTGGAGAATTATTGTGTTCCTTTGGAGGGGTCATATTTCCTTATGTTTTCATATTTCCTGTTTTTACATTGATGTCTGCACATCTGGTGTAACAGTTGCTTCTTCCAATTTTTTGAATTTACTTTTGTAGGGGAAGACTTTTTCCTGAAGACATATCTATGGTATTGTTTAGACAGGGCACTTTGGCCTTGATACTGAATGCACATAGTAGTCTAGTCTTTGTGTGATTTCTTTGGCTGTAAATAGTGTCAGTGGTATCTGTGATTTCCTTGGTAACTTAGGGTGTGGTTATTGGTGGAGGCTGTGATGAAGTTTTGCTGAGGACTGGAACAATGGGAGGGCCAGTCTTTGGGCCCCAGTGGTGGCAGTAGTAGGCTAAGCATTCTCGTCCTTGGGCTCCTGAGAGGCATATGCTGGCACTGGTGTCAGCAGGTCTAAGTGAGCTGATTCTTGGGCATCTGAGTGGCTTGCTCAGATGCTGCATAGGGTCAGCAGTGAGTTGGGTGAGTGAATGGGTTCCTGGGCTCCTGGGAAACAGGTGTGGTGTGAGTGATGGCACTAGCAGTGGCAAGAATACCCTCTGTGTCTCGAGTGATGTGTGCTGGTGATAGCAGTGGCTGTGATAGACTAGACAGGCCACTCTGCAGGCCTGCAAGTCGTGTATGCAAGTAGGTGCCAGCTGTGGTGGTAGCAGCAGGGTGGGTGGACCCAACTTTAGGCCCCCAGCAGGAGTGCTCAGGTGCCATTGGTGATGGACTGGGTGATCCCCAGTTCCCCAGACTACGTGCTGTGGCATGAGTGGGTGGATGTGGGCAAAGCCAGGCTGGGCAGGTGGGGGACTCTCTCTGGGTACACTAAAATATGTGATGGCTCCACTATTGGAGGCCGTAGAGTGACTGCCTATGGCTTGCACTTTGGCCCAGGTGGCAGCAGCCAGCCATGGCAGTGATGCAGGTGCGGAATGTCAGTGGAGCTCCAGGAATGTGGCGATGCAGGTGCTGTTGAGCCTCAGGGCAATGTGTGGTCTGTTGGTGGTTAGGCTTTCAAAATGGTACCATGTTATAGCTGTTTATGACTCAGGGTGTTTGGGGGGCCAAGCATGAGCTCCCACTCTGGAGCAGTGCCTTTGTGTGCTCCCCAGGCAGCTCTCTGTATCAGTTTCAGGCCCACAAAGGTTAAAGGGTTCTCCTGTGGCTAGGATTGCAGTAGTCCACAGTGGAAATGTGAACCACCAGAGGGTCTTTCAGTTACCCTTTCCCCACACTGGGGAGTCTCTCCAGGCTTCCAGCCAGTCTCGCCTGAGCAGGCCACCTCACTTCCCTTTCTGCCTTGCTTTAGGTATTTCCTGTCATGCCTCGATTGAATTCCAGTGTTTTCTCTTGGACAATGTATTTGAAGTGTGATGATCTACTCACTATTTTGGTTCTTTTTGGAGGAAGCCAAGTACAATATGCCTCTAGTCAGCTATCTTGAAGCCCCTCTTGGGCTTTGTCTTTTGAACTGAAGGCAAAAAGACGAATAAAGACAAAAACATAATCCTTTAACAAGATCACACACGAATGGTGATGACAACCATGTAAATATATTTTTATGTCCACATGAAATGTGATCAATAGAAGTGTAAGCCAAATACTAAAGAAACTCAGAAAAAAGAGAATGTAAGTCTGTATTATAGGAAGTGTGGGTGGAAAGTGGGCATGGCCAGGGAAGAAGGAAAATTTGGAATGTGATGATGGAGGAGTGAACATTTTCCAGATGGGCAAGACATTACTAGTAGAGGGAGCAGCACTTGAATTGTCACAGGGCATTTGGAGCCTGCAAGTAGGTGTCTAGGTTTGGGGTAAATAAGATGCAGTGATGAGAGATGAAGCTGGATAAGTGATCAGGGGCTAGATCATGAAAAGTCTTGTGGGCCACACCTTATGGAAGTTAAATTTTATTTAGTAAACAATGGAGGATAACTGAAGCATTTTCAGAGAGAAATCAATTTAATGGTTTTGAAATTTAACAGGAAGGTGAGACTCGAGGCAGGAGGAACTGTTAGGAAGCTATTTTAACAAATCAGGTAAGAGACCATGGTTTTTCAGTAGGCATGGGGAAGAAAAGGAAGGAATGAAGTCTAGAAATATTTGGGAATTCATATTTTCAGTACTTGGGTATGCAAGGTGAGGGAGGAGAAAGGATCTAGAAGAGTCTATGTTTTTTACTTGGGCATTTGTGTACACGGTACTGCCATTTACTGAGATTTGGAAAATGGAAAATGTGATGGTTAATTTCATGTATCAACTTGGCTAGGCTATCATATCCAGTTGTTTGGTCAAACACCCATCTGGATGTTGCTGTGAAGGTATTTTTTAGAGGTGATTAATATTTAAATCAGTAGACTGTTAGTATAACGGATTACCCTCCATAATGGGAGTGGGCCTCATCTAATCAGTTGCAGGCATTAAGAGAAGACAGAGGTCCCACAAGGCTGAAGAAATTCTGCCCCCACACTGCCTTCAAGCTCAAGATTATGACATCAACTCTTCCCTCAGTCTCCAGCCTGCTGGCCTGTCTTGGAGGTATCAGACTTGCCAGTCCCCACAATTATGTGAGCCAATTCCTTAAAATGAATCTATGTATGCACCCTCTTGGTTCTGTTTCTCTGGAGAATCTTGACTAATGCAGGAGGATTTCTTTTTGTTCAGGTTTGTAGTTGATAATTGCTTTGCTAAACACAAATATGCCCGAAGGACATTATGTTAAGTGAAGTAAATCAAGTGCAGAAAGATAAATGCCACATCTTCTCCTTCATGTGTGGGTGATAGGGTTTGGCCGTGTCCCCACTCAAATCTCATCTTGAAGTATAGTCCCCATGATCCCCATGTGTCAAGGAAGGGACCCAGTATGAGGTGACTGGATCATGGGGGCAGTTTCCCCCCTGCTGTTTTCATGATAGTGAGTTCTTATGAGATCTGATGGTTTAAGTGGTTGACAGTTCCTCCTTCATACACCCTCTCTCTCTCTTCTGCTGCCTTGTGAAGAAGGTTCCTCCTTCCCCTTCTGCCATGATTGTAAGTTTCCTGAGGCCTCCCCAGCTGTGTGGGCATGTGGGTCAATTAAACTTCTTTCCTTTATAAATTACCCAGTTTCTGAGGCGGACCTGGCAGTGAGCTGAGATCCGGCCACTGTACTCCAGCCTGGGCGACAGAGCAAGACTCCGTCTCAAAAAAAAATAAAATAAAATAAAAAAATAAAAATAAATAAATAAATAAATAAATAAATAAATTACCCAGATACAGGGAGAAAAAAAATGAAAAAAGGGGGCCCCCCCCCCCCCCCCACAAAAAAAAGGAGAGGGAGAGACACCCTGTAGGAGTAAAGAGTAGAATTGTGGTTGTGAGAGCATAAGAAATGTTGGAGAAAGAAAGATAAGTAAAGGTACAGTAATGGATACAAAAAATACAGCTAGAGAGAGTGGGATGTCCAGCTTCCAAATGGGAACCTTCGTAGCACCAGTGACAAAAAAGAGAATTAAATACAGGTGATGTTGAGAAAGGCAAGAAGACTTTTGTTGAGAAGTGTGTCCAGTGCCACACCATGGAAAAGGGAGGCTAGCACAAGACAGGGTCAAATATCCACGGTACCTTTGGGCAGAAGACAGGTCAGGATGCCGGATTCTCTTACACAGATGCCAATAAGAATAAAGGTACCACCTAGGGAGAGGATGTACTCACTGATGGAGTATTTGGAGAATACTAAGAAGTATATCCCTGGAACAAAAATGAGCTTCACCAGCATTAAGAAGAAAGGCAGAAAGGGTAGGCTTGATAGCTTATCTCAAAAAAGCTACTAAGGAGTAAGAATTGGCCACTGCCTTATTTGTTACAAAACAGAAATGTCTCATAACTTTTTTATGTATGTTAATATTTGATTTCATAAACCAGAATTCATATCATGAATGACAGAATATTTTTTGTTGAACAGTCCTGGTTTAACTAAGACTGACTTGTGGTTCAATGAATAAGCTTGCCTTTTTAAATGTTAAAAGTAATTCTAATTCAGTAAATGCTATCATGGTTTTCTACTTCTAAAGAGAGGACTGAACTTCATTAGTAATGTTCAAATTTTCACAAAGATGGTGAATGCCATCTTAAAATCTATTGGAAATTGGTTTTATATTTAGATTTATGTAACTGATTATATGAATATATTTAAATACTGGGGAAATTCCTTCACTATCTCAGAACCAAGCAAGATTCATCTGTGCTTTGTGTTCATTTGCCTCTTAAAGGCAAGGGCTGAACATAAGGTAGCGATGTCTACTTTACATTTTTGGTCTTAACTATGCCAGTCCAATTAGAACTCCCTGTATCTAAAATGGTTTCTTTTACTCATTGAAAGGCATTTTAGTGTGGTTTACGTGTAGTATCAAATAAAGAATATTTAACACTTAAAAAGTTATAGCTAGATAGGAGAAATAAGTTCTAATGTTTTGTAGCACAGTGCAGGGTGACTATGGTTAACAATTTAGTGCATACTTTCAAAAAGCTGGAAGAGAGGATTTTGAATGTTCACAACACAAAGACATGATAAATGTTTGAGGTGATAAATATGCTAATTACCCTGATTTGGTCATTACACATTTATTGAAATATCACTCTGTATCTCATAAATATGTATACTTATCTTGTGCCAATTAAAAATAAAAGGAAAAAAAAAAAAAGAAATGGTTTGCTGAAGCAAAGGCTCAGGATTTTTAAAAGAGAAAATGAGGGCTTATTTTTGTTGTTTATGCTAGGGGGTGTTGTGGTTCAATATCAATGTTGTTTATTTATTCCTTTGAATTGTTGGACAATGTCCCTTCTAGGCTTCTGTTGTTGTATGTTAGAGAATGTGGGATATCTGAATGTGTAATTCTCACTAGTAATGAAATGCACCATACACTAGAACTTACTATTAGTTTATTGAAGCTAGAGTTGTTGTTGGCTAGTTTCTTTAGAATTTATATAGATGATTTGTACTTGTAAGGAAGTGCTAGAAATGCTTCTCAGAAACATGCAGCACTTGAGTTCAAGACTAGCACCTTAATTTCACCTATGGAAAGAGAAGTGTGTACTTCAGTGAGTCATAGGAGGTAGTAGGATGTATGAGATTCTCCTGCAAAGCTACAATTGGAAAGGTCTGGAACAAGGAGAACTTTGCATGATTTCTTGAAGCTTTACTATTTCTTTATTCACTTCATTTCCTGAAGAGCAAAACTTTGGCATCAAACAAATATTGGTTCTCCACCAACTATGTTTGTGCCTTTGGGCAGGTAAATTCATTTCTCTGGGCCTTAGTTGCAATATCTGTAAAACATACCACTTAGGGTTTTTCAAAGATTCATTAAGATGTTATTTATCAAGTGCCCTGTCCAGGGCCTGGTGCAGAGTTGGCTCTCAAGTAATGGAAGCTATTTTTATTATTCTTTAAATTTATTTGTTTCTTTGTAGGCTTTCAAATTCCGGATCTCCTAGGATAGTTACATATGTTCTGTCTGTTGGAACTTGTAGAATTTTCTCCTGTCCAAAGTGGAGTTGCAGATCCTCAACCCCTGAATTCTCTCAAGAATGAAGAGAACTGACAGGAAGTAGACATGATATCTTCATGAATAAATGATTCTAGGTGAGGAATAAACCTTATTTTATGAGGAACAAAACTATACCAGGAAGCGTATCTCCCCCATTTCTCCTTTATCCAGTCAGCTGTATTCATTCTCCAAACCCAGGTCACTACCATCTTCTAAAGGTCTTTATTGTCCTCACCAGCCCTTCCCTGAATTTCAGTGCCATCCTCAGTACTCCTGAGAGACATCTCCAGGGATCAGCATCATGTTGTATTTTATGACTGGTGGCCCTGGGGTTATTCTATAGGTGGTCCTACTTGACAATGGAAAGTGGCTTTACATGACTTAAACAATCTGTTCTCATCTTTGTATTCCTGTCTAATGGGGAGCTCTTCAAATGGAAAGGAATACATTCAGTGTTTTTATCCTCTAGTGCTTAACACAGTGCCTGGAACATTGTCTATGGAAAGCATGAATGATGGATGAATGAATGAAAATCTGCAGTGAGATACATTCAGGACTATGTAATAAATATTCTTTTTCATCATTCACTGTTCTCTATCACGTCTGCATCTCCTCCAAGTACTGCTGATGGCACTGCATAAATGTAAAATTTATCTCAGAGTTCTGCAAGTCCATCCCCAGGCTCTGCCCATCACAGTCAGATTCAATAAGGCAACTTTCTGTGTGCATAAGCAAGATGAGGTAGGGGGGCAGTGAGTAGAAATGTGATTAGTTTTTAATGAGGCTAATCATTCTGAATATCAAGTTGGTTTGCATTCTCATTAGCAGTTTTCATAAATTGTTTGAAATGCTTGCTCATAAAGTCAGGATTGCAAACTTAGAGATGAATCACTTCTACCTTGGCTTCCTGTTGAGTGAAGATTATTAATTGCATCCGTTCTCATCAGAGCTCCCCACGCACTGCAGCCTTTATTTTTAGAACACTATCTGTTGCCAGTTCCTATCTGAACCCATTCTACTTTAGTCTCATCAGGGAATATGAAGTTAAATCTAGGGCAAAGAGAAGGGAAAACCTAGAAAACTGAGTCAAGAGTCCTGTTGGACACAGTTTCAAAACCTCAACTTTGGAAAGAAGTCATTGTAGGAGATCTACAACAGCCTTCTGGTTATAAAACCTGTAACTCCTTCTCATACCGCACTGGCTCTTACTGGCCACAAGTAGGAACCCTACCTGCAGAAGCTTTAGCAAGCATTTGTGCCAGTGTACTGCCAAAGTGCCACCCACTCTATCACCTTTAAACCTTGGGCCCCTACCCACCCAGAGAGGAGCCACCATTCAGAATGTATCTTTATGATTCCTTTACTTTTAGTTACTGATAAAATGTATGCATTCCTAAGCAGTATCATGTTAAGTTTGGTAGAATCTAAACTTAATGTAACATGTATCATGCTGAATTTTTTTTTTTCTTTTTTGACTTGCTTTCTTTCATTCAACCTGCTTTTAAGATTCATTCACGTTGATATATGTAACTGTAAATCATTCATTTGCTGGAGGAGTGCAGTGGTGCAATCTCGGCTCACTGCCAACCTCTGCCTCCCGGGTTCAAGCGATTCTCCTGCCTCAGCCTCCTGAGTAGGTGGGACTACAGGCACACACCACCACGTCCAGCCAATTTTTGCATTGTTAGTAGAGAAGGGATTTCACCAAGTTAGCCAGGATGGTCTCGATCTCCTGACCTCATGATCTGTCTGCCTTGGCCTCCCAAAGTTCTGAGACTACAGGCGTGAGCCATGGCGCCTGGCCATAGCCCTCAAGTCTTTAATCCAAATTCCTGGGGCCAGATGTGTTTACAAATACAGACTTTTTTGCTTGTTTCCATAAAGGTAATAGGATACTTAAATTCCATCAATAACATGGCACTCCCAGTAGGGTCTGGAGAAGCATTTTCTGATTAAATATATAAATATTTCTCCTTAAAATATAGAAAATATTCACACTAAATGGAATAATAAAGACACTAAGTAACCTCATGTTAGCTCATGTTGGGCTTTGCTGCCAAATAAATTATAAAATCACTTTTAGCTTTCAGAGTTTAGGAACTGTGGGCCTATTTAATGATTATTTTTCTATTCTGTCTTTGATAGAGATATTTAGTTGACTTCCAGTTTTTCGTTATTACAAGTAATGTTACTAAAACCATCCATATATGCCTGCCCACCTCCAGGAGGCTCTTTGAAGGCTGGGACTGGGTCTTATTCATCTTGGTATCTTCATGGCCTACCACCCAGCCTCAGTAAATATGTTTTGAATGAATTAATAAGTGCTTAGACACTTTTCCCATCTTGAAAATTATGGATCTCTATTTCAACCACAAAAATTAGTCCAAAGATAGAAGCTCAATTCACCAATACCTTTAAAAAACTACTGCAATAAATCACATAAACAAAATCCCCAAGCAACTCTAGTAGAAATTACCTCTATTGTTCATTAGATAGATTGCCTTCAGGTGTCTCTCTGTTATAACAGTGAGGCCTTTCAAAGGACATCCTATTACTTTTTAAGTATAATATCAGTATAAATTAGGTACTGCCAACTCCCCTCCATACTCACCTTGGCTTCAGGGGCTATTTGAAGAGTCAAATACAGACCAAGAGATGGGGAAGTGGAGAAGTAGCCTCTGAATTTATTGGACAAAATCCTACACTCCATCAATCACAATCTCTACCTGCGGTTCAGATGGCTCAAGAGCCCTTGCTGAATGCAGTTCCGTTCCCACTCAGAGGCCCAGTGAAAGAGACTAGCTACAAAAGCAAATGTCACGTGGTCTTAGCTTTAGGGATGGGCATGGCATACTCTTTCTCATTCCTGGACACAGGCTTATTTTCCTCTTTGCAGGATTTGTTCTTAACATTTTTGCCTAAAGGTTAAGACTATTCATCCATCTCTAAATAGGACACTGCCACCACTTTAAGGTTTTTTTTTTTTTTTTAAATAATTATACAAAGTCAAAAGAAAATGATAATGTCTGGAGCTGTAGTGAACTGGATGTTTCAAGTTGCTGAGAAGGTTGCATCAGTATTCATTCACTGGACACTATTTCATTCAACAAACACCCTGTATATTAAGGCTTTACTGGGTGCTGAGGATGTTAAAGGCAAATGAGACAAAGTCCCTGTTATAGTTAATTTTATGCATCAACTTGTCTGGACCACAGTGCCCAGATGTTTGGTCAAACATTATTCTGGATGTTTCTCTGAGAGTGTTTTTTGATGAGACTTACATTTAAATCAGTGGACTTTCGGTAAAGTAGATTGCCCTTCATGATGTGGGTGAACACTATCCAATCAATCGAAAGCCTGAATAGAACAAAAGACTGACCTCTCTAGCAAGAGGGAGTTCTGCCAGCAGGCGTCCTTTGGATTTGAGCGGCAACTCTGCAACTTTTTTCTGAATCTCCAGCTTTCCAGCCTCCCCAGTCAGATACTGGACTCATTAAGTCTCTACAATTGTGTGAGCCAGTTCCTAAAATGAATCACTATACACACACATTTATATATATGTGTGTGTACACACACACATTTTGTTGGTTCTGTTTCTCTGGAAACTCTAATACAGTTCCTGTTCTCAAGTACCTCAGTGTCTCTTAAAATAGACATGCAAACAAGCCATTTTAATCCAGTGTGAAGATTGCTCTTAAGGATCATCTGTACGGGAGGAAGTGGCACAAAATAGAAATTCAGAGTGTGGCATTGGAAGAACATGCTCAGAAGTTAAGAGAAAGCAACACTATACTTTCTGTATATGCACCAGTGGACAGGCTCTCCTTAGGGACAAGGACTGGAATGGGTCTCTTTCTGCACTAGAATTCAATGCAGAAAACAAGGCAAACAAACACTGAGGCAACACTCATGTCAAACTCAGATGAAACTGGCCTGCTTTAGAGAATTTGAGAACTGGAGGGAGCTTCAAGTACAGGAGTGGGCTTCCCATAAACATCCATGACTAGGATAGCCTTCTCTATGTGGCACTCCAGGGCTGAATCTCATTTTGAATATTTGTTAAAAAGCACTGACATTTAGTACACTTGCTCATTGTCTTGAATCCACTGGTGCTTGGAAGCAGGGGTTTATTCTTAGAGCTATGATTGCGTAATATAAATAAATGGCCTTAAAGAAAGAAGCAAGAACCAGTAGTTCATTAAGATACAGAGTCAGTAGAGAATTCTGCCTCATTTTCTGAAAGAAGTTTTGGAGAAAAAGCTAAAAATAGACACTGAGAATGAAATGATAGAAATGTGAATCAAAACATCCACACCTGTAGGCTAGAGATTGATTTGTATTGAAAGAAGACACTCTTAACCTAATTGTGATGCAGTAACTGTAATTAGGTTAAGGGAAATGTAGAGTGTTAACATTTCAACTACACCTAGATCTGTATCAGTTTTCCAAGTGGAGATGTTGGGTAGAGAGTGGACATTGCTTTGAGAATCTTATCCCTCGTAAGGATAGGTGATAGCATGGTATGGAGGCTGGAAGGAGTATTTGTCTTAGTTTGGACCCTTTTGAGCTCCTTTCCCACCACTCAGATGCCTGTTAGCTCCCCCAAATGCTTATATTTACCTCCCTTCTGAAGGCTTTCCCTGTGCTGAGCTCTTTGTCTTGCTTGGCTTTCATCTGTGGCCTATGGCAACAATCACCCATCAACTCCAGCAACACCCCTAAAACCTGTCTCAGATCCAATGCCTGCACTCTGACAGAAGCAATTTTTAATGACATTTCAAAGTAAATCGAATGGAGCTTGTATCAGCAACATTACATTATTATACCTTGTATAGTCATGTTTTCAGAGCCTGTGGCATATGGAAAGGCCTTTGCTTGGTAAACTACATCCAATCAAAAATGTCAGGATGTCAAGAAGAAAATTCAGTTTGCCTTCAGCATTCAGTGAAAATGGCATCTATCATGCCTACAACACATGTATGGAAATTCAAACTGCACAGAGTTTATGCTGATCTCGGAGTAACTCTGTGTGTGTCCACATACGTGTGTATGTGAGTATGTGTGTGTTGGTGAGGTAAAAAATGACTCTGGTACATCACCACCAACCTCTTCTCATCAGGGCATCATGGGTTAAGATAAAGTATCGGCAATCCAGTACGAGTTTATTTTATCTATGTGAAGATTAAGACTTGATGACAGAGAGTTTTGCAACTAACTGGCTGTTTGCTCTTAAGTCAGTTAATCTCTTGGAGTGTCTAGGTCCTCGTCTTTAAAGTGGGACACAGGAATTGCCTACCTCATATGGTTTTTGTGAGGATGAAAAAGATAACGCTTGTGACAGTGCCTAGTCTAGCATTGAAAGATCATAGTTGGGCCATTGATGCCCTCACCTTGTCTTGCACTGTTCCCTAAGCAACTCCTTTGCTCCATCCAAGCTGATGGGCCATGACACCTCCTACCTGCCATGCTGTTGCTCACCTTGTTTTCTATTCCTAGAATGCTCTTGTTTTTTCTGAATGTACGAGGAATACGAAAATCTCCCAACCCAGCTTGAATCTATAGTCTTCGTGAAGCCTTCTTGAACTATGTTAACTTTGATGATTGCTCTTCTTTTGAACTCATATGAACTTCTGTAACACCTTAAGTACTTAAGTATTTAACACAAGCCTCTTGGACTGCTTAACATTTTATGTGTGTGACAAAGATGATAATATTTTCAAAGTAACTCTTGTTGCATTTTTACCTCTTATGAATTCTGTTTCTTTTCCCCTAGTGTTTTCTCTAACAGGACTAGACTAAGAGATTGAAATGAGGGGAGAAGGCTATAACATAATATGAGGAGTGTCCCTTCTTGGAGGTAAGAGGACATTCAAAGACCTTCTGGTACTGGGTAGAAGAGTTGAGAGAGAAGGGAGGCAAAGTTCAGATGCAAGTCACCTTCTATATGGTGTCCTCCAGTTTCTCTATAAGATAAGCTTGAGTGAGTGTGGCCAGCATCCATGAAGAGATGCTGAGGTAGAGGGCAGAGCAGGCCATCCATACTGGCAACCTCAACACAGCTAGAGGTCCAGTAGTTCCAGTGAGAGCCAGGGTGGGGCCGACCCAGTGAGCAAGACATTAGTCTTCAATTTCAGTGGGAGAAAGGCCCAGAGGGAGCTTAGAGGAAGAACAGGGCTCACAAACAAGCTAAGGAAAGGGCTGGATATCTCAGAGTAAGTGTTTACTGAGGGAGTTCTATTTAAATATCCTTTTCTAGAGCTTCAGGTAAAATAATAATAGTGATCAACATAAAATAATCTCCAATGGTTGAGTTTCAGTTATCACAAATCTCGGGCCTTGGGTGTGTGTGGTTTTACACAGTGCTCCTTAAATAATCTCCCTGCAGGCTCACCTGAATATGGAGTGTTGGATCATATTATAGAGACCTAGAAGTCTATGTTAAACCAGTGAATATTTCTGAACACTCATCCAGGAGATTTTCTATTTGACAGGCTTCATTTATGTGAATAGCTGCACTGTACTAAAGAATTGAAGGATAAAGAATACTGTTGGGAAAAATATTCACAAACTATGCATCTGACAAAGGTCTAATATCCAGAACCTAATAGGAACTTAAACAAATCAACAAGCAAAAACCAAACAACCCCATTAAAAAAAGACATTAACAGACTTTTCTCAAAAGACCTACAAGCAGCCAAATAAACATATGAAAAAATGGCAACATCACTAGTCATCAGAGAAATGCAAATCAAAACCACAATGAGATGCCATCTCACACCAGCCAGAATGACTATTACTAAAAAGTCAAAAAATAACAGATGCTATTAAGGCTATGGAGAAAAGAGAATGCTTATACACTGTTGGTGGGAATGCAAACTAGTTCAGCCACTGTGGAAAACAGTTTGGAGATTTCTTAAAGAACTAAAACAGAACAACCACTCAACTACCGTGCACTAGTATGCAGCTTTAGGGCCACAATGATAACTTCTGGATTCCTTTGGGAACAGATCACAGGGAACTAAGGCTCATCGATTAGGTACCTCCATCAGCCATTCTATCCTACTACCTGTGCAGTTTCACTATTGGGTATTTGCCCAAATAATTCATTCTATCAAAAAGACACATACATGAGAGGGGGGTTCGCCCAAAATGGCCGAATGGGAACAGCTCCAGCCTCCAGCTCCCAGCGTGAGAGACACAGAAGATGGGTGATTTCTGCATTTTCAACTGAGGTACTGGTTTCATCTCACTGGGGAGTGTCCAACAGTCGGTGCTGGTCAGTGGGTGCAGCCTGACCAGTGAGAGCTGAAATGGGGCGAGGCATCACCTTACCTGGGAAGCACAAGGGGGAAGGGAATTCCTTTTCCTAGCCAAGGGAAACTGAGACACACAACACCTGGAAAATCAGGTAACTCTCACCCTAATACTGTGCTTTACCAAGGGTCTTAGCAAATGGCACATCAGGAGATTATATCCCACACCTGGCCTGGAGGGTCCCACGCCCATGGAGCCTCCCTCATTGCTAGCACAGCAGTCTGAGGTCTAACTGCAAGGCAGCAGCGAGGTTAGGGGACGGGCGCCCGCAATTGCTGAGGCTTAAGTAGGTAAACAAAGCCACCAGGAAGCTCGAATTGGGTGGAGCCCACCACAGCTCAAGGAGGCCACCCTACCTCTGTAGACTCCACCTCTGGGGACAGGCATAGCTATACAAAAAGCAGCAGAAGCCTCTGCAGATGTAAATGTCCCTGTCTGACAGCTTTGAAGAGAGCAGTGGTTCTCCCAGCACAGAGGTTGAGATCTGAGAATGGACAGACTTCCTGCTCAGCTCAAGTGGGACCCTGACTCCTGAGTAGCCTAACTGGGAGACATCCCACACTAGGTGCAGACTGACACCTCACACCTCACATGGCTGGGTACACCTCTGAGATGAAGCTTCCAGAGCAATAAGCAGACAGCAACACTCACTGTTCAGCAACATTCTATCTTCTGCAGCCTCCGCTGCTGATACCCAGGCAAACAGGATCTGAAGTGGACCTTAAGCAAACTCCAACAGACCTGCAGCTGAGGATCCTGACTGTTAGAAGGAAAACTAACAAACCGAAAGGACAACCACACCAAAACCCCATCAGTATGTCACCATCATCAAAGACCAAAGGCAGATAAAACCACAAAGATGGGGAAAAAGCAGTGCAGGAAAGCTGGAAATTCAAAAAATCAGAGTGCATCTCCCCCTCCAAAGGAACGCAGCTCATCGCCAGGAATGGAACAAAGCTGGATGGAGAATGACTTTCATGAGTTGAGAGAAGAAGGCTTCAGTCGATCAAACTTCTCAGAGCTAAAGGAGGAACTATGTACCCAGCTTAGAGAAACTAAAAACCTTGAAAAAAGAATGGATGAATGGATAACTAGAAAAATCAATGCAGAGAAGTCCATAAAAGAACTGATAGAGATGAAAACCATGACACGAGAACTACATGACAAATGCGCAAGCTTCAGTAACTGACTCAATCAACTGGAAGAAATTGTATTAGTGATTGAAGATCAAATGAATGAAATGAAGCGAGAAGAGAAGTGTAGAGAAAGAAGAGTAAAAAGAAATGAACAAAGCCTCCAAGAAATATGGGATTATGTGAAAAGATCAAATCTACATCTGATTGGGGTTCCTGAAAGTGACAGGGAAAATGGAACCAAGTTGGAAAACGCTTTGCAGGATACCATCCAGAACTTCCCCAACCTAGTAAGGCAGGCCAACATTCAAACTCAGGAAATACAAAGAACGCCACAAAGATACTCCTCAAGAAGAGCAACTCCAAGACACATAATTGTCAGGTTCACCAAAGTTGAAATGAAGGAAAAAATGTTAAGGGCAGCCAGAGAGAAAGGTCGGGTTACCCACAAAGGGAAGCCCATGAGACTAACAGCAGATCTCTCGGCAGAAACTCTACAAGCCAGAAGAGAGTGGGGGCCAATATTCAACATTCTTAAAGAAAAGAATTTTCAACTCAGAATTTCATATCCAGCCAAACTAAGTTTCATAAGTGAAGGAGAAATAAAATCCTTTACAGACAAGCAAATGCTGAGAGATTTTGTCACCACCATGCCTGCCCTACAAGAGATCCTGAAGGAAGCACTAAACATGGAAAGGAACAACTGGTACCAGCCATTGCAAAACATGCCAAAATGTAAAGACCATTGATGCTAGGAAGAAACTGCATCAACTAACGCGCAAAATAACCAGCTAATATCATAATGACAGAATCAAGTTCACACATAACAATATTAACCTTAAATGTAAATGGACTAAATGGTCCAATTGGATAAAGAGTCAAGACCCATGAGTTTGCTGTATTCAGGAGATCCATCTCACATGCAGAGACACACATAGGCTCAAAATAAAGGGATGGAGGAAGATCTACCAAGCAAATGGAGAACAAAAAAAAAAAAGCAAGGGTTGCAATCCTAGTCCCTGATAAAACAGACTTTAAACCATCAAAGATCAAAAGAGACAAAGAAGGCCATTACATAATGGTAAACAGATCAATTCATCAGGAAGAGCTAACTATCCTAAATATATACGCACCCAATACACAGGCACCCAGATTCATAAAGCAAGTCCTTAGAGACTTACAAAGAGACTTAGACTCCCATACAATAATAATGGGAAGCTTTAACACCCCACTGTCAACATTAGACAGATCAACGAGACAGAAAGTTAACAAGGATATCCAGGAATTGAACTCAGCTCTGCACCAAGTAGACCTAATAGACATCTACAGAAATCTCCACCCCAAATCAACAGAAGATACATTCTTCTCAGCACCACATCGCACTTATTCCAAAATTGACCACATAGTTGGAAGTAAAGCACTCCTCACCAAATGTAAAAGAATAGAAATTATAACAAACTGTCTCTCAGACCACAGTGCAATCAAACTAGAACTCAGGATTAAGAAACTCACTCAAAACTGCTCCACTACATGGAAACTGAACAACCTGCTCCTGAATGACTACTGGGTACATAACAAAGTGAAGGCAGAAATAAAGATGTTCTTTGAAACCAATGAGAACAAAGATACAATGTACCAGAATCTGTGGGACACATTTAAAGCAGTGTGTAGACAAAATGTATAGCACTAAATGCCCACAAGAGAAAGTAGGAAAGATCTAAAATCCACACCCTAACATCACAATTAAAAGAACTAGAGAAACAAGAGCAAACACATTCAAAAGCTAGCAGAAGGCAAGAAATAACTAAGATCAGAGCAGAACTGAAGGACATAGAGACACAAAAAACCCTCCAAAAAATCAGTGAATCCAGGAGCTGGTTTTTTGAAAAGATCAACAAAATTGATAGACCGCTAGCAAGACTAATAAAGAAGAAAAGAGAGAAGAATCAAATAGACACAATAAAAAATGATAAAGGGGATATCACCACCGACCCCACAGAAATACAAACTACCATCAGAGAATACTATAAACACCTCTATGCAAATAAACTAGAAAGCCCAGAAGAAATGGATAATTTCCTGGATGCTTACAGTCTCCAAAGACTAAACCATGAAGAAGTTGAATCCCTGAATAGACCAATAGCAGCAGGCTCTGAAATTGAGGCAATAATTAATAGCCTACCAACCAAAAAAAGTTCAGGACCAGATGGATTCACAGCTGAATTCTACCAGAGGTACAAGGAGGAGCTGGGACCATTCCTTCTGAAACTATTCCAATCAATAGAAGAAGAGAGAGTCCTCCCTAACTCATTTTATGAGGCCAATATCATCCTGATACCAAAGCCTGGCAGAGACACAACAACAAAAAAGAGAATTTTAGACCAATATCCCTGATGAACATCAATGCAAAAATCCTCAATAAAATACTGGCAAACCGAATCCAGCAGCACATCAAAAAGCTTATCCACCATGATCGAGTGGGCTTCATCCCTGGGATGCAAGGCTGGTTCAACATATGCAAATCAATAAACATAATCCAGCATATAAACAGAAGAAAGACAAAAACCACGTGATTATCTCAATAGATGCAGAAAAGGCCTTTGACAAAATTCAGCAGTCCTTCATGCTAAAAACTCTCAACAAATTCTCTATTGATGGAACATATCTCAAAATAATAAGAGCTATTTATGACAAACCCACAACCAATATCATATTGAATGGGCAAAAACTGGAAGCATTCCCTTTGAAAACTGGCACAAGACAGAGATGCGCTCTCTCACCACTCCTATTCAACATAGTGTTGGAAGTTCTGGCTAGGGCTATCAGGCAAGAGAAAGAAATAAAAGGTATTCAGTTAGGAAAAGAAGAAGTCAAATTGCCCCTGTTTGCAGATGACATGATTGTATATTTAGAAAACCCCATTGTCTCAGCCCAAAATCTCCTTAAGCTGATAAGCAACTTCAGCAAAGTCTCAGGATACTAAATCAATGTGCAAAAATCACAAGCATTCTTATATACCAGTAACAGACAAACAGAGAGCCAAATCATGAATGAATTCACATTCACAATTGCTTCAAAAAGAATAAAATACCTAGGAATCCAACTTACAAGGGATGTGAAGGACATCTTCAAGGAGAACTACAAACCACTACTCAGTGAAATAAAAGAGGACACAAACAAATGGAAGAACATACCATGCTCATGGATAGGAAGAATCAATAATGTGAAAACGGCCATACTGCCCAAGGTAATTTGTAGATTCAATGCCATCCCCATTAAGCTACCAATGACTTTCTTCACAGAATTGGAAAAAACTGCTTTAAAGTTCATATGGAACCAAAAAGGACCCCGCATTGCCAAGACAATCCTAAGCCAAAAGAACAGAGCTGGAGGCATCATGCTACCTGACTTCAAACTACGCTACAAGGCTACAGTAACCAAAACAGCATGGTACTGGTACCAAAACAGAGATATAGACCAATGGAACAGAACAGAGCCCTCAGAAATAATACCACACATCTACAGCCATCTGATCTTTGATAAACCTGAGAAAAACAAGAAATAGGGAAAGGATTCCCTATTTAATAAATGGTGCTGGGAAAATTGGCTAGCCATAAGTAGAAAACTGAAACTGGATCCTTTCCTTACTCCTTATACAAAAATTAATTCAAGATGCATTAGAGACTTAAATATTAGACCTAAAACCATAAAAACCCTAGAAGAAAACCTAGGTAATACCATTCAGGATATAGGCATGGGCAAGGACTTCATGTCTAAAACACCAAAACAACGGCAACAAAAGCCAAAATGGACAAATGGGATCTAATTAAACTAAAGAGCTTCTGCACAGCAAAAGAAACTACCCTCAGAGTGAACAGGCAACCTACAGAATGGGAGAAAAGTTTTGAGATCTACTCATCTGGCAAGGGGCTAATATCCAGAACCTACAAAGAACTCAAACAAATTTACAAGAAAGAAACAAATAACACCATCAAAAAGTGGGCAAAGGATATAAACAGACACTTCTCAAAAGAAGACATTCATACAGCCAACAGACACATGAAAAAATGCTCATCATCACTTGCCATCAGAGAAATGCAAATCAAAACCTCAATGAGATACCATCTCACACCAGTTAGAATGGCAGTCATTAAAAAATCAGGAAACAACAGGTGCTGGAGAGGATGTGGAGAAATAGGAACACTTTTACACTGTTGGTGGGACTGTAAACTAGTTCAAACATTATGGAAAACAGTGTGGTGATTTCTCAAGGATCTAGAACTAGAAATACCATTTGACCCAGCCATCCCATTACTGGGTGTATATCCAAAGCATTATAATCATGCTTCTATAAAGACACATGCACACGTATGTTTATTGCAGCACTATTCACAATAGCAAAGACTTGGAATCAACCCAAACGTCCATCTGTGACAGACTGGATTAAGAAAATGTGGCACATATACACCATGGAATACTATGCAGCTATAAAAAAGGATGAGTTCATGTCCTTTGTAGGGACATGGATGCAGCTGGAAACCATCATTCTCAGCAAACTATCACAAGAACAGAAAACCAAACACCACATATTTTCACTCATAGGTGGGAATTGAACAATGAGATCACTTGGACACAGGAAGGGGAACATCACACACCGGGACCTATTGTGGGGTGAGGGGGAGGAGGGAGGGATAGCATTAGGGGATATACCCAATGTAAATGACGAGTTAATGGGTGCAGCACACCAACATGGCACACGTATACATATGCAACAAACCTGCAAATTGTGCACATGTACCCTAGAACTTAAAGTGTAATGATAATAATAAAAAAGATACATACACTCATATGTCCATTGCAGCACTATTCACAATAGCAAAGACATGGAATCAATCTAGGTGCTCATCAACAATGAACTAGATAAGGAAATGTCGTACATATACACTATGGAATACTATGCAGCCACAGAAGAGAACAGAATCATTTCCTTTGCAGCAACATGGATGGAGCTGGAGGATGTTATCCTAAGTGAATTAATGCAAGAACACATGTTCTCACTTACAAATGGGAGCTAAACATTGAATACACATAGACATAAAGATGGAAACAAAAGACACTGGGGACTTCTAGATGGGGAGGGAGGGAGGGATGGAGGAAGGGAGGAAGGACTGAGCTGAAAAACCACCTATTGGGTGCTATGCTCACTACCTGGGTGACAGAATGATTTTTACCCCAAACCTCAACATCATGCAATATACCCATGTAACAAACCTGCATGTGTACACTTTATAATAAAACTTTAAATTATTTAGAAAAAACAAGTTTAAAAAATACTTTTGGGGCTTAGACTATGATACCCCAAAGTATGGAATATTGGTTATTTTAAATTGAAGGGAATTAAGAAAACTGTAGAAACACAAAGGTCACTGTATGACCTTCTCCTACCTTTCTCCCCTGAAACCCTCATGTGACAGGTGTCTCTCCTATACCCAGAGGAAATAAATGTCACACAGAGACTCAAAGAAGAATCTGAACAAACTGGCCTTGCTAAGTTCTCCATAGTTGATTACTATTAGATTCTCTTTAAGTTTCCTTTTATTCTCCAATCATACTTTTGTACAACTGTCCATAAAAATACAGTTTTCCCTGGGTCATTGGTTCCTTGTCACTTAAAACTTTCATTAAACAAATTTGTTATCCTTTTCTCTTGTTAATCTGTCTTTGTTATAGGGGTATCAGCAATGAACCTTGTGATGGGCGAGGAAGAGACACTACTTTTTCTCCCCTGTGGTATCAACCTTTGAAAATCCTGGTTGGTGGCAGGGGTAGGGGAGAATGTGGAAGAAATGAAACTGACATTCTTTGGATGAGTTTTTTTTTAAGCCTAAGAATACTATAAAATTATGTTCTGAGTAGATTATTTATTTTGTAGGTGCTCCACTCTGATTATAAGGAAGCTCCAGTGTTGAGGACACTTAGCAACTTCATGAAACGGCTGTAACAGTAGTAAAGTGATATGGGACTTACTTTCATAAACACAGAGGGCAGAGAAGGAAGGAGCTGGAAACTTGGGGGAAGAAGGGTAAAAATGGAAAGAATGGAGATCATTGAGAGGCTCCTCCTAATAGCTATGGTTGGGGGGCAGATTCTGGTATCTTTTTTTATGACATAATTTGATCTTTTTCTTCTACTTCCATTCTTAGTTTAATCAACTGTCATATCATTCCCTCCATACCTCTATTTTTAGGTTTGTATCTACTCCTAATTTTTGTATTTCTGAATCATGGTGTTTTCCATATTCCCAAATACTTGTTTGAGTATCTTTAATACAGCTTAGAGTTTTGTGTTACAGTTTTCTTCAGTTTTATGGTTGGTTTTTGGAGAAAGTTTTCAACACAGTAATTCTTTGACTTCTGTTTTATGATTTTTTCAATAGTTTTGTGTGGTTGTGGTTTGTTTTCTATCTATACCGATTCATTTCATGAACAGCAATCCTAGTTTGGGAGCATTCTGTTATGTCTTATGTCAATTATGCCTTCTTCTCTGCAGTTTCTTTTGTGGAAAATAGTATCATCAGTGGCAGTGTGGTGGGGAGGATTGGCATGTCTTATTTTTCTGTTGTATTCTTATTTTTCTGTAGTATCCTTATTTTTTTCTTTTTATTTCCTTATCTACTTCTTATTGCCTTGTATTCAACTAATACTACCAATTTTCTTTGTACCTGATACTCCCCACAAAGTAACCTTCCTGGGGCTACCTCATCTGGTTTCACACAATTTTTTTTTTAACTTTCATTTTAGGTTTGGGGGCACATGTGAAGGTTTTTTACATAGGTAAACACATGTCCCTGGGGTTTATTGTACACATTATTTCATCACCGAGGTATTGAGCCCAGTACCCAATAGTTATCTTTTCTGCTCCTCTCCCTCTTCCCACTCTCCTCCATCCTCCTCAAGTAGACCCTAGTGTCTGCTGTTTCTTTCTTTGGGTTTTACACATTTTCAAACCCCTTACCTATAATTAGTGCCATATGCTATCAAGGCCCAGCCTATGTTCAGTATTTTGCCATTTTTTGTCGGACTGGCACTCTCTGGAAGTGCTTCTGTCTACATGTTATCCAAGTTCTTTGCTCCTCTCTATTCTTTTTTCATGAAATCTCTTAAACGTCTCCCCTTTCACTCCTTCCCCTCACAGGTTTGCAATGCCAGAAAAACCATGGTAGTCCATTACAATTTTATTCCCCTTTATTTACAGATAACTTGAAAGTCATGATGTTCTGTTTTCTAGTTATGCTGATGACTCAAATCAGGTATGGTTTTATTCATTCTCATTGTCAATTTTGCTTTGAGCGGGGTGGAGTGGAGTGGGGTGGGGAAGAGTGTAGGGGAGATTCAAATCAGGCAGCTGCTATTGTTCTCCAAACCCAGAATATCCTGGGCAGAAGACTGCTCTGCTTGACAGCTAATTCAAGGAGAGTTATATATAAATATTTTCCCCAAGCTCTGAGCTGAGTGTATGCCTGATTGGCCCTCAGTTCACTCCAGTGGTGAACTGAGTTCTGCTGTTTCAAGATGAAATGTTAGGTTTTTGTTTTCAAATGCTATTAATTTCCCCTGTCCCACTTCTACCAAGCAAATAGTTCCCCCACTTTGCATTTATTTTCCTTTATCTTCTTTTAGGTATGTCCTTGTTGATCTCTCTTCAGATCCTTCCTGACTTCCTTCCTGAAACAATGCAGTTGTCAATAGCAGGTCATGCTCTTTGTTCCTTCAGTGATCTGATGCCAACCTTGAGGCTTGTGGACCCTACATCCTCACTGAAGACTGTTTGATGGCTGGGGTTTCTTAATTAATGAATTATCACGCTGATACAGAAACTTAAACTTACAGACTTGATTTGTGTTTAATTCATATAGATTTATTTGTTTGACCTGGAAATGCATTTGGGACATTTTTGACATATTTCCAAGGCCAAAGACAAGAGAAATGTAAAAATAATAATTTAGAATGAATAGCTTCTAATCACTGCAGACACAAATGATGGCTCTTGGCATTATTATTTATATTTCAATACAACCATTGCTGTAGGATACCCAGCACAATTAAGCCTCTAGGGACACATCCAACCAGCGCACTTTTTGCATCAGAAAAATTGAATCAATATACAGTGAGGTTCTGTATTAAGATGCAATTTAGGAGGCATTTATGCTAAGCTCAAAAATCTAATTAGTGGTTTCCTGTTTAGAGGATAGTGCCTGTTTATTACATTTTCACTTCACCTGGATCTGTAATCAGTTCTCAGACTTGATTTCCATTCAAATGGAAACGCTTTACCTTTCATCCCCAACTCTCCACATAAGGACTCAGGAACCAAATGTACCAGAAACAAATGACACGGAGGATTCAAAATGAGGACTTTAATTAAAATGCTTAGGTCCTTACATCATTAATTGAAGGAAACTGATAAACTTCATTATATCAGTAATGAGAGAAGACATGTGCAATGTGTTTTTCTAGGGTTTTTTCCTCTGGAAAAGCCTGATTTTCTTTTTCACCAAGGGCCTGGCTACTTCCCATCTGTGGCTCTGAGTGTCCCTCATGACTATGAGTAATAAACTGCTATTGTGCTATTGTTTCATTACTCTTGGGTTTACAGAAACTCTAGATGCCGTAATTTTGCTGCTGCCCCAACCAAGACTTGCAGGAGGAAGAACTGATGTCTGGTATTCTAAAGCATCTTTCTCAACCCATTTATTTATATGAGGTCACTTAAGGCTGAGTTTATATGCCTAAGGGAAGAGTCAATGAGAGTAGGAAGTTGTCATCCAAATGGCTCTGGACACCAGATGGTTACCCAATGGGTAGGCATGGGTTGTTACCTGTGAAGCACATAAAGGAAGCACATTGAGATTTCTGTGCACCCAAATAATTGGGCCTTCAGAGTATAGGAGATACATTTGAATTGTACAGTTACATGTTATAGGAAAGTGGTTTCATCTCAAGGAGTGCTCCTTTTTCAAAAAAATTGACAACTCAGTACAAAGTAGGTGATAGTCCATCCATGTGTTTAAATGTTTAAAACCACATTTTCCCATTCAAGACTTGAAACTTGGTGGCACTTAAGTACTATGTGTTAAAGGGTTACATTAGTTATAGTGAAGTTCTGTAGGTCCTTTGAAAGAACATTTTGTCTTGCTTATCTTTCTCTTTGTAACATTGATGATCATTGACTAGATCTATTATATCATTTGAAGCTGCAAAATGGTGATTTCTGATTGTATCATTTCCTCATTTATTAAGTGGATACTTCTATAAAGAGAGACCTCTTATCAACTTTGTGTTACCTTTAGGTACAATATGTGCAGGAAAGAGCATCCTTCATAAATGACTAAAAATGTTTTTAAAGTATCATATTTATGGCTTTAAACATAAATGATGTATTTGAACCAATTATAGATATTATTCTTCTTGATTATCAAATTCTCACATACTTGTCATGGAAGCCTCTTCAAGTTGGCTCCTGAGTCCTTTTGCCATGACCCCATCCCAGAGGAACACTCCCCCTCACCCAAGCTATACAGGATTCTTATACGCAAAGCCTGGCTGTAGACACAAATTTTATTTTTTCTTTCCAACTTGTATTTTAGGTTCAAAGGGGTACATCTGTAGGTTTGTTACATGGCTAAACTGAATGTTGTGGGGGTTTGGTATACAGATAATTTTGTCACTCAGGTAATAAGCATAGTACTTGATAGGGAGTTTTTCAATTCTCACTCTCCTCCCAACCTCCACCTTCAATTAGGCCCTGGTGTCTATTGTTCCCTTCTTTGTGTCCATGTGTATTCAGTGTTTAGCTCCCACCTATAAATGAGAACATGCAGTGTTTGGTTTTCTGTTCCTGCATTAATTGACTTAGGATAATGTCTTCCAGCTCCATCCATGTTACTGCAAAGGACATAATCTTGCTCTTTTTTTATGACTATGTAGTATTCCAGGGCGTATATGTACCATATTATCTTTATCCTGTCAACTATTGATGGGCATCTAGGTTAATTTCATGTTTTTAGTATAGTGAATAGCGCAGCAATGAACATACACATGCATGTATCATTATGAAAGAATGCTTTCTATTCCTTTTGGTACATGCCCAGTAATGGGATTCCTGGGTCAAATGGTAGTTCTATTTTACGTTGAGAAATCTCCAGACTGCTTTCCACAGTGGCTGAACCAATTTACATTCCCACTAGCAGTGTATAAGTGTTCCCTTTTCTCTGTAACCTCACCAGCATCTGTTACTTTTTGACTTTTTAGCAATAGCCATTCTGACTGGTGTGAGATGCTATCTCCTTGTGGTTTTAACTTGCCTTTCCATAATGATTAGCGATGTTGAGCATTTTTTCACATGCTTGTTGGCCATGTGTATGTCTCCTTTTGAGAAGAGTATGTTCAAGTAAGTCCTTCGCCCATTTTTTGATGGTGTTGTTTTTTGCCTCCTGGTTTAAGTTCCTTATAGATTATGGATATTACACCTTTGTCAGATGCACTGTTTGCAAATATTTTCTTCCATTCTGTAGGTTGTCTGTTTACTCTTTTAATAGTTTCTTTCACTGTGCAGAACCTCTTTAATTAGGTCCCACTTGTCACTTTTTGTTTTTATTGCAATTGCTTTTGGAGTCTTTGTTATGAAGTCTTTGCCAGGGCTGATGTCCAGAATGGCATTTCCTAGGTTTTCTTCTAAGGTTTTTATACTTTTAGATTTTATATTTAACTCTTGAATCCATGTTGAGTTGATTTTTGTACAACAAAAATCACCGTTTGAAAGGTAGGGTCCAGTTTAAATCTTCTACATGTGACCAGCCAGTTATCTCAGCACTATTTACTGAATAGGAAGTCTTTTCCACATAGCTTGTTATTGTTGGCTTTGTTCAAGACAAGATGGTTGTAGGTGTGTGGCTTTATCTGGGTTCTCTAACCTGTTCCATTGTTCGATGTGTCTGTGTACCAATACCATGCTGTTTTAGCTACTGTAGCTTTGCAGTATAGTTTGAAGTTGGGTAGTGTGATGTCTTCAGCTTTGTTCTTTTTGCTTAAGACTGCTTTGACTATTCAGGCTCTTTTTTAGTTCCAAAGGAATTTTGGAATAGTTTTTTTTTTTTTTCCTCATTCTGAAGATCACAAGTTTTTAAACTCACAAGGAAACACATGAACAAGAATCAACAGACTCAAAAACAGCAGAATTAGAGCTCCAAGAATTGTGTAGCATAGAGCAGTATGAGAAACTGTATTTTAAAAGATAGTTAAACAACTACAAAATAGAAATTGAAACCTTAGAAAATAAAAAGACAAGTTTGTGCAAAAAGAACAGACAGATTTGAAAAGTACTAAGTAGAGTTTATAAAAATAAAAACAAAAAGTTGTGGTTTAGACCTCGAAAAAGGAAAGATTATAATTAAAAATATTTTAAAAACTCAGCACATAGGTAAAATAGGCTCTTTAAACACCTTTTAAAATTATTCACTGAGTCTAATATATGAGCACAGAGAAAATGAGCACTGAAAGAGAAAGATATGGAAAATACAGTGGAAATATTAATAAATGGGAAGGATGGAAGGAAAAACTTAGTAGGTTTACGACGAGCTTCAAAAAATAGGTAACATTCAGGAAATAATGACTGACAATTTTCCAGAGCTTATGAAAAATATAATTTAGGATTTACTGGCAAGATGGCTGAATAGGAACAGCTCTGTTCTGCAGCTCCCAGTGAGATCGATGCAGAAGGTGGTTGATTTCTGCATTTCCATCTGAGGTATGCAGTTCATCTCATTGGGACTGGTTGGACAGGGGATGCAGCCCATGGAGGGTGAGCCAAAGCAAGGTGGGGTGTCTCCACACCCAGGAAGTGCAAGGGATTGGAGAATTCTCTCCCCTACCCAAGGGAAGCCATGAGGGACTGTGCCATGAGGAATGGTGCACTCTGGCCCAGATACTGCATTTTTCCCATGGTCTTCACAACCCACAGACCAGGAGATTTCCTCCAGGGCCTATGCCACCAGGGCCCTGGGTTTCAAACACAAAACAGGGTGGCAGACACTGAGCTAGCTGCAGGAGTTTTTTTTTCCCCATACCCCAGTAGCACCTGGAATGTCAGCAAGACAGAACTGTTCACTTCCCTGGAAAGGGGGCTGAAGCCAGGGAGCCAAGTGGCCTGGCTTGGCAGTTCCCACCCCCACAGAGCCCAGCAAGGTAAGATCCACTGTCTTGAAATTCTCGCTGCCAGCACAGCATTCTGAGGTCAACCTTGAATGGTCGAGCTTGGTGCAGGGAGAGGTGTCTGCCATGCTGAGGCTTGAAAAACACAGCACGAGAATTTCGGGAAGCATACACAAGTATCAATAGCTGAATCAATTAAGCAGAAGAAAGGGTATCAGAGATTGAAGATCAGCTTAATGAAATAAAGCATGAAGACGAGATTAGAGAAAAAAGAAGGAAAAGGAACAAATAAAGCCTCCAAGAAATATGGGACTATATGAAAAGACCAAATCTATGTTTGATTGGTGTACCTGAAAGTCACGGGGAAAATGGAACCGAGTTAGAAAACACTCTTCAGGATATTATCCAGGAGAACTTCCCCAGCTTAGCAAGGCAGGTCAACATTCAAATTCAGGAAATACAGAGAATACCACAAAGATACTCCTCGAGAAGAGCAACCCCAAGACACATAATTGTCAGATTCACCAAGGCTAAAACAAATGAAAAAGTGTTAAGGGCATCCAGAGAGAAAGGTCAGGTTACCTACAAAGGGAAGTCCATCAGACTAACAGGGGATCTCTCTGCAGAAACCTACAAGCCAGAAGAGAGTTGGGACCAATATTCAACACTTTTAAAGAAAAGAATTTTCAACCCAGAATTTCATATGCAGCCAAACTAAGTTTCATAAGCGAAGGAGAAATAAAATCCTTTATAGACAAGCAAATGCTGAGAGATTTTGTCACCACCAGGCTTGCCTTACAAGAGCTCCTAAAGGAAGCACTAAACATGGAAATGAACAACCAGTACCAGCCATGGCAAAAACATACCAAATTGTAGAGACCATCAATGCTAGGAAGAAATTGCATCAACTAATGGGCAAAATAACCAACTGGCATCATAATGACAGGATAAAATTAACACATAGCAATTATAATCTTAAATGTAAATGTACTAAATGCCCCAGTTAAAAGACAGACTGGCAAATGGGATAAAGAGTCAAGACCCATTGGTGTGCTGTATTCAGGAGACCCATCTCACATGCAAAGACACACATAAGCTCAAAATAAAGGGATGGAGGAATATTTACCAAGCAAATGAAAAGAAAAAAAAAAAAAAAAAAAGGAGGGGTTGCAATTCTAGTCTCTGATAAAACAGACTTTAATCCAACAGAGATCAAAATGACAAAGAAGGGCATTACATAATGATAAAGGGATCAATGCAACAAGAAAAGCTAAGTATCCTAAATATATATGCACCTAATACAGGAGCACCCAGATTCATAAAGCAAGTTCTCAGAGACCTACAAAGAGACTTAGACTACCACACAGTAATAGTGGGAGACTTTAACACCACACTGTCAATATTAGACAGATCAATGAAACAGAAAATTAACAAGGATATTCATGACTTGAACTCAGCTCTCTACCAACTGGCCTAATAGACGTCTACAGAACTCTCTACCCCAAATCAATAGAATAGGCATTCTTCTCAGCACCTCATCACACTTATTCTAAAACACATAATTGAAAGTAAAACACTCCTCAGCAAGTGCAAAAGAATGAAAATTATAACAAACAGTCTCTCAGACCACAGTGCAATCAAATTAGAACTCAGGATTAAGAAACTCACTCAAAACTAAACAACTATATGGAAACTGAACAACCTGCTACTGAATGACTACTGGGTAAATATTGAAATTAAGGTGGAAATAAAGATGTTCTTTGATACCAGTGAGAACAAAGACACAATGTACCAGAATCTCTGGGACACAGCTAAAGTAGTGTTCGGAGGGAAATTTATACACTAAATGCCCAAAAGAGAAAGTAGGAAAGATCTGAAATAGACACCCTAACATCAAAATTAAAAGAACTAGAGAAGCAACAGCAAACAAATTTAAAAGCTAGCAGAAGACAAGAAATAACTAAGAGCAGAACTGAAGGAGATAGAGACATGAAAAACCATTCAAAAAAATCAATGAGTCCAGGAGCTGGTTTTTTGAAAAGATCAACAAAATAGACCACTAGCCAGACTAATAAAGAAGAGAAGAGAGAAGAATCAAATAGATACAATAAAAAACGATAAAGTGTGCTGAAACCAGCTCGGTCGGGGAGACCCTAACCCAGCAGTGCTAGAGGAATTAAAGACACAAACACAGAAATACAGAGGTGTGAAGTGAGAAATCAAGGGTCTCACAGCCTTCAGAGCTGAGAGCCCTCAACAGAGATTCACCCACATATTTATTAATAGCAAGCCAGTCATTAGCATTGTTTCTATAGATATTAAATTAACTAAAAGTATCCCTTATGGGAAATGAAGGGATAGGTGGAATTAAAGGGATAGGTTGGGCTAGTTAACTACAGCAGGAGCATGTCCTTAAGGCACAGATCGCTCATACTATTGTTTGTGGCTTAAGAATGGCTTTAAGCAGTTTTCCGCCCTGGGCAGGCCAGGTATTCTTTGCCCTAATTCTGGTAAACCCATAACCTTCCAGCATGGGCGTTAGGGCCATTATGAACATGTTACAGTGCTACAGAGATTTTGTTTATGGCCAGTTTTGGGGTCAGTTTATGGCCAGATTTTGCTCTCAACAAAAGGGGATATCACCATCGATCCCACAGAAATACAAACTACCATCAGAGAATACTATAAGCACCTCTACACAAATAAACTAGAAAATCTAGAAGAAATGGATGAATTCCTGGACACATATACCCTTCCAAAACTAAACCGGGAATAAGTCAAATCCCTGAATAGACCAATAACAGGTTCTGAAATTGAGGCAGTAATTAATAGCCTACCAACCAAAAAAAGTTCAGGACCAGATGGATTCACAGCTGAATTCTACCAGAGGTACAAAGAGGAGCTCGTACCATTCCTTCTGAAACTATTCCAAACAACAGAAAAAGAGGGAATCCTCCCTTACTCATTTTATGAGGTGAGCATCATCCTGATAGCAAAGCCTGGCAGAGACACAACAAAACAAGAGAATTTTAGACCAATATCCCTCATAAACATTGATGCAAAAATCCTGAATAAAGTACTGGCAAACCAAATCCAGCAGCACATCAAAAAGGTTATCCACCATGATCAAGTTGGGTTCCTACCTGGGATGCAAGGCGGATTCAACATACACAAATCAATAAACATAATCTGTTACATAAACAGAACCAATGATTAAAACCACATGATTATCTCAACAGATGCAGAAAAGGCCTTCAACAAAATTCAACACCCCTTCATGCTAAAAACTCTCAATAAACTAGGTACTGATGGAATGTATCTCAAAATAATAGAGCTAATTATGTCAAACCGACAGCCAATATCATACAGAACAGGCAAAAACTGGAAGCATTCCCTTTGAAAACCAGCTCAAGACAAGGATGCCCTCTCTTGCCACTCCTATTCAACATAGTATTGGAAGTTCTGGCCAGGGCATTCAGGCAAGAGAAAGAAATAAAGCATATTCAAATAGGATAAGAGGAAGTCAAATGGTTTCTGTTTGCAGATGACATGACTGTATATTTAGAAAACCCCCTCGTCTCAGCTCAAAATGTCCTTAAGCTGATTAGCAACTTCAGCAAAGTCTCAGGATACAAAATCAATGTGCAAAAATCACAAGCATTCCTACACACAACACAATAAACAAACAGAGAGCCAAATCCTGAGTGAACTCCAATTCACAATTGCTACAAAGAGAATAAAATACCTAGGAATCCAACATACAAGGGATATGAAGGACTTCTTCAAGGAGAACTACAAACCACTGCTCAAGGAAATAAGAGAGAACACAAACAAATGAAAAATCATTCCATGCTCTTGGATAGGAAGAATCAATATCGTGAAAATGGTCATCCTACCCAAAATAATTTATAGATCCAATGCCATCCCCATTAAGCTACCATTGACTTTCTTCACAGAATTAGAAAAAAATACTTTAAGTTTCATATGGAACAAAAAAAGCATCCATAAAGCCAAGACAATCCTAAGGAAAAAGAACAAAGCTGGAGGCATCACGTTACCTGACTTCAAACTATACTACAAGGCTACAGTTAACAAAACAGCATGGTACTGGTACCAAAACACACACACACACACACACATATATATATATACACACACATACACACACACCCCAATGGAACGGAACAGAGGCCTCAGAAATAACACCACACATCTACAACCATCTGATCTTTGAAAAACCTAACAAAAGCAAGCAATGGGGAAAGGATTCCCTACTTATTAAATGGTGTTGGGAAAACTGGCTGGCCATATGTGGAAAACTGAAACTCGACCCCTTCCTTATACCTTATACAAAAATTAACTCAAGATGGATTAAAGACTTAAAAGTAAGACCTAAAACCATAAAAACCCTAGAAGAAAACCTAGGCAGTACCATTCAGGACATAGGCATGGGCAAAGACTTCATGACTAAAATACCAAAAGCAATGGCAACAAAAGCCAAAATCAACAAATGGGATCTAATAAAACTACGGAGTTTCTGTACAGCAAAAGAAACTATCATCAGAGTGAACAGGCAACCTACAGAATGGGAGGAAATTTTTGCAATCTATCCATATGACAAAGGGCTAATATCCAGAATCTACAAGGAACTTAAACAAATTTACAAGAAAAAAACAAGCCCATCAAAAGGTGGGTGAAGGATATGAACAGACATTTCTCAAAAGAAGACATTTATGTGGCCAAAAAACATATGAAAAAAAGCTCATCATCACAGGTTAGAGAAATGCAAACCAAAACCACAATGAGATACCATCTCACGCCAGTTAGAATGGCAATCATTAAAAAGTCAGGAAACAACAGATGCTGGAGAGGATATGGAGAAATAGGAATGCTTTTATACTGTTGGTGGGAGTGTAAATTAGTTCCACTATTGTAGAAGACAGTGTGGTGATTCCTCAGTGATCTAGAACCAGAAATACCATTTGACCCAGCCATCCCATTACTGGGTATATACCCAAAGGATTATAAATCATTCTACTATAAAGACACATGCATACATATGTTTATTGCAGCACTACTTACAATAGCAAAGACTTGGAACCAACTCAAATGCCCATCAATGATAGACTGGATAAAGAAAATGTGGCACATATACACCATGGAATACTATGCAGCCATAAAAAAGAATGAGTTAATGTCCTTTGCAGGGACATGGATGAAGGTGGAAACCATCATTCTCAGCAAACTAACACAAGAATAGAAAACCAAACACCACATGTACTCACTCATAAGTGGGAGTTGAACAATGAGAATGCATGTATACAGGGAGGGGAACATCAGACACCAGGGTCTGTTGGGGGATGGAGGGTAAAGGGAGGGATAGCATTAGGAGAAATACCTAATGTAGATGACAGGTACAGCAAACCACCATGGCATATGTATACCTATGTAACAAACCGGCACATCTGCACATTTATCCCAGAACTTAAAGTATAATAAAATAAAATAGAGCCAGTTCCAAGATGGCCGGATAGGAACAGCTCCAGTCTGCAGCTCCCAGCATGAGCGATGCAGAAGACGGGTGATTTCTGCATTTCCAACTGAAGTACTGGGTTCATCTCACTGGGACTTGTTGGACAGTGGGTGCAGCTTATGGAGCAGGGCAGGGCAATGCCTCACCCAAAAAGCACAAGGGGTCAGGGAATTCCCTTTCCTAGCCAAGGGAAGCTGTGACAGATGGTACCTGGAAAACTAGGACACTCCTACCCTAATACTGCGCTTTTCCAATGGTCTTAGCAAACAGCACACCAGGAGATTGTATCCTATGCCTGGCTTGGAGGGTCCCACGCCCACGGAGCCTTGCTCACTGCTAGCACAGCTGTCTGAGATTGAACTTCAAGGTGGCAGCGAGGCAGGGGAAGGGCGTTTGCCATTGCTGAGGCTTGAGTAGGTAAACAAAGCAGCCAGGAAGCTCGAACTGGGTGGAGCCCACCACAGCTCAAGAAGGCCTGCCTGCCTCTGTAGACTCCACCTCTGGGGGCAGGGCATAGCTGAACAAAAGCCAGCAGAAACTTCTGCAGACTTAAATGACCCTGTCTGACAGCTTTGAAGATAGTGGTTCTCCCAGCACAGAGTTTGAGATCTGAGAATGGACAGACTACCTCCTCAAGTGGGTCCCTGACCCCCAAGTAGCCTAAGTGGGAGACACCTCCCAGTAGGAGCCAAAGAAAACCTCATACAGCCAGGTGCCCCTCTGAGATGAAGCTTCCAGAGGAAGGATCAGGCAGCAACATTTGCTGTTCTGCAATATTTGCTGTTCTGCAGCCTCCACTGGTGATACCCAGGCAAACAGGGTATGGGGTGGACCTATGGCAAACTCCAACAGACCTGCAGCTGAGGGTCCTGACTATTAGAAGGAAAACTAACAAACAGAAAGGACATCCACACCAAAACCCCATCTGTACATCACCATCATCAAAGACCAAAGGTAGATAAAACCACAAAGATGGGGAGAAACCAGAGCAGAAAAGCTGAAAATTCTAAAAACCAGAGCACCTCTTCTCCTCCAAAGGAACACAGCTCCTTGTCAACAATGGAACAAAGCTGGATGGAGAGTGACTTTGATGAGTTGAAAGAAGACTTCAGACTATCGGTAATAACAAACTTCTCTGAGCTAAAGGAGGAGGTTCGAACTCATTGCAAAGAAGCTAAAAACATTGAGAAAAGATTAGACGGATGGCTAACTAGAATAAACAGCACAGAGAAGACCTTAAATGACCTGATGGAGCTGAAAACCATGGCACATAACGCATGCACAAGCTTCAGTAACTGATTTGATCAACTGGAAGAAAGGGTATCAGTGATTGAAGATCAAATGAGTGAAATGAAGTGAGAAGAGAAGTTTAGAGAAAAAAAGATTAAAAAGATGAACAAAACCTTCAAGAAATATGGGATTATGTGAAAACACCAAATCTACGTCTGATTGGTGTACCTGAAAGTGATGAGGAGAATGGAACCAAGTTTTAAAACACTCTTCAGGATATTATCCAGGAGAACTTCCCCAACCCAGCAAGGCAGGCCAGCATTCAAATTCAGGATATACAGAGAAGGCCACAAAGATATTCCTCGAGAAGAGCAACTCCAAGACACATAATTGTCAGGTTCACCAAAGTTAAAATGAAGGGAAAAATGTTAAGGGCAGCCAGAGAGAAAGGTCGGGTTACCCACAAAGGGAAGCCCATCAGACTAACAGCAGATCTCTTGGCAGAAACTCTACAAGCCAGAAGAGAGTAGGGGCCTATATTCAACATTCTTAAAGAAAAGAATTTTCAACCCAGAATTTCATATCCAGGCAAACTAAGTTTCATAAGTGAAGGAGAAATAAAATCCTTTAAGACAAGCAAATGCTGAGATATTTTGTTACCACCAGACCTGCCTTTACAAGAGCTCCTGAAAGAAGCACTACACATGGAAAGGAACAACCAGTACCAGCCATGGCAAAAACATGCCAAATTGTAAAGACCATCAATGCCAGGAAGAAACTGCATCAACTAATGAGCAAAATAACCAGCTAAGATCATAATGACAGGATCAAATTCACATATAACAATATTAACCTTATATGTAAATGGGCTAAATGCTCCAATTAAAAGACACAGACTGGCAAATTGGATAAAGAGTCAAGACCCATCAGTGGGCTGTATTCAGGAGACCAATCTCATGTGCAGAGACACACATAGCCTCAAAATAAAGGGATGGAGGAAGATCTACCAAGCAAATGGAAAACAACAAAAAAAGCAGGGATTGCAGTCCTAGTCCCTGATAAAAGAGACTTTAAATCAACAAAGATCAAAGGAGACAAAGAAGGCCATTATATAATGGTAAACGGATCAATTCAACAAGAGCAACTAACTATCCTAAATATATATGCACTCAATACAGGAGCACTCAGATTCATAAAGCCCTTAGAGACCTACAAAGAGACTTACATTCCCACACAATAGTAATGGGAGACTTTAACACCTCACTGTCAACATTAGACAGATCAACGAGACAGAAAGTTAACAAGGATATCCAGGAATTGAACTCAGCTCTGTACCAAGTGGACCTAATAGACATCTATAGAACTCTCCACCGCAAATCAACAGAATACACATTCTCAGCACCACATCACACTTACTCGAAAATTGACCACATAGTTGGAAGTAAAGCATTCTTCAGCAAATGTAAAAGAATAGATATTATAACAAACTGTCTCTCAGACCACAGTGCAATCAAACTAGAACTCAGGATTAAGAAACTCACTGGCAACTGCTAAAGTACATGGAAACTGAACAACCTGCTCCTAGAATGACTACAAGGTACACAACGAAATGAAGGTAGAAATAAAGATGTTCTTTGAAACCAATGAGAACAAAGACACAACATACCAGAATCTCTGGGACACATTTAAAGCAATGTATAGACAAAATTTATAGCACTAAATGCCCACAAGAGAAAGCAGGAAAGATCTAAAATTGACACCCTAACATCACAATTAAAAGAACTAGAGAAACAAGAGCAAATACATTCAAAAGCTAGCAGAAGGCAAGAAATAACTAAGATCAGAGCAGAACTGAAAGAGATAGAGACACAAAAAACACTTCAAAAAATCAATGAATCTAGGAGCTGGCTTTTTGAAAAGATCAACAAAATTGATAGACCACTAGCAAGACTAATAAAGAAGAAAAGAGAGAAGAATCAAATAGACGCAATAAAAAATGATAAAGGGGATATCACCAGCGACCCCACAGAAATACAAACTACCATCAGAGAATACTGTAAACACCTCTACACAAATAAAATAGAAAATCTAGGAGAAATGGATAAATTCCTGGACACATACACCCTCCCAAGTCTAAACCAGGAAGAAGTTGAATCCCTGAATAGACCCATAGGAGGCTCTGAAATTGAGGCAACAATTAATAGCCTACCAACCAAAAAAAGTCCAGGACCAGATGGATTCACAGCCAGCCGAATTCTACCAGAGGTATAAGGAGGAGCTGGGACCATTCCTTCTGAAACTATTCCAATCAACAGAAGAAGAGGGAGTCCTCCCTAACTCATTTTATGAGGCCAACATCATCCTGATACCAAAGCCTGGCAGAGATACAACAACAAAAAAGAGAATTTTAGACCAATATCCCTGATGAACATCAATGCAAAAATCCTCAATAAAATACTGGCAAACCGAATACAGCAGCACATCAAAAAGCTTATACACCATGATCAAGTCAGTTTCATTCCTGGGATGCAAGGCTGGTTCAACATACACAAATCAGTAAACATAATCCATCATATAAACAGAACCAAAGACAAAACCACATGATTATCTCAATAGATGCAGAAAAGGCCTTCAACAAAATTCAACTGGCTTCATTCTAAAAACTTGCAATAAACTAGGAATTGATGGGACATATCTCAAAATAATGAGAGCTATTTATGACAAACCCATAGCCAATATCATACTGAATGGGCAAAAACTGGAAGCATTCCCTTTGAAAACTGGCACAAGACAGGGATGCCCTCTCTCACCACTCCTATTCAACATAGTGTTGGAAGTTCTGGCCAGGGCAATCAGGCCAGAAATAAAGGGTAATCAATTAGGAAAAGAGGAAGTCAAATTGTCCCTGTTTGCAGATGACATGATTGTATATTTAGAAAACCCCATTATCTCAGCCCAAAATCTCCTTAAGCTGATAAGCAACTTCAGCAAAGTCTCAGGATACAAAATCAATGTGCAAAAATCACAAACATTCCTATACACCAATGACAGACAAACAGAGAGCCAAATCATGAGTGAACTCCCATTCACAATTGCTTCAAAAAGAATAAAATACCTAGGAATCCAACTTACAAGGCATGTGAAGGACCTCTTCAAGGAGAACTACAAACTACTGCTCAATGAAATGAAAGAGGACACAAACAAATGGAAGAACATTCCATGTTCATGGCTAGGAAGAATCCATATCATGAAAATGGCCATACTGCCCAAAGTAATTAATAGATTCAATGCCATCCCCATCAAGCTACCAATGACTTTCTTCACAGAATTGGAAAAAACTGCTTTAAAGTTCATATAGAACCAGAAAAGAGCCCACATTGCCAAGACAATCCTAAGCAAAAAGAACAAAGCTGGAGGCATCATGCTAGCTGACTTCAAACTATACTACAAGGCTACAATAACCAAAACAGCATGGTACTGGTACCAAAACAGACATATAGACCAATGGAACAGAACAGAGCCCTCAGAAATACCACACATCTACAACCATCTGATCTTTGATAAACCTGACAAAAACAAGAAATGGGGAAAGGATTCCCTATTTAATAAATGGTGCTGGCTAGCCATATGTAGAAAGCTGAAACTGGATCCCTTCCTTACACCTTATACAAAAATTAATTCAAGATGGAGGAAAGACTTAAATGTTAGACCTAAAACCATAAAAACCCTAGAAGAAAACCTAGGCAATACTATTCAGGACATAGGCGTGGGCAAGGACTTCATGACTGAAACACCAAAAGCAATGGCAACAAAAGCCAAAATGGACAAATGGGATCTAATTAAACTAAAGAGCTTCTGCACAGCAAAAGAAACTACCATCAGAATGAACAGGCAACCTAAAGAATGGGAGAAAAGTTTTACAATCTATCCATCTGACAAAGGGCCAATATCCAGAACCTACAAAAAACTCAAACATATTTAGAAGAAAAAATCAAACTACCCCATCAGAACATGGGTGAAGTATATGAACAGACACTTCTCAAAAGAAGACATTTATGCAGACAACAGACACATGAAAAAATGCTCATCATCACTGGCCATCAGAGAAATGCAATTCAAAACCACAATAAGATACCATCTCTCACCAGTTAGAATGGCAATCATTAAAAAGTCGGGAAATAACAGGTGCTGGAGAGGATGTGGAGAAATAGGAACACTTTTACACTGTTGGTGGGACTGTAAACTAGTTCAACCATTGTGGAAGACAGTGTGGCGATTCCTCAAGGATCTAGAACTAGAAATACCATTTGACCCAGCCATCCCATTACTGGGTATATACCCAAAAGACTATAAATCATGCTTCTATAAAGACACATGCACACATATGTTTATTGAGGCACTATTCACAATAGCAAAGACTTGGAATCAACCCAAATGTCCATTTATAATAGACTGGATTAAGAAAAGGTATCACATATACACCATTGAATACTATGCAGCTATAAAAAAGGATGAGTTCATGTCCTTTGTAGGGACATGGATGAAGCTGGAAACCATCACTGTGAGCAAACTATCACAAGGACAGAAAACCAGACACCACATATTCTCACTCATAGGTGGGAATTGAACAATGAGAACACTTGGACACAGGGTGGGGAACATCACACACTGGGGTCTGTTGTGGGGTGGGGTAGGGGGAGGGATAGCATTAGGAGATATACCTAATGTAAATGACGAGTTAACAGGTGCAGCACACTAACATGGCACATGTGTACATATATAACAAACCTGCATGTTGTGTACATGTACCCTAGAACTTAAAGTAATAATAAAATAAAGTAAAATAAAATAAAAGATAGTACCTATATAAGAATTATAAAATGCCTAGAATTGTGCCTGGCACTATGAAGATGTTCATTAAATAAATTGCCAAGAGCTCATACATTACCTAAACTGCCATGTGGGAAATAAGGAAGCAGAGGGACCCATCGCAGCCATGGTCACTCTGGATACCACAACTCTTCTAATGGTCCAACAGCACCCCTTATTCCTTGGTTTTTATTTCTCCCAGCAACTCCTCGTTCCTTCACTTCTGTATCAGTCACATGGCTCTGTCACTGGCTTCTCTGCCTAACTCGGAGCTTCTCTGTCCTCTCACTCAGTGTCTCACTGAGTGCCTTCAAATTCCTTGACAGAAAGGATTTGATTGGTATAGTTACTCAGGCCCTTCTTCCCCTAAAGCACAGATCTCAGACCAGACCAAATCTGAAGCTACTAGCCTCTCTTACATCCAGTCTTTAGCAATGACCATGGCTGCAAAGTCTCATGACTCAAAACCCAGCAACTTCTGCCCTAGGAAGCTGGTAATAGGAGCATAAGCATTTTGAATTATGGTATAGTGACAAGCATGGCAGTTATTAAATCTAAGCCTCTTATTTTATAGATGACATCTTAGTCCTTTTGTATTGCTCTAACAAAATACCTCAGACCTGTCTTTCTTGCCTGTTCCTGTTTCCTCAGTGTCCAGTGCCTCGTACAACAATAAATATCTGTGGAGTAAATAAATGAGTGATTAAAACGCCAATGAATGAACAAAGGCTGAATAGGACTTAAACTAGAGAAGAGTATGGTGAGGGTGCAGGGAAAGTAGCTATACAGTAAGAATCCTCTTATCTGAGGATGTCTTGGCCAATAATCCATTAGTCAAAAATTTTTGGTCAAATCAGTGAATCGTAGAAAAAAGTGCTTTTATATAGAGTGCTACATGTCCCCAGTATCTCTTCTCCCAGTCTTTCTTGAAGTCATGGAAACCCAGATTTGAGCTGGGCATGAGGCCTCCTAGGCATTTTCCAGCCTGCAAGCAACTAAACATGGCCATGGAGACAAGCTCTGGCCAATGGGATGTGACAAAAGTAACAGGTCCAAATTTTATTATATCATGTCCAGTTGTTTCACCTATACCTTTGATATCAATTTTTATAAACTCCTCATTTTTATTGAAGGTTTTAAAAATGCTACTTAGTTTTTGTGAAAATAAGCTTTATTTTGTATTTCATCAGTTCACCTAATATTATATTGAATTACATGACAACAGTAACTACAATTGGAATAAACAGTTTAAGATTCAATAGACCTAATTCTTAGTAAGCAATAAGAATGCACAAAAATAACTCAATTAATGGGAGTGAAAGTCTACATGCAAACAGAGTTGCCTCTTAGCTGCAAGAACTTCACCTCCCACAGGTATCAGTCAGAACATTTGCAGACGAGAGAGAGCCCCAGTTTACCTGGTTAGGCAGTAACATGAAGGTTTGTTAGGAGAATTTCTAGTACAAAAACAAAAGGCACAGGAATACTTCTGGGGTCTTTGTGGGGAAAAGATGAGTAGAAGAGATATAGCAACACTTCCAGAAATGAACAGGATGAGAAAGAAATGCTTCTTAGACGGCGTCTCTCTTCTGGGCAGTGATCACCCCTCAGACTAGTCATCAGTGGGCAGTCTCACCATTGGTCACTACTGATATGCCCTTTCCCACAAGCTCAAAGGTTCTTAAAGACACAGTTTCTCTGATCTCCTGCAGGCTTGCTTCCTGCCATCTGGAAAAACGTGCTGGTGGCCATGACGCTGGGCCAGTGCGCAGCTCCTTATATACTTAGTAGATATAAGGGAGTTTTGCACTTCATGAGGAGAGGGGAAATGTTAGAATTTCTGGTCTTTTATTCCATGGCATGCTATGACTTCATAAACAACGTATATGCAAAAAAGCATGCTAGGCTTGGCCGACTTGTCCCTGAGGCTGTGTGCACATAAGAACAGCCTGTACTACCTGGAAAGTTGGCCCCACTCCCTCTATGGGATGTTTATCCAAGAAAGAACAGCACACCTGCTCTGTCCCTGTGGCCTGGGAAGGAGGGCTTGCCAAAAACAGACATATCAAGAAACAGGAGAGAATTGGGGAAAAAAGTAGTGACATTAAGAGCCAGGGAAGTGCAGGCCTCAACCAGGAGACAGATACACACATACTGAGCATGAATTCTGTAAATGGCTGTAGATTGGATATGTGTGTTACTCTCCTATTGGGGTGTGTGTCAGCTTGCCTCTGAGAGCTGCCGGGTCTTCTGTGCTCTCATAGCTATTTTAGTATAAGCCACAGTAATCTATGTGCTTTTTGTCTATGTTTACATAAAACGGAGACCCCCTCAAGGCCAGGGACTGCATCTATACATGTGCTGATTGGTTCTCAGGAACCAACACATGCATAGATGCTCATTAATCATATGAATGAATGGATGGATGAATTAATGAAACATTATATAGTTTATAGAGCATTTTTATAATCATCATCTCACTTGATTTTCCCTCAAAACCCTCCTGAGCTAGAAACAGCAGGCTTTTTTTATTATCCTCACTTTACAGATGAGAAAACAACCTCAGAGAGGGCAAAGTAACTGCCAAAGTAAGTAACAAAACCTTAGCTCACAGTAGAACTTCAATCTCAGATTTCCTTCCCAGGGAAAAAATAAAAATAAAATGAGAAAGCATTACCTTCTGATGTGGAAGAGGAGACATATACCCTCTCATCTTTCTCCCTGGCTTTGGGGATGAGGACCCCGAGGCCCAGAGAGCCAGTTAGAGGCAGGTCCCCTGCCTCCCAGTCCAACACAGTGTCTTGTTTAGCGTACAGAGCCTCTCTCTGCTTCTCTGGATAGTAGTTCAGTTGGTTGGATACTGACACTGACAGAGAAGGAAATGATGATAAAACACTAGGAGAGCTGGTGGCATGGCATCTGTCTTCCTATCCACTGTGCCAAGAGCAAAGAGGCCAAGAATCCACCAGCCCAGTTGTGTCAGCCACTGTTTTTGGCCCTGGTAGCTGAGGGACACAATGAACCCAAAGGGACTGAGTTCCTCTGTCCAGCTTCCTTCTCTGGGCTCTTAGCAGCCTTTCCTTGACTTCAATTTAAAAAAAAAAAAAAGAAAACGAGAGAATCAAGTTTATTCTCTCACCATCACACCGAAACGGCATGAACAGATATTTGTCCCAGTAATGGGAAAACCACGTCCATAATCAGTGCTTTGGTCAGAAATAGCTCTCTCATTGCCTCCTTCCTAATGCACTTCACTTTGAATACCTCTTTTTCAGTGTGGCAAAAAATCATTTGACATGAGGGGTCATCTCAGCTGGAAAGTTCCTGCAGCCTCAAGTGCCCCGCTGACACCTGGAAATGGTGAGTGAGCTTGCCCAAACCTGGAACTGCTCACAGACCTCAAAGAGCAGGTGGAATCTGGGCAGAGGAGAGGGGAGTTGCTGCCAGGCCTGGATCAGGAGACTACATCTAGAGTCCTTATTCTGGTGGGAGAAAACCTCGCCTATTCCAACACATCTCATTCCAATGCCTGGAGTGGGCACAGAAGGACTGTGTGTGTACTGAGTTACCCCTTAGAGACCTAGTCACCTACCCTATGGAAGTACATGAGGGTCTGCTCAGGATTGGGCAATTCCTGAGGCTTTTGCTCTCATGATCCAGCTCTTGGGTCTGTGCAACTTTCTCTGTTTTGCCCCTCATCACCTCAGATGCATGCTTTAGTCCCTTCATCTGTTTCCCCAAGATAATTGACTCATGCTAAGCATTTGGTACTGTGCATCACAGAAAGGGCAGGCTTCTACTATCTCCTGGCTCCAATCTGAATCACATTCCGTAACAGACACTACAAGACTCCAGCCCACATACCCTTGGGCCACTTTTGAGTCCACAAGCAGCTTCAATACATAGTTTACAGAACACTTCAGCTTTCTATCTGCACCTCTCTACTTCTCCACCTGCAGGCTTTCTCCAGGACACCAAGCTTGCTCCACTCATACAGGACAGCCCAGAAACACCAGCCAGGAATAATCATCTTCAACCAATGAGGAACAAGAGTCTGGAAAAATACTCCAGTTTCTCCAACTCCAGATGAGGAAATGAGTTATTTCTGGCCAAATCACTGATTATGGACATGGTTTTCCCATTATTGGGACAAATATCTGCTCATGCAGTTTGGGTGGGATGGCAACTCCAGATGAGGCAATTTAACATAGTTCTGTGGTGCCCTTGGGGCTGAGCCCCAGTTGTCCCTGTGAAGCCTCCTCACTAAAGCACCTTTGGGGCATTCTCCCTTCTCCACCACTCTCCCTACTCCCTCACTTGTGCTTCTTGGGATCACCTCCAGATAAACTACCTGCTCCATTTCCCTTTTACTGCTGACAGAGGGAGCTAGAAGGCCTGGCTTCTAGTTCATTTGTACCATCCACTTGTTGGCCTTGACCAAGTCACACGCATTTTAACATCTGTTTAGTTATCTCTTAAAAGAAGGAGTTGGACTAAGAGAGCTAAGAAGTGTAGATAGCAGAAAAAGCCACTGCTTGCTAGATAAGCAAGTCAAGCCCCCTCCAGTTCCTCAGTTTCCCCAGTTTCCTTATCTTGTAAAGCAAGGGAATTGGTCCAAATGGCCTCTTACCTTCTCCAGCTCTAAAAGCTACAAAATCTGTACCCCGCCACCACCACCCCATAATGTTCAGGGCTAATTACCAAAATGTGGAGTGAGAAAAAAGGATATGATTGGTCAAAGCCAATGTTGTTTTCAAGGTAGGGCAACCTGCCCTAAGTCATGTGGGTAACTGAGAAGAAAAATGTGTTGTCTCTGAGATTCACGCACTCCACAGGGCACACAGAAGGAAAGGCATCCATGAGTGCCCCTGACCAGAAATGCTGAGATGGTTCTTGATGCCTCCAGAAATTTCACTGCTGAGTTCTCCACAGCACATAATTCACAAGTATAAAATTGCAAATAAAGAAATGAAAGGCCAGCCATGGTGGCACATGCCTGTAATCCCAGCACTTTGGGAGGCCAAGGTGGGCAGATCACCTGAGGTTAGGAATTCGAGACCAGCCTGGCCAACATGGTGAAACCCTGTCTCCACTAAAAATTCAAAAATTACCTGGGCATGGTGGCACATGCATGTAATCCCAGCTACTGAGGAGGCTGAGGCAGGAGAATTGCTTGAACCCCAGGAAGCACAGGTTGCAGTGAGCCGAGATCGCGCCACTGCATTCCAGCCTGGGTGAGAAGAGTGAGACTCCGTCTCAATAAAAAAGAAAGAAAGAAAGAGCACCTTGTTCCCCAAGATGACCTGATCACAAAACATCCTGGATGCCATCTCTGAGATACAGGCAGCCCTCATTCCTGAAAGGTAACTATAGAAAACAATAGGAAAAACCACTTTCTTTGCCTTAATGCTGTTTTAGAGTTATTAAAGCAGTTTGTCATCACTGCAGGGAGTGTTTAAACTACAGCACAAAGGAGATCCCGCTGTCTGGGTCCTGTGGTAGGCTCCAGGTCAGGCTGTGGGACACTAACCTGCTGGGCAAATCCCTTCATCTCTCCAAGCTACAGATTTATCACTTATAAAATGGTGGCATTAAAACATACCTTGCAGACCTGTTTTGAGGATCAAACAGACTGTGTGTGCAAGGATTTTACACACTATCGCTGCTTCCTTAGACTCTAGAAATGCAGTGTGCTTGGTGGTGGCTCAGCACACAGATGTTGCGGCCTGAAAGCACAGGGTCAGCCTTCAGCTGCCTTGTGCTGATTTTATGTGGAGCATGGCCAGGTGTGGGAGCTCATGCCTGTAATCCCAGCACTTCGGGAGGCTGAGGCAGCAGGATCGTTTGAGCCTTGGGGTTTCAGATCAGCCTGGTCAAGACAAAAAACTAGTGGACCATGGTGGTATGTGCATCTGCAGTCCTAGCTATTCAGGAGGCAGAGGTGGGAGGATCACTTGAACCCAGGAGTTTGAGGCTGCAGTGAGCTATGAGCATGCCCCTGCATTCCAGCCTGGGTAACAGAGAGAAACACTGTCTCTGAAAAAAGAAGATCTGGATCAAGTTCTTTACCTCTGTGCCTCAGTTTTGTTACCTCCAAAATGAGCATGATAATAATAGCTACTTCATAGGGGATTTGGGGAGATTAAATGTGATTATTTATATGAGGCTCTCAGATCAATGTCTGGCTGAGATAAGCTCTCAGAAAAACATAAGTTATTATTTCTATTACTTAGCATATGCTCCATGAGGGCAAGAATGTTGCTCTATTTCCAGACCCTAGTACAATGCCTGACACATAATACTAAATCAATATTTATTTTCACAGCCTCCTCCTTCATCCATCTATGTGTTTCCTTCTCAAAACCTCTGTAGTCCCCTCAGTTGCTTCTCAGCCAGCACGGACTCTGGGATACATCCTAATTCATTTCCACTTATGTGTGCCTCTCCTCAAGCATGGTGCCCAGCCCTGGAAAAGAGTGGTGGGTTGAATGAGGGATCCAGAAATTATAGCCCTAGCTGGGACCATTTTGGACACCATGTGTGTGGATGCAGGCTGAACTGGGCTAGAGGTAGGTCTTATTCAAAACAATGTGGCCTTGCTAAGAGGCAGTGACAGTTGGGGCCATTACTACGGCCTGGGTTGTGAGGCACCAGCTCAGAAGCCTGCAGACAGACAGAGTGGGCCTCTGCCCAGGGACATTTCAGGCAGATGTTTCTATTCCTACAAAGGCCAAAGAAAAATGAAAACTGCCACCAAAGCTACTTGACACCACATAAAACAACAGCTAAACAAACAAAAAAACAACTGGCTCAATTCAACAGTAATTATGATTTCCTACTGAATGCAAAAGGCTGCCTTGTATAATAGAAGAGCACTTGATGTGGCCTAGGAAGGCTCATGTTCTGCTACTTTTTTTTTTTTTTTGAGATGGAGTCTCACTTGTTGCCCAGGCTGGAGTGCAATGGCACGATCTCAGCTCACTGTAACCTTCTCCTCCTGGGTTCAAGCAATTCTCCTGCCTCAGTCTCCTGAGTAGCTGGGATTACAGGCACACAACACCATGCCCGACTAATTTTTGTATTTTTAGTACAGAAGGGGTTTCACCATGTTGGTCAGGCTGGTCTTGAACTCCCAGCCTCAGGTGATCCACCCACCTAGGCCTCCCAAAGTGCTGGGATTATAGGTATGAGCCACCACGCCTGGCCATGCTACGACTTTTCTAAGCCTCAGTTTTCTTATCTGGAAAATGGTTTAATACTGTCTATACTATTTCCTCTCTCACTTATTGTGAAGATCACAATAAGAAAATGAACCTGAAGAACCTGGAAATTGTAGAGGGCTACATAAGTTTAAGGTAGATCAAAGTGTATTTTTGTATTTCTTCTTTAGCCCCAAGGAAGAACCTTAACAATCACACCTTCAAGCCTCTCAAGGCTGTTAGCTACATCACGGCTCCCACTATATTTCCACCTCCTAGCACCGGGGCTGGCAACTGTAGATGCTTAATAAATTCACTGGCATTTCCATTTTCCTAATTTTCAAGACACAGGGAAACATTATTTCCTGAAGTGAAAAAAGTATAATTTAGTGACTCAGACAGACCTGGGTTCAAATTCAGACTTGATCACTTAATAGCTGCCTAATCCTAATCAGCTAAGGACTATGAACCTTCCTGTCCTCATCAGGAAATTGTGGATGATGGGCCCTTATCATCCCAAGTTGCTATGGGAGAAAATAATGAGATAACATACCGTGTTAGTCCATTTTCACACTGCTATAAAGAACTTCCCTGAGACTGGGTAATTTATAAAGGAAAGAGGTTTAATTGACTCACAGTTCCACATGCCTGGGGAGGCCTCAGGAAACTTACAATCATGACAAAGGGGAAGCAGGCACCTTTTTCACAAGGCAGCAGGGGAGAGAGAGTGTGTGAAGGAGGAACTGTCAACCACTTATAAAACCATCAGATCTTGTGAGAACTCACATCACAAGAACAGCATGGGGGATACTGCCCCCATGATCCAATAGCCTTGCACTTGATCCCTCTGCCAACACCTGGGGATTATAATTCAAGATGAGATCTGCATGGGGATACAAAACAAAACCATATGACACAACACATAAAATTTAGTTTTTACAAGTATGTCTCCAATGTCCTTCTCAATTCAAGAAAAGTTAGAACCACAAAGTATCTTTAAAATTCTTTATTTCAAGTTTATAAAGAGAAATCTAAATCCAAGGAGTTAAGATGACTTGCCAAGGTCACAAAGCTCTCAGATGTGCCCCTTATAGGTTGTCTTCCATCTGGGGAGCTGGCGTTTTGGGAGACACTGCAGCCCACACAAGGACCCTGGCCCAGGTCAGTACCTGCTCTCTCCCAGACAGTGCAAATAGTGCCATCTTCCTGCTGCCTCCCTCCCTGAGGTCCTTGGTAGGGATTATAACTATGGGGCTCTCGTGTAGTTTTTCTTATTTGGATCCTCTGATCAGCAGATTTCTTTATAGCTATTCATGCCTATGAAAGGAGTTTCAAATGCCTGGGACTGAAGGAACACAAAACCAGAAAGTGTGTGTGTTTATCCCTATTTTTTTTTTTTTTACTGATCCTACATTTTAATTACCATGATCCCCATCTGCTTTTTTTCTTCAATAAGGAGAAAAGTACTAGAGCACATATTTTATGACGTTGCTCTAAGCATGCAAAGCACTTGGATTCTGCATAGCTCATTGTATTTCCCTAGGAATACACTAATTACATTTACCCAAGCCATGTGCTCCCATTCCAGTTGAGAAACATCCACACTGAAAAGCTTCTGCTGCAGGGAAGAGCAGATGGGAAACAGAGATAAAAGAAGAGCTCCTTGTTGGGGGAAGGGGCCCGACTGCCAACTGCTACAACTCCTTCTTGGCTTATCACAGCAATGGAGATCAGGGATAGATAAATGGAGGAATGAGAGACTAACAAAGTGTAGACTAGGAGCCCCCAAACTTCTCTGTAGAGCACAAATTCTCAAGGACAATAGATATTCAACAAACATGTGGGCGTGGGAGGGTACTCGAATTTAAGAAATGTTCTGTTACATAGAATGACAATTATTCTCAGAGCCTTTCACATGAGAATATGCATATTATGAAATCAGGCAGCTGTTTTTTTGGAGAGGGAGGCATAGAGAGAAATGTAACAGAGAGAGAAACAACACAAAGCAAATCCCTTGCAATCTGTCCAAGTCCCACTGCTAGGAAGGTAAGGACACTTGGGCAAAGTGTTATAAGCGTCCAGGTCTCAATTATCCCACCCTTAAAAATTAGAGAGTTGTTCTGGATAATCTCTGAGGTTCATCTTTGAGTCTGGTTTCTGTAGGTTTAGTATAGCTAACAGTGGTGGCTTATGGATCTCCTTGTTTAAACACACACACACACACACGTATGTATGCGTGCAAAGCTACTAGGGGAGCTGAGGCAGAAAGATGCTTTGACCCTGGGTTTGAATCCAGCCTAGGCAACACAATGAGGCACTCTCTCTAAAAAAATAAAATAAATTTTTAAAACCCAAAGCCAGTCTATCTATTTCCAACCAAGAGGCTGCTGCTGTGTGTCTGCTCTGCCTCAAAGCCAAAGAGGCGAATATACCTTGGCCTGACACTGTAATCTTGAGTCTAAAGGGTGGCATTAGGAGAAGAGTGAGCCAGAGACAGAGCACCAAGCCTGCTAGGGCTACACGTGGCCACGGGCTGTGGAGAAGGTTGCAACTATCTCTGAGAATGAGACTATAACTGTCTCCCAGCCCTGGAGGAAGAAACCTGTTGTCCATGAGAACTGGGCATGAAGAGCTTCAGACACTTCTCTTCCAGGAAATCTTCTGTCCCTTCTGATCTAAGTCACATGAACATTCTGTGTATTTCAATAATACCCTAGTCTTACTGAACTCAAAGGGTATATTGTAATTTGTCTTTTTGTAATTTTTTTTTATCATGAAAAGGCTCTGACATCTAAAGATGTAAACACAATAATGTAATGAATTCCTATGTACCCATCACTCAGATTCAACAATTACGAATTCATGGCCAATCTCGCTTCATTTTGATGCCCATCCATATCCCTCCCCACCGTATTATTTTAAAGCAAATCCCAAATATCAAACCATTTCATCACATTATTTCATGTGTACGTATCATTATGTATCTTAAAAAGAGAAGGACTCTTTAACATAATTATCACAACTAAAAAATTAGGAATAATTTCTGTTTTTTTTTTTTTTTGAGACAGTCTCACTCTGTCACCAGACTGGAGTGCAGTGGCACGATCTCGGCTCACTTCAACCTCTGCCCCCTGGGTTCAAGCGATTCTCCTGCCTCAGCCTCCCGAGTAGCTGGGACTACAGGTGCCCGCCACCATGACCAGCTAATTTTTGTATTTTCAGAAGAGAAGGGGTTTCACCATATTGGCCAGGCTTGTCTCGAACTCCTGACCTTGTGATCTGCCTGCCTCGGCCTCCCAAAGCGCTGGGATTACAGGCGTGAGCCACTGCGCCCAGCAGGAATAATTTCTTAATCATTAAATATCCTGTCAAAGTTCACATTCCTAAACATCTCATAAATGTCATGTTTTTTAGCACTATGCTTGTTTGAATCAGGAATCCAAATAAATCCCATCATTGCAGTTGGTTGCTATGTCTCTGAGATTCTTTTACTCTACCGATTCCATCTCCATCAATTTTTTTCCTTGCAATTTTTTTGTTGAAGAAACGGAGTTGTTCATTCTATAAATTCCCCAGAGTCTACATTTTGCTGATGGAATCCCCATAGTGCAGTATTATGTTCTTCCATCTTCTCCATTTCCTGAAAACTGGTAGTTGGATCTAGAAGCTTCAGCCATATTGAACAATATTTTTTGGCAAGTAGTTCCTTTCTTACTTATATTGCCATTTACTAGAGAGTAGGCCCTTTTAAGGGCAGGATCACTTCCTGTTTCATGTTCCTAAGAATGTCACCCACATTGAATCATGTTCCTATGAATGAGGGTCACCCCCAGTGTCTGACTGGTACATACTAGATGCTCAATTGTATTTGTAGAATTAGTAAGTGAATATAATCAACATAACAGAGAAAAGCAGATTTAAAATATAATATGTCATAACAAAACTTCCTCAGAAACTAATTTTCAAAATCACGAGTCACATGATTTGCTCTAAAGCCAATTTCAGCATAAGCTGGGTATATCTCAAATCCTAAATAAGAGGGCCATACAACCTTTCATATTGGGTGGTTTCTGACAAGCTTTTTGCAGTTACATCAACCCTAGTTCCCTATATTCACTACAGTCTTAGTAACCAGCTTGCCTTCCTCAAACCTGTCAAGATTTGTTATCACTTATGTTTCTGCCTGTTACTTTTTCACCTAGAAGTTCCTCATTCATTCATTCACAGATATTATTACATAGTTACTAAAAGTCAAGCACTGGAGATGCAATGCTGAAACAAGATGATGATCCTAGCCTTGTGGAGCATGTAGTAAGAGAGACAGACTTTAAGTAATCACTGATATAAATTTAAATTACCGGCTGGGTGTGGTGGGGCTCACGCCTGTAATCCTAGCACTTTGGGAGGCCGAGGCAGGTGGATCACCTGAGGTCAGGAGATTGAGACCAGCCTGGCCAACATGGTGAAACCCCATCTCTACTAGCCAGGTGTGGTGGTACATGCCTATAACCCCAGCTACTTAGGAGGTGAGGCAGGGGAATTGCTTAAACCCAGGAGGCAGAGGTTGCAGTGAGCCGAGGTCGCACCTCTGCACTCCAGCCTGAGCAACAGAGCCAGACTCGGTCTCAAAAAAGAAAAAAAAAAAAAAGAGAAGCCACAGACTTGGAGAGGATGATTTGTCATGCCACTTTAGCACATATAGATGTTTTCAGCTTGGGACACAAACACACAATTGGATCAATATGAAAAGTCCTTTTTTATTATCCTCTTCCATAATATCCATAAACAATATCTGCGTGTATCCAAGAATTATATAAATAATATATTTAAAATTCTGTAACTTGCTTTTCTCATTTTTAAAATTTCTATCAGTTATTTTTATCTACTCTATAGTAATCTGTCATATGACACACATATCATAGTTTTCCTTTTTTATCCATTCTTCTGTTGACAGGCACTTAAATTTCCATAAACCTTTTACTACTACACTTGATGTTGTGTAAGTTCTAGTGTTCTATACCACTGTAGGATGACTACAGTTGACAATAACATATAGTTTCAAATAGTTAGAAGGAGGATACTGAGCATTCCCAACACAAAGAAATAATACATGTTTGAGATGATGGATATGCTAATTACCCTGATCTGATCACAATACATGTATCAAAACATCACTGTGTACCCTATGGATATGCACAATTATTATTTGTCAACTAAAAATAAATACAACAACAAATAAATAAGATAGTATGATAGCTCTGTTTAGAGGTATGTTTCAGAATATATTTTTAGCTGCGCATGGTGGCTCACACTTGTAATCCCAGCATTTTGGCAGGCTGAGGTGGGCAGATCCCTTGAATCCAGGAGTTTGAGACCAGCCTGGGCAACATGGCAAAACCCCAACTCTACAAGAATACAAAAATATAGCCGGGCCTGGTGGCACATGCCTGTAGTCCCAGCTAGTCAGGAGGCTGAGGTGGGAGAATCGCTTGAACCTGGGAGGTCGAGGCTGCAGTGAGCTATAATTGTGCCACTGTACTTCAGCCTGGGCAACAGAGAGAGACCCTGTCTCAAAAACAAAACAAAACAAACAAAAAAACCAAAGTATAGTTTTCTACTTTTTTATTTCTAATTTAATTATACTGAGATTAGAGAAATGGTCATAGGCTATTGACTCTGAAATTTGATGAAGCTTTCTTTGCTCCTCTTACATGGTCAATTTTTTAAGTGGTGCATGGGTATTTGATTAATGTGTACATTTTTTATTTGTTGGGTACAAAACTCTCTCTACCCATTAGGTCAGAGGGTCAGAAAATTATTGCTTTGGGGCCAAAACCAGCCTGCAGCCTGCTTTTGTAAAGTTTATTTGAACGCGGCCTCATACATTCATTTACATGTTGCCTGTGGCTGCTTTTGTGCTACCATGGCAGAGTTGAGTGGTTGTAACAGAGACCATATGTAGCCCGCTAAACCTAAAATATTTACTATCTGGCCCTTCCCAGAAAAAAAAATTGTCATCCTGTATTAGATAAAGCTTTAAACTGTGTGATTCAAAATTTCAGTTTTTACTAATTTTAAACTGTTTAATCTATTAGTTCCTGATATTGGTATGATAAAAATCCCCTACTGTAAATGTGGATTTCTCCACTTTTTAAAATTCTGACTAATTTTGGTTCATGTTTTGGCCCAAGGAAGGTCCTGGATGTCCAAGACCTTCACTCTCTCTACTCTGCTGCCCTCCAACCACCTTTTTCCATTTAGAATTTTTAAAGACATGAGCCAGGTCTCCGGCCTGGGGGCCTCGATCTCTAGGAGACAAATATGAAGCCTTCAGAGTGTTTTTCTTTGATTTGATTTGAGGAAGGTATTCAGGAAATGATAGCTGTCAAGGAAAGACAAAATATTTCCATGTCCTGACAGCAAATGCCCATTTCACCCTGACAGCAAAGGCCCAGCCTCTGGCCCCAATCACCCTTCTTTTAAAAAAGTCTAGCAATGTCTGTAGGAAGCATGATTGTGGGGAGAGACCTACAACCAGGAAATTTCGGCAGTGTGTTCCACACGGTGTGGAGCATGCACATTCAGAAGGTGACTGGCAGGATTTATTGGAAGGAAGATAATTTGCCAACCATTCTACTGACTGCTTAACCTTCTACAGTTGCCAGAGATAAGTCAGGAATTAGGAGATGTGGCAAGTTCCACCACAGATGTTGCATTGCTGAGGTCATCAGCAGTGACCCAGATAAAAGGGTGTATGATGTGACACCTTGTCTAGTACTGTTCATAAAAGTACAGATTTGACTCTGAAAGGAGTAGGTTATTGAATTTTATTTATTTCAAATCAGGTAAACAAATGTGTATAGTCCAAACACTATGTACCAAGCAGTAAGCAAATCTCTTACATATTTTATCGAGTTTAAACCTCATGAAAGTTCCCATTGCCAGATGAGTAAACTAAGGTCACACAGCTGGTAACTGTTTGCCATAATGAGAACAAATTTCATCGGGCTCTGAGGCCTATTTTCTCTTCCTTCAGAAGAAAGAGAACACTCACACTTGGAATGAGGATCACACCAGGACACATGGGTCCATAATGCAAAGCCGGGTGGGGCAAGTGCCTCAGGAAGGTACAAGTGATTATGCTAGTGTGAAGACTGGGAGGAAAAGAGCCAGTAATTACTGAATACTTACTTAGTATCAGGTCCCTTGACTGTGTTATACAATTCATCCTCAAGGAAACCCTCTAGGGGAAGCATCAGTGTTTGATTCTACAGATAAGGAAACTGAGCCACATAACGTGGCAGATCACAGAGCTATTATGGGTTAGAACCACAATAGAATTGAATTTGAGCTCATCTTTTTCTAATTCTATTCCTTTCCATTATGCCATTTTCTGAGAGATCACATCCAGATTTAAGGAGGCAAGAGGAAACTTGAATAAACCTTTAGAGAGAATTTGTTATTTAAGATAACGCATGGAAACATTGGGATTTCAGCTGGTGGAGGTGGAATGGGGGTCATTCTAGCAGGGAGATCATAGGAGCAAAGGTAGAAATAATCAGTACATGTCCCTGGAACAGTGAGCCACAGGGTTTGGCATGAACTTGAGGTGCAGAGAGCAGAGAGGGGGCCAAAGATGAAAGCTAGCTCTCCCTAGGGAGGGCCTGGCCAGGCAGGGTTCTGTCCATGTCAGCACAACTACAACAGGATTCTCCCACTGAGGAGAGCAGCTGTTGGGTTTGTGGGGAAGGCTCCAGATGCAACAAAGCTGTGGTTAGTTAGCAGAATTTGACTTTGCCATCTGTATATGGGGAAAAGGAGAACAGGAAATCTGGAGCCATGAGTGTCTTGGAGATTAAGATAGGAAGAAACAATGCTGTCAGTATCCACAGATGATATATGTGTCTACACAAAAAAATCCCAAGAGAATCTAGAATTTGTAGAATTATAGAACTACTGTTAGCTAATAAAATGTGGTATATTTTATGGCCTTAAAAATGAAGGAATATCTGACACCTGATCCAACATGGATGAACCTTGAAGACATGATGCTAAGTGAAATAAGCCAGTCACAAAAGAACAAATATTGTATCATTCCATTTATATGAGGTATCTAGAGAAGTCAAATTCATAGAGGCACAAAGTAGAATGGTGATGGTCAAGGGCTGCAGGGAGGGGGAAATGGGGAGTCAGTTTTTAATGCATAGAGTTTCAGTTTGGGAAGATGAAAAAAATTCTGGAGATGAATAATGGTAATGGTTGTACAACAATGTAAATGTACTTAATTCCCCTGAACTGTACACTTAAAAACAGTCAAAATGGTAAGTTTTATGTTACATGTACTTTATCATGATTTTAAAATAGAATTTAAGTATGTGCATAGATGAGAAACTTGGAAACACAAAAACATTTATTATGCATTGGGTTAGTAAGGTGACGGGTAACTTTCTTCTATATGTTTATTGCTATAAAGTATTTGCAAAGAATAAAAATGTTAAAGAAAAAATGGACAAATAACTTAAATAGATTTTTCTCAAAAAAGCATATATAAATAGCCAATAAGCACATGAAAAGATGCTTGGAATCATTAGCAATTAGGGAAATGACAATCAAAATTACAATGAGATACTTCACACACACTAGGATGGCTACAGTTATTTTTTAATAGAAAATAACAGGTGTTAGCAAGGGTGCAGAAAAATGGAAATTTTCATACACTGCTGGTGGGAATGTAAAATGGTACAACCACTTTGGAAAACAGTTGGGCTGTTCCACAAAAAGTTAAACATAGCGTTACCATATGACCCAGCAATTCTGTTCCTAGGTATATATTCAATAAAAATAAAAACATATGTCTACACAAAAACTTGTACATGAATGCCCATAGCAGTATCATTCATAATAGCCCAAAGTGGAAACAGCCCAAATGTCAATCAACTGACAAATGGACAAAATATAATATATCCATGTAATGTTATTCTGCCACAAAGGAATGAAGGGAGGTGTGTGGGAACACTGCACTTTCTAATAAATTTTGCCATGAACCTAAAACTACTCTAAAAAATAAAGTTTATTAATTGGAAAAAAAGAGAGAAGGAAAAGAAGAAATGAGTGTAAATACTTCATTAGTTACTGCCATAGTGAGTTCTGGTTGCTCCAACAAAATACCATAGTCTGGGTGTCTTAACAGACATTTATTTCCCATAGTTCTGGAGGCTGGGAAGTCCAAGATCAAGGTGCCTGCCATTCAGTTCCTGGTGAGGGCTCTCTTTCTGATTTGCAGACAGCCTCTTTCATGTTGTATCTTTATAGAGAGGAAGCTCTGGTGTCCCTTTCTTTCCTTATAAGGGTGCCAATCTCATCACAGGGGCTCCACCCATCATAAATTCATCAAAATCTAATCACCTCCCAAAGGTCCCACCTCCTAATACCGTCACATTGAGGGTTAGGATTTCAACATATGAATTTCAGGTGGACACAAACATTCAGTCCACCACAGCTACTAATACCACATTAGAAGTAACATGCTACAACATGGATGAACTTTGAAAACATGCTAAGTGAAAGAAGCCAGACACAAAAGACTACATGGTATATGGTTCCATTTCTGTGAAATGACCAAAACAGGCAAATCTATGCAGACAGAAAAAGATTAGTGATTGTCAGGACCAGGGGGAGGGAGAGATAGGGAGTAACTTCATAATGGGTACAGGATTTCCTTGGGGTGACGAAAATATTCTTGAAATAGTGATTATTGCACAACATTATGAGCGCATGTAATTTCACTGGATTATACACTTTAAAATGTTACATGTATTTTACCATAGTAAAAAATGCTATCATTCATTTTTAAAAGGTGGCTACTCAAGAGAAACTTTTTGCAAATGTGCACAAAAGGACATATTTACTATTGCAAACTTTAGTTAGTATGAGGACAAAAGAAACTTATGTTTCCCTAATAGAGCAACAGATAAACTATGATTGAGACCCTGGAACACTAAGCAACAGTACGTAAGTGTTCATAGTAACATTATAATAGCCAAAGGTGGAAACAGCCAAAAATCCATCAACTGATGAATGGATAAGCAGTGGATATCTATCCATTCTTCTTCCCCCCATTCCCTCACTAAGCCAATCCTTGTCTTTCTCACCCTTGGCTCCATTCAGCACTTTGAGGGGCTTCTCACACATGAGTACGGCGTCCCTAACTGCATGTCCAAGCTCTACCACTCTCTCCTCCCTGAAAACATCCATCCCTTAGCCACTCCTCAGGCCCAGGGCAGCACACACTGATTGTGCAGTCCTCTGGAGAATGGGCCTGGGAACAGGTCCATGCAGACCCTGAAGGCAAGAAGACAGGGAATGCAGGAATCTGAGGTTTCTAAAACAGGATCCAGAGGGCTGTTTACCCTGTGGGGAGCGGCTTGGACATTGGAGAACTAGAGTGGGGCCCTCTAAATCATGGAGCCCATACCAGACCTTTGGGTGCTCAGATCTATGGGTGGTACTGGATTTAGATAGCCATGAATTCTATCTATGTGGAAGGTATTGCTCCCAAAATCATACTGTCTAAGCAATAAGACTTGGAATCTCAGCATGCAAGGCCTGTGAACATCAGTACTTAATGTACTCCCTCTGAAAGGCAGTTTTGCAAGTTGATTCCAGGGACAAAGAAGACAAAGATGGGTTTTAGCAGCTGCTAGCTTGTGCTGTCAGTTGTGCCCCAGCAATGAGCCATGAGAAGAATTCTGAAAGCTGGACTCCCCTGTGACTCTTGGTGGTTAAGGTAGTTTTCTTTCTGGAAGTAGCCATGTCATTTCTGCCAACACTCAGGCCACCTACTTGTCACATTCATTCATATTCCCTGGGTGAAGGTGGCTGAGGCTGACTTTGTAGACACCGCACTGTTACTCCTCAGCCCCTCAGGTTTCTGGAAGTCGTACTCTTATTTATAGAATGGCCTCCAACCTGTAGCTTCCCTTCAACAAAGACCATCCATGGCATTGTGGATCAAAAGTAGCTACAGTTGGCCAACTTTTCTATCAATTTTCTGCTCACCCCAAGTCCTGCCAAGTTTGTAGAAAGCTTCAATTTGCCCAGTTCTTTCTTCCAGACATATATGTTGGCATAGACATTGGTCAAGAAAGCAAAACTCAGCTTCTCTATAAGGATTGTAGGGATCTTGAAACCTTATTTATTCTATCTCTGTGGATTTCCATCATCCCAAACTTACAAAGATAGAACATCACTTTCTTGACATTCTCTCAGTTTTTAAAAATTTAACTTGTAAATTCCAGGGGTACATGTGCAAGTTTTTTATATAGGTAAATTTGTGTCATGGGGTTTTGCTGTACACATTGTTTTGTCACCCAGGTGTTAAGCCTAGAACCCATTAGCTATTTTTCCTGATCCTCTCTCTCCTCCTACTCTTTACCCTCCAACAGGCCCCAGTGTGTGTTGCTCCCCTCTATGTGTCCATGTGTTCTCAACATTTAACTCTCACTTCAGTTCTTGCACTTAACATAATAATCACTACCTCATACATTCTGCTGCATTCTACAAAGTGCTTCCACATAAATTATTTATTCTGTGCGCTTTTTTTGGTTATGTTTATTTTTAATTGAAACATAATTATACATATTGTGGGTCAAATGCGATGTTTTGATACATGCATACCTTGTGTAATGATCAAATCAGCATTGTTAGCATATCCATCCTCTCAAATATTTATCATTTCTTTGTGGTGGGAACATGCAAAATCCTCTTTTCTACCTATTTTGAGATATACAATACCTTACCTTATTGTTGACTACAGTTACCATGCTGTGCAATAAGATACTGTAACTTACTTTTCCTTTCTAAATGTAATCTTGTACCCATTGACCAACCGCTCCCCTTCCCACTCTCCTTCCTACTCTCCCCAGTCTCTGGTAACCACCGTTTTATTCACTACCTCTGTGAGATTAACTTTTTCAGATTGTTTAGATTTTTTTAGACAAGAAACATTCTTATCTTTTTCTGTATCTTAAAGGAAAAGTTTTCAGCTTTTCTCTGTTTGGTATGATGTTAGCTATGGGTTTGTCATTATGGCCTTTATTGTGTTGAGATACAGACCTTCTATACCCTAATTTCTTGAGAGTTTTTATCATGACAGGATGTTGCATTTTGTCAAATCCTTCTTCTGCATCTGTTGAGATAATCATGTTTTTTGCCCTGCTTTCTGTTAATGTAGTGTATTACATTTACTGCTTTACATATGTTAAATCATCCTTGCATTCCTGGGATGAATCCCACTTGATCACAGTGAATCATCTTTGAAATTGTGCTGATGAATTCTCTTTGCTAGTTTTTTGTTGAAGATTTTTGCATCTATATTCATCGGTGATACTGGCCTGTAGTTTTTTTTGTTGTTGTGTCTTTGTCTGATTCCGGTATTGGGGTAATGCTGGCTTTGTTAAACGAGTTTCGAAGTATTCCTTCTTTCTCAATTTTCTGGAATAGTTTGAGAAGAAGCAGTTTTCAGGTCCTGGGCTTTTCTTTGATGGGAGACTTTATTACTGATGCAATTTTCTCACTCATTATGGCCTGTTAAAATTATCTATTTTTCATGAGTCAATTTTGGTAGGTTGTATGTGTTCAGAAATTCATCTATTTTTTTCTAGGTTATCCAGTTTGTTGGAGTATAATTTTTCACAATAGTCTCTCATGATTTTTTGTATTTCTATGTTATCAGTTGTATTGTTTCTTTTTTTTTTTTTTTTTGAGATGGAGTTTCGTTCTTGTTGCCCAGGCCAGGGTACAGTGGCATAATCTCAGCTCACCACAACCTTCGCCTTCTGAGTTCTAGCAATTCTCCTGCCTCAGTCTCCCAAGTAGCTGTGATTACAGAGACCTGCTATCATGCCTGACTAATTTTATTTTTGGATTTTTTGTAGAGACAGAGTTTCACCATGTTGGCCTGGCTGGTCTTGAACTCCTGACCTCAGGGGATCTGCCCACCTCAGCCTCCCAAAGTACTGGGATTACAGGTGTCAGCTACTGCACCCAGCTATATTGTTTCCTTTTTCATCTGATTTGAGTCCTCTATTTTAGTCTACGTAAAGGCTTGTTCACTTTATCTTTTCAAAAACACAACTGCTCATTTTGTTGATTTTTCTGTTTCTTTTAGTATCTTTCAGTTATTTATGCTCTGATCATTATTTCCTTCTTTTTACTAATTTTGGGTTTGATTTACCTTTTCTTTTTTTTTTTTTTAAGTTCCTTGTGGTACAATGTTATTGGTTACTTAAGATCTTTGCCAGTCTAGTGGTGATGAATTCCCTCAACTTGTGCTTGTATGGGAAGGACTTTATTTCTCCTTCACTTCTGAAGGATCACTCTGGTAAGTATAGTATTTTTGACCAGCAGTTTTTTCTCTTGCAGCACTATGACTATATCATTCCATGTTCTCCCAGCTTGTGAGGTTTCTGCTGAGAAATCTGCTAATAATCTTTGTTGTGCCTTTTATAATTCTAAAATCAGATACTTCATTAATTAAATATTCTCCCTTATTATAAAATTTAATGCTATAAATTTCTGATTATTGACTTATCTAAACCTCATGAAGTATCTTCCTGAGGGTGAGGGTGGATAGTGTTGGGGTAATGAGAGAAACTGGGGAAGTGGGGAGTTGAGGGGCAACCAGAGGAAGACGAGGCACTAGAAGAGAGTTTGTGGGAGCCAAGGAGTGCCTTAGACATCTGGAGTCTGGCAGTAGCATGATAATGGGTGGAGGGCTAGCTTGGGCAACACCCATGAAAGGGGTGCTGAATTTTATTGATGCCCTTTTCTGCATCTATTGAGACAATCATGTGGTTTTTGTCATTGGTTCTGTTTATGTTATGGATTACATTTATTGATTTGCATATGTTGAACCAGATTTGCATCCCAGGGATGAAGCCGACTTGATCGTGGTGGATAAGCTTTTTGATGTGCTGCTGGATTTGGTTTGCAAGTATTTTATTGAGGATTTTTGCATTGATGTTCATCAGGGATATTGGCCCCAAATTTTCTTTTTTTGTTGTGTCTCTGCCAGGTTTTGGTATCGGGATGATGCTGGCCTCATAAAATGAGTTAGGGAGGAGTCATTCTTTTTCTGTTGTTTGGAATAGTTTCAGAAGGAACGGTACCAGCCCCTCTTTCTACCTCTGGTAGAATTCGGCTGCGAATCTGTTTGAACTTGGGTTTCTTTTTGGTTAGTAGGCTGTTAATTACTGCCTCAATTTTAGAACTTGTTACTAGTCTATTCAGGGATTCAACTTCTTCCTGGTTTAGTCTTGGGAGGGTGTGTGTGTCCAGGAATTTATCCAATTCTTCTAGATTTTCTACTTTATTTGTGTAGAGGTGTTTATGGTATTCTCTGATGGTAGTTTGTATTTCTGTAGGATCAGTGTTGATATCCCCTTTATCGTTTTTTATTGTGTCTATTTGATTCTTCTCTCTTCTTCTTTGTTAGTCTGGATAGCAGTCTATTTTGTTAATCTTTTCAAAAAACCAGCTCCTGGATTCACAGATTTTTTGAAGAGTTGTTCATGTCTCTATCTCCATCCGTTCGACTCTGACCTTAAGTATTTGTCTTCTGCTAGCTTTTGAATTTGTTTTCTCTTTTCTAATTCTTTTAATTGTGTCGATTTTAGATCTTTCCCGCTTTCTCCTGTGGGCATTTAGTGCTATAAATCCCCATCTAGACACTGCTTTAGCTGTGTCCCAGAGATTCTTTGTGTTGTGTCTTTGTTCTTATTGGTTTCGTTCTCATTGTTTCAAAGAACTTATTTATTTCTGCCTTCATTTTGTTATTTACCCAGTCGTCATTCAGAGGCAGGTTGTTGAGCTTCCGTGTAGTTGTGTGGTTTTTGAGTGAGTTTCTTAATCCTGAGTTCTACTTTGATTGCACTGTGGTCTCAGAGACTGTTATGATTTCTGTTCTTTTGTATTTGCTGAGTAATGTTTTACTTCCAATTATGTGGTCAGTTTTAGAATAAGTGTGATGTGGTGCTGAGAAGAATGTACATTCTGTTGATTTGGGGTGGAGAGTTCTGTAGATGTCTGTTAGCTCAGCTTGGTCTAGAGCTGAGTTCAAGTCCTGAATATCCTTGTTAATTTTTTGTCTCGATCTAATATTGACAGTGGGGTGTTAAAGTCTCCCACCATTATTGTGTGAAAGTCTAAGTCTCTTTGTAGGTCTCTAAGAACTTGCTTTATGAATCTAGGTGCTCCTGTATTGGGTACATATGTATTTAGGTTAGCTCTTTTTGTGACATTGATCCTTTTACCATTATGTAATGTCCTTCTTTTTTTTTTGATTTTTAAAAAATCTTTGTTGGTTTAAAATCTGTTTTCTCAGAGACTAGGATTGCAACTCCCTTTTTTTTTTTTTTTTTTTTTTTGCTTTTTATTTGCTTGGTAAATATTCCTCCATCCCTTTATTTTGATCCTATGTGTGTCTTTGCATGTGAGATGGGTCTCCTGAATACAGCACACCAATGGGTCTTGACTGTATCCAATTTGCCAGTCTGTGTCTTTTAATTTGGGGCATTTAGCCCATTTACATTTAAGATTAATACTGTTATGTGTGAATTTGGTCCTGTCATCGTGATGCCAGCTGGTTATTTTGCCCATTAGTTGATGCAGTTTCTTCATAGTGTCTTTGGTCTTTATATTTTGGTATATTTTTGCAGTGGCTGGTACCATTTTTTCGTTTCCATATTTAGTGCTTCCTTCAGGAGCTCTTGTAAGGCAGGCCTGTTGGTGACAAAAATCCCTCAACATTTGCTTTTCTGTAAAGGCTTTTATTTCTCCTTTGTTTATGAAGCTTAGTTTGGCTGGATATGAAATTCTGGATTGAAAATTCTTTTCTTTAAAAGTGTTGAATATTGGCCCCTACTCTCTTCTGGCTTGCAGGGTTTCTGGAGAGATCTGCTGTTAGTCTGATAGCCTTCCCTTTGTGGGTAACCCGACCTTTCTCTCTGACTGCCCTTAACATTTTTTCCTTCGTTTCACCTTTGGTGAATATGATGATTATGTGTATTGTGGTTGCTCTTCTTGAGGAGTATCTTAGTGGCGTTCTCTGTATTTCTTGAATTTGAATGTTGGCCTGTCTTACTAGGTTGGGGAAGTTCTCCTGGATAATATCCTGAAGGGTGTTTTCCAACTTGGTTCCATTCTCCCCGTCACTTTCAGGTACACCAATCAAACATAGGTTTGGTCTTTTCACACAGTCCCATATTTCTTGGAGGCTTTGTTTGTTCCTTTTCATTCTCTTTTCTCTAATCTTGTCTTCATGCTTTATTTCATTAAGTTGATCTTCAGTCTCTGATCTCCTTTCTTCTGCTTAATCAATTGAGCTATTGATACTTGTGTATGCTTCATGAAGTTCTCATGCTGTGTTTTCAGCTCCATCGGGTCATTTATGTTCTTATCTAAACTGGTTATTCCAGTTACCAGTTCTTGTAACCTTTTATCAAGGTTCTTGGCCTCCTTGCATTGGGTTAGAATATGTTCCTTTATCTTGGAGGAGTTTGTTATTACCCACCTTCTGAAGCCTACTTCTGTGAATTTGTCAGACTCATTCTCCATCCAGTTTTGTTTCCTTGCTGGTGAGGAGTTGTGGTCCTTTGGTGGAGAAGAGGCATTCTTGGTTTTGGAATTTTCAGCATTTTTGAGCTGTTTTTTTTTCTCATCTTTGTGGATTTATCTACCTTTGATCTTTGATGCTGAGTACCTTTGGATGGGGTATTTACGTGGGCCTCCTTTTTGTTGTGTTGATGTTATTGTTTTCTGTTTGTTAGTTTTCCTTCTAACAGTCAGGCCCCTCTGCTGCAGCTCTGCTGGAGTTTGCTGGAAGTCCAATCCAGACTCTGTTTGCCTGGGTAACACCAGTGGAGGCTGCAGAATAGCAAAGATTGCTGCCTGCTCCTTCCTCTGGAAGCTTCGTCCCGGAGGGGCACCCACCAGATGCCGGCCGGTGTTCTCCTGTGTGAGGTGTCTCCCAGTCAGGAGGCACAAGGGTCAGGGACCCACTTAAGGAGGCAGTCTGTCCCTTAGTAGAGCTCAAGCACTGTAATGGGAGATCTGCTGCTCTCTTCAAAGCCAGCAGGCATGAACATTTAAGTCTGCTGAAGTTGTGCCCACAGCTGCCCCTTCCCCCAGGTGCTCTGTCCCAGGGATATGAGAGTTTTATCTGTAAGCCCCTGACCGAGGCTGCTGCCTTTCTTTCAGAGATGCCCTGCCTAGAGAGGAGGAATCTAGAAAGGCAGTCTGGCTACAGTGGCTTTGCTGACCAGCGGTGTGCTCTGCCCAGTCTGAACTTCCCAATGGCTTTGTTTACACTGTGATGGGAAAACTGCCTAGTCAAGCCTAAGTAATGGCGGTCTCCCCTCCCCCCATCAAGCTTGAGTGTCCCAGATTGGCTTCAGACTGCTGTGCTGGCAGCGAAAATTTCAAGCCAGTGGATCTTAGCTTGCTGGGTTGCATGGGGGTGGCTCCCTGGCTTCAGCCCCCTTTCCAGGGGAGTGAATAGTTCTGTCTCGCTGAGGTTCCAGGCACCACTAGCGTATGAAAAAAAACTCCTGCAGCTAGCTTGGTATCTGCTCAAATGGCCACCCAGTTTTGTGCTTGAAACTCAGGGTCCTGGTGATGTAATCACCTGAGGGAATCTCCTGGTCTGCAGGTTTGCAAAAACTGTGGGAAAAGCATCATATCTTGGCTGGATAGCACTATCCCTCATGGCACAGTTCCTCATGGCTTCCCTTGGCTAGGGGAGAGAGTTCCCTGACCCCTTGCACTTCTTGGGTGAGGTGACACCCTATCCTGCTTCTTCTTGCCCTCCATGGGCTGCACCCACTGTCTAACCAGTTCCAGTGAGATGAACAGAGTACCTCAGTTGGAAATGCAGACACCCGCCTTCTGCGTTGGTCTTGCTGGGAGCTGCAGACTGGAGCTGCTTTTATTTGGCCATCTTGCCCAGAACCAACTCTAGGCACTATCATTATACATACTTCTATAGTGGCAGTGCAGAGGGACAAATGACTTGGTCAAGTATACACTGGTAAATGGCAGAGCCAGGGTTCAAACCCAGGCTGCCTGTTTCAGAGTACAGGCACTTAGCCCTTGCACTACTATGCTTCTTCTCATAGGCAGCAAGCAGCTTTTGAGCGCCTATCGTATGCCAAATTCCCTGCTAGTACTTTACTTTACTCTTAATTTCATTTAATCCTATATATTTTTATCTCATTTAACTCTTACAAGAACTCTGTGAAGTAGATATCAATATATTTATTCTACCAATGAGAAAACAGAGGCTCAAACATGTCAAATGCAAGGTAAAACAGCTGGCAGGTGGCAGAGCCAGCCAGGCCTGCCTAGATTGGTATAGAAATAACTCTCAACAATTCCTTTCTGAATGATGGAGACAGCTGAGCCCCAGGTCTTTGAATCTGCCATTCACAGTGACAACCTGTGCACTATTTGTCATTTTAGCAACTGCGAAATGTGAGACACAGCCTCCATATGTTGAGTATTCAGCAGCATTTCTACAGGCTGCAGCTGAAGTGGGGTTTGGGGAAAGGGAAGAGACACTGCAAAGAATACAGCTTGCTTTAGTTTGAAATGAGTTATTTTTTTTCCTTTCATCTTTTCTGCCTCCTGTTTAATTGCTTTATAGAGATAAATAAAGCTGAGGCAAATTACATTTGGCAGGCTTCAATAGGGCATGGATTCATGGCTCTTTCTTCACTGCTGCCCAAGATGGTGAAAACTATTTTGTTAATGGTAGATTTGTTAACTGAGATTTTCTTCTTTGAGGGTTGTATTCTATTATTATTATTATTGTTATATAAGAACATCATAAACAAGTAATACCCTAGCCCTGGGCAGACAAACATATGCATAAAACATTTATTTCCTATGCAAATGGAAAATAAACCTCTGGTCTAACTGTGCTTATTGTCTGAAACCATTTACTTAACCTACCTAGCTCTTTGTTGCGTCATTCATAAATTGAAAAATAAGACATCCAGCCAAAAGTAACATGGTTGCTGGAAAGATCCAGTAAGATAATAATACTTCCTTGAGTTTATTTAGGCTATTGTATTTTCAGATTCACCTCTTAAGTTCTCTATCTGGCTCTGGAAAGTAGACAACTCTATCCCTATTTCACACAAAAGGGAACAATCTTTGAGATGTTAGGTGGCTGGGTTATTGTCACCCAGCTACCACATGGCAGCATCAGGACACCAAGTAACTCCCTGCCCAGGGACAAAGGGTTGTTACAATTACTGCAGAATAATCCTACATACAGAATAAGTCACATGACTTATCTTTTCCCTTAACTGGCTTTCCTGATATACAATATGAGTTCATTGTTTTAAATTCAGACATGATGGAAATGCAATTTAAGACAGTGTCTTTTAATCTCACCTTTTGATTATAAACACTGATAATAGTTTGCTTTATATTATTCCAGATTTCTTCTATAGCATCCTACCTATTAGCAGTAATGTGGTAAATCACATTTTGGTAGCACATTATACTTGCTAAGTGCTTTTCCATAAATGATCTCAAGGCACATGTTTACCATAATTTGCTTTTCCTGTGATTAGAGAGATTGATGAATCTGTGCCTTTGATTCACTAAAGATCAGTCAATGAGATTTGTAACTGCCTGAGGTCATAAAAGCAAGCATTTTAACTGAATCGACTGTTCCCATCAGACTGGGAAGTTGGCTGCCCTCAAAATCTCCACAGCTGTGATCCACAATTTTATAATAAATTACTTTGCAAAAATTTGAGTGGCTTGAAATGGACATTACAATTGAATATTCTAAAAAGGTATGCAAGTTGGAGTCATAGAATTATAGCACCAGCAAAGACCTCAGGAATCACCTAGTTTAGTCTATATTTTTAATTTAATAGTGAAGAAAATTGAGCTCCAAAGCTGGGAAGAGTGTATTCTTGTTCCATTTGGTTGTAAAAATGTTTTCCAAGTACAAACTATGTGTTAGATTCTTGTGAGATTTTGAGTTAGACCTGTTTCCAGCCTTCAAAATACTGACAGTTGTCCATGATTCACTGTTCAAGATATCATAAAACCCTGAGGTGGAATATTCTGAACATTTTCATGTGGTAAAAGAGGTTGTCTTACTCTGTTTCAGCTGGTATAACAAAAATACTACAGACCAGGTGGCCTAGAAACAACAGAAATTTTTTCCTCACAGTTCTGGAGGCTGTGAAGTCCAAGATCAATGTGCTGGCAGATTCAGTGTCTGGTGAGGGTTTCTTTTCTTGTTCATAGATGGCCATCTTCTCACTGTCACCTCATACAGTGGAAAGAGGCAAGAGAGTTCTCTGAGGTCTCTTTATAAGGGCACTAATCTCATTCATGAGGGCTCCATTCTTGTGACCTAATCTCTTCCTAAAGGCCTCACATCCAAATAGCCTCATACTGGGGCTTAGGTTTCAACCTGTGAATTTTGGGAAGACATAAATATTCAGTCTATAGCATTGGTAAGCCCCATCTCTTTCCATAGCCTTGATGTATATACCGGAGTGAAAGAACCCATTCAAAAACTGCCTTTTCAATACAGCCCCTGCCATTCACAAGTCCTTTCCCTCTGGTGACGTCCCCAAATCCTTCATTTGGACCTCATCTGTAACACTTGAATGTTCCACTTCACATTATAGTCACCTCCCTCATCAGACTGTAACCTCTCCCCAAGCAAAGACTATATAATGCTGACAGTTTTATTTCTAGTGCTTAGCATGTGTATTGTATAAATGCTTGTCAGTGAATGAATCTCTGGTTTTTAAAGACAGATTGCACTTTTAATGGTGTTATACATGTCTTCCAAAATATGTACTTCTGGAGTGTTAGATCAGATAGGTGTACAGACATAGGAATATAAATTCAATATACTTTCTAAAAATATCGGCCTGCTGGCCTCCACATCACACTCTCTCTTCAAGCTCATAGCTCATATATTTATGCTCTGATTTTTGGAAATGTAGTTGGTGTCATCTACCAACATCAAACCTGGCACTTTTTTTTTTTTTTTTGGAGTGCTTATAATAAATATTTGGTTTATGTTCCATTTTGATCATTACAAAACTATGTAGTTTGAGTCCCATTTATGCTGTTTACATTTATGCTGCCTCATATCCAAAAACTCTTCCTATCTTTAACACCTAGTCTAGAAGCTGAAATGGTAGATTTTCCTGCTTCCAGCTCCCCGGCAGCCAGAGAACAGGTATGGCTTAGAATGGGCTAACCAGATACCTCAGCTTGGGACTCTGAGTCTGAAGCAAGTGATAAAAAGAAGCAGATCTGAATTCATCCTGGGTTATTGAGACAAGGGCATCAAAGGTGTGTAGTGTTTGGTGGCCACAGTGCCTACGCCAACTTGACTGGGCATAATTTGGTCATTGTTCTGGCTGTTTAGCTTTCTTTAGTTCTGCTCTATTTTCCAATCCTTATTTCTTAACTTCCCCATTAGGTCTGTCAGCTCTCCAATATTCTACTAAATTTATTTTCTGCTTAAGTTAACCCAGATAGGCCTTTCTGTTGTTTGCAACTAATAATTATGACTGATATAGTCATGAAATAATATTCATATTTGAAATCACTTGTCTTTTTATTAACTCATTTTAGAACTTTAGACCCTTTATTCTTTTTATATTTCATGACTGCCTTTAGAAGACAAAGTTTAATTCTGAAGAAAGGTGATAGGATGTCCTGAATTCCAATCTCAGCCCTGACAGTTACCAGCAGAATAACTTTTGAGGCATAATTTAACTTCTCTGAGTCCCCATGTTCTTATCTACAAAATGTGGACTACAATGGGCTATATTTGTCCCCTCCAAATCAAATGTTAGAGTCCTAACCCCCAGGACCTCAGATGTGACTACATTTAGAGATTGGGGCCTTTACAGTAGTAATTAAACTAAAACGAAGTCAATGGGGTGGGCCCTACCAATATGATAGGTGTCTTTATAAGAAAATTGGGCACAGGCAGGTACAGAGGGAAGTCTATGTGAAGACACAGGGAGAAAGGCAGTCATCTATAAGCCAAGGGGAAATACACCAACCCTGCTGACACCTTGATGTTGGACTTTTAATCTCTAGAACAGTGAGACAATAAATTTCTGTTGATTAAACCACCCAATCTATGATACCCCTGTTATGGAAGCCCTACCAAACTAATACCTGAACAGTAAAACTTCTGTCATAAGAGCTGAGTGCAGTGGCTCACACATGTAATCCCAGCTCTTTGGGATGCTGAGGCAGGAGGAGAGCTTGAGTCCAGGAGTTCAAAACCAGCCTAGGCAACATAGTGAGGCCCCATCGCCAAAAAGATTAACTAAAAAATGTAAAAGGAGATTTAGCTCATGAAATGTTGTGAAGACTCAAAGAAATAATGTATATAAAGCATTTGAGAAATAATAGGTGTTCTCAATAATGTTAGCTATGTTTCTTATTTTTTTTTTCATGATTTTCCATGGTTTTTATTCTTCTTGACCCTTTCAATGTCTTCCAGTCTTAATATATTTTGTAATGGGAAAGATTTTGAGTTATGCAAATGTAAGAAGAGATTTAAGTCTTTTCTCTAAGAAAAAGTAGAATACAATATTAAAACCTTATCTTTTTAAAAACTCTGAAGGGAAAATATAAGATCCTTGAGGAACATCACCAGTATCTGGAAAGCTTTGCCTTGTTATCTCCTGTCCTAGGAATGAATGCCTACCCCACATTTCCTGTCTGTTTCTGAAAGCAGAATTTTTTTTTCTGACATTGAATCTCACTGTAGTGAGTAACACACACTGAAAATGACAACTTAAGGTATCTCAAACTCACTGATTAGAGGGAGTTTACCTAGTAAAATGGGTCAAAATCCTGCTTTTGAATTTTTTTTTTTTTTGTATCTCTGTATAATGGACTACATGTTGATTCAGAGGTGAAAATTCATGGAATTAAAATAACCAGAAGAATCTAACGGTAAAATGTTTTGAGAAGATGCTCAAGAAAATACCTTGAAAATAAAGGCATTTGGTCAGAAACCAAGAAAGGCTCTTTGAGTTATTTCTAGAAAATTTATTTGTGGTGTTCACTTATGAGATGGGTAAAAATTTTAAAGTTTGATAACACCCAGTGTTAGTGAGGATGAAGGAGAAAAACCAATAGGTACTATCATACACTAACAATGAAACTAAATTATTGCAATAGTTTAAAGAGAAATTTATTAATATCCATAAAAGCTTCAAATGTACATACTTTAAGCCTCAGTTTCACTGTTAGAAATCTTTCTACAGACTTATTCACATATGAAAGTGACTACAACACTACCTTTTTCTCTTAAAATTGTCTTTTCTTATTTTTTGTGGAGACAGTGTCTTGCTATATTGCCCAGGCTGGTCTTGAATTCCTGGCCTCAAGCAATCCTCCTGCCTCTACCTCCTAAAGCACTGGAATTACAGGTGTGAGGCACCATGCCCAGTGTATTACTTTTAATAGTTTTTAAAAACGGGAAAAATGAAAAGATACAAAAGCAATGGACTTAATTATGGTACAATCACACAGTAGATTGCAAAATAGCCATTAAAATAGGTACGTATGGGTTGGCTGGAGAAGGGCTCCAGGATAAATTAGGTGGAAAACAAATCAGCTTAACAATATGAATAATATATTCCCATTTGTATATGTGGAAAAGGCACATGTGTAGTATATGTCCAAGAAATTTATTTTCTGGAAATATTAATTTTTTGAGGCAGAGTCTCACTCTGCAGGCTGCAGTGCAGTGGCATGATCTTGGCTCACTGTAACCTCTGCCTCCCAGATTCAAGTGATTATCCTGCCTCAGCCTCCCAAGTAGCTGGGATTACAGGCATGGGCCACCATGCCCAGCTAATTTTGTATTTTTAGTAGAGACAGGGTTTCTCCATGTTGGTCAGGATGATCTCGAACTCCTGACCTCAGGTGATCCACCTGCCTTGGCCTCCCAAAGTGCTGAGATTACAGGCATGAGCCACCGCACCTGGCTGATTTTCTAGTTCTTTAAGATGCATCATTAGTCCTGCTTAGTACTGCTAGTACCACAAACTAGCATACTGAATTCAACAATACATTAAAAAGTGGGATTTATCCCAGGGGTGCAAGGATGGTTCAACATATGCAAAATCAATGTGATATATCCTATCAACAGAATGAAGGACAAATACCATATGGTAATTACAATTGATCCTGAATGCGCATTTGATAAATTCAACATCCTGTCATGATAAAAACACCAAAAAGACTAGATATAGAAGTAACATACCTCAACATAATAAAAGCCATATATGATAGAATCACAGCTAGTATGATACTGAATGGGGAAAAATGGAAAGCCTTTCATGTAAAATCTGGAACATAACAAGGATGCCCACTGTCACCACTGTTATTTAACATAATACTGGACATTCTAGCTAGAACAATCAGACAAGAGAGAGAAATAAAGGGTATCCAAATTGGAAAAGAAGAAGTCAAATTGTTCTTGTTTGTAGACAGTATGAGCTTATATTTGTAAAAACCTAAAGGCTCCATCAAAAACCTATTACAACTAAAACACATTCAGTAAAGTTGCAGGATACAAAAATCAACAAACAAAAATCAGAAGCATTTTTATATGACAGATGCAAGCAATATGAAAAAGAAATCAAGAAAGTAACTCTATTTGCAATAGCTACAAATAAGACACCTAGAAATTAACTTAACTAAAAAAGTGAAAGGTCTCTACAATAAAAGCTATAAAACATTGATGCAAGAAATTGAAGTGGACACAAAAAAGGAAAGATATTTATGTTCATAGGTTGGAATAATTAATATTGTTAAAATGTTCATACTACCTAAAGCAATCTACAGATTTAATGCAATTTCTATCAAAATACCAAGGACATTCTTCACAGAAGTAGAAAAAACAATCCTAAAATGTATACAGAACCACAAAAGACCCCAAATAGCCAAAGCTATTCTAAGCAAAAAGAGCAAAACTGAAGGAATCACATTATCTGACTTCAAGTTATGCTACAGAGCTATAGTAACCAAAACAGCATGGTACTGGCCGAAAAACAGAAACATAGATCAATGGAATACAATAGAGAACCCAGAAATACATCTATATATCTACAGTGAACTCATTTTCTACAAAGATTCCAAGAATATACACTGGGGAATCTCCTCAATAAATGATGCTCAGAAAATCATCCTCAATAAATGATGCTCAGAAAACTAGATCTCCATATCCAGAAGAATAAAATGAGACCCCCATCTCTTGCCATAGAAAAAATTAAATCAAAATGGATTACTGACTTAAATATAAGACCTCAAACTATGAAACTATTAAAAGAAAACATTGGAGAAACTCTCCAGGATATTGGAGTAGGCAAAGGCTTCTTGAGCAATACCCTATAGACACAGACACAGGCAACCAAAGCAAAATGGACAAATGGGATCACATCAAGTTAAAAAGCTTCTGCTCAGCAAAAGAAACAAACAACAAAGTGAAGAGGCACCCAAAGAGTGAAAAAAAAAAAAGACTTGTAAACTACCCATCTGACAAAGCATTAATAACAAGAATATATAAGGAGCTCAAACAACTCCATAGGAAAAACTCTAATAATCTGATTTAAAAATGGGCAAAAGATCTGAATAGACATTTCTCAAAAGAAGACATTCAAATGGCAAACAGATATATATAAAAAGGTGCTCATCAGCTCCTCATCAGTGATCATCAGAGAAATGCAAATCAAAACCATAATGGGATATCATCTCACCCTAGTTAAAATAGATTATATCCAAAACAGGCAATAACAAATGCTGACAAGGATATGGGGAAAAGGGAATTCTTATAAAATGTTGGAGGGAATGAACATTATTGCAACCACTATAGAGAACAGTTTGGAGGTTCCTCAGAAAACTACAAATAGAGCTACGATATGATCTAATAATCCCACTGCTGGGTATATGCCCAAAAGAAAGGAAATCAGTATGTTGAAGAGTCATCTGCACTCCCATGTTTGTTGCAGCACTGTTCGCAATAGCCAAGATTTGGAAGCAACCTAAGTGTTCATCAACAGATAAATGGATAAAGACAATGTGGTACTTATACACAATGCGGTACTGTTCAGCCATGAAAAAAGAATGAGATCCTGTCATTTGCAACAACATGGATAGAGCTGGAAGTCATTATGCTAAGTGGAATAAGCCAGGCACAGAGAGCCATGGTAGTGAACAGACAGCATGGTAGTGCACACCTGTAGTCTCAGCAGGAGGATTGATTGCTTGAGCCCAGGAGTTCAAGGTGACAGTAAGCCACATTTATGCCAGTGCACTCCAGCCTGGGCAACAGAGTGAGACCTTGTCTCTAATAAACAAACAAACACAAAGTGGAACATAATCCCCACTCCTTAAGTGACTCAACTCCAAACAGTACAATATGGAAAGGGGTAGAGGGAATAACTACAGTGGAAAAATATGACAAACACTACTTTAGCCAGGTGATCAAGGTCAATATCAACAGTGATAAATCATGTACCTTTGATATGATGTGAAAAAAATGACATTTTACCTCTGTGGTCTTCCTCCCAGAAGCCTCTCAGAAACTATAGTCAAATGATAAAAAAAAAATTCAGACAAATTCCAACTGAGGGGAATTTTGCAAAACATTCACCAGTACTCCTCAATACTGTAAAGGTCATCAGAAACAAGGAAAGTCTGAAAAACTGTCACGTTCAAGAGGAGTATAAGGAGATACAAGAACAAATGTAATGTGCTATCCTGGATGAGATCATGGAACAGAAAAAAACACTTTAGGTTGAAAAAATACTAAGGAAATCTGAAGAAAGTATCAACATTAGTTAACAATAGTGTATCAACATTGGGTGATTAATTGTGACAAATGCACCATACTAATGTAAGATGTTAGTAATAGGAGAAACTAGGTCCTGGTGTGGTGGCTCATGCTTGTAATCCCAGCACTTTGGGAGGCCAAGAGGGAGGTGGATTGCTTGAGCTCAGGAGTTTGAAACCAGCCTGTGCAACATGGTGAAACCCTGTCTCTACTACAAATAAAAAATTAACCAGGCATGGTGGTGGATGACTGTAATTCCAGCTACTCAGGAGGCTAAGGCATGAGAATTGCTTGAACCCAGGAGGCGGAGGATCACACCACTGCATTACAGCCTGGGTGACAGAGTCAGACTCTGTCTCAAAAAAAAAAAAAAAGGAGAAACTGGGTGCAGGGTCTAGGAACACTGTACTATCTTGACAATTTTTCTGTACATCTGAGGTTTTAAAAAAATTATTAAGAATAAAAAATAAACAAAATGTTAGAGACAATGGATATCCATAGGAGGGAAAAATGAACTTAAGTGAATGGTGGACTTAAAGAAAAAGTATAAAAGTATATTGATTTTAGAAAAAAAATGGGAGAAAGTCTTTAGAATCTGTGGCTCGGCAAAAAGTTCTTAAATTTAAGATAAAAAGTATGGCTCATTAAGGGCAAAAAATGATAAATTGAACCTTATCAAAATTTAAAACTTTTGCTCTGGGGAAAACCCTGTTTAAAAGATGAAAAGATTAACTACAAATTGGGAAAAAGTATTTGTAAACCACATATGTAACAAATGACTGGTGTCCAGACTATTTGAAGAACTCTCAAAACTTGACAGTATAAAACTCAAACAATCCAATTAGAAAATGTGCAAAAGACATGAACAGACATTTCACTGAAGAGGATATAGTGATAGGAAATAAACATATGAATATTTAACATCATTAGCCATTAGGGGAAAAGCATATTAAAATCACAATGAGATATTACTGCTCACCTATCAGAATGGCTAAAATAATTTGGCAACACCACCAGAGGATGATGAGGATATGGAGAAAGTAGACAACTCTCACATTGCTGATGGGGATTTAAAATGATACAGATACTTTGAGAACCAGTTTGACAATTTCTCATAAAATCAAACATGTAACTACCACATAACTCAGTAATTATACTCCTAGTCATTTATCTTGGAGAAATAAAAACTTCCAGCCTGGGCAACCTAGCAAGACCCCTTCACTCTAAAAAAAAAAAAAAAAAAAAAAAAAAAAATTAAAAATTTAGTGAAGCTTGGTGATACCTAAAAACTGTGAAAGAAAAATAAATCTTGTGGCCCCAAAATTACCAAGCTAAAGGAAAAAGTCAAGGTGGAAATGCTTAAGGCAAACCTGCCTCCTGTTCTATTCAAAGTCACCCCTCTGCTCACTGAGATAAATGAGTATCTGATTACCTCCTTTGGAGAAGCTTGCCAGAAACTCAAAATAATGCAACCATTTGTCTCTTATCTACCTATGACCTGGAAGCTCCCTCCCTGCTTCGGGTTGTCCCACCTTTCTAGACTGAACCAATATTCATCTTACATATGTTGATTGATGTCTCATATCTTCCTAAAATGTATAAAACCAAACTGTGCTCTGATCACCTTGGACACCCCTGAGACTGTGTCATGGGTATGCATCCTCAACCTTGGCAAAATAAATTTTCTAAATTAACTGAGATCTATCTCAGATATTCAGGGTTCACAAAACAAAAAGTTAATTTAATTAAAAAATATAAACACAGCTTCAGGGACATGTGGAATGATACCAAGTGGTTGACATAAGTGTAATTTTAATGTTTGAAAGAGAAGAATGAGAAGGGGCAGAAAAAAACAAAGCTTGTAGAAATGATAGACAAAAATCCCCCAAATTTGATGAAAAACATTGACTTAAAGTCTTAGACTTAGTAAACCCAAACACCTAGGCATATCATCCTCAAACTGCTAAAATTATTAGCAGAAAATTTAGAAATATCTTTAAGACTTCAGGTAGGGAAACATTTCTTAGATAAAAAGTGTAACTTACAATGATATGGGGACCCACTCAGACCCCCCAAGGTTGGTATAAAGATTATTTTAAAGTGAAAACATTTGAGCTGCAGAAAGAAATCTTACCTGAACTTGCCTTATCTGACTAAAGCAGAGCCTCCCACAAATCCAACTGTCATTAACTCCTTGTGGCAGGGATTTTTTCCTGTGAATTAAACTGCCATGGATACAGATTGCCCACTTCTATTATCATAAAAATGCCAGAGCTTTCCATACTTTCCCACTGAAGCCTTAAACTACTGCCCCTGCTACCCACTTTGTTAAATTGGGGTAGAAACTGTGTCTCTGGCTATTCAGTGAATTACTTATTATTGAGCAACTCTCACTTGCAGTGTAAATAAACTGTCTTTTCCCCTGTTAATCTCTGTCCATTGTCAGTTAATTTGCAGGCCCCCAACCAGTGGGCCTAAATTGGAAGAGGAAAGAAGTTTTCCTTCCAACATGGAAAAGATAAGAATATCAAAACTAAAACCTTCTGCATGAAAAAAGGACAAACAGTTAAAGACAAACAGGAGAAGGGGAGAAGAAATTTGCAATTTACAACCTATATAAATGACAAGAGTCAAAAAAGTCAAAAATAGCTTCTATGTATTAGTAAAACAAAATGCTTTATTACAAAGATGCAAAGGATAGAAACAGGAAATACACAAAACGAACATGAAAAAATAAAATGATCTCAGCCTCACTACTGTTGGATATAAAAATGCTCTAGGAATAAACGCTCAGTGCTGCAAAGTGAAACCAGCACTCAGGCAAAAGTTTTCTCAGCAAGGCAATTTACTTCTGCAGAAGGGTGCCACTCACATCAATCAAGATAGCAGGAGCACAGGGAACAAACGAGAGCAGGGGGTTTATATTTCTGATGCCTAGTCCTTACCTCTGTGTCACTCCCCCATGGGCTGGGGTCAGACCACACAATCTGAGCTAACCTGATTGGCTACTTGCAAATATTTTTCTAAATATGGAAGGGAAGGGGGGCATGAGTTACAGTCGTGAGATGTGCAGTTGCAGGGGAACAATAGGTACAGGTAACCAAGGGAACAGATGTGAGTTATTGATTAGAGCTGATGGGAATGGGGTAGGCTGTTTACAGTAACTAGGGCCAAGGAGGCATGTAGAACAAGAAAGTTGAATTTGAGAACAAAGGACAAGGAAGTTAATAGGCTAAATCTTTGAAGAGAAACATTCATTGTATCTTACACTACTGATCAGCAAAATAAAAAAGACATAGGGTGACTGTTTTACATCCATCAAATTAAAAAAACATTTAAAAATCTGACAATTCTGAGTATTGGTAAAGTTCTGAGAAACTGTGAACTCTTATTTACTGCTGGTGCAGATTAGGACAAGCTGAAAATACTGAAACTGTTTAATGATGGGGTTCAGGACACATTGCTCCAAATATGACTGTAGAAGACCAGAATATATTGCCCCAGATATGCCTCTTTGGCATAATAATTATTTTGAACTGGTTATTTTGAGAAACTGTAGACATAGGAAAAGCTCTGAAAAGTTACCCTTTTGTAAGATAAATTTACATCCATAGAGAAACTGTCCATTTGCAAGGGTGTCTTCCTTTCTGCACCAGGAAGGATAATTAAATCATTAGAGATTCTTAATCAATGGAGAAGGCATACAACTACTGTAATTTACAACTCAGGTATTCAAATCCAGACACTAAGTTTTGTACTCCTATGCATATAGAAGAAATAGTTATAGTGAAAAATTGGAAACAAGTATATATTAAAAAGAAAACATCTAAATAAGTACTAATCAGCTGTTAAAAGAAACTAGTTGTATATGTAACAACACAGATGGATCTCAAAAGCAAACTGTCAAGTGACACATAAGTTGTAGAATAATAAATACAGTATAACATTCGCATATATAGAAATATGGTAGTTCATGATGTGACTATGGATTCATATATAGGAAGTAGGATGTGCTATGTAGAATTGTTGTTTCTGTTAAGTCTGAAGTGGTTGAATACCAGAAACTTCATATGATTCCACCTGTTAGTAAAATAATTAATTATAAACTAGAAGGATTAAAACCAAATTCATAATGATTTCTTTTTAGAGGATGGGTATAGAAGGTAACAAAAATGACTTTTTAATAAAGAGAATGGGGTCTCATTCTGTTGTCCAGGTTGGTCTTGAACTCCTGGCCTCAAGTGATCCTCCTGCCTCTATCTCCCTAAGTGTTGGGATTACAGGCGTGAGCCACTGTGCTTGGCACAAACATGACTTTATCTGAAATATTTTTGATTAAAAAAAATGGCTGGGCACGGTGGCTCATGCCTATAATCCCAGCACTTTGGGAGGTCGAGGCAGGTGGATCATTTGAGGTCAGGAGTTCGAGACCATCTTGGCCAACATGGTGAAACCCTGTCTCTACTAAAAATACAAAAAAAATGAGCTGGATGTGATGGTGTACACCTGTAATCCCACCTACTTAGGAGGCTGAGGCATGAGAATTGCTTGAACCCAGGTAGAGGTTTCAGTGAGTCAAGACTGCGCCACTGCACTCCAGCCTGGGTGACAGTGAGACCCTGTCTCCAAAAAAAAAAAAAAGATATTTGTTCATTCCTAGTGGACATGTATGTTTGTTTTGTTGTTACTTGAGTGCCCTTTTCTGAATTTTTATAGTGTAAACCAAAAATAAAATTCTAAGCCCTGCAACTGACTGAGTGGACCCTCCTCTCAGCTAAAGGCATTCCAAAGTAAATCTGAAAAACGAGTTCAGGCCATGATAGGAAGTGGGGCTTGGACATGCATGTTATCACCTCCTCCCTTTGGAATCCAGGTACAACTGACTAGCATTAGCATTAAAACAGTGATCTTGGCCAGGCACAGTGGCTCACATCTGTAATTCCAGCACTTTGGGAGGCCAAAGCAGGCGGATCATGAGGTCAGGAGTTCAAGACCAGTCTGGCCAACATAGTGAAACCCCCTCTCTCCTAAAAATACAAGAAAAAATTAGCCAGGCGTGGTGGTGGACACCTGTAGTCCTAGCTACTTGGGAGGCAGAGGCGGGAGAATCACTTGAACCTGGGAGGCAGAGATTGCAGTGAGCCGAGATTGTGCTGTTGTACTCCAGCCTGGGTGACACAGAAAGACTGTCTCAAAGAAACAAACAAAACACACACACGCAAAACAGAGATCTTAAGACTGACAAAACAGATTCTTTGTAGCAATAAGCTACCAAATTCCAACCTGCCTCTAGGGTAGCATCACATGGCAGATAGTAGGCCGTGAGAAAACTGGAAGTCTTTTACCCCAAAACATATTTTTTTTGACATATTTTGAAATGGCCCTGCAAAGCTGTCTCCTGTGGGGAAAATCTACATTCTGTAGAGAATCTCCTGCTTTTTTCAGGTCTTTTTCTAATCCTGAAGAGGTTCACTGAGAGTCTAGCACCTTTTAAGGGTCTGAATAGAAAACATTTGCCATCTATTGCCTCTAAGGGCAGCTGCCTATAAGACTTCACCTATATAACAAAAACCCTGGTCTCCACAAACCCTTATCTTAACTCAGACACTCTTTCCTATTGATTTAGAAAGGTCTTTAGATTGTAACAACTCTTCATTGTTGGCAACCAATTGCCAATCAAAATCTTTAAATCCACCTATGACCTGGAAGCCCTGGCTTCCAGTTCTTCCATCTCCCGGACTGAACCAATGTATCCCTTATGTGCATTGATTGATGTCTGCCTGTAACTTCTGTCCTTCTAGAATATACACAATCAAGCTGCAAACAAATCACCTTGGGCACGTGTTGTCAGGACTTCCTGGGGGTGTGTCATGGACCTTGGTTACTCATATTTGGCTCAGAATAAGCCTCTCTAAATATTTTACAGAGTTCGACTCTTTTTATTGACAATACTTTCAAAGAAAGGAATGGGATAAAAGATATGCTAATAAGTTCCACAATTCGCTATCTGCAAGCTGGAGACCCAGGAAAGTCAGTGTGTAATTTGAGTCCAAGTTTAAAATCCTGAGAACCAGAGTAAATCCCTGTCTAAGGGTAGGAGAAGACTGATGTCCCAATACAAGCAGGCAGGCAGGAAGCAAAGGGAGTGCATTTCTCTTTCCTCTGCCAGTTTTTTTTTTTTTTTTTTTTTTTTTCCCCAGGCTTTCCATGGATTGGGTGATGCTCACCCGTATGGGGAGTGCAACTTTTCTGAGTTCACTGATTCAAATGCTAATATCATCAAGAACACCCTCACAGATACACCCCCAAATAATGGGCAATCTGGGCATCCTGTGGCACATTCAAGATGACATAACATTAACAATCATAGCATTCCAATACTATCACATAACATTAACAATCATAGCATTCCAATACTATCACATAACAGTAACAATCATAGCATTCCAATACTATCACATAACAGTAACAATCATAGCATTCCAATATTATAATCCTTTATCTTGCTTAATTTTTCTTAACAGCAGTTATCAGTTTCTTTGTTTTCTATTTATCTGCCCCTCTCAATATAAGCTCACTTAAAGTGAGAGTTTTGCCAGTTTTATTCATTGCCATATTCCCAGTGCATACAATGGTGTGGGATACTTGTGGACCCTCAATAAGCATGTATTGAATAAATACAGTTTTTAAACCTTTAAAATACATTGTAGTTGTTAAGTGGACAGGGATACATTTCTAAGTTGTACTTGTGTTTTATAGTAACTCAAGAACTCTACTTTCATTTCTACCAGAGAAGAAGTTGCTCACACATTTGCATCAGTTACAATAGGTCTTTAAATAAATTTACAATATTTTGACTTTTCATTAAAGTCTCTCAGGCTCAGTTTTTCATGCCACTGTGTTTTAGGAGACCAGACTTAAGAGTCAGAGAGGCCGGGCGCAGTGGCTCACGCCTGTAATCCCAGCACTTTGGGAGGCCAAGGTGGGCAGATCATGAGGCCAGGAGATCGAGACCATCCTGACTAACACGGTGAAACCCCATCTCTACTAAAAATACAAAAAAATTAGCCAGGCGTGGTGGCGGGCACCTGTAGTCCCAGCTACTTGGGAGGCTGAGGCAGGAGAATGGCGTGAACCCGGGAGGCAGAGCTTGCAGTGAGCCGAGATCATGCCACTGCACTCCAGCCTGGGTGACAGAGCGAGACTCCATCGCAAAAAAAAAAAAAAGAGTCAGAGAGACCTGGGTTGAAGTACCAGTCCTGCCTGTTGCTAATTCTGAATTTTTTAAAGTAGGTCACAAACCTTTTGTAAGCAACAGTTCCTCATTTGTAAAATGCTGGTTATACATTGAGAGTTAGCGCGAGGATCAAAAACTGTAGTGTCTCTAAAAGCACCTTAAAAACTACAAAGTGATTTGTAGACTGTAAGATGGTATTCGACTGTAGGGACACAAAGCCCTTTTTGCAGGAGGCTTTGCACAGAGCCCACATTAATTCCACATCTGAATGATTTGTCTTTTTCTCTTCTTTGTACTACCCACTAAGAATAGAAATTACCTAATAAGGCTGGCTGAATGACTGACATTAGGAAATCACAGGAGTTGATAAAGGAACGACTGAGTAAGCTCTGAGAAGATAGCATCTCATTTGAAATTCTAAATGAGGCTGTGCTGGGAACACTTAATCCTTAAAGGGTTTATGAAATTTAATTGGTTTGTCTGAGGTGACTGGAGCAATAAAGAGAAAAATCAAAGGAAAGCTAGAAAGGTTAAGTGTCACCATGTGATTCAAATGATAGGATAAAATATATAATTTAGTGATTTAACAGTTTCCTGCCTAGTTTCCTTCTTCTTCTTTCTCCCACCTACCATTTTAAGAATCTTGTCTTCAGGGACAGACAGACTACAAAGAAGATGCTATCAAGTCTCATTTTAAGGAATAAATGTGTTTTTGGAATGTCATGTGCAAATCAAATTGTTACAGATTGAACACGCTAAACTAAGTCATATTTAAATACGTTCAGAGAGTTGACTTCTTAATTTGGCAAATTAAAATAAAAACATTTATACAATATCAGGTTAACTACTGAATGTGAAACCCTTGTGTTCATTATCCTAATCTCATGACAATCCTACAGACAGGATACATTATTTCTATTTTACAGATGATGGAATTAAGGCAGGGAATTTAAGGAACTTTCCTATTGTGATGTAGATAATAAGTGATAAAGCCAGAATATAAACTGGTTTCAAGTTCAGCCTACTAAACCATAGCTGCTTCAAAATAGAAATGTTTGCAAGGTGCATGATTTCCCTCTAAATTTTTATGGAAAATAATTAAAAATTGTGTACCATTCGGGTGACTAGAATTTTCAATTAATTGACATTTCTTTAATCTTCCAGTTGTTCCTCCTAAACCCTGCTCCCACTCTTACACACGCAAGTCCATTTCTGAGTGGTGGTCGGCAGGATCTCTCAGAGGGGCCCAGTAGATGTATTATCTCCTTTTGTAACCTTACTGGCTTCTCATTACATATAGGGTAATATAATTTAATATTCTTTTTAACATTTTTAGGATCTTACCCTGACCACCTGTCTCTCTAGTCTTGCCTCTTCTGCTTCCCTAAAAATTTCTATTTGCAGTTCCTTAAATACTCTAGGCTTTGTTTCACCTCTAACTGGGAAGACTTCTCTTCTTGTCAGTCTGGTAAACTTCTCTTAAGCCTTGAAGATTCAGCTGTAATATCACTTTCTTTGGGAAGTCTATGTGATCTTCCCAGACAGAAGCACTTTCCCTTGTTAAAGTATGCACCTAATGACAGACAAATTAGACTCCTGTGGCTGAGATGCTCAAAGTTAAAACAGAATGAGGTGGCCATGGCCTTGTGGGTGAGGAAGTGGTCACATACTCTCTGTTCTCAGAAAGATACTGTAAAAGTGTAGAAACTATATTTACAGATACAGTTTTCTACAATCAAGCCAAACCAGTTTTTGATGTTGGTGCAGAGATAGATGCAGTTGGCAATTACTACAAACAGGTCACCTGGCACCAACCAGCCACCTGAAACCAGCAAGCCAATTAAGAGAGACTAGTGACTTTAGGCTTAAAGATCATCCAATCAATACTGTTTCCTACTCCCTTGACTCTCTTCCCCTACTCTGAGGTTTTTGCCTTTATAATCTCCTTCTTCATGGCCTCTCCTCTGAGCATGCTTTCACTTGACCCTGGAGGTTGTATCTCCCCAATCTGCAGATTGTTTTTTACAGAAAATAAAGCTGTCTGCCAAGCACAGTAGCTCATGCCTGTAATCCCGGCACTTTGGGAGGCTGAGGTGGGTGGATCACCTGAAGTCAGGAGTTCGAGACCAGTCTGGCCAATATGGCAAAAAATCTCTACCAAAAATACAAAAATTAGCCAGGCATGGTGGTACATGCCTATAATCCCAGCTACTCAGGAGACTGAGGCAGGAGAATCGCTTGAACCCAGGAGGCAGAGGTTGCAGTGAACTGAGATTGTGCCACTGCACTCCAGCCTGGGCAACAGAGTGAGAGACCCTGTCTAAGAAAAAAAAAAAAAAAAAAAAGGAAAGAAAGAAAATACAGCTCTCCCCCTTTTCTCTAGAGATCTCATGGTTTTGTTAACACCCTTCTTATCTGTTTGAGCACTCATGTCTTTCCTGGGTCATTGCCTTGTCCCCTCTAGACCATCAGCATCTTGAGGAGGACAAGAACTGGCGTCTCTCGTATCCAACATAGTCTCTGAGTAAACAAATGCCGTAAGAACCTACCCAGCATCCACCATTAGCCTGATGGACTCCCTCACCTCAGTAAGGTACAGAGAAAAAAAAAAAAAAATCTTGTGCCTTCAGGGCCTTGCTCTAACTTCCAGATCCCTCCCACCGTTTTTTTTTTTACATTTTTTAAAATTTTATTTTTTAAAAAAATTATTCCTGGAGGTCTAGCAGATCTTTTTGCAAACAGTACATGCTCATTCAGTGCTCACTAGATGCAAGGTTGAATGATAGGGCTGCCCAGAAGTTTCAGAATTCCGGAGCTCCCTACACGGACTAGCACTCTTCACAGTCCCTTTCCAGTTATTAAATGCACCCATTCCTTATCTTTCACACAAAAGTATGAGAAAATCAAATGTATTAGTCCATTCCCTTGTTGCAATAAAGAACTCTCGAGACTGGATAATTTATGACTCACAGTTTAATTGACTGTGATTTAATTGACTCACAGTTCTGCAGGGCTGGGGAGGCCTCAGAAAACTTACAATCATGGCTGAAGGGCAAGCAAACGCGTCCTTCTTCATGTGACGGCAGAAAGGAGGAGGAGCAAAAGGGGAAAAGCTCCTTATGAAACTATCAGAACTTGTAAGAACTCAGTCGCTATTATGAGAACAGCACGAGGGTAACTGCCCTCATGATTAAATGACCTCCCATCGGGTCCCTTCCACAACACATGGGGATTATGGGAACTACAATTCAAGATGAGATTTGGGTGGGACACAGCCAAACCGTATCACCAAAATGCAGTTTTTGCAGGTGTATTAAATTTGATTCACCTCTTATCTTCCTCTGGTTTGATTGTCTCAAGCAGCTGTTAATCTAGGAGAGTCTTTTACCTTTCTAGCCTCCCAGTTGCCTTCTAAGCTAAAGGAAAAGGTGAGCTATTAGGCTGCTAAGTGCTTTACCTAAGAACCCATTTTATTGTTACCATCTTCCCGGTTTTAAAGATGAGGAAATTGGAGGGTTCAGGAAAGTTAAGTGATTTTCCCAAGTTCTGTGAACTTACAAGGGTTAAGCTGGATAGAATTTGGCCTCGGGGTCTTTGACTCCCAAACCCACTCATTTTCCATTGCATCAATAATATCGTTCCAGTCAGGGGTTAACTGTGAATACAGAGTGAGATAATGACAGTGAAATTGCTTTGGAGTGTGTAAAACACCATATAGATGTTAAATTTTTTAAAAAAGATTAATCAGCATGTCAACAACATGTAATATTCTGTACAGAGTACGAACTCTAAGAACACCCCCTCAAAGAAGGAAAAAAAGTGAAAGAAAAAACATGCCTTTCAAAAGAATCAAATTCAGCAGATAAATTATAATGAGACCTGTAACATTTAATATGCTTTACATAATCCTTTGCAAATGCCCAGAATTTCAGATTTAGAAAATATTGTTTCAGCTAGAAGAGATCTAAACAGTCAGATAGTCCAACTCCGTTCATTTTATTGAAGCTGACACTGAAACACAAAATGGGCAAGTCGCATAGCCGAGTCTGGAACCAGAGCCCAGTTTTGATGCTGAGCCCAAGACTCTTCACATTGCAGCACTGTAAAGGACCCAACTTAGAGGATTGCAAAGGAAATTGAATCTGTTGTCTATCACAGCTCAGCATGTGTAGTACGAGTGCCCTCTCACTGCTGTTATCAGTTACAATGGACTGAGCATACTTGGTGTTTAGAAATATATGTGGATGTACCTAATCCTCCCGTCCCAAGGACAATTGTTTCTCAAAATTGAGTTATTGCTTATGAAAATATCTTGAGTCTGGCTGGGCGCGATGGCTCACACCTGTAATGCCAGCTCTTTGGGAGGCTGAAGCAGGTGGATCACAAGGTCCGGAGATCGAGACCATCCTGGCTAACACAGTGAAACCCTGTCTCTACTAAAAGTACAAAAAATTAGCCAGGCATGGTGGTGGGCGCCTGTAGTCCCAGCTACTCGGGAGGCTGAGGCAGGAGAATGGCATGAATCCGGGAGGCGGAGCTTGCAGTGAGCAGAGATGGTGCCTGGGTGACAGAGTGAGACTCTCTCAAAAAGAAAAAAAAAGGAAAGAAAGAAAGAAAATATCTTGATTCTTTTTTATTATTATTATACTTTTAAGTTCTAGGGTACATGTGCATAACGTGCAGGTTTGTTACATATGGATACTTGTGCCATGTTGGCGTGCTGCACCCATCAACTCATCAGCACCCATCAACTCATCCTTTACATCAGGTATAACTCCCAATGCAATCCCTCCCCCCTTCCCCCTCCCCATGATAGGCCCCGGTGTATGATGTTCCCCTTCCTGAGTCCAAGTGATCTCATTGTTCAGTTCCCACCTATGAATGAGAACATGCCGTGTTTGGTTTTCTGTTCTTGCGATAGTTTGCTGAGAATGATGGTTTCCAGCTGCATCCATGTCCCTACAAAGGACACAAACTCATCCTTTTCTATGGCTGCATAGTATTCCATGGTGTATATGTGCCATATTTTCTATACCCAAAGGATTATAAATCATGCTGCTATAAAGACACATGCACACGTATGTTTATTGCGGCACTATTCACAACAGCAAAGACTTGGAATAAACCCAAATGTCCATCACTGACAGACTGAATATCTTGATTCTTAATAAGAAAGAGACTCAAATTATTTTATACCTGGAGCAAATGAAGTAGGCAGCTAGAAGACTAAATTTCATCTCCAAGGGAGAACAGCTCGATGTTTGACTTAGATGCATCTAATTTTCTGTATTTTTTTTCTGCTAGTCAAAAAGGCCACCCCGAGCTAATTTCTTTCTACATAAAATTCAATCATATTTTCCCCCCATATGGATTTCATATGAAATTGATCCTTATCCCGAAAATTAAAAATATTTTCTTTTCTGTATTATTTCAATGTGCAGTAGAGATAACTTAGAAGGCCTTAAAGCAAAAGACAGAATGACAGCTGATTCATTTGAATTTGTTACAGCAGACAATTACAGAAAGCCTACTAAGTATTAGATATGGCAAGGATAGGAAGAGACAGAAGACAGGGTCTTGAATTAAGAGCTGAGGATTTGAGGTTTGATTTGGGTTCATGTCTCAGTAGTACCACCACTAGCATTGTTACCTGAAGCAGATTTTTTAGCTTTCCTGAGCCTCACTCTCTTGTTTTTAAAGTAGGGATTATATCATCTATCTCAGGCCGGGCGCGGTGGCTCAAGCCTGTAATCCCAGCACTTTGGGAGGCCGAGACGGGCGGATCACAAGGTCAGGAGATCGAGACCATCCTGGCTAACACAGTGAAACCCCGTCGCTACTAAAAAATACAAAAAACTAGCCGGGCGAGGTGGCGGGCGCCTGTAGTCCCAGCTACTCGGGAGGCTGAGGAAGGAGAATGGCGTAAACCCAGGAGGCGGAGCTTGCAGTGAGCCGAGATCTGGCCACTGTGCTCCAGCCTGGGCGACAGAGCGAGACTCCGTCTCAAAAACAAAAACAAAAACAAAAAACCATCTATCTGATAAGAAATGCAGGAGAAATAGAGTGGCTAATATTTAATGAACACTTACTATATTCCTGGAATAGTGTTCTGTTCTTCACACGTATTGTCTTATTTAGCCATCACAAGAGCCTTATCAGGGAGGTATATTTGTGATCTTTCACTTCACAGATTAGGAAATGGAGGCTTAGGTTAATTAATCCACAAGTTTGCACAGACATTAAGGGTAAAGATAGGACTTGAACTTGGATCTCTTTGACTCCAGAGTCTGTACTTCTTCAGAATCACTGTGCTACTGATCTGAAAGCTTGCTTTTATCTTTATTTGCCCCTACATCTAGATCTATTATGTTCATATCTATGTATCCATATCCAGATACATCTATCTGGCTCCCTATTATCATGCCTGGTATATTATCTGATATACAAATAATTCAGAAGTTAATACAGTACATGCTAAAAGCCATATTGATAAATGTGATATGAGTTCAGAGAAGAGCAAGCACACATTGAGCTTTGGTGGTCAGGAGGGCTTTAAGGGAGAGATGGAACTAATGCTAGGCTTTGAAGAATGGTGTGATTAACACTTATTTGCTTGCTCTGTCAGCCATTCTTCCATTCCTCCTCAGTAAGAGAAGGTCCTGTTGAATGTGTTTGTCAGCCTCTCTTGCAGCTAGGTGAGGCAGCTAGGTGTGACTGCATTTGCACAGTAAGTGTTCATTAAGTATTAGTCACTCTATTTCTCCTTCATTTCTTACAATGATCCTATGGGATTGATGATATCTCAATTGATGAAGTCCACACCATAAGGATGACAGAGAAGACAGCTAGTTGGGGCCTGGGATTCTGATTATTCTGAAATTACCAAGCCAGCCCTGGGCTACCTACCACTGGGAGTTTCTTAGGTCAAAGAAAAACAATGTCCAATCTCTAAGCTGTTGTTATTTTGCATCACACGCAGCCAGTAGGCTGATGCAGATGGGAGGGTTTGGATTTGATAAGTGAGAGCATACTAAGCTGAGGAATCTATCAGGGTGTGAGCAAGGTAAAGAGAAACTAAATTGTTGCTACTCTTTCCAGGTCTAGTTTTCTTGTAGAGGATATTATAAACATTAACTAAAATAACACTTGGGCTTTAGAATCAGACATGTCTAAGTTGAAATTCAACTTCTGTCAGTTACTATATCATTTTGGGTAAGTCCCTTAACTTGTCTGAACTCAATTTCTTTTTTTTTTTTTTTTTTTCAAGACTGAGTCTTGCTCTGTCGCCCAGGCTGGAGTGCCATGGCATGATCTCAGCTCACTGCAACCTCCACTTCCAAGGTTCAATTGATTCTCCTGCCTCAGCCTCCTGAGAAGCTGGGATTACAGGCACTTGCCACCATACCCGGCTAATTTTTGTATTTTTTAGTAGAGATGGGGTTTCACCATGTTGGCCAGGCTGGTCTTGAACTCCTGACCTCGTGATCCACCCGCCTTGGCTTCCCAAAATGCTGGGGTTACAGGCATGAGGCACTGTTGCAAAATGGGAACAGTAATATCTACTCCACAGGGCTGTTGTGAGATGGGGGAGAACATTTAATCTTAGGAGAGTCCCTTAACTTTCCAGCCTCTTGGACACCTAGGTCTCAATAAATGGGTAGCCATTATTAATGTAACATCTATGCTAGCCATGCCTTCTGTGACTAGAGATGGTTAAAATTTTAGTGCTTGGGGCATTGAATTTTAGTCAGAATATCTAGAACAAACTCTTTAGCCACTTACTGCTACTTAGCTTTAGGCAAGTCACCTTTTTGAGCCCCAATGTTATCTATAAAAAAGGGTATAATCCTTGCCCTGCCTCTCATGGGTCTTTTGTGACAATTAAATGAACTAAAGATGAGAGGGTAGGACTTTGGGAGGGTGCAGCTGTCCACAAAAGAACACTATGACCTTGAATTCTGCTAGTGCCTGGTGCATCCTGCAGTTCTGCCTTACCTATCCAATAGGGCATTAGCACCAGCTCCTGCCAGTCATAACTTATCTTTCAGATTTGGGAAGTTGGAATGATGGTGAGGCCCTGATACCTGTTTAGTTCCTGGAATCTCATTTTCTCCAAGCTTATAGCACTAAGGTCTTACTGATATCTGCTTGAATTATGAGGCAGTAACTCCTAGTGGTTAAGAACACAGGTTTTAAAATCAGCCTTGGCTTTGAATCACTGCCTCTGTAACAATCACACTCTAACTTTGTAACTACAGGAAAGCCTCTTAAATTCTCTGAGCTGAGTTTCAGTTTCTCATCTATGAAATAGGGATACTAGTAATCACTTCCCTCCGTTGACATGAGAATCAGATGAGTGGGTATTAAGCGAAACCCACTACAAATGCCATATGTTATACTTACTGTTATTTCCTGGCTCCCCACACATTAAGTCAGCTTTTATTAGAACCCTGTCCTGGATTCACCAGGTGTTAACCTGCATATTCAGGAGTAGTTGGCACACAGAGATAAAAATGTCTAGGAGGAATGCTGTTTCTATAGCAACTACTTGTTAAATCTTTGGGAGTCTCAGGAATAGGCCTGGGATGGAGGAGCCAGCTAAGAGGAGGAGAGGACCAGTCATATAATGTGCCTCTGGGTGGCCTCTTGGATCTCCTAGTGTCCGATGCATTCAGGCTGACATTCTGCAAGTCTGAGCCAATAGAACTTTGGGGTTGTCATAGAAACTGCTTGGTATTTCGTGGCTCTAGAAGCTATTTCTTCTACACTATAGAATAATGCAGTTTGAGGGCTAGAAAGAACCTTAAAGGTCGTCAAGTACAAATGGGAAATCTAAGGCCAAAAAAGGAATTTGCTAAGGGCGTCCAGTTTCTCAGATCCTATAATGCCAACCTAGTCTATGACCTCTTCGTGAATTTATCATTTCAACAAATATTCGTTGAACACTTACTATGTGGAAAGCCCTGGTGTGGTATGAAGGATGCAGAGATAAAGGCATGTGGTCCTTATCATCTAGGTCAGGACTAGGTAGGGGGAGACGGGATTGTGTCATGTTTTAAAAGCTCTAAGGGTACAGTGCAAGCAGCTTGTGGGGCGCTCCTAAACAGCCTGAGGGTGTCAGGAATACTTCCTGGAGGAGGGAGAAGATATTTAAGTTAAGAACCAAAGATGGAACTAGCCAGATAAAGAGAGATGGAATTAGAGTATACAAAGCAAATGGAATAGCATGCACAAAGATCCAAAGGGAGGAGAGAGAAAACTGGTTGCTGATCCTAGAATTTAAAGCAGTCCAGCCTTACTGGAGAAGTGTATGAAGTGGAGGAGCAGCAACAGATACATGAGAAGCTAATACGATTCAGATCACAAAGGCCTTGAAAGCCTCCGTGAGGGATCTTCATCCCGTGAGCAACGGAACAACTCTTTAATAGATGTTCTTTCTAGGAAGACTGTCTTTTTAATTAAGCATGATAGTTATTTTAAAACACCTACATATCTTTATAGAGATAAAGCAAATGTGGCTAAATATTAACAACTGTCAACATTTTGTTACTTAACTGGTTAGTGTACCAATGTTCATTATACTACTTTTTGGGTAACTTCTTTAGTTATGATTTTTTTTTTTTTAAATAATAAGAAAGTTTAGGAGAAAATGACTGGAGTTGCTGCATTATGGCCTTGAATTGCTTGGGCCAATTATACAGTTACTGCATGGGTACTCTGTGCCTATGTTCTACAAATGATGTGGCCAGTTCACAAGTATTTTTAAACTTGAGTTGCCTCTGACGTTCTTGGAATCTACACTTTCTAAATCCAGTAATTCTTTTGTTCCATGTCATAGTTATTTACTGAACTCCTCCTCTGTTCTAGGAATAAGAACTAAAACAATAAATAAGACATGGTTCCATCCCTCATGAATATTGCCGTCTAGGAGGAGAGGTAATTTAGTAAAACAAATGAATGTTAAGATACAATGAAGTAGAACATACAAAATGTTTGAGATGTCATCAGAGTATGTGGAAAGAGTAGCAGGGAAGGCTGTGTTGATTAAAACCAGAAACTCTCATCACTTGTATGATCTTTGACACAGAGATGCTGGGTGATTGAAAGAGGAACATCTGACAATAAAGTGTCATGGTAGTAACTGGGAGTTGAATTGGAGAGATGGTTCTAAAATTTCTGAACCTAACTTAGTGGGACCTAGATTAGGAAATGAGATACATATTTTACTGATATTCCTTTCCTCCCCCAAAGACAAATAGCAACCTAGCCTCTCCTTCTGTCATTCCTCTAATGATTCTGCTTATTATAGGATATAAGTTGTTATAGTGATACAAGTTGGTTCTGAATTGAGAAGATTGTAGAAAACACTTTAACACAGGCAAGGATTCAACTATAAGATATATATGATGTTTTAATTTTCTGTAACTAGCCGAAAATGGCACCCTGACTACTTCAAAATGGCTGTGGGAATTTTTAGGGCAACCTAAAATTTTCTAACTTACCAACAACTGAAAAAGATGGAAATGAAGGCATAGAAGTGGGTGAGGGAAAAATGACACAGTTGAACATTTTTTCAGCTCTACTTGCAATTGGCTCTGGTGGCAATGTTAAGTAAGACTCTTGAGAAGTTTTCATCAATATTTAAAAGGGAAGGATTTTTTAAAAACTATTTTTTCTTATAGTTCAATAAATTTATTTCATTAATTGGTAAGAAAAGAAGTGAAACTATTAAGGGCCTTGAAATGCTATATAATGTTTGCAGTTAATTCTGCAAACATCCTTTGCTGAAAGAGGCACAGACGATTTTGAGAAGATAGAAAGATGTGGCAAGGTGGGAGTGCAGAGAGAGTGTGAGAATGATGAATTAAGCAGAGATGATACAAACCAAATTCATATGAAAGTACTGTGTAAGACAGCCATCTAAATTGACAGATATGATTTCTGTAAGTATTAAAGTTTTTAAAAGAGGAAAAAAAAATAAGATGGGTTTTACAAAATGGGAAATAACATCTAATGGGGGAATGGCACATCCGTCTGGCCTTGACTTAACCTCTTAGAGGCTGCTGATGCCTCTACTTGGGTCAGAGACCTGTGTTTGGAAGCACAACTATATTGAAAAGACAGATCCACTACTACGGAAAGAAAACTGCCTTTGTAGCCACATCACTAGAGCATTCTGTATCTGTGTTAGTCTGTTTGCATTACTATAAAGGAATACCTGAGTGTGAGTAACTTATAAAGAAAAGATGTTTATTTTGGTTCATGGTTCTGCAGACTATACAGGAAGCATGGTGCCAACATCTGCTTCCTGTGAGGCCTCAGGAAGCTTACAATCATGGTGGAAGACAAAGGGGAGCCAGCATGTCACATGGCGAGAGAGGAAGCAAGAGATGGATGGTTCTGCTTGTGTGGTGTAAAGGACCACACCAAGGGACAGATCATTACTACAATGCACTAAAATCATACAAATCCCCCCTTGCCCACAATCCATGCTTTTCGAATATTCTGGTTATGATTTATTTCTAGGGGGGTGAGCTGATCAGATGGGTTTGCTTTCTAAGCAGCCATTCTTTTAAATTTTTTTAAAAATTGAGATAAAATGTATATAAAATTTTACATAACAAAATTTCCCTTTATAAAGTGTACAATTCATTAGCTTATTGACAAGTTTATGCAACCACCACCATTATCTAACACCAGAAAATTTCTATTGTGCCGAAAAGAAACCCTGTAATGGTTAGTTTCTCCCAACTCCTCCCCCAAAACCTGACAACCACTGATCTACTTTCTGTCTCTATGAATTTGCCTATTCTGAACATTTCACATAAATGGAATCATACAATGTATGACCTTTTGTGTCTGGCTTCTTTTACTTAGCCTAAAATTTTCAAGTTTCCTTTATGTTGAACAATGTATCATTCTTTTTATTGTCCAAAAATGTGGTACATACAGAAAATAGGCTACTGAGTGACATAGGCTAAGAGTGGAATTGCTGGATTATATGGTATTTCTATATTTAACATAATTTTGATTTTCAATGAATGAATTTGTATTTATGTTATCAGTTTCTTATGAGCTTATTTGGATGAGTGCATACCTGAGAGATAGTGCTATTTGGTGAGCTGACAAAATTGGGCTCTAAACTTGCAAGACTAAAGACCCAGACTCCACTTTGGGGTGCATTCAAAAAGGTCCCTTGGCTACCAGCCTTGATTTTTGCAAACGTTTACAGGCTTATTGAAGATGATCATATCGCCCACAAATTGCCCTTAATTTAAAAAAAAAGGCATTAAGATTAGAACTATATTTGTTCCCATGGAAATGAAGCAGCCAAATTTAGCTTTATGCAGTGATGCTCTTGAGTTTATGTCTTAAGAGGTTTCTCCAGATGCTTTATTCTACCTCCTACAGAAGCTGATGTGACCCAGAACATCTTGCTGTCAGTTTCTACCTAAACGAGTGCAGCAGCCCCCTTTTCTCCTTTCCCCTTCCTTTCTCTCTGTGTATCTGCTGCTCAACCATCCTTATCTATGTCTCCCCGGAAGTTCAGGGTGTAGGCCAAGTTAGGTCCTTGGGAATAGGTGCTGATCAGAGATGAGGGTGAGCATGATGGTGAGCTGGGAAGCCTGGGAGAAGTGCAGGGCACAAGGGAGCTTCAATGGACATATCCTTGAGCACCTGTGGGCCACTGAAGAGCTGCTCATTCTCGGGGGTATGTTTTACTTTTTTTTCTTTTTTTTTTTTTCTTTTTTTTTTTTTTTTTTTTTTTGAGACGGAGCCTCGCTCTGTCGCCCAGGCTGGAGTGCTGTGGCCGGATTTCAGCTCACTGCAAGCTCCGCCTCCCGGGTTTGCCCCATTCTCCTTCCTCAGCCTCCCGAGTAGCTGGGACTACAGGCACCCGCCACCTCGCCCGGCTAGTTTTTTTTTGTATTTTTTAGTAGAGACGGGGTTTCACAGTGTTAGCCAGGATGGTCTCGATCTCCTGACCTCGTGATCCACCCGTCTCGGCCTCCCAAAGTGCTGGGATTACAGGCTTGAGCCACCGCGCCCGGCCTGTTTTACTTATTTTTTAAACGTTTGCTTAAAACAATAAAACCCTTGGAAATATATAAATAAATAAAAGTAAAAAAAATCATACAGCGCTAGAGATAAACAATGGCTAACATCTTTTTCCAGGTGCATGTCTTTTCTCGTTAAGCAAGCAGAATTATGCTGTAACACTTCAGTTTGTATCCTGTTTATTTTTTTGTGAGCATTTCCCTCATGCCATTCAATATTCTTCAAAGACACCATTGTAAATGGCTGCGTAGGCAATTTTGTCTCAGTCATTTGGAGGGCTACTTGAACCCGGCAGGCAGAGGTTGCAGGGAGCCGAGATCGCACCACCACTGCACTCCAGCCTGGCCGACAGAGCAAGACTCCGTTTCAAAAAAAAAAAAAAAAAAAAAAAAAAAATGCTGTCTCATCTTTGACTAGATGTGTTCGTCCTACTACTTCACGGTTTTCAGAAATAACATTAAAACTTCTTTGTCTTTAAATGGGAAACAGAAAAACAAAAGAGATTTGTTAGGTTTAACACAATGGACACAATCTGCTAGAAGTAAGTTAGCACTGAAAGAGCCATCCTGCAAGGCTTTGCTGGTAAGTCCTGGCCTGACATCAGCCTCTGCTGCCTCCCATTCCTCCCACAACCCTTTGTCTGCCCTCCTGGATCCCAGCCAGAGAAGGATGGGGAGATGGAGTTTCTCCTTATGGGCAACCTAAGACCATAGTTCTCAACCAGCAACACCAAGGAGAACATTAACATTCTCGTTAATAGTTCCTCCTCAACTACGGACTGCTCTTCAAAATGGCTGCTGCCATTACCCGTTGGCTACACTGGAGCAGAGCTCTGATCACTCTGTGGTGCTGGTGGGATGAGCTGCATCCATTAAAGTGGGAAAGCCCCCAACTTACCATCTTCCCTGCCCTGGAGCAGAGGTCTACTTGCCATACCAGTTTCCAGCCTTTCTTATGAATAACATGGAAGGGAGGGGAGAGGGAGCAGAATTCCAAGAGGTGTGTGCTGAGGCGGCCCAGAAGAACTGGGGGGAAGGGTTAAAGGAAATAAAAGGGACCAGCTATAAGAGGGGAGGGCAGTGGATAGGAGAGAATAAAGGGGGATTTAAAAAAATTACATGCAAGTAAGAGACTTGAGTTATTTTTGACATTACTTTGAGTAGCATGGGCAGTGTTTCTTCACATTTTCCTAGAAGTGAACCATTAAATTTTACAAATGTCACACTAGCAAATAAAGAGGGGCTGGGAAGTCCATTACCAGTCAGGCAATGAGTAGAGTCCAAAATCAGGTGAGGTTTGGGATTGGCTACTTTAAAGGTATCAGGCTCTGGGAGAAAGATAACGTTGTTAGGGTCAGGGTCTCCAACACTTACAGCTTAATCCTCCACTAGCTGGATTACAGAAACAGATATGTTTGCTGGCTATTAAAGTGCTAGGAGATAAGACCCCTGACTTCATAATGGCTTGATCCATGACCTCACTTTCATGGCTTTCTTATCATGAGTAGACTTCTTCCCCAAACAGTAACAATCAGAATCTGTATTTATAGCTCTGATGAGTATGCCCAATGCTGACAGAGTTGTGGTACGAAAGCAGTCTGGGCTAGGCAATGCAACAGATGGTGACAGGGAAATGGGATGTGTTGACTGACGGTGCAGAAAGTGCTTCTGGTTATGTCATGAGAAAATGAATTTATACCCCTCTGAACTGACCCGACAGATTGCTTCTTATAAACACTAAAAACAGGCCAAGTGAAACATCAAAGACAGATGTTTTCAGTGCCAGCACGGTATATGGTTTGATGATTTCTAGAAGAGAAATGGTATAAAATTAGAATTTGGGGGCAGTTGCAAGTCTCCATGATTCATGACATATTTCATTTTTAGACAACAGTAGTAAGTCGAGTTGTCTTAAAGGCCTCTAATGCAACTATGTTTTGATTTTATTCAGCAAGTCTCCTCTCTCTGGGAATAGAATGATTCTCTATTGTCTGGGGATCCTACTCATTAATGGTGTCAAGGAACAAATGCATACATACCATAATGGGCATTCAGAAGAGAAAAAGCGTGTGTGTGTGTGTGTGTGTGTGTATGTGGTGTGTACAGAAATGAACGTTCAGTTGTAAGATATGCTACAGTTTGGTTAATCATGCTTCTATTTTCAAACAATTCTGGTTGTTTCCCATTTTCATTAGTATAATAATGTTACCATGAATATCAGTATAAATCTTATGAGTTTTAGATAGTACAGTTTAAATGCTGGCTTTCATATCTTATCAAATTTTACTCTTACAATAACCATATTAAGTAGAGTAGAAATGATTATTATTCCCATTATATAGATAAGAAAACAATGTAATATTTTTTCATGCCACCCATCTATCAAGTGCTGGCTTGGGCAGAATACACAGTTTGGTCTGACCCTAAAGATTCTGCTCCCATTACCATACTCTACCACAGATCTCAGCACTCCTTCATAAGGAGGGGCACATGTGTAGCCAGGTTATTAAATAAGCTGGACTCCTGACATGTAGAGAATATTTTTTTTTCAACAACTCATGTTTAAATATATCCCAAAGTTCTCCTTGTTGCTCCCTGGTTTAAAAAGCCCTGCCCATTCTATTTCAAAGCTGTAAAATCTCATCTAATTTAACATTTTTTAATATCCTAACTCCAGCTCAGAAGCCATAGAAGAAGCCTTCTTTCACTAATGCAGCTGTGTTTCTGGTCAGGCTCAGTACACAGGGAGGGCTAGAGGAACAGGTGAGTTTTATGTGGCCAGGGCACTCATAACCTAGTATTGGAGGCATTTTATGTTGGATGCCCAGTTGCTGGTTCTTGTGAGCACAAGAGGATGGTTGTCTACAAGCCAGAAAGCAACCCCTCTCTAGGAACCAAATAGACCTCAGTCTATTGGGGGCTGCTGTAATAGAATAGAATAGACTGGGTAGCTTGTAGAAAGCAGAAACTTATTTCTCAAAATTCTAGAGGTAGGTAGTTCAAGATCAAGGTGTTGGCTGTTTTGGTTTCTGGTGAGAACCTGTTTCCTTATGGATGGTTGTCAGATGGCAGAAGGGTCAAGGGATCACTCTGGGGCCCCTCTTCTAAGGGCACTAATCCCATTCATGAGGGTTCCTTGATCTGTGTGAAATTAGAGACATTGTCAAATATGATAAAGAAGTATCAGCATTTGGTTAAGGCTGAAAGCAAATAAACAGTAAAGGTCATTTTATAGGAGTAGAGAAGTAGTAGGGACTTGATGAAATATAAGAAACATGGTTTTCTCAGAAAACGTACAACAGTGATTCCTCTGAGAAAGAGGAAACAAATAACATGAGCCTTGTGATTGCCCCAGACTGGAGAGTTTCCAAGCAGAATGCAGGCAAGAGGAACCAAGCCAGAACCAGAAGACTTTGAGATGAGGAGATGGAGTTGGGAAATCCAGGGAAGCCAAAGTGGTTAGTTGGAAGGTCACAAGAAAGCTAGAGGACAGACCTGTCCAGAGAACTACAGAGGATTTCCCCCTTGAGTCTTTAGCTGAATACTGATCAGCACGTGTGTATAAGAACTAATAAAACTAAGTGAGGTCATGGTAAGAACTACTGAAAGAACAGAGGGAAAAATCCTTGGCGATCACACAGAGCTTGAAATAGTTTCATTTCTCGTGAGTCTGAGTGAAAAATACTGTAATTCATGGGACAGTGAGCAAAGTACTATGAAGGTTTTTGCCATGGTAGTAGGGAAAAATTACCATGCACTAAAGGCTGCTCTGGTCCCACTTAATGAAGCGTAAAGGCAAGTCTTTAAAGGTTCTATAAGAAACAGTGCTGGGCACTGAGGGGAAATAAAAATATATTCATTTGACAGGCAGATACTAATTGATCATTTTTATAGTTTCTACTTTATAGGTATTTGTCATCTAATAGGAAAGACAGACATATCTTTCTTCGTTAATAATAGTACTTTGTACACTGATGTGGAATTTATACACCTCTGCACCGGACTGTGGACTTCTTGAGAGAAAGGTATTCGGCATATTTAATAAATTTTTATTGAGTTGAACTAACCATAATAGAAAATATTAATGAGCTCCTACTATGTGCCAGATACAGCACTATTTTGTTAGTCTAGATATTTTCCATCTGTCCCTCAAGCCCTACTCTCTAACCCTTCTCACCCTTCTCTCTGCTCCAGAAACTGACCTGTATGGGCTCCTCTGTCCTCTAATATCTGTTTGGTTTGACCTTGGAAGGAGGTGGGAAAGTGAAGTCCTAGAAGCAGAGAGAAGAGTGAAGTCAGATTTACTACTGTGGTTCTCTTTTTTCCAGGGTCACTTCTGGTTAGTGATGTTTCTTTACCCAAGAGGTTACACTGCCTGTCTGATTTTTCTTCATAACCTTTTTCTTCCAGATTCTGATAACTGCTCCCTCTTATCTTTTTGGACCCGGAGGTGCTAACAGCCATGGGGTACTACAAGATCCCTGTGGTTTTCCTAAACTTGCTCCTGCTGGTAAATGTTTTAATACTACTTAATATTACTTTGTCATTACTTTCAATGGCAAAACCTCAATCACTTTTGCACCAACCTAATAACTGGGTCTCCTTGGGGACTGGGGGCAAGATTGGGAGAAGGAGGCCCAAGTTGTAGAATTTGCCAATTTCTGTGGTGTAAATACTCCTGCCTTGGCTGATTTCAAGGTACCAATGGCATGTCATTGAGCATGAAGTTGGGAAAAGATGCACAGTAGCATACTGTTATATAATGTTCCTACCATAGAGATATAATAGAAGTACCCCCAAGAACATATATAATAGAAGGTAATATGGTAATTAGGAAATGATTTTTTGAATATTTATTACCTTTTTTTATTTATAACTTATTTAATTCTGTTTAAAAAATTTAATTTTTAGTAATGTTTAACAACTTGTTTGCAAAAATTTCTGAAAATTTAACCATCAGCTCTTGCAATGTACCCCTCACTCCTCCTGCCCTCATCTTTGCAAACCCTCCCAAATTATAATATGAATGTGTGGTCTAGTTCCTGTTGAGACCCTGACTAATACACCTATGATCATTTTTTAATTTAGTCTACACAATGACTTCTATGACTCAAGTGCTATTATTTAAACTGCCTTTACAAAAATCATAACTGAGGAAATTACAACAGTGGAAGAGATCAGACTTAATCAACCCCATCTTCCTTCTAACCTCTAAACTGTCTTTGTTCATTCCTGGGCATAGGCCTTGGGAAAGAATTTAGTTTATAGTTTAAACTCTGAAACAAAATATTGCTAATAGTCCTTTCCCAAAAAAAACCCCCAAAAACCAAAAAAACCAAAAAAACCCTTCTTGCCTGAGGACCAGTCTGTCTTTGTCAGACTAACAAGTTAGCTACCAAATTAGAGATTATGGCTCCGGGGCCATGCAGCCTCTGGCTGTAAGAGTCTGAATCTCCCCAAATTGTTTCTGGGAATAACATCACTGTTGCAAAACCTAAGATGAGTGCTTGAGAGATTTTGCAGCCCCTGCATTCCCGCAGCAGACACCACCATCCAGGTCAATAATCTGGCTCAACCAATTCTGCGATGCCACCCAGGAACAGAAGTCAGCAAGAAGAACTCACTTCGACCCCCCTGTGATTTCATCTTCAAACTGACCAATCAGCACTCCACTTTCTTAGCCCATACCTGCCAACTTATCCTTAAAAACTCTGATCCCCCAATGCTCTGGGGACTGATATGAGTAATAATAAAACTGGTTTCCTGCACAGCCTCCTCTGCATGAATTACTTTTGTCATTGCAATTCCCTTCTTGATAAATAGGCTCTGGGTAGGCAGCAGGCAAGGTGAATCCAATGGGCAGTTACATTATATTTTATAAATGAAGAACCTGAGGTTTAGAGAGATTAATTTAGCATAGGTAGTACACGTAATAAATGCCGGAGTTGAAGTACAAACAGACTCATTCCAAAGCTGATATTCTTTACCATGACACTAATATGAGGCAGAAGTTCTAAGAGTGGTTGAAAAATGCTCACAGTCAACTTCGAAGAAAGACAGGTAGGACAAATGGAGATTGAGGAGAGGCTGGAAAGAAGACAACTGGCAGAGAACGTCACATTGGCAAAGGCAGGGAGGTAGGCGTTTACAGAGATTTAGGCATAGTGGGTTGAAACTATTTATAGAGTTTAGGATGATAATAATGAAAAGTTAAGAACCAAAACTGTGGAGATTATCAGGTTGTTTCTCATTTAGTTGAATGTGTGGTGGGGGGTGGGGAAGAATTATCAAGCTTAGTCAGAAAAACATCTCTTAACCACGAAACGCAAAGACTTGAAAAACAAACCTAAAACTATAAATGTCAGAGAGTACTTCACTCTGACGTTTGAATCCCAATGCCAGTAGAAGTTTATTACTTCCTGAAGAAATGCAGTCATTGAGATGTTGATGGGCGAACTTTCACTTACAAAGGTTATTCTGAAATGCTGTGGTTCCTAATGGAGTTTTGTTTGTTTTTTAACCATGCTTTCTGATAGGACACTTAGCAACTGGGGACTTTGCTTACCCTATACCCTTGAGATACTACTGTCCTCCAAATGTTGTAGGACTTTCTCCTTAGTTCAGCTAAAAATGGGGTTCTTGTCATACGACCAGGAAGGATGAAGCTCATGGATACATACAAGGGTGGGAAAGATGGAATTTATTGGGTGAAAAGGAAAAAAAAAACTAATCTCACAGATTGAATTCCCAGGTGACCACCCCAGAACAGAAGAGGCCAGGCTCCTCTCGGCTGCAAGCGGTGTGAACTTCCAGAGGTTTCACCCCAGTGTGCACTCCTCTCAGTGCGCAGGTTGGTCGGAGGTTCTCTGGGGACCTCTTTTTACTTGGCTCTCTCACAAACCCCCTTTACTTGGATGATGCTTAACTATCCTTCAAAGATCAACTCTGATAGAAAGAGCATTGGAGGGATCCAGATGGTAGACAGATCACACACATTTATTCCTGGGAACTGAACCATAGCCCTGCAGATTGCCCTTCCGTCATTCATACATTGGGGTCATCTCATTGGAGAGTGTAGCCCACGGAGGAAATGTGGGCCCACAGTAGCTCCTTAGAGGCCATGGCCCTGTTGGCAGGGGATTTACAGAGGAAGGAGAATGTCTGAAAACTAATTTCAGGCCATCAAACTGGAAGGGATGTTCTTTGGGTCAATACTTCCCCTAGGGGTTGCTGTAAATAAGGGATCTCAAGTCCTTTCTAGAAAAAAAGTTCAGAATAGGCTACTCAAAATATGGTGCCTTCATGTACTGAATACTTTAAGCTGAAGGAATTTGAGGAAGAGCAGGTTTTCTCCCCTGAAGTAGGTCATAAGACTCTTATGTGAGAGGTGCCCTTCCTATACCTGGAAGAAAGGAACATCCTTATCTCTGAACATGCCAAGAATAATATGAACAAACAGGCCTCGATAAGTTTTTCCCAATTTATTATCCTTAGCTCATACTCTTTTATTTTATCACTTTCTACTCTTCACCAAACTTAGTGTAAAAACACCCAGGCATAACCGTTTCTTCAGATCTTTATTTCCTTGTGAAGACTCCCATGTTATGTAAAACTTATATTAAATTAATTTGTATGTTTTTCTCAATAATCGGTCTTTTGCCAGTCCAATTTATAGGGTCCCATATGGAGAATTCAGGAGGGTGTACAAAGAATAATTTTTTCCTCTCCTACACTAGTATCTTCCCAAACCCAGCACACACTAACCATTTACTTACAGAAGTCCACTTAGATGAGCCAACACATCAATCTTCTTGTCTTTAAGCAATAATTATTTTAGCTCACAGTGGTAACACTGGTTTACCTGTGAGCATCAGAAATCCTGATTGACAGTTTGCCTTTGGTTACCAAAAAAAAAAAGAAAAGAAAAATTTCTAATGATAAAATAACAACACAACAAAATTAAAATACTAATAAATAAATATGGCAGACATTTTTGTATCTTCATTTTGTTGATGAGGAAGTTGAGACTCAGAGAGCTGAATGAACTTGCCTAAACCAGTAAGTGAAGCTGGGACTTGAATTCAGAACAGTTGATTCCAGAAGATGAGCTCTTTACTGTTATTTAACTGTTATTATGAGAGGAAGGAGCTTCTGCATAAACCATAGGAATAAGGGGAGAGTCCTCAAGAAGAAGAATTAGAAAAGTAAATAAAACTATAATTATGGGAAGAAAAACTACAATTATGAGTCTAGATTGAACTAGATGGCTTCATGGTTCTAAGAGTCTCAAATGACTTAAAACTTGAATATGTTCAGGTTGGGCGTGGTGGCTCAAGCCTGTAATCCTAGCACTTTGGGAGGCTGAGGTGGCTGGATCACTTGAGGTCAGGAGTTTGAGACCAGCCTGGCCAACATGGTAGAACCCCATCTCTATTAAAAATACAAAAACTAGCTGGGTTAGGTGGCAGGTGCTCCACTACTCAGGAGACTGAGGCAGAAGAGTCATTTGATACTGGGAGGTGGAGGATGCAGTGGCTGAGATTGCCCATTATATTCCAGCCTGGCCAATAGAGTGAGACTCTGTCTCAAAAAAAAAAAAAAAAAAAATCTATATCTATCTATCTATTGATAGATAGATAGATAGGTCTGAATATGTTCAGTAAACCAACTGTCAGATCAGGAACAATCATTCTGGGAAAGTTCTGTTGATTGACAGTGGCAGCAAGTGTTGTGGACAGAGCCCTGGACAGGTCATCAGGTGAGCTAGGTTCTGCCTCAACTAACTAGATGATCTTGGGAAAGTCACTTCCCAAATGGAGCTCCCTGGACCTCAGTTTTTTATTCACAGAATAAAGGGATTTTCCAAAAACAATTGTTGGGAACAACATGAGATCTGTGGTATATTGTATTAGTTTTCCATGCCTGTGTAACAACCCACTTCAAAACCTAGTGGCTTAGAGTATCAGCTATTTATTGTTTTTAAAGATTCTGCAGGTTGCTTGGCTTCAACTATATTGTTTTGTATTCTGTGTGGTCTTGGCTGGATTCTCTTACCTGGTTGTATTGTGCTGGGAAATTGGTTGGGGTTAGAACGTCTAAGAAGGCTCCACTCACTCAGCTGAGGTGGCTGGAGAGGCTGGTGACTAGGTAGATTTCTTTATCCAATAGTGTAGTTAAACTTCTTACATAGAAGCCAGTTTCTAAGAGAGCAAAACAATAATCTGGCAGGCTTCCAAAGGGCTAGGTCCAGAACAGACACAGCATCACTCTTGCCACGTTCTATGGAACAAAGTAAATCACAAGGCCAGCTTAGATTCAAGGGGTGGGGATATGGACTGTTGATGGGAGGATCAGCCCGTGCATACAGGGATAAGAGAAACTGGTGGTGGCCAATCCTAGAGACAATCTACACATACAATGAATGAAGAATTCCATGGTCATATAAGTGTAGGAAATCTGGGTAAAACACAATTAAGAAAGTTTCTTAACAGCAAGTCTTATTGGAGTTAAAATGCTCATTGAAGTGCCAAGAATAATATAAAGTAGGTAGTAATTGTAAATGGCAGTAAAAGGAGGGTTACAACTTTTGATTTGTAGCCTAACTTCACCCTTCCCGACCTTCCTGCTCAGATCAATCGATATGAAAGAGAAAAAAAATGTAGCTAGCCAACCAGGAAATATTTATGGTTAAACTGGCTATTATACACAATTGCAGTCTTTGAGAGATGTAAAATGTATCCAGGAAGTTGCAAAGGACCTGGACCAATTTCAGTATTTTCTCCATCCTTCATGGAAACAGATACTTTTCTTATTAAAGACTTCTTCTGCATTAATAGGGACTCTGGACTTGTTGCTGAGCAAATGATTTCTTCCTGCCTTCAGAATCAGGTTTTTAATGAGTTGCAATTATAACAGTTGTGGGAAGATAATGAACTCTGGGATGACTTTTCAATTTTTGTCTCATATTAAGCAACTGGCATTTTCTTAGCTCTCTGGTTAGCTCAAAAGCACAAAGATGACCCATCAGAGTGGCTGATGTTCTGCAGAGACTGTGTGTGTGTGGAAGCAGCCTCATGTGGAAGAAAAGAACAGGCTCTGCTACCTGCCTGACCTGGCTTTGAAGTCCTGTTTCTCTGCTTACTTCTTGGGAATCCTTGGGGAAGTTATAGAATTTCTCTGAGCCTCAGTTTTCTTATCTATAAAATGAGGATTAAAAGTATATAACTTTTAAAGGTTTTAGATAGATTAAATGTAATATTACATGCTTATCTTTTTATTCCAATCACTCATTTAACAGATAGAGTGCCTAGTGAGTTGCAGGCAAGGTACTATGTGCAGGGTAGCTAGTCATGTGGGGAGCAAAGAGAACCTTCCAGGCAGAGGGAACAGCAAATTCTAGGTTTCTAGCATAATGAAGAACTTAGTGTGTTTCAGGATCTGATACAAGAACGATCAGTATACAGTGAGGGGAAAGCTGATTAAGGCAGGCAATGGAAGGAACACGTAGGATGTAGATAAGAAGCTTCAACTTTACTAAACTCAATAGGAAGGCATTGTGGGATTCTGAGTACAGAAAAACATGGTCCAGTTTACAATTCTAAAAGATCACTTCGGCTCCCTCTGTAGATTGGATTGAAGGCAAGCAAGAGTGGAGAGGAGGGAAACAGGAAGATATGGCGTAGTCCAGGAAAGAGTTGATGCTGGCATGTTCTGGGGTGGTGGTAGTGAGAATAAATATAAATTGACAAAATATTTGTAGTTGAACTGGCAGGACTTGATCATGGACTGGATATCAAAAGTGAGGGAGACAAAGGGTCAAAATTAATTTTTCTGGGTTTTGGTCTGGAAACCGGGCAAGCAGAGATTCCATTTTCTGAGAGGGGGCAAGGGCAGGTCTGCAGTGGGGGTCAGGGAGCGCTTCAGTGTGGGCATGCTATGTTTGCAAGAGAACCAGTTTAAGATGTCAAGTAGTTGACTAAATGCCTGAGACTAGAGACCAGATCTGAGGTCTTGGCCGCAGATATGAGCTTGGGGTTGTTAGCATACAGACATGGTTTAAAGCTGTGGCACTGGATGAGATCAGAGAGAAGGGCAGGAGTGAGTCTTGACCTGAATAAGATTGAATAAAGAAGAAGGAGCTAGTGGCAGAATGAGGGATGGCCAGCGGGGTGGGGGAAAAAACAAAAGCATGGTGCTGAGGAAGCTAAGAGAGGAAGGAGAATGTTTCTTAGAGAAGTATTTGAATGCTACAGAGAAGGTGAGCATGAGGAACAGTGAGTGGTCTGCCCATTGGATTTAGCACCATGGTGTGGTGTGGGTAGAACCCAGACTGCTGGAAGAAAGAATGGGAAGTAAGGAAGTGAACATAGTACACACTGATATATCTTTTCAGAAAGCATATTAGCAAGAGAGGAATGGAGGAGGTATCTTAGAAGGACATGTGAGGTCACAGGAAGTGCAGCAGGCATTCCCGGTTGTTTCCCAAATACCCATTCTCCCCTTCTTCCTTATTACTGTTTTGGGATAGCAGAATGTTTAATTAGAAAACTATTTCCCTGCCTCCCTTGCTATTTGGGGAAACCAGTGAGATGTAAGTAGAATTCACTGGCTGGAGTTTCTATCTAATCTCTCTTAAAGGGACAGACTCAGCTATCATCTTTCTTTCATGCTTCCTAGATGGCAGACGTGATGGCCATATGGTGGCAGGCCAGGTCTCACTAACAGCTGAACAGGCAAACCTCTAAGAACTGTTTCAGCACTGACTGAGTGGTGAAGTTAAATATTAAAAGCTGAAAGAGCCAGTGCCCTTATACAAAGGCTGGAATGTAACAAAAGCCCACCAAGAGTTTTACCTAGGTCTTTCCTGGGCCTTGAAGCATGGCGAGATAATGAAGGAATTCTTAACAGGACCCGTTTAGGATTAAACAAGTTTTATTGGGGGTCTGAAGAAACTTCCAAGACCTCTACAAACAAGTTTTACTGGGGATCTAAAGGAACTCCCCAAACCTCCATGATTTAGTAGGAGACAACATTGCCCCCAGCACCTGGACCCATCTAGATTAAGTAATTTAAATTTAAGTCAATTTAAGTAATTTACTTCCAGAGGAAGATCTTCAAAACTCAGACCTTAGTTATAGATTAGAAGTTAATCACTTGTGTCTTTAGATGCATACACACTTACATGTAGACATATAGCTTAGAAGGTATATAAGTTCTGGAAAGCTTTGTAATTTTGAGTTGGTCTGGCAACATTTTCCAGGCCTTCTTCCTGTACCTGGTTACAGAAATAAACTCCCTTCTTTTCCCATTTCATCTGCATCTTGTTATTGGGCTGTAACAATAAGCAGCCTGATGCTCAGTTTGGTCCAGGAACAATATGAAGCAACCATGAGAAGACTTCGAGGAGAGAAGCCCCAGTTAAGGAAACAGAATAGATAGATTGGGAAGGAAACTAGGGCATCAAAAATATTTTTATAGATGAGATACCAGAGTATGTTTGCATGTTAGTGTGGGCCAGGGGCATGATGGCAGGACTGCGGCCCTTGAAAAGGCCAGAGTAGAGAGATCTTGGCATATGTTGATGACTTGGCCTTTGACAGTCTGCTGCAGAGGATGTAGGACACTTCCAGTGCTCCTTTCCTGAGGAAAATACCTGCAGCAACTCTCACATTCCATTGCCCTTTTTCATCCTTTGTCCTTTTCCCCACAGACTAGAAACTTCTGTCTCTTCCTCCTCAAATTCATTCCTCATGCTGCTCCCACAGTGAGCATTCTAAAACGCAAGTAGGATTTTTAAAACACCGAGGAACTCCTCATTGGTTACAGGATGAAGTGACATCTTGCCTTGTATTTAGGCATTCTCTCCTTGGTCTTTTCAGCTTCTGGTCTTCAGCATTTCCTAAGCATTCTGTGTACCAGGCATACCTGGCTGTTTGCATGTCCCTAAAGGTGTCTGTATTTTTCCCACTATATGCATTTCTTCATACTTTTCCTTGGCCTATACTCTTCTTTCTCTTTGCACAGATATACCTTCAAGGAGCATTCTCTCGCCACTCCCACCCCAGGCTCTCACTGCAGCTTTTCCAACTCTGTGAGCTGCCCAGAAGTCTCCCATAAAATATATTTTCTTAACTAAATTAGCTGGTTTATGATCAGAGATGCCATATAACATATAATTTTGGCCAGGTGCGGTGGCTCACGCCTGTAATCCCAGTACTTTGGGAGGCTAAGGTGGGCGGATCACCTAAGATCAGGAGTTCAAGACCAGCCTGGCCAACATGGTGAAATCCTGTGTCTACTAAAAATAGAAAAATTACCTGGGCATGATGGTGGGTGCCTGTAATTCCAGTTACTATTGGGAGGCTGAGGCAGGAGAATCACTTGAACCTGGGAGATGGAGGTTGGAGTGAAAAATTACATATATTATTATACATATGTAATTTTATTTCAGTGCAGTATCAGAGAGTTAGTCCCTTGCAATAATTTTAGACATTCCCTTGAAGCAAAGCTTATTCTCCTCAGGTGAACATTCTGTCCCTCAGGTTTCTGACTGCAGTTCTGCTCCTTGCCAAGACAGCATCTGGGTGAATGGGGCCAGGTTGTGGCTTACAGTGTCCTCTTGGTAGTGGCAAGGAAAGAGTCCTTTGGATTCATGTGGTGTCCTGAGATCATTCTGGTTGCCATGACAGTGTCTTTTGTTTCTATGACAACATCCCTTGTTGACTTGAGGGATGCTTGCCCTATTGGCATTTGCTTCTGAAGTCAAAACTGGTGTTGCTTGCAGCTCAGTTTCTCTAGGCATGGCAGAGGCTGCAGTGCTTCCTGGATGCCAACCTCACTCTCCACAGAGCCTCTCATGTTCCCCATTGGTTTCAGGTTGAGGGTGGGATGGGGCGTTGGAGTAGGGCTCAGCCTTCTCTGCTAAGTCGCCCCTCACCACAGGAGGTCCCATGGTTGGAATGCTGGCTGTCAGATTCAGCCATCTTCCAGTTTCCATTTTTAGGGCCCAATGGGGGACTCCTGGGTTCCAACATATCTTATAGAAAGAGCAGCTCAGGAGAGCTGAGCTCTGGCTGTCCCATTCTGAACATGCTATACCACTGAGTTTTACTCTGATGTGGCCAATCCCCAAGTTCTTATGGGCATGCCAGGGTGTCTGGTCCACAAGATGAGACTTCTTTTCTTTTCTTTTCTTTTTGACAGTCTCACTCTGTTGCCCAGGCTGGAGTGCAATGGGTCAATCTCGGCTCACTTCCTCTCAGGGTTCCGGATAGGGCATAGGTCAGGAGCCCCCAGACCTAATTGTTCTCACTTATCAGGGTTTCAGCCCATGGAGAGAAACTGGAACACAGTTTGTCTACCTCCCCACCTTTGTTTCCTTTCTTCTCTCCACCCTCTGCCTTCTATAACCTTGGACTATAAGGAATGGGCTTCTCTTTTACTTCTGTTTCACAGTATATTCCTTTTTCTCTGCCTCTGACAATTCTCTTGCCTCAGCCTCCTGAGTAGCTGGGATTACAGGTGTGTGCCACTGTGCCCGGCTAATTTTTGTATTTTTAGTAGAGACTGGGTTTCACCATGTTGGCTAGGCTGGTCTTGAACTCCTGACCTCAGGCGATCCACATGCCTTGGCCTCCCAAAGTGTTGGGATTACAGGCATGAGCCACTGCACCCAGCCTCCTACCTCTAATTTTATGGCTCTCTTATCTACACTATAGGGAAAATTCTATATCAAGCTGATATGTTAAACGCACATAAAAATTTTTAGAGTTTCAGACTTACTGCCTTGCTTTCAGCAGCTATTGTCTTTCTTTACATTTCTTCTTCAACAATCCAACTTTGCCTTTGCCCATCCCATTCTCCACCTGCTGCCAGCAAAGGTAAGTAACTTGGCTGACTGGAGAAGTACAGGTAATGTAATGTACATGCAAGTCTATGTTAGCATTTTCAAGTGTTTTCTACCTTTCACTAAATAATCCTAACTGATACAAGCAGCATGATACACAATTCTTAATTTGCCTGCAGATAAGTTAATCTTGTCTATTTGCTAAAGTCTTTCCAAGTATTATCCAAAAGGGAGTTGATTCAGAGCACAGAGAAAAACAGATGGGACAAGTGCCTTGGCAGTGGGAGGAAGGCAGGAACTCAGGTCAGGTTTGATGAGCAGAAGCTAACCCCACAGCTCATGATGCTGTGGAGTGATGCAAACCACCTGGAACCCAAGTGTCACCTGTGGAGACTACGGGGCGTGGAGGCAAGGGAGGTTTGACAATCCTAGGCTATTGGATAAACCACTGCATTTAACTGAGCGGATCTACACATGAGTAGGATACTTTATGAGGCAAACTGAGGGCTGACTTAGTAACAATTCAAAATGCTACATAAACAAAGGAATTTTCACCTTCGGATTTTTTACTACAAACATTGTCTCCCTCATAAGTTGGGTTTGTTGCCCTTTATATCAATTATTCACTAATTATTTTTCCATGCCTCAGATGTGTGAAACCCTTGAAGAATTACAATGAAGATGTTTACCATCAAGTGTGGAAAAAAGTAGCATGAGCCTAAGATAATCAAGAGACCAATAAATGCCAGAATGTGAGAGATTTGAAGGCTCTTCAAGACTTTTTTTTTTTTTTTTTTTTGAGACAGTCTCGCTCTGTTGCCAGGCTGGAGTGCAGTGGTGCAATCTCGCCTCACCGCAATCTTTGCCTCCTGGGTTCAAGCAATTCTCCTGCCTCAGCCTCCGAAGTAGCTGGGATTAGAGGCATGTTCCACCATGCCCAGTTAATTTTTGTATTTTTAGTAGAAACGGGGTTTCACTATGTTGGCCAGGCTGGTCTTGAACTCCTGACCTCGTGATCTACCCGCCTCAGCCTCCCAAAGTGCTGGGATTACAGGCGTGAACTACTGTGCCTGGCCTCTTCAAGACTTTCTTAAGCAGAGGGTCCTATACTGGATTTGCTAAGTCAGAAAGAAATAAAGAGATGAAAAATGATTGGCATCAGGTTTCTCATTGTTGGAGTAAGAGTTTACACACAAGCCAGAGGAAGAGGCTCGATTATTCCAGGTGGTGATGAATTAGACTAGAGATATCAGTAGAAACTCATGTTTAGCTTAATGTAGATACAGATGGTTGCATATACAAATGTTTCTATATCCACCAGTTACTATACACATATTCATTACCTTGCTCTGTCAGCTGAGAGGATCTAGAAGAAACGATGTCCCAGTAGCAAAGAATACACCCCGTCCCCAGATCTTAATTTTTAATACCATTCTCTAATAAAAGAGCCTTGGAGAAATGGCTGACTCTAGGATTGGTAGAACTGGGCAAGAAATATACAAAATGAGCCTGAGCCTCTTGTAGTACTAGAAACTAAGAAAATGCTCAAAAAAATCCACAATAGTGGGAGTATGTCAAAGGAGTATCTGAGGTAACTGAAAAAGCTCTCAATGGACAAAGCTGAAACAATTTGAATAGCAAAATAAAGTAGTTCTGGATTATAATACAAACTATCAGATAAATATCCAAGAATCCCTGTTGATAGAAACAAATTATTGAATAAATACAGGCAAATGGACAAGTCTTCCATATAGAAAATTTTCAAATAATTCATGTAGCTGCTTTGCACTTGTATTCATCCACTTTAATACTGCTGTAAAGAACTGCCCAAGACTGAGTAACTTATAAAGGAAAGAGGTTTAATCGACTCACAGTTTAGCATGGCTCGGGAGGCCTCAGGAATCTTTCAATCACAGTAGAAGGCGAAGGGGAAGCAAGACACCTTTTTCACAAGGTGGCGGGAAGAAGCGCCAAGTGAAGAGGGAAGAGCCCTCTATAAAACCATCAGATCTCGTGAGAGCCCACTCACTATCACGAGAACAGCATGGGGCAACCGCCTCCATAATTCAATTACCTCCACCTGGTCCCTCCCTTGACACCTGGGGATTATTTGGATTACAATTCAAGATGAGATTTAGGTGGGGATACAAAGCCTAAAAACATCAGCACTCAAGGATGAAAAGCATGACTCTCTACTCATTAAATGTGGGCTTCACACAGTGACTTCTTTCCAAAGAGTACAGTGTGAAACAGAGGGAAAAAGAGTAACTTTACAGAAGAAAAACTTGAAAAACACTACCTGGGCCAGGTGATCAAGGTTAGCATCCACAGTAATGGTTGTGGACCCTTGATATGGTAAGAATGACACTTATCTTCCCAAAACCTGTAACCTCAGTCTATTCATGAGAAGAACAGCAGGTAAATTCCAGTTGAGAGACATTCTGTGAAATACCTGACTGGTACTTCTTAAGACTGTCAAGGTCATCAATAACTGAGAAAGTGTCACAATGAAGAGGAGCCTAAGAAGACATAGCAACAAAATATCACATAGTTCCCTGGTTAGAACCTTGGAAGGGAAAAATGTAAATGCCAAAAAAATCTGAATAAAGCATGGTCTTCAGTGAACAATGATATGCCAACATTGGTTTATTAATTGTGACACGATATTAACAATAGAGGAAACTGGGTTTGGGGTATATGGGAAGTCTCTGTACTATTGTTGCTATCTTTATGTAAATCTAAAACTATTCTAAAATAATGAGTTTATTTAAAAGTATGGCATGGCGGGGAAAAAATCACTGATAAATGGGAATCATTTTTTTGTATCTCTAAGTTTAACTCTCTAAGCCTGTTTATTATGTGGAGCTGATAATGTCCACATCACAAAGTAGTGGCAATGGTGAAATGAGATAATACACCCGAAGTTCTGTGCCCAGCACAGAGAACGTTCTTGGTAACTTCTTTTCATTCCTTTTTCTTCCGCCTCTCTCTCCCCCTCCCCCATTGTCACATAAGGCTGACACAGTGCTTTTAAGTAGCTTCACTTTGAGAATAGTCCATCCACTCTTAAAAGCCTTCTGTTCCTCCTGTCATCTGACAAGCAAATTCCTGCATTAATGCTTGCCAAGAAGTCCTTCCAGATGCTATCGTTGGCTTTTGGCAGAGTAACTCATTCTCAATGCGGAGTGTCGGGGTAGGTGACTCAGGTGGTAGGCAGATGGCTGTCTGCTTGTCCATCAGGCCAGCTTTCTGGCCCTTTGCTGGTAATCACTGCTCTCTGGACCAGAGCCTTCGTTCACTTTTACCAAGCCTGTCCGGCTAGCAGTAAAGGACACTGAACTAGGCAAGCTGAAGCCTGAGTGTGAGGCCAGCTCTGCCTCCAGCTGTGCAGTTGTAAGGGCATCACTGCTTTCCTGGGCCCTGATTTATTCGCCTTTAAAATGGGAAAGTAGCTAGGTACAGTGGCTCACGCCTGTAATCCCAGCACTTTGGGATGCTGAGGCGGGTGGATCACCTGAGATCAGGAGTTCAAGACCAGCTTGGCCAACATGGTGAAACCCTGTCTCTACTAAAAATACAAAAATTAGCCAGGTATGGTGGTGTGCTCCTGTAATACCAGATACTTGGGAGGCTGAGGCAGAAGAAACGCTTGACCCCAGGAGGTAGAGGTTACAGTAAGCTGAGATCATGCCAATGCACCCCAGCCTAGGCTACAGAGGGAGACTCTGTCTCCAAAAACAAAATAAAATAAAATGGGGAAGTAAATGGCCTTGTTTCTTTCAAATGGTTGTCATGAATATCAGTGAGTAACCATGATAATGACAACTGAGACTAGCTGAGTGCTTCCTGTGTAGAAGGCCAATTTCCATGAGTTTCTCACAACGGCTCCCTGAATGTGAGAGAGGCAGGTGCTGTTGTTAGTGTCATGTTTCAGTGAGAAAATTTTTCTTGGGAGATGTTAAGCCCCTTATACAAGATCACATGACTAGTAAAGGCTACAGTCAGGATTTGAACCCAGGTCTGCTCTTAGGTAGGTGCTGTGACTCATGACATTGTATTGTCGCTTTGTCATCCTTCACATTGCAAACCAAGGATTGCCTCCTCAGTCTGTGCAGTGGAAATAACCAGTCCTGGGTTTAAATCTATTGATCAAGTACTTTATGGAATTTTGCAACTCCCCTCTCCACCTTGGAATTGTCAGAGATTGGCTGGGTTTCTAAGTTTAAAGATGATGCCACCAAGTTATTTGCTTACTATCAGAGATATTCCTTTTCCTCCTTTTCTGCTATTTGCTTTTTTGTTTTGTTTTGTTTTGTTTTCATCATTGAAGTTAGTGGCTCTCTTGATTATCAAAAAATACTTCTCTCCAATCTCTTTTCTTCATAGCTGATTCAGTTTTGTAAACCATGTATTGCAGATTTTAACATGCATGGAATCACTGGGGAATCTTGTGAAAATGCAGATTCTGATTCAGTAGATCTGGATAGGGCCTAAGATTCTGCACTGTAACAAGCTCCAGGTGATACTAATGCCTCTGGTCCCAGAACACCTTTTGAGGTGTCCATTCATGGAGACATAGGACTGGGTGATGTTTCTAGTGCTGCAGAGAGCTCTGTGAGCAGTTAACAAAGGGGAAGGAGACATAGAACATAGGCATAGCCCTCTGCAGGCTCCCCAGGTAGCCTGGCACCAAGGCCGAACCCTTGCCCCTGCTCTGTGATGCTCTGTTTCCAATGGAACATAATTACAAACCAGAAGCTTCCTGTCCCAGGACACACAGAACATGCTTTCGTTGTTCGCCACACTATAATATGATAAGAGAGCCAGGCAAACCAGCAATTAGGGACTGCACTAGAAGTCTCTTCTTGTGGACTTGCTTCAGATTATTGGGTGAAATGCATAATTTCAGTGATGGTAGCCCAGGGGGTTGTTGCACTATTCAATCTCATTTCCTTTTACTGTCAGTAAGTTATTCCTGTGCATTGATCCCTCACTCCAGGAAAGTGCTGAGCCACATTTCTGACAGTGTTGACCTTTGTCTGAAACTCTGGACAAAATTTCAGGGAGTAAGATGATTAACTAAAAATGGATTTGGAGATTATCTATGGGTTTCAACGTCAAGGTCATGTCTGACCCTAAACAACTGAGAAGTTATTCGGAAAAATACCAAGGCGATTTATAGGCTCAATACATCAATTTTTCTCTTTCAACCACCCCTCTTTCTAAGTCTTCTTAAGATGTTTCCTGGGCTAATAAAATAGGAACATATTTATCTCATAAAGTTGAAAGTTGAGTTTAACCTCCCCTTTAGTTCTTATTGCATGTTTTTGATTTAAGCATCCATCAGGAAACTACCCCTTCCAAGGGAATAAAACGCTGCTTATGATTCTAATTATGTGCATAATGCTCGAAATTATATCAGAAAAGAAGGCCTCATTTCACCATTTTACTTTGAAGTAGATCTTTGATGCATCAAATAGTCTGTGTATTGCAAAGAAAACAGAAACTCTCCATTGCTCTAGTTTCTCCTATGAATACCTGGATTGTCCTTCATCCTGACCAATTCCCCAGGTTGTTTCTTGCTTCCTGATAATTCTTGCCACTTGTTAGGAATGGTGGTTCTGGACGACTAACCTCCCCATATCTTCTGCCTACCTTGCCTACCACCCTTTGTTCACCTGGCAAGTTAGTCTGTGCTAACTTGTCATCTTCACCTCTCCCCCAGGGATGGGGGCGGGGTGGGATCCCAACTGGTATTGGTAGACCATTCAAATGGCCAGTGGGATTGGGTAGGGTTATCAGGAGGTTGACAGATTCAGGAACACCACAGAAGAGACTTAGTTTTGCCATACAAGCTCTTCCCAGGGTGTGAGCAATGGGCAAATGAGCAGGTGCACATCTGATTCCTGGATGTGAAGGTTGCTCGTTTGGAGTCTTTATGTACTCACTGGTCTGTTTTAGAGCATCTGTGTGTTTTTTTTTTTTGAGACGGACTCTCGCTCTGTCGCCCAGGCTGGAGTGCAGTGGCCAGATCTCAGCTCACTGCAAGCTCCGCCTCCTGGGTTCCCGCTATTCTCCTGCCTCAGCCTCCCGAGTAGCTGGGACCACAGGCGCCGCCACCTCGCCCAGCTAATTTTTTGTGTTTTTAGTAGAGACGGGGTTTCGCCGTGTTAGCCAGGATGGTCTCGATCTCCTGACCTTGTGATCCGCCCGTCTCGGCCTCCCAAAGTGCTGGGATTACAGGCTTGAGCCACCGCGCCCGGCCCTGTGTTTTAACTATCTTTTAAAAATAGGTTTCTGCCACTAGGCTTACATTCCTTGAAAAGACAGAGAGTGCTCTGAGCGTTTATTTCATTTTCTACTTCACCATCTTAATAGAGCCTGGCTCCAAGCAAGTGTTTATTGTTTGCTGACCAAATGTGTAAGGAATGATAACTAGATAAATAAATAATTTAAAAAGCCAATTTTTTGGAACTGTTTTCCTTGTGGGGTAATTTTAATTAAGCATATCAGTCTTTCTTTGCATAAAATGTTGGGTAAATACCCCAAATTTTAATGAATTAATTGAACCCAGTTTCATATATGGCACATTTTCTGTAACCTTTTTTTGTTTGTTTGAGACGGCGTCTTGCTCTGTCACACAGGCTAGAGTGCAGTGGCACGATCTGGGTTCACTGCAATCTCTGCCTCTCAGGTTCAAGTGATTCTTCTGCCTCAGCCTCCTGGGTAGTTGGGATTACAGGTGCCCTCCACCACGCCTGGCTAATTTTTGTATTTTTAGTAGAGTTGGGGTTTTACATGTTGGCCAGGCTGGTCTTGAACCCAGCCTCTGTAACTTTTTTTGTTTTTTTTCGACACCAAGTTTTGCTCTTGTTGCCCAGGCTAGAGTGCAATGACACGATCTCATCTCACCACAACCTCCGCCTCCTGGGTTCAAGCAATTCTCCTGCCTCAACCTCCCACGTAGCACCCCACCCAGCTAATTTTGTATTTTTAGTAGAGACAAGGTTTCTCCATGTTGGTCAGGCTGGTCTTGAACTCCTGATCTCAGGTGATCCACCCACCTCAGCCTCCCAAAGTGCTGGGATTACAGGCGTGAGCCACCATGCCCGGCCAGCCTCTATAACTTTTTACTCTGAAGAATTTCAGATGGTCAAGAGTGCTTCTCCAAATGTTGAGGAAAAGGACTGCAGACTGGATGCCCAATTTGTTGGCTCAAGTAAATTAGGATGAGTGATGTTATAAGAAACCAGTCGGGAAACCAAGAGGAGAGTGTTCCTCACCACAAGGGTTATTCATACTAGAAGTGCCAGATGACGGAGAATGGTGCATGCATAATTTCTGCTGAAAGGTTACTAAGAATATCAAAGACACAGGTGTGGCTCACAAAAATCCAACAATCCAATTAGGATCCAACCTTTTAGCTTGTTGGTTTCACAATTTTGTTAGAGAAATCAACTGTTCTCTGAGGGACTAATTCTGTTAGTAAGAAACTGTTCGTTGTAATTTGCTATGTAGAGCTTTAAGAATTTGAAATTTTTAATGCCTGCTGAAAAGAAGGTATTTTTCTTCCTTTCCTCTTCTTTCAGATTGAAATAGTCAATTATATTTTGATGGAATGAAACCTGTTTTGTATGTTTGGTTCATGGTATGGATGTTAGTTTTCTGCTGTTCAAAATTCACACAGCTCATCCTTCCGAAGTCTTGAAGAGGAGATGTTACCTAATTCAATTGTCCACACAAGACAGGGACCCAGAACTGGAAAGACAGGACTTAAAGGGGTGGGAGAGAACTAGTGTCTCTCATGGACCTTGCTTTTCGGGCTTTGAACAGTTTAGACCAATAAGGTTCTACTGATGCCTTATACCGAGATGTGAAGCATGTTGTAAATCATTTGTCCTTTGAAGTTTACAATTAAGGAGTAATCAAAGCCACACTGAGTCACTTCCGTTTGTATTCCAGCCTGTGATGGAGACAGCAGGCAACTAATGTAGCAGGTGCTGAGTCAAGCATGGATACAGCGCCTCTCAGGTGTGCTGCAACAGAGGAAAGGGTCTGACGAACGACCTGTCTAGCTATGCTTGAGGGACGCCTGGGTGGCTGGGGAAAGGTAGCCTGTGTCTCTCATGTCAGCAAGTCAGGGGCTGAGCACTAAGCTCACACCATAAATAAGAATATCTTTTATTTCCCTTTTGCTATCCCCAGGCTTTAGCGAAGTTTACCCAAGTGTTCTAGCTTTGTCCTAAGAGTGCTCAGGGGCATTAGGGACAAGGCCTGGACTTGATGCTTTGGCTGTAACATTAGAGAGGGAAGGGGATCAGTCTAATGATAGCCATGGTGCCTTCTGAGATGTCCCTAAGGGAAAGGTGACAGAGAACAGACATTGGGGTTATTATTCATAGAACACATCCTCCCTTGACAACTTTAAAGACAATGGGTCTCACCGTGGCTCCCTGTACAGATGTTCCCTAGCTTTGTGCCTTGGTGAGGCTTTTAAATTCTGTCACTGGGTATATGGCCTCAGAGTATCTACAGAGATCACAGGGTCATAACTAGCCCCTCTTAGGTTCAGAGATGTATCGGCCGCTTCTAGCTTTTAGGACTTCTAGCATGATCATGGTTTAAAAACTGTTTTGCAGACATGAAACAGGACACAGAGAAAAGTTGAATGCTCTTTTGGCTTCTTTCCTTATGAACACATCCATTATTGAAGGGAATCTGGCTTTGTGTACAGTGTCACCATTAATATTAAACCAGGGGAGACTGTGCAAATGTTGAAAATTGCATAATTGTCAAAATTTGAGGTCCACATTGGTCTTGCAGCCTCAGTCAATGTCTTCTTATGCCATGTCTGAGAGTCTCTGTTCACTACCCAGCACCAATGACAGCTTTAGGACACCTGGCAGATTCCTGATGGCCAGGATGGCATGAAAAACTAGTCCGGCTTCCCGAATGGCTGATTCAATTATATGATAGTTTATCATGAAACAAAGCATAATCCAAAGCAATTGCTTTGATGCAAAATTTCACCCCTCTCGTGAGCAGAATTTGTTTTGGCTCTCTAGCTGTCAAACCTGGCTAAATGTCAATATGACAAGGCTAAATGTCAATATAACAAGGCATGTATTTAACCTGAAGTGAACAATTTAGAACATTATCTGGCAGATCCAGATTCCCAAACCTGACATTTTTGATACAGTCAAATCTTTGGAGCTACAATGTGTATAAGACAATGATACCTCCTCCCCAGTTTATGCCTTTCTTTGCATAATGTTTCAGATAAGAAAAAAATTATTTTTCTGTATTCTTAATATCTTCTGGAATCCCACAGTTTGACACTGGGAAATTGATTTTTCTCCTCACATAGCTGTGAGCATCTTTAAAAATCTATCTTTTAATACGTTGTTTACTTTTGGAAAAATCCTGATTAAAAGCAGGCAAGATCGTAACCAAATACTTCAGAATATGCAAAAACAGCACTTTCACTTCCTCTCAGCAGTGCCAGTACTACTCAGGGCATACCCATCCTCATTGCATTTTAGCTCTGGAATCAGAGACAAAATTGATAAAAATAGACATGAATAATTCTATTCCTTATGAAATAAGACAAATTATGCTTTGGGAGAAAATCATTTGCTATAAAGTATAAAATGTTTTAATGTTTATATCTTATAATAAAACCATGACACGTTTATAAACACTCTATCAGGCATTTTTACAATGGGGCCACCCACCGCTGACAACTAGAAACGCAATAAATATGCACAGACACACTGAGTATGAAATATACATCTTGATTTTATAATCGTGTGTGCTTTATTTTTTACACAAATGGAATGGAAGTGTTGAATATTTACACTTAACAGGAGTGTAAGCTGTGCAGTGTCTCTGTAAACTCCAGCCCAGGCAAGGAGTATTCCCACCTCCCTCCCATCCTGCACTACAGCTCGATGGAGAAACATCCTGTCAGAGAGAAGCACAAAACTGTCATATTGAAAGGATCTAACGGGTACAGCCTGGTGCACTCAGAAGTTAAGAAACACTTAGGAAACACAAACTCAAAAAGGAGAGAAGAAAAGTCTGCCATCCCATTGGGAGTCAACCTTGTCACTTGGTTGTCTGTCCTCATGAGTTGCTAGGGAGATACTGTACTCTTTAGATGATCTTTGTCTAAATTGTCCGCCTGCCTTAGCTTTGTCCTCAGCTGTTACAAGAAACTGCACAGCTGTACAAGAAATGATTTCCAAAGCACAGGTTTCAGTGAGGAAGGATATTTACAGACTTGAGTGTGTGTGTGGGTTTCCAACCACAGTCATTCATACTCAATGTAACATGTGTGTACATGGTATACATACCATATATACCATACATACACAGAAGTAAAATGTATATCACAGAATTCTGTAGGGAGTCCCCTGGCAAGTCAGCTGTCACAGGAGGTACTCCACATGCTTCAAGGGAATTGATCTTTTTCCCCCTAGGAGTGACAAATTAATGTGATCAACTTAGGAATTAGCCTGAGTCCTTGACTTAAATATATTTGTAGGAATTTAGGCAGGACCAAGACAGGAAAGAAGAGATTTCATTTCACCAGCAAGTCCATTCAGTCTCACCAGAGCAAATCACCAGCTGAAAAGCAGAAGGGGCTTCACATGAAAATGGGAAAAAGAAAGCTTATGAATGGGAAAAAAATGTCTCTCTCCAAACCAAGGTGATGGCATGGCTTCAATGAGGAGGAAGAGGTTTGCTGTCAGAATAATTGGGGCCAGAGTCTGCCTTTATTGAAAGGAAGTGTCCTCAGAGCCATGCGGTAGTGCTGGGAGTGGGCTCGCTTAGGAGCAGCGTTCAGGCAGAGGCACTCAGGCGCCGGCAGGGCCCACAGCACATGCATCATCGCTGCCAGGGCAACGGTGCAGGCTGGATCCGGGAGGCGGGCTGGAGCAGGCTCCACGTCAGGGCCTCACGCTCAGCTTTGCTTTCTGGGCTGAGTAGGTGAAACGGCGACCTAAAGTATTTGTGTCATTAGTCCAGTGCACGGACTTGCTGTCTGAATCAGCCATGAGCCCTTTAGAGGACAGAAAAATCAATACAGGGATGTGCGGGAGAAGATGATCAGAGATGCGAGGAGAGGAGAAAGGACAGAAGAGGAATAAGAAGGGCAAAGAAACAGAGACTGAAGGAGAGGTGGACAAAAAGAGAAAAGGAATAGAGAAGGATTATAGGAGAAAGTAAAAAAAACAAAAGGGGGGGGAAGAAAAAAAAGAAAAAGGAGAGGAAAAAAAAAAAAAAAAAAAAAAAAACAAAAGAGAGAGAGAGAGATGGAATTAGTCAGAAATAGAAGAAGGAGGAGAGCAAGGAAAAGAATGAAGAAAAAAACCAGAGTCTCGAGCCAGAGGTTGGAGAGTTCTTTCCTGGCTCGGAGTCCTGAAGGGCTGGCAGTAGGATCTAAGACAGCGCACAGAGGCACCCGAGTGCGGCTTTGTGAAGACAGGCTCTTTAAGCAGACAGAGCCAACCCAAGAATTTGGGGCTGGGAGAAAAGGCCTGCAAATAAACGGCCAAGAAATCCCGCAAAAGGCCTGCAAATAAATGGCCAACAATTCTGTGGGAGGAGAGCAAAAAATGAATGCCTCTGCACTTAGCTGACAAATGGAATTTTGATTTTGGTAAAGCTGAGAGCCCCGTGGTGCTACACATTGTACCAGAGCATGAAAAATAGCACCAGTTACACGATCTGGCACTTTTCTGAAAGGGCCCAGCATGTGTGAAGGTGACATTGCACCCCCAGCAAGCCTTCAGGTTGGAGAGAGCTCTGGACAAAGTTTGCAGTGTTAGCACCAGTCTGGCCCCAGGCTCCGAGTGCATTTGCACCAGATGTAATCTGGGTAACTTTCATGCCATTTCCATACAAGTCATCAGATTTGCTGCAAAATACACCAGTTCATTGGAGCCATAGAGACATCAACATTGGGAAGTGCAAGACAACACAACAAATGGAGGTGTAAATTCTATAGGAAAAGACCCTCTCACCAATTTGCTTGGTGATTCTTCAAGCAAATATATATGTATCTATATAATTATATAAATCTACATAAAAAATCAGTGCAAATGCCAATTCTAATCTGAAAGCATCTACACTAGGAAAATAAATAGTTATATTACTACAAAACCAAGGGTTGGTGGTTCAATTTGATTGTACTCAGCCACAGCAATACTAGTAAATGAAAGCACATCACACGACCCGCAAAAACATCTACTCATTAATGACAGTCTTTTAAATAAATGGTTGCATGCTCAGTTGAGAAACCAAAGAAGTTATCATGGTGGCCTAAAAATAGAGCTGGGATCAGGAATGGCATTCTGGTGGCAGAAAACTTCTGGGAGCAATATTGATGAAAGTAGGCCTTGACCTGAAACTGGCGAATTGCAGACATGGACATATCTTTAACATTTTGAGCAATCTAAGGAAGTCTCTGGAAATTTAACTTTCATGAGAGGGAAAATGCATTGCTAGCCCTTCCATTGGCAAAGGAAGCCTCAAGACTATGGGAAGATGCATAATTTTGCATTTCTGTGTTTGTTTTGCTGACTGCAGCCAGGCAGACGATGTTTAGTGTAAGATGAACAATGCCTGTTTTTGGAAAGAGACTTTCATTCTAAGCTCTGATGTTCTTACTGTGAAGAAGCCCCATCACACTGATGGCTCTATCTCTTGCTCTCCTACCCAGCCTACATGCTGGTTTGCTGCACAGTGTGGCAGAATCCCTGCCAGGTCTGGATGTACCCCAGAAATAAGGCGATGGGGCTTAGTCTGGGCATGCACAGAACCCAGAGTAGAGTGGTTATTATCACTGAAAAGTCTCTCTCTAAACACCATGGGCAAAAGCAATGCTGATGTTGCCATCCACTCTAAAGTGGGAAACTAACTCTTCTAGTTCAGTTTATAGGCTTTGGGAGGTTTCTTTTTTTAAATCATCATTATTATAATTGTTAAAAAATAAACTTGGTCCAGGTGCAGCTCCAAGAAAGGCAGTTCAATTGGTTGAGCTCAAAGTCATTAATTGTCTTTCCTTGTGACTCTATCTCTTTGCCCTGTACATAGAAACAAAAAAGTCTGCACCCCTCACCCCCAACCAGACACTTCTCTTCTCTCTCTTCCTCAAAGAAATAGTGCATCTAGGAACAGATCTCCCGTTGGCTCTAACACCATCTCTGGATGTTACAAAACTCTCAGTTACTCTGTAAAACAAAAAAGTACTAATCCTAATTACTCATTGTTGGCCAAAATGCTAAATGGTCCTTTAAGAATTGTATGTTAGTAACTAGGAACAAAGTTATTCAACTATTTGCATGGCAGGCTCAGGTTATTTAACTAGAGAAAAGCAAAAACTTCCCTTTAGATCATTTGCATAAGTTTGTCTCTGAAAAGCCATCAGCATAAAAAAAATGCATTAACCAAATGTTTTCCAAAAATATCCATAAGGGCAACTCATTAAGGGATGTGCTCCATGAGAGTGTATCACTAATGTGGAAGGGAGGTGAGTGAGGAAGAAGTCTTTGTCAGACTTGAAAGGAACTCAGATGCTCTTAATGGATCATTGGCAACAAAAGGGAGAGTGCAACTTTCAGTTCTTGAATTTGATCATCTGCTGATGTTGCATACATTTAGTCTTTCAATATTAGTCTTTACAAAATATTTCACAAAACTTTTTTAACCTATAGAAATTTGTTTCTATACATTTAATATATTTTTATTGTATAAATTATTCTCATCTTTAGTGCCTTCTTTCAGTCTATAAATGGCAAAATAGGCAATCAACAATGATAAAGCTAATTCCAGGTGGAATCCCCTCCTGTCAGTGAGGTTAGTCCTCCATACACTTGCAAATTTTATGAAATGCTTGTCTTTGCAGATGCCAGTCAAAAAACTACACACTTATCCTTCCCTGATAGTATGTCGTCTCCAAAGGGACTCCTTTCTTTTTTCCTTCTTTCTTTCATTTGCTTGTTAAGAAATCAAAAGATGTGCATAGTTATAAAATTCGAAGTGTACCAATTACAGATGTGGGTAATGGGAAGGTTGGTGAGGTTCGAGTGCTGGCAATTTTTCTTTAAAGCAAAAGACACAGAGAGCTCTGCAGCTAAATCAGCTCTGGACATCAGCTGGGGTGAGGAGGCTCTCATCTCTTGGGCAGAAAGCCCGTCAGAGGTTCATCCCTACACCTGGCACTTTGAGCAAACCAAAGCCTTCCTTCATACTGCAATGTCTTTTCTGTCCCACCCTTTGGCCCCTCTGTTTCCTTCATGGCTTCATACAGTTTGTGTTGTACATTCATAAGAATTCACATTGACTGCAAAAACATAAATGCAACAAAAACATAAAAGCCTCCAAGTAGTATGTTATATATATTTTGTTCTTCTAAATGCTCTTCTGTCGTTGTCAGAGGCGCAGTAGCTAATTTATAACTTTTCCTTTGAGGGAATCCAGATGAAAGGCCCAGATTGCTCTTCAATAACAAGCTTGCATTGGTTATATATATCTTCTAAAGTATCTCCTTGGACAATAGCTATAACAAAAGCAAACATCCAGAATTAGAAATCATTTCCCGGATGGTGAAGAACAATCATCACTCACACATTGGAGGCTCAAATCAGTAGCAGACAACTCATCAGGAAGCTTCATATCATTTTTCATTAGTAAGAAAAAGCAGAGAATTCACATTAGCAAAGTTACATTCATGATTTTCAAAAATGCTTTCAATGGATATCCTGGATCAGTAACAAATGCATCACAGTCTTTGCACTTTCTACATGTCTGTCTGTAGTCCTGGACAATGAATTACTCATCTATTTAACCAATATTTTATGGGTGCCTACTCTGAGCCAGGCACTGAGCTAGGCATTGATCAATTTTCAGACTGAGAGCTCCCTATTTAGAAAAGAAAACTGGCCTTACAGTGTCTATATTTACTTACTTTGGCAGCAGCAGAAATTCAGATATTGTAGACACCGAGGAAATAATAAAGATTTTAGAAGGAAGTTTAGTTAACCTCCCAACCTTCAAAGCCCTTAATAGGAAAACCCAATCATTCCCAAAATCTCTGGTAAATTGAGATTTTACCATACAGGGCTATTCATATCGAGAATACCGTCAGTCTACTATTTATAAGGCACATAAATAGGAAGAAATATAAACAAACTGATCAGTTGTGTATTTCCTAAAACACTAAGTCACTTGGAGTAGATTTTAGTACATTTTGTTGTCTCATTTGAACAAAACTATCTTGTAGAAAGATTTCCAAAACACATCAATATTATTCATATGACACTATGTCTTAAAAATAAATTACTACTGAAAGATGATTTAGACATTTAAAAACAATCCTCAGAATATATTAATTATTGTATTGTATACCAAATATAAACCACTGTCAAAATGTACACTGTTTTGATTGTTTTTCCTACCTGGATGTTCTTTTAGGATGAAACATAGCTCATATCTTGGTTATTGACAGAAAGATTACTTAATATTACCTGATTCAAGATATTTACAAACTGCTAAGACATTGACACTTTCTATATTCTGAGTGAGGTAAAAAATAAAACATCTAACTTCACATATGGTAATCCAGGAAGAAAGTTCTTGGGTTTTATTTATTTATTTATTTATTATTTTTTGAGATAGAATTTCACTCTTGTCGTCCAGGCTGGAGTGCAGTAGCACAATCTCGGCTCACTGCAACCTCTGCCTCCCAGGTTCAAGCAATTCTCCTGCCTCAGCCTCCCTAGTAGCTGGGATTACAGGTACCCGCCACCACACCGAGCCAGTTTTTATATTTTTAGTAGAAATGGGGTTTCACTACATTGGCCAGGCTGGTCTCGAACTCCTGACCTCAGGTGATCCACCTGCCTCTGCCTCCCAAAGTGCTGGGATTACAGGAGGGAGCCACTGTGCCCAGCTCGAAAGTTCTTGTTTTTAAAACACTGGGAACCAGGTGTAAGGCAAATTTCACAAAGTCTGATTACTCAGTGTTCTATGAAAGCATATAGGAATAGAGAACTCAGAACTCAGGCCATCCAGGAGAATAAAAACCTCTATTCCCCTAACTTCATGTTTCCAAGGAAACATTTAAAAAGAAAATAAAAACCGTTTTTGGTTGAGACATGACACAGTGAACTAAAACATGAGGAAGAGTTTCAAGCATCTTGTTCATGTGCTGCTGATCGGTGATGGGGACACTGACGACAGCTCATGGAGCAGGGAACGGAGGCCTCCAGGTTTCTCAAGAGTAACTGCTTTGGACACTGACCATTTTGAGCCCTAAAATTTTGTTTTTCAAGTTTTCTGATGATATCGGGGACATAGTTTAATGAGGTAGCAATGCCTAAAATCCTTTTCATGGTAGGAGACAGCTCAGGGGCATCCGCTGCCCATGGTTTTGGGTAGGGCTGGTGGGAACGTGGGAGCTGGCTGCAGCTGAACTCTCAGGAGAACCCAGGGCTTTGCCTCAAAATGGGTGAAGCAGAGGGAGGCTTCTTGTGAATGAAACAGATATTAGGGATTCTCAACAGGAAGGTTTTAGGGCACAAGTACACCAGGCCCAGAGCCCTCTCTATGCCAAATGTCAGACAATTTATCCCCTTTTTCACACTACCAGGGTAAAAGTGAACTTACCTGTAAAATATTCTCCAAATTCTTGTTCTAGCTTAATTGCTCGATCATAGGTTTTCTTGGCTTGTTCCTCTGTTAGACGCTTATTCATCTCCCTGGGAAAATGAGGATTTGTATTAGAACATAAAGGGAATATTCCAAATCCTAAAAAATTAAAATATATGGCAAAAATAAATCCTGCAGAAAGCATAGTGTAATCTTAGCAACAGCTTTTTAGTCTTCATTCAGGACTCCTCTGCGCTGGAATAATTTCAGCAACAAGGACTCCCGGCCAGAAAGCTCATTCTCTCAAAGGGCAGTCTCTTGCTCCCACATTGGATTAAAGCCAAATATGCCTCCTTATGATTTGCAGTCACTGGTCCCTGTTCTGCAGGGACCTAATATCCACCATGGTAGGCCCTAGGATATCTCAGTAAAGTGTTTAAGTGTGTCTTGAGGCTTCTACTTCTTCAGAATAAACTGTCCTATTGCTTCATCTATCCCCTCATTTGATGTGATTTCTAAATCTGAACTTTCCTGGTCACCCTTTCTTGGAGTTTGTCCTAGTGTATGTCAGACTCTCTGAAATGTGGGAGAGTAGAATGGTAGTTATCAGAGACTGGGAAGGGAAGGCAGGAGGGGAGATGAAGAGAAGCTAGTTAAAATGCAGTTAGAGGAATATTTCAAAATAGCTAGAAGAGAAGAACTGTAATGTTCCCAAAACATTTCCAGTGATGGATATTCTAATTACCCTGATTTGATCATTACACATTGTATACAGGTATTAAAATATGACATATACTCCAAACATATGTACAACTATTATATATAAAATTTTTTAAAAGTCTCAAGGATAAATCAAGGTGGGAGAGAAATGAAAAATTCTTGAATTCTCTCTAAAACCTAATCTATTGATTCTTAACTACTGGTAGCTTTATCTTTCCAGGTCTTCCAGATATTTAAAAAAAAAGAGTCCAGTCAAATGCAATCTGCTTGGCTGATCAGGATGCATCACAGGTGCACGTAGAATTTCTGAAATCACTACTGTCTTGCATGCTGCTTAAGAAGCCAGAGATCTGGGTCTGGAACATCTGGCCTTAGTCAATTCCTTTCCAGAGCAAGTAACGGAGGCAAGTAACAGAGGCAAGAAGGGACATGCTTAAGACTATGTATTTAACAAATAGTAATCTGGGGTAAGAACTCAAGGTTTTGGTTTTTTAAACCAATTTTTAGTTAGACTTCCTACTATACAAAGACTTGGTATCTTTCAAAAGAGGCTTATTTGGAAAAAAACAAAATATTGATGTTAGACATTAATGTCTAAAATATAAAGAAATGGGAATTTCCTGAACTCTTGTTGCTAAACTCATCTTGTCCTGAGGGGGAGTATGTATAATTTTTCTTCCAAACAGTCTCAGCCCTACATGCTGTGAATGGATGTTACTTGTGGGTGGAGAAGATGCTGGGCTAAACCAAGGGCTGCCCTTCAGAGAAAGATATTTGCTCCAGATGTCAAGAAATCACGTGGGCCAGGTACAATGGCTCACATCTATAATCCCAACACCTTGGGAGGCTGAGGCAGGTGGATTACTTGAGCTCAGGAGTTCAAGAACAGCTTGGACAACATGCTGAAACCCTGTCTCTGCAAAAAATACAAACATTAGCTGGGCATGGTGGCACATGCCTTTAGTCCCAGCTACTTGGGAGGCTGAGGAGGGAACATGGCTTGAACCCACGAGGTCATGACTGCAGTGAGCCATGATGGCACCACTATACTCCAGCCTGGGCAATACGGCGAGACCCTGTCTCAAAAAAAGAAATCATGTAGTTCTGGATCTTCTTCGACTTGACTGCCAAAAATTCCATCTTCTCTGAATTACCTTTTTACTGATTATAGCAATAACTTAGTTTAGGTTTTTATCCTCTAACCTGTGAATTTATTTTGTCTCCTTGACTGATCAGTAATTCTTTGAGGGTGAAGACCATGGCTTGTTTGTCAGCATGTGGCATGGAGTCTGACTCAACACTTATTTGTTGAATGAATAAGTGAGTAAATGAATGAATGAATGAACAAATGGGGAGCTAGATAAATAAACATAATTATAAGATAGTTGAAGATAGAAGTAAACACAGAGCATCATGGGAGCAGGAAGGTAAAAGCAGACCGGAAGTGACAGGGTGAAGAGACATTGCCACGTGGGAAGGGAACAGAAGTCAGATGGTGGCACAATGTAAAAAGAACATCCCTTTCATACACATCCTTGATTTTATGCTCCTCTGAAAAGTCAGCTATGTATGTGCTAATAAGCTCTGTGATTTGATGTGGATGATGCACTTGAGAAATAATGTGTGTGATGATGTATCAATGTGTAAATGTGACAGCTGCCATGCTTTTGTTCCGGCTGACCTAGCATTCACTCCTCCCTGGGGAATGGGCAATTCATGGCAGCTTTGCTCCTGGAGTAAAAGCCTTGGAAAAGAGTGAACTGTAAAGTAAACATCCAACATTTAATAGTTAGATTGCATTGGTCTGAATGTCACCATCACTGCGCTTAAGACCCATGAATATGGCTGCAGCAAATTATGTCAGATTCACTGTCCTCATTGTGAAATCCAGCCTTTAGTATGTTTAACTTTCCTTGGTGATAAGTGGCTGTGACAGTGCCCTAAGGCATAACTAAAATAAGTCATCTCATAGTTGTGGAAGGCAGTAGACCTTCTCCTATGGAGTGCCAGATGGGACTGTCTCCGAATATCGCACTGGACCAAATGTGCCACTGCTGTCGTTCCCTCAGGCCTCACTCCCCTGGGAAGCCATTTATCCCACTAAGTGTTTACAATATGAAGATTTATTTTTCTATTTCTGAAACAGGCCTTTAAGATGGCTGTTCCCAGGAGGTAAGGACTATTTTTCTTCTCTTATTAATGTTAGCATTACTTATATTTATGAGGCTCTTTACAGATTATAAATCAATTTTACATTATGAAATTTGTACTTGCTTAATTCACTTTGTTCTATGCCCGACACAGTATCCTATATAAGGAAAAATTTAATACGTGTTGGGGATGATAATATTAAGAATCATTATTTTATCATTAGTACATATTTTTCCACGTGCCAGCCATGGGAAAAACTCTTTATATTATAATTTAATACCTAAATTCATGGGGCTGAAGGTACTGTCAGTGACCTCCCGATCTTATTTTTTTTATCCTGGTAAGAATCCTTGTCCATTTTTTGTTTATGGGACTATATTCTGCTTTCAAGACACATCTCTGGCAATTTCCCCAGAGCTCAACTACGTATTTAACTTAATTCTCTCAGGCTGCCATTCCAGCTGCTGCAGTTTGCTTGGCTTCTTTGTCTTCAGAGGAGACACAGAACAGTTAGCTAATATCCTCTGCAAGCAATTGCTTTCACCGCTGGGATTAAACAATTTCCATTTCTTCAGTCTTTCCATAAACATTGTTTTCCAGTACTCTGTGGTTCACTCCTGAACTCTGTCAAACACTATGGTCTTGAGGCCTAGACGAAGGCAATATTTGATCAAGGCCCTTATGACAGACACATTGGCATTATCTCTTGCACTGTCATGGAAGAGGTGCTGTTTATATGTTCTATAATGATAAAATAGTTTTATTCCTTTATAATGAAGTAATTTTATATCTTTTATAATAATAATGGGTATTATGTATTGAGTACTTACCGTACGCCAAAGACTATATGAACAGCTTTACTAAACTCCTAACCTTGTCATTTAACCTTTATACTAGCTCTATGAGGTATTTATTAGTGTGCCTCGTTTAGAGGTGAGGAGCTAAATCTTAGAAAGGTCAAACAATTTGCCCAAAGTTACTTAACTGATCAGTGGCAAAGCAAAGAACCAAATCTTGCCTGATCAATTTTCAGGTCCCTGCTGGTAGCCCCTTCTTAGCTTCACCTTTGTGAATGGGAGTTGCCTATACTAACTTTACAGTCAGATCGTGAATGTCTGCCTACTTTGTTTAATGATTTTTGAAAGAAGTTATTTCACAAGTCCTTTGGAGAAAAAAACACAAAAAACAAGAAAAACAAGAAAAAACCCTGAGTGCACAGGTATGAAGCTACTGGCTTAAGTTACATATGTTTTACTGCCATGCCACTAAGAAAACTCTATTAAGAACAATGTTCTACGTGTGTAAAGTTTTAATTAAGGAACATTAGAATTATATTATGGAACCAAGGAAAATGCCAATGAAAAAAGTCTCAAATGTTGTCTGCTCTCTCTATAAAAAATCTACATATTTAAAAAGATTTACTTATGGACCTGCCTCAGAAGTATGAGACAATTAAAAAATGATTGCTTTCTATCATTTCGAAAACAAAAGCAAACCAAAAAACCAAACCAAGCCAAGCTATCCTCAAAACAACAACAACAACAAAACCGCAAAAACTAACAAACAAAACAACCTGTGAAGTAAAACAATAAAAATCAGGAAACATTACTGAAAATGTTTTAAGGAATTACCATTATTGTTAAAATGAGGGGTGTGAAAAAAAGAAATCACTGACATTATGTTTCTAGTGGTTTAAAAAACTTTGATGTATCTTTAAAAAAAGAGAATGCTGAAAAATCAACAATGGCATTTCCCATTTGTAAGAATTCCCAGCAAAGTCCTGTTAGTAATTTGCAGTATAATATGGAACAGGGAGTTAGTTGGATGAAGGCCTCCAATGCCCTCTACTCACATAAGAGGTTCCAGAGACCTGGGTTTTATGAAGATGGCAATGGGATAGAGCTGGGCAACTTGTAACCGCTTGATAGCATTTCCTGATACATCAAGTATACAGTGTTTGCCCTGGTAGAAAGAGAAGAAAAATGTGAAGTTAATATAGAAAACATGGCCATAATCCAACAAAAGGAAACTAATGTATGTAGGTTTTAGAGGAAGGTAGGGGATGCTGGATTTCTAAAGTCAGAAAAAGATCACTGCAAAGAGTAAATAAAAATTGATACACAGTAAATTGATATATAGTAAAAATCAATACATAGTAAATTGATATATAGTAAATAAAAATTGATCATTGAGTATTTAAAATAACTAATACTAACTAGCCCCTTACAAAGTGTCTGCCACTGGACTAGACATTTTACATGTGTTCTCTCAGGTAAATACCTGATGTAACACACAAAGATGACATGCAGCCATATGTTATGTGACTGAGTCTATTCTTACGAAGTTTAATAACCATCTCTGAAGACAATTGTCAAGAAGAAATCCCCAAATCTCTGAGGCAGGTATTATCAGCTGCATTTTATAGAAGACTCACACTAACTAACTTGCTGAATAATCTAGTGCTAGGAGCATGCAAACCCAAGTCTTGAGCACTAACAGAATTGTTGGTTGGAAAAAATAGACACTTCATTGTCTCACCCTGCCCAACATTCAATGTGGAAGATTGAGAATAATGTGAATTTTCCCAAGCACTTGTATGTATCCTGTCTGCAATGTGCTCAATCTAGTGGAGGACAGACACAAAAATGGTTAGTTAACTTAAATATATGGTTGGCTGGGCGCAGTGGCTCATGCCTGTAGTCTTAGCACTTTGGGAGGCCGAGGAGGGTGGATCACCTGAGATCAGGAGTTCGAGACCAGCCTGACCAAAATGGTGAAACCCTGTCTCCACTAAAAATACAAAAAATTAGCCAGGCATGGTGGTGGGCACCTGTAATCCCAGCTACTTAGGAGGCTGAGGCAGGAGAATCACTTGAACCCAGGAGGCGGAGGTTACAGTGAGCCGAGACTGCACCATTGCATTCCAGCCTGGGCAATAAGAGTGAAACTCCATCTCAAAAAAACACAAAAACAAAAAACAAACGTATATATATAAATAAATTAAATGCTGGTTAAATGCCAAGAGAGAAAGGCTTGCATGAGGTATGTAAATTTCTTGTTGGTTAACAAATAAAAATGCTATTACATTATGCACACCTCATTTAACTTGGCTTCCACCGCAATGAGTGCCCAGAGCAAGGAGCTGCTTTATAAAGCATTTCTGGAAATGCAGATACATTTGCCACATCATATTCTACCTCCTGGAGAGAAATGTCCTCATTACCCTGAGGCTAGAATAACTTTATGCAAGAAGAGAAAAAAAGGTACTTTATGCAGATAGGAACAATCCTAAATCAATAATAAGGGCTAAAATCTCATCTATAATGTTCACATGAAAATGAATACAGTCCAGTGAATACTTGAACTCTTCTTATATGAGAAACCCACTAAGATGGTTCAAGCTGTTATTACTTAGGTAATAGATTTCAAGTTTTCTATCTGTGAAGTGCAGCAGCCATGTAACATGTATAAATGCTGGATGACTATTCACCAGTCAGAACATTTCAAGTTAACAACATGAACAAAGAGGAAAATAGGTGCAATTATCCAGGACAGTTTGACTAGAACCAGTATTTATATAGTTGATAGAACTGAACTTTTGAGAGGGAGGAAAGAAAATAGATGCAACTTCTTAGTGTATTCTTAGATAGACCTCAAAATTACTTGTTTAATTCTTTAGCAGTCCACTGAAAAATGTCATGGCAAATCAAATCAATCCAACAAATATCTTCTCCTATGATATTGGTTCTCTGTGTTCACAGGAGATAGGATCCCTCTGTAGGCAGATTGTATAGCCACACCCAGGTGCCTTCCTATCCTACCCTCTCCTGAACATTCTTCTCTTTTCCATGCCTGTGAAGTTACCAGCAAGAAGAGAATTACAGCATCTACACCTCCTCTAAGCTAGAACTTCTTTGAGCAACGGGCTGGGCAGCCCTTCTCATCTATCTTCTCTTCCACCATGAGGATGCCAAGTTTTCAGAGAGAGAGAGAAAAAAAAATAACTTCCTCTAACAAAAGAATTCAGGAACGCTATCCCCTTGGTTTACAACAAAAGTAGTAAACCTGCCTTAATAAAATCTAGGTTGTTTATTGGGGCCTCAGATAGTGAGTCAAAGACAAAGCGAATCCTCATAAACTTCAAGCTGTTAATTGCCTTTAGGTTTATAGATATCCCCCCAACCCCCTTCCTACTTTTTCCAGTCAGTGAGAACACTTTGTTGAAATTAGAACAAAGATTAATGACATTGCTCTAAGGTGATTCTCTGCTTGGATGTCTTAAATTATTTAATCAAAATTTACAATTGCAATCAAGAAAGAGTAATGACCAAAAAAATGCAGTTTGCAACCTAGAAACCTTCTTCAGGGGAGGTGTAAGAAGATTGGTGAACATACTCTTTCTGCTACAAATCTCACAGACTGCACACTGGTTCCATATAAATTGTCATTGTACTGGCCGGCTTCTATAAACTTGTGCTCTTGAATATCTTTCTCCATTTGTTCTCTGGAAATGACAAAGTGATAGTCTCTGCCATCCACCTCGTAGTCTCGCTTTGGCCTCGTAGTATCTTTAGAAAACAAAAAATAATAAAATTAAGGTGCATTTATACCATAAACTTGCTTTACACCTATATTCTCCACCACATCCTCAACATTGATATGTAGAAATATGTAGTATGAAGAACTATGACATAGTAACAGGTACTACTCTTACCCTCCCACCATGAGCAACTAAAAAACTGGACAAAATACATGAAATAACTGTTTTCAGGCATCAGACAACAGGAAGTACAGGGCTGTAATCTTTGAGAAAAGAGAAACATATGAGAGAGCATTCACCCCACCTCTCTGCCTAGAGGCCATTTCCAAATGGACAGTTTAGACATCACTCACTGCTAGAAGACACCGGAGTTCAGTCAGAACCCATGGAGATCCCAGAAAGGCCACATTTTAAAAGGTTACTCTAGACTTACTCTACACCCATCTTCACAAAGTGAAAACCATATCACAAATGGAAGAAGCTGATATGTCAGTAAATTATCACCTGCCAGAACAAAAACTTAATATTCTATAAAGGAACATAAAATTCAGACCTCAACATATGTAAAATAAGATAATTGCAGTTAACATAGGACTAAAAATCAGCAAGTCTAACCATTTGACCTACATTTTTCGGTAAGAAAAGAAGGGGAAAGCAACCCAGCAAAATGAATAAAAGCTGTTAAAATATTTTAAATCTTCGACTCACTTGTTTTTTTCCTAGAAATATGTTTATAAAAATGATCAAAACTTCATATACAGATTTATCCTTAAAGATATTCATTATATTATTTTATAAGTAATAATTATAACACAATTACAATGGTATTTTCATTATAATTCATAATAGTGAAAAATAGGAAAAAACCAAAATGTTCATAAAGAATGATTAGTTGTGATATAATATGCATTTGAAATAGTTACATAAAATTTTAAATAAGCAAAAAATACTCAATCACAGGGAAAAATGCATGCATATAAAGAAAGAATAGATGGAAATGTACACAAATATTAACAATGATGTTATCTCTGGGTATTGTGTGGGATTTTGTGTACTTTTAATTTTCTTGTTTAACTTCCTTTTTAGCATTTTCCAAGTTTTGTACAATGAACACATATTGACTATCATAAAATGGTTCTATTAATTTAAAAAAAGAGAAGGAATATACAAGGTGAAAGGAAAAGTAGAAAGAATGCTTAAGTACTTTCTGTTTTCTTTCTCTCAAAAGTGGAAGAGCAAGCTGGAAGCTGCTGTAAATGACTGAAGTTTCATTTGCTCCTTCCTATCTGAAGACTTTCTCAGGATATGTTCTATGGCAGGATCTCTTCCCAGAGCCCTTGCTGGGAATTGTTTCATGAGATACAGCAATCATCCTAGTCTTTTGGCCATGTACTGGACACATACAATTCCTGCTATTCTTATGTATCTCATGCAAAATTTGCAGTACTGGAATGTTAGAGACACTTGAAAGCATAAGTGTTAAAATACGTAGAATGGAAGAGAAATATCTGTTGGTATCAGATGTAAGAGCTCCATTATCTAATAAATTAAAATTTCCTGATGGACCTATCTACATACATAGAAGGTCTGCATACATTTCTGTGTGACAGAGTCAGGGTATAGATGGGATGAATGAGTGGAGAAAGTATGGTAGGGGGTTGGGAGGAGGGAAGGCAGAGCAGTTAGAATCTAATAAGGCTACAATCAGAGGGCCCAGGAAGCCTGATGATTATCTGTAATGAGAAGAAAGTAGTTTAAAGTCTGTAATGGCCTAGAGGTCAAATTGAAGTGTTATATATCTTCTTGTCTTCATCCTCCCTAAACCTGGGACTGTCAACATGGGAAAGCCTGTTGGGTTTTGGGATTGACATACGGCCCTAAGTCATCCTGAGAGGATTTTAATATATGGCTTTGTTTCCGATCTCTTCCATCCTATAAAAAATAATGTTTCAGTGGCATTTCAATCAATCTATAAAAACATACTGATGCCTATCATAAATCCTATGCTGTTTTAAATGATTGGGGGGCCACAAAGATTCATCCTGCCTTTTAAGGGGCTACAATCAGTTTGGAGAAAACATTATTATTTTTATTAAATACAGAATGACACACAGCAGCATAAATGAAAAGTGTTAGGCAAAGAAATTAAATAAGGCACTCAGCTAATCAGAAATGGTTGGTATTTGAATTACTGGAGAGACTACTGGAGGAAAGGAATTACGTTTTACCATCTCATAAATAATCCAAGCTCTTTTTTTATTCCCCCTAGAGGAAAGAAAAATGACACTTACGAGGCACACAGGAGCCAAATTTATCAGGGAATTCAGATATCAAGTCGTCATTGATCCGATCCTTCATGGGCCCCAGGATAATCACCGGCCGGGTATAGTTTACTGCAGAATGGGAAAGGAAGATGGAGATAAAGAGAAAGACTTGGAAACAACTGCAAAACTGTCCTGCAAGGGTGATTCTTAACTGCCAGACAGTAAGAGCTGCTAAGGGCGTTACTTCACTGGATAAATTACTCATACAGCCTTGCACAGGGAAATTGATGTTTAACACTCAGGAGGTTGGCAGTGCCTACTTTCTGGAATCTACTAGCAGGGAAAGGCAACTGCAGTATCTGTCGATGAAAAGAAACATTTGGAGGAGTTTTGCTTACTCTCTGGCTCTGCCTACATAATGTCAAAACAACTGAATTTAGTCAACTGAGTGGGAGAAGAAGGAATCCAAATCAGCTGTTCGGCTATTGTTTAGACATGACTATAAAAAGTAATTGTTAGTAGTAATAACATCTTATATTTTCATGATTTCTTTTCCCCAGATCAAAATACTCTCTATACTTTGATATGGTGTCTAGATTTCCTTGTGTCTGGGATTAGAAGGAACCTGAAAGTTCATGGGGTACAACTCCCCATCTGATGCTTGAATTCTCTCTGCAATATCCTTGTCAATAGCAATTAGCCTCTGTATGAATGCCTCCAGGAAAAAGCAGCAGCTTACAGATAGCCTGTGTCTTAGGCAGATCTGCTAGAAAGGCCTTCTCAATACTGAGCTGACATCAGTCTCCCCGGAGACTTTATTCACCAGTCTCATAGCTAGTGCTCTTTAGGTAATTTGAAAGTGCTCCTTCCCATTGAGGACCACTCATCTGGAGGGCTGCATCCTTCTCTTAGGAGCTATTACTGCCCATACTCAGCAGGGAAGTTGTTTGTTTGGTGACAGGGTGAGAGAGACAGACAGAGAGAGAGAGAGACAGAGAGAGAGAGAGAGAGAGAGAGAGAGAGAAGGGTACGGTCTCAAGACAACAGAGTATTAAGCAGAGTTTATTCTCCTTAGTCCTTCACTCTTTCCCTCCTTCAATGATGTCACCTATTTATGTCCCAGAAATCAGGAATGAAAGCGTGCTGGGAAACTTACTTTCCTGCCTTGTAACGGGCTCATAGGAAAGAATGAGGTCTTCTTGTCCTCCTGAGAAGAGAAAAAAAGAAAACCACAGTGAACTAACAATCAGTCATACATTACAGAGACAAGCCCTGCTCTGAAACACAGGAAACAGACACAGCTCAGGGTTAATTCTCCTTGCTCCTTCTCCTTGAGCCATTCAAAAATCCCTTCATCCTTGCAAAACTCTTTAGCACTATTTTAGTATCAGATTTTCACAGTCATAACTCTAAGTAATAACTGGTCGCTAGCTATTTGCTGCAGGGCAATGACCTGTGAGACTGATTTCTGTCTGGCATTGAGAATGGAATGCCATGGCCTCTACACCAAGCATTACTACTTAAAAGGAAGCCATTTAGTTCAAGGAAAGGGTCCAGTTCAATAGTTGGCTGCTACATAATCAGAATTGCTGTACCTTTTATTTCATCTTCTATTTTATTTCCCCAAGAAGCACAGTGTTCAAAAGCAAGTATATGCTTATTTAATTTATGATATAAAAACGTCATCAGGACACTCAGGGTTTTACTCTAATATTAATCCATCAGGAAAATGCTGTGGGTCAATTAATGTAGATAAAAAATTGAGGAGTGTCCTACATCATTGGTTATAATTGCTGCTAAACCATGCCTTGACACTTCAGATAGAGAACTAAGGAAGACACAGTAGTAAAATGTCGGTCCCTCCAATGTCATTTGCTACAAGACTTCTGATTCAGGGTGGACCTCAAGTCAACAAATAACCATAGAAAGTAAATTGGTTTTTGGTATTTATTTTTTCAATCATCTATTTTATACAGTTGATGAATTAATTGGTCAGAGGATTAGCTCAATTTCAGCTGCAAACCCGGAAGTGTCTGCATTTTTATTTGCATTGACTAACCTTTGGAGCGGCAATAGGTTAGGGCTGTTGAAAAGGACTTTCTGTCTACTAGAAGAGATAGTGGAGCAGGAGTGGAATATGAGGTAACTTCTGAAACCAAAGGGCAATTCACCTTTGCTGTATATCCTCACCGCCCACCCCTGAAGCACATTCATAGTTTATCAATGCCAGGTTCTCTTCCTTCAATAGCCACAGCACCAGGGAAAGGAGAGGTAATTTCGTAAGAAGAGTTAATATCATCGACTGTTTTGATAATGACTGATTTGGGAAAATTAAGCAATATGTGGGTATAGCTGTGAAGTCAGATGACTTCCTTGGAGGCTGGGTAGCTGGAATGGGATGGGGGTAGGAGTGTCTTACTTTTTCAAGTGTGAGAAATGGCCCCAGGCTGAAGTCATATCTTACCTCAGCCTCAAGGAGGGCTTGGGCTCAGAATGGCGCCACCACGGCAAGCTACTTCCTAAGGGTACAGAGAATGGACCTTGATGCTCCTCCTAAGTGGTATCTACGCATGGCCACCCCAGAAGTGTTCAGGGGACTCTCCCATATTGGTCAGGGGTTTGGTCAGTGAGGAGTCAGATTCATTATTTTCTGTACTCAAGAAAAGAATGATTCCCTTTGAATAAACTACTGAAATGTACAGAGCCTAGGCCAAAAAACGTGAAGGTGATTGATTACTAACCCCCAGTTATTTAAAGCCTGAGCTATGTAGAGGGTGTAAGCATTCAAGGTTTTATTTTAGTATTATTTCATCAGGAAAATGCTGTGGGTCAATTAAAGAAGTGTATAAATTCTTGGGGAAAAAGTATAGTTTTAATGATAGAAGCATGGTAGATTAATATTGCAATTTTAGACTATAACTTTACGGGGACATCTTCAACAATTAATGTGCAAGGGAAGAATCCTGACCATGGGATAACAAAAGCTTTAAATGTCAGGTAACTCTTGGACTTCATGATTCGGCTGGGAGCTTCATAAAGGTAAAGACTGAGTTTCATTCATCACCGTGTCTCCAGTGCCCCATTGAGTGCTTAACATAAAGATGTCAACAAATTTGCATTCTGATTTAAGTCATGGGAAACAGGATGAGCAATTAGGCCAAAGGTAGGTTCTACTTTGTGTTTCTGTCAATATGGTCATTTAATTTTGGAAAGCATGATTTTCTCTAAATAAATAGAGCACATCATGTTCCCATAAAAATCTCTTCCCAATGGCTTTGCAAATCATTCTGATGGAACGTTCTAAAGGCAAATCTTTAATAAGATATTTGATGTCAGCATATATGATTGTGATTCAGGAAACTAGGACAAAGCATAGCTTTGATTAATTTTGTTCAAGAGTTCTCTATCTGTCTATCCATCGCTTCTTGGTTTACTTCTCTAATGAAAGGCACTGGTTCTGGTTCAGAGCAGTAGTGTTGGTAGACAGCAATGGCAGCATCCCTTATGTCTGGGTCACCCCAATTCTCAAGACCTTGTGGCAATCAGGTACTGTGTAATACCCAGGAAGCCTGTGGGGAAACCCGTGGAGGTGGGTATGACATAATTGCTGTGAATTCAGCATCTTAAACTAATTTTTACTTCCATGTTCAAGAATGAAAAGCCCTATGGGTAATGGGGAAGAGACAAAGGAGAAGAGAAAAAGCCACTGTGATGAAGGAGAGAAAAATCCCGTCTTTATGGCAATTTGCAGGCCTTCAGGGTCTTTCACACTCACTGGCTTTTATTTTTCACAGCCATTGCTTGAGGTAGGTACTCTGATGATCCCCATTTTACAGATGAAGAAGCTGAGGCTCAGAGATGTTAATGAGCCTTGATTCCTCAGCTAGTAAGTAGTGGAGTCAAGATTTAATATCACACCTTTTTCAATTCTTGTGGAGTATATTGCACTGTCTTGAAACAGTGAGAGAAGCAGAATTCTCTGTGGGGCAGGGTGGGTGGGTGTTGAGGTAAAGCTTACAAATGAACAAAAAATTGAAATGAGAGATAGGGGCTGAAACCAGGTCAGGGTTATTAAGAGGCCATCAGGTGCTCTGCCTCTAAACACAAGTTCTCTCTCTCTCTCTCTGTCTCTCTCTTTCTTTCTTTTTATTGCTGCTGTGTCATCCCCATAAAATAGTCATCCTTAAGAGTTTTTCTATTTTCTACTCAGGAGGGGTTGGCACTTCGAAATAACAGCTGAAAAAAGGTACAAACTATTTCTTGGTTTTGTTCTGGCAACTGCATGGCTGAAAGTGGGAGAGCAGCACAGAGCTGTGTGTGGATGTCTGCAGCTGCCAGAGACTTGGCAGAGGGTTTTGTCACAGTCTCCACAAAACACTGTGTGTTTAAACTGGAAGCCAGTCACAATGAGAGACCCTAGTATGCCTTCATGCTAGACAAAAGCAAATTGCTGTTCTTTAGGAATTCCTGGAAACTAGAAAAGAGAGATGATGGAGAGAAGACCAGTGGCAGTACATTTAATGCTCGAAATTTAGTTTTTAATGCCTGCATATGATGATTTTTAAGAACTAATTAGGTTCTTAGAGCCATAGAATGTTAGTGCTAAGAAAGGGCTTAGGGTTCATGTGCTTCATAGATGGCAAGTGCGTTCCACACACCGTTACTCTCTATGACCTTGACAGCCATCACAAACTGATCATTGCCGGGACTACTGCTGAGCCTCAACATGGCCTTAGAATACTTTTCATTACAACTCTTCAGGCAGCTATTGCCAATTGGTTAGAGTTTCAACCTTCATTAAAATTTATTTGCCATTTCTGTTCTAATTCAAGCTACTCATTTTACATAGGAGAGAACTGAGTCTCAAAGACTTTGAGTAATTTCTTTAAGGTCATACAGTAAATTAATGGCAAATTGTCTCCATAGGATGTTCAGAAGATGAACTTAATATACATACAGTCCTTAAAATCAGACTTGGTGCATAATGTTATATAAATATTGCTGTTTGCATTAACTTTATAGGTAGTATGAAATGGTTAAAAGTTACTACATAAAATGTCAAGAGGCTTGGATTACAAACTACAGGGAAGAGTGGAAAATGAATGGGATTCAGAATTAAGAGGTCTTGGTTGGATTTGCAGTGCTACTACTTTAATAAGGTAGGCAGCCTCTTGGAGCTTCAGCTTCCTCAAATGGAAAGGGGGTATTAATGTAAAACATGTCTAATAGTTTTGTTGCAGAAATTAAATGAGATAATAGATGTAATGAAAAACTGCTTTAAAAAGACTAAAGGAGTAAAGACATCTAAGGGCAATAGTTGAGAACAATAGAGTAAGGTGAAGAATATGTACCATTTTCACTGACTTTAGTGGAGAAGTTTTGAGTCTCCTAATCTCAACACCTTAGTTTCACTCAGATCAGTTCTTCAAGATCCTTGTTTTGAAAATCCTACTTAACTGATGAGCACTAATGGGTTGGAAGGATAATTATCAGCTTGCACACATTCATGATGATGTAAAGAGCTTTACTGAGCTTTGAGGAAGGCATGTCTTCAGTTTTAGAAGCTTACATAGTCCTCATTATACTTGCCTAGTATTTACCACCTCCTAATACAAGGGCAATTGTAAGGTGTGATACAGAACAGCCAAAAATACAAGTCTGAATTTTACTACTTTATTGTCAGAAACCTAGAATTAGTCCACAATTAAGATAGTTTTGAGGTGGTGTTTGGCACAATTAGACAATGTACATTTTATCAACTGCAATTTTAGCTGGTGTTAAATGCAGTTGGAAAACCTATTTTATAATGCTTGAGATGATGCAGAAAGATCTGAACTATTTACTAGAAATTGATGTTTGTGTGTATCTGTGTGTGTGTGGCATACCTCAGGAAACATATAAGACTTTCAAGTAAGGTTGCCACAATAAGGTGTAACTCCAGGATACAGTGTGAATGGGGACTCCGGATTGTGAAACACAATGGCCTAGGTCTTTGTTTCAAACTCTGAATTATTATTATTATTATTTAGCCATTTTGTCCCCAGAGTGGATATGGAATAGTAAAGTACAACAGTGAAATACAACACCTGGATATTGGTCAAAAGAGGGTTTTTTTTTTTTTTGTATTTGTTTTTACTATTTTTAGTCATAATTACAGCAAAAGCCAGGAATTCACTAGAAAAATGTAGCCTATTTTGACTTCAAAGTTGGTACCTTCTGGAAAATATATTTGTTCCAAACCTCTGTGTCTTTTGTCGTGGCAATGCTCTTTCTGAGAAGTTCCTTCCTTATCTTGTCTAGCTAGTAAGTTCCTCAACTTTCCAAAGCTCAGCTCAAAGCTGCTTCCTCTCTGAAACTACCTCTTACGCTCCCACTATTCTTGAACCAGACATCTATCTTAGTACCTGTCACATTTTGTGCACTTTTTAATTTATTTATATATCTCTCCCACTATTATGTGTGCTTAGATCTAGAGTTAGTTGATATTCACAATGGGTCTAATGGTATCCAGGGGACCTCACGTATAGTAGGTACCAAATGAATAAATAAACATTCCTCTGGAATTCTTCATATTTCCATTCTGGAGGAATAAATGTCATTTTTCTCCTCTGAGCTGTGATAAAGACTCTTCTTACTTTTGTTCATTTGTAAAGAAACCAAACTGAGTGGCTGACCTTCTGTAACCTTGGATGAAACTCAAGACAATAGAGATGATTAGATTCCATATTTGCCTTTCTAATGTCATAGAATCCAGTTCCAACTCCTCTCTTTTCTCATAGATAATTTGAGATGTCTGCAAGTGTTTCCTTTATTCATTCGATAAACATTTATGTGCAACTAGTATTTGAGAGTAAAAATAATTAGGGATGTCATCTTGGAACATCACTCCAAAAATCTGTCAAAGAGTTGAAAGTCTTGGGCCAGTTTTTATAACTTAATAATTCTGGGAAAAATATTCCCACCTCTGAAACAGAGAAGAGAAGCCTTTAAAATATTCTATAAAAATGTGATTTTTATAAGAAAAGGTAGTTCTTGTATAGTATATATTTTCCATTAAAAGAATTGAAAGATAAAGCATGATGCTTTCTCTTTCTGTACCTGTGTCAACTGGGTGGAAGCACAACATTTGAAAATTGAAAACTTAATATCAAGGAAACTAGTGTCATTGGTCTTCCTGGAACCCAAAAAAATAAGTTATATTTTTCTACATACTAAATTGAGGGCAGCTTAGGTGTTATTAACAGAAGCTTCGGTCAATTCTTCTTGGCCGAGTTTCTTGGTTTAAAATAAAATGAAAAAGGGGGGAGGCAAATTTTTTCTGAAATTAGGATGATAATAAAATTATAAAAGTATAAAGAATGTAAAAATGTTGTCATGTTACCGTGTTGACAACAAGAACCTTTTGAATTCTTCCATCAGCAAGAATTGATGGAATTTCTTCTATTAATAAGACTTTCATCAGTAAGAAAATTAGGTGGTTCTTATATCAGTCTAATAATGTTTGATTAATCAAGCATATCTCATCACAATTTTTTTTTTCATTTTATTCCTTTGTCTACATCATCTTCCTCCTCCAAGCCTACCTCCATCTGCCATCTTTCCTTTTTTGTGCTTTCTCTCCTACTTGCCGCCCCTCTGATTTTCCAAAGCCTCTCTCAAAATCCAGATTAAGTGTTGTACCACTATTTGGCCTTCCACCTCAAAAAGGCATAGTTTTGTAAAGTACCATGCTATAATTGGGGGGAAAACCTCAAACAATTCTAGTTTTCAATTAATACAATACTCATTCAAACAAAAGACAATACCAATTTCTGCCTTAGTATCTGTGGGTCACATGTATTAGGCCTGCTTTTTGGGTAACCCATTTCACTAAGGAATATAAATTAATCTTACAGAAATTGTAAGAATCCCAGTAAAAATATGTACCTATGTTAGTCACCAAAAACCAGTAAGTAAGTAGGTGGTAAGAAACCATGAGGACTGATCAAAAGGATATGATTGGTGTTTGGTGGATATTTTCATACACTAAGCAAATGGCTTGAGGTGACCAAACAAAGACCAGAAATAACTTTTAAATAGTTACCTACCTTTTCAGCTAAGTTTTCTGATCTAAGAAGACTTGGTCACATTAAAAAAATTAAGTTCCTTCAACATTAGAGGATGAAACTCTTCCATCAGTTCCCCAATTATCAAAAAAGTAACGTCAGAAATGTTATAGTATTCTACCTTAAATGATTAATCAAAGAGAAAGTGATGTAAAAGATTCACACCTGATTTTAAAGGAACACTTAATTTATAAATGTTTTTCCTATGAAGGGGAGCCAAGAACAGAAAGGAAATGGCAAAATAAGAAGGAAAACAATACCATGATGATTTTTCCACCCTCCTGCTGAGAGTTTCAATTATTTTGGGGGTTACAATGTAAACATCCACCACGTTGAACTTTTTACACACCTTCTCTGTGACAATTGAATCACTGAGTCACAACCAACTGGGGTTGTAATTGTTTATTAGCAAGACCACTACTGCTTGCACAAATCACATAAGGGTCCACTGATGGCTCTAGTGTCTTTTTTATCTTTCCACATCCAGTGATTTCATTTCAAGCCATTTGCTTTGAATACAGATGATAAAAGGTAGCAATTGAAAAACAACAACAGAAATCTGAAATGACCACCACAGGCAATGGGGCAATTGCAAAGAAAAGGACCGCAAACCAAAGCAGTAACTTACGGTAGCTACTTTCGCTATCGCTGGCATTAGAAGAAACATGTTCTGCAAGAACAGCACAGCAAATTAAAGAGATACCAAGCATTGAAGAGCAGCCAGAACTGAAAGGAATACACTCATGCAAGGCTACTAGAAATGTGAGCGAAAGGCAAGTAAAAGCCGCAGAGGAGGCTGCATTAAGAAAACTCAGATAAGATAAAGAAGATGAAAACTTTATCTCCATTTTACAGGAACCCGCTGCTTGATTGCTGTTTCTTCTTTTTAGCAAATGAAGAAAGTATCTTTAATTACAAAAAATGCATAATGTCAACTTAGGCGATTAGAAAAATACTATGACCCATTAATATACCTCTGACTTTCAAGATTTATGTGACAGTGAATAGTATGTCTTGACAGAATGTTTTCTTGACTATAAATTCAGGCGCTTCTGGTGTGTGGGCACTGTTTTCTTGCAGAGTTTTTTATTTCTCAATTTTAGCCTTTAAGCATTTTGCTGGAATGCTGCAATTCAAATTGCTAATTGATCCCTGGAATCCCTTGAATTTTATTTCTATTTAAATAGTTCCTAAACACATTCTCAGAATGAAAAGGAATTCTTGAAGATCTTTTCTGCTTCAGTGAGTGAGTTGAAATCTTTGAGGAAGATGTGAGTCACTGAATAATATTTTATGAATCAGCTCAATAGTTCCTTGTTTTTATTTTAGGATTCTTGCTTGGATAGCTATTGAATTCTGGAGGCATGGAACAGGCAGGAGATAAATGGCCTGATACACAGTACAAGTTCTGGCATGAAGTATTTTTTTTTGCTTGCACAGCAATACTCCAAATTATTTTTTCATACATAGTTCACCTAACTTAACAGGGATGTGTTGCTTATGTGCCAGAATTTGAGCTCTTATTTCCAAAATCATTTTCTTTCATCCATACTGCTTGTTAAGTTATAGATGATACACTCATCAGTCTATCAACTTATTTGTATATTACTTTAATTAAATGAAGAACATGTGACTATTCGATTTCTGAAGCTCACTATAAATAACTTCAGTTTTTTAAAAAGTGACAATAGTTATGCATTTTTAGAAAGACAAAAATAATATATAAAATTATTCTCTAACAATAAAAAAGTGCTTTGATATCATATATTCTTGCCAATTGGATAGAGTAGTTTTAGAGTATGAAACTAATGAAAACCAAAGCATGGGTTAAATTTGCACAAATCATTTCTCTTTGTGTTGGTCTATGATCAGAACTGCATTACTAATTTGGGCACACGTTTTGCAAGTGCAAAGAGGCAATAGGGAAAGAAGTGTGGATGAACCTGTGCAAATCTGTTTTCGGTTACAAAAATGAAAGTCAAGGCACATAACCAATAATAGTGTATTTCATGTAGATTATTATCTTAAGTGCCTTGAATTGGGGATGACTGGGTTTTTGGTTGTTGTTGCCAAGCTTTACTTTTAAAATTTATTCAATTTTTAAAGAGCAAACAGACATTTGCATATTCTAGATTGAAAGGGTATCCTATTTTTGACATTCCAAAAGCCACTACTTTTTAGTGATGTTTATTATTAACAATATATTAAGATGTTTCTTTTCCCTCTCAAATTGAAAATTTACAAATTCTCTCTGGTGGTGCTTGATGCTGTCCAGATAATGCTGAAATCAATATTTAAACTTCAGCCACTAAATTCAAGAAAAAGTTTCTATCATATTCCATATAGTGACTCAAAAATAAAGTTTTCATCTTTAAGATCAGTACTCTTGATCAGATTTTTAAAAATATAAATATCTTTTAAAAACTCTCCAAATGAACAATTTGAATTATGAGGGGGTATCAATACTCAGGGTTATAGAAAGAGCCCTTGAAAACAAAGTCCAGTTCAATGTAATTTTGTTTTATACAAATAAACAGCTTCTAAAAATATTGCCCATAGCTGTTAATTTAAAACAACAAAACAAAACAAAAACCTTAAACATGTGATACAGTTGCAAAAGACACAAAACTCTGTTCTCATTTCATTGGTGCCTACGCAATGGGGTTAGTTATTAAAGAGGAAAAATCATAGTGTAGTATATTAAGCGACAGGATAATTATTTTTTTAATTGCTTAGTGAAATCAGACACAGACTAAATACATGAACAACTAGAAAATGTAAAGGTTTAATATATTTTGTTTTTCACTCTATGCTATAAAGTGAAGACCTGATTTTGTAATATAGCTGATAAATCACTGATAGAAAGGCATATTATTACATATCCAAACTTTATCATATAAACATTTCAAGCAGGATCACCGCAAGTCAGAAAAAAAATCAAAGTTAATAACAAATAAATACTCATGGAAGATCAAGTAGCTTAAAATTTGCTTTTAGAGAATGCATGTTCCTTTCGACTACAAAACAGCTCCTTTACTAACAGCAATGTACAACCTAATTATGAGATTTGACAAGGTCATTAAATATTTCCATGTGAAAAGACAGAAGGAAGAACATAAAGTACATTTCTATTTTGCTGTTCTAGAACACTTAGCTCACCCTTTCTTTCAACATGGTTTCTTGCTCTCTGGGAGGTATTAAGCGCAGAGCAAGTGATGCTATGGTGGGCATCAGGACCATGTTGATAATATCACTTGGTCAGAAAGGGATGGTGTTAACTGCAACAGAAGTTAGAGTGCCTGATACACTTTGCTTTTAAATGCTGACATGCAGAACAAAACGATCGAAAGTTACTTTGTAGGAACATTCACAGCTAGGTAACAAATAAAACTCGTATCTTGTGCATGCTAGGAGTGAAAGGCCCTCAGGAAAAGGAACAAAAGCCAAACTCAAAAGGAAAGGAAAAGAAAAGAAAAGTTACAGTGACCATTCCTGGAAACTTACTCAGAGTCTTTGTTCCATAACCGTCGTCACCTAATCCGGGGATGTCCTGCATGGAAGTCCCCAGAGAGAGCAATGAGAGAGGAAGAACAGCCACGGAAGAGGAAGGAAGAAGTCAGTGGAGTTGAAATGAATACTACCATGACAGACCGTGCTGCCTTAACAATCTGGATCCCATTCTCTCTTCTTTTAAACCAACTTTCACCCCAAACTCCTTGAGCTGAGATTCAAGAAGGAAATTTCTGATTTGCAGAGCAACTCAAGGTTTAAACAAAAGATTGTAAGAGAGAAAAAAATTCAGCAAATGCCCAATTTTGGCCCATGGTTGATCATGTTGCCACAAAAATGCCCCACTTAAGGAATAAACCTCTCCAAATTTCATAGCAAATTCTAAATGATATCCACCATTACAAGCTCAGTGCCCAGCAAGTGTTTAGTGTTTTGTAGGAGGGAAAGAGTGAGCAAATGTGTTAGTAATTGATAAAGATAATTTAATTGTTCCTAACATTCCAAAAAACATATGTGTCAATGGAATCCAATATTTCTTCTCAGAAAAGAATTTGTCTCAAGACTTAGAGAGTTGCATGATAGAAAAGGCAAACCAGACCCATTCCTGGTCAAAGAGAAATGTCGGTTGGGTGCAAGTCCCAGTTTCGGCAAGTTTCTGTCCAATGCCTTCTGCAAAGAAGAGTCATGTGAAAGGAGGGATCCAGACTGTAGTCAAACACTGGTCACAGTAGTAGACCTGCCCTGCCTCCCTGCTGTGTTGTTTGCCTAGGTGTGTGGCGTGGGAGAGCCTACATCCTGCGTGTTGCCTGTGAATTTATTTCTCTTATGTTGCATGTGACATTATCTTTGAGAATCTACTTACGTTCAGGATCACTGGTTTCCTGCTCACTCTGCTCCTTGTTCTTGTAGAATGGGAATTTTCGTGAAAAGATGAAGCTCTTTTTACGCTTGTCATTGAATGACTGTGAAGGAGAAAAGGCATGGGGCAAAAACAGGGGACGTCTAATTGTTGTCACACTCATGCTGACAAAACAACTAGTTTGTAAAAGTACAGAGAGCTGTAGTGACGCAAGTGAATAATTCTAAAGTGGTGCCAGAGAGTTCTAAAGGTCAATTTTATTTTCAAGGAGTATAAATTCTGAATAGTGGCACCTTGGAAAAATTGTCTCCTACGCAAAAGACTGGTTACAGATAAATGGTGATGGAGGGAAAGTCTTAAATTAGAAGGAGAAGACCCAGAATTTTTTTGTGCTGGCTTTACATCTTGCTAGTTCACCTTAGAGAGGTAATTGAATCTCTCTGAACCTCAATATCTTCATCTGCAAAATGAGGACAATGATAGCAGCTCTTAGGTTGTGAGACCCACAAAGGACAATGTAAATATAAAGTGCTATTCAAATGTCTTCTTATCACCATCACGTAGAAAATACTTTACTGAAAAAACTGGTTTTCTTCTCAGTGTCTTGATGTCTTTTAAAATAATTTGAATTTGAGTTACTTCTCTTAGTTTTAATTAAAACTGCACAAAGAAGTATGTAGATTAAGGATATATGATAATTATAGCCTTATACATGAATATATAATCATTAGAATATAACATTTTTATTCAAAAGAGATTTTTAACAATAATTTAGACCCATGTCCTCATTTTGTAGACAGGGAGGCAGAGGCACAGAGTTGTGTCCTGTACTGATATCACAGAGCTAGTTGGTGACAGCCAGGAGGCAATCAACCAAAATCTGTTAAAATTGCTGCTAAAGGGGTATTAACTTGATATTAACTTATCATAGGAAAAATGGCAGTGACTCAACTAGATTCTGATCAGGTAAAAAAAAGTAAGAATGACTGTCTTTAAAATTTTTAACTATTCCATTAGCTTAAATGAGGCTGAATTAAAAATAACACATAGATACATCATATGATACAGGTATTAGAATTTATTCATTCAAGTGGATATCATGTGCTTGCCTAGAAGATTCCTTAAGAAAATTCCATTAATTCCACTGCTGCTGTTCTTATGCAAATGCTTTGTGGGGTTTCTCTTTGGGAAATGCATTGACAGTCATTTTATAAGCTATTGGTCAGGCAGGTTTTACTCATTTCATATTCATATATCATTCAAAATATGTTTTACCAGATTGACTACTATCCTTGTTTGGCTGATTTGGCTCTGAGGGTCTTTTAGCTGCTGAAAAAATTAAAATCACTCTCCAAGGATCAAGATTTGTTAGCACACAGCTATTGAAATGAAGGTGCCAAAGACTCTGAAGGTAATTTGAAAACAGGTATTCAAAAACATTTTTGGCAATGGCAGCTGTTAGGAATAAATGTAGAGCAGCAAGGTGACTACTTAGAAGGAAAGGAAACTTGCTTGGATGTGCACTTTTGTCCCATTGGTGGGAATTAGTCCTGTACCCTTATGAATTTGAAGCTAGACAAAATGGTATAAATAACTTATCTTCTGTGTATACTCATACATTCCCATATCAAATATCCATTTTCGTAACCATGTTCATTTAGGAAACATTAAAGTACTAAAATGTTGGTGCTGTCACTCAGTAAGTAACTCATTACTTTTTTAGGTAGTAGAAACTTTCAGCAAAGTAATAGAGCTCAATTGTATGCCCATTAAGAATGTTTTATGAAAAATAGTGAATCAAATAATTAATAATTTCTGAAATTAGAGGACATATACTCTACATTCAAGTACTAAAATTACATTCTCAGAGGGAAAAAAAAGGTATCACTTCAGAATTTATTACTCTGCTGACAGCACCTATGCTCAATATGGTTTTATCATCATTTGTAATTTAGGGTTGGTGTCCAAAAACAAGGTTGAGAACTGCCCCCAAATTTTCCCAGTTAAAAATGACAGTCCTTAAAAGAATACTAAATATTCTTGCATCACTCCAGTTTCATGCCACTTTTACATTTCAAGCATATTTAAACTTCAGTAACTGAAAATAAAAGAAAAAAATCATGTAAGAATTAATGGCCTGTGATATTGCAAGGTATGTTGGACATTTAACTTCAACATCACCAATGACTTGTCATGCAAAAAAAAAATTACAAATTTTCATGCAAATACAAAACAATGCCAAGAGGAGTAAAGCCTGGGGTGAAAATGCAGACATAGAGGGACAATGTAGAGGGCTATGAGGGCCCAAAATGGGGCTGCATGCAAGCCACATCATTTAAATGGTCTCAAGGGTCAAAGGAATATGAAAATGTGTTATCTGTGATTAATTCTTTTATGTTTCAAAGCAAGGACTATAATGTGTTAACATTTCCCAAGTATGAAAATGTTGTGTATCATGAATCATCATCTGATTGGGACATAATACTACTAAGCACCACACTTTTCAAAAGAACAGAAAATACACAACAATACTTTAAGAATAAGCATATCTAATGTGTCAGTCTTATTAGCAAAAGCCATTTCAGATTGGAATTAAAGATAAGGTAATGAAACTATTGGTGGTTACATTTCCTTACATTTGTGGACAAAAAAAAACAAGTCACAATTTCAGTTCACATTCACAGACTTAAAAGTCATATGTTTAGGATCTTAGCTAAACATTTAAACTATAAGAGATTATATGTGGTTTATAATGCTTTAACAGTATTCTTTATTTTTTATTAGACATGTGTAATACCATTATATAAGCTTTTTGGCTGCTGTAATTTTTTTCTTTTAATATAGAAAAGGAAAATCTGTTACATGAGTGCTAGGTGAGAATAATAAATTAGCAATTGTACTATTTATAGAACACATGGTTCTGAAGCAACCGATGACTGATTTACAGCTCTATTCTTAATTATACTTGATCAATGATATTCTTTGTCTGTCTACATGACAGTATCTTAGATCTAGATCCATTGCTTTCATAGCAGGAAACATCTTTAAATAGAGACTTTGAAAATACCCATCAAATGTGGCATGGGGCAAGTTGGCATATCTAAAAATTCCATTTTGGAATTTGACCTAAAATGTTGAGTTCTAACTAATAAAGATGATAAAACAATAACATTTATTGGGCATTTATGTGCCACATTTGGTTCCAAAAGCTCTACATGAATTAATCTCCATGCTAACTTCATGAAGTTAGTACCATCATTATTCCCATATTACAGAAGAGGAATCTGAAGTGTATAAATCTTCTATTATTTGCCCCAGAGCCACAAAATTGGTGAGCAGAGAAGTCAGAAATTGAATTTGCAAATATTCCTGGTTGCAAATATCACTGTTTTTAAGAGCATCACAAGTTTCTGCAACTTAAGCCTGCTTCAAGTTTATATTGAAAATTATTAGTGCTTGATTCTCTTAAGTGTGTTCTTCCCATAGCTTGATGCTTGAAGATTATTTATTTAAATCATCAGATGGTATTGGATTCAACAACATCTCTTTTGGTTACCCTGTTACAATTTTTGTGATACTCATTCATATTTTTTGGCCTTTCTTCAATTTTTCTTTTTATGATAATGTTAAAAAAAGAAAGAATTTAAGTGTGACAGGCCATGAATGGCAATTAAAAGGTAATTGCCCATTAAGTGGCAAATCTGTGGAAACAAAGGTAAACTGGTTGCTTAGGGCTGGGGATAGTGGGCACAGAGATTGGGAAGTGGCAGCCAATGGGTATGAGGTTTCTTTTGGGGAGATAAAATGTTATAAAATTAGATTGAAGTGATGGTGGCATAACTCTATGAATATACTAGAAAACATTGAGTCGTATACTGTGAGTGAATTGTATACTATGTGGATTATATCTCGATGAAGCCATTTCTTTTTAAAAAGGACCCTCTTCCCAACCTCACACCATGGACTGAGAAGAAACATAGCAGGTTTCTAATTTTATTTGGTGTAAATAATTTTTATCTTTAATTGAATAAGAATAAACCACTCATTCCAACCCTTGCAGTCAATTAGATACACATGTCTTTTGTTTATCTGATTTTGTTTTGTCTCTGTTAAATGAATACCTTTCATGTTGTGACAGACATTAGAACACCCATACTAGGAGTCACTATTACTCAGAAGTCTCCAAGTTGTTAGGTCAAATGGCATGAAATTGCCCAGCCTGACCCTGAGATGTAATGGCGTTGGCGAACCGGCTTAAGATGAAATACATGCTTCATGAAAGGAAACAAAACAAAAACCTCAAATTATTTTCCTACTCAAATCCCATGTTTTTAAACACACATGAGTGAATCTTGACATATTTTTATCCTTCTCATCCAGAAAACTTTAAAACTAGGGACATGTTTTAGTTTTTCAAGCTTTAAAAGTTTCATAGTTCTAGAATGTCATCTTAGTGATATGAGTGTTCTCTGGGCAGAATTTAGGTTTAAATTTATACTGAGCTCAGATACATCTTTTCTGTGACCTCCTTATTGTTTTATACATGCTATTTTACCCTCCTCATTTCTCCTCTAAAATAATTATGTTCCCCTGGGAAAGTTGTTACTGTATATTTGGGTCACTACTTTGTATTACACAAATCTTATTTTCACACACATAAAAAGAGAACTTTGAAAACAAGTGAGGTAAAAGAACAAGTAATAATGTAACAAAGAGGGGTTAAGGGAAAGATTAGAGTTGGCTTGAGATATATCTGTTTACAGAAATGTGTCTATGTGAATGCATGTATACATGTGTGTCTATAATCGCCTAATTAAAAAAAAGATTATTTTGCAAACCTAATGAACTAATGGATGTAGGCATTGAGTATCAGTAGCTGCTACAATCACAAAGAGACAGTCAGACGTTTCATGCCTTCTGATAAAAGAATAAAATATGACTACAAAGTAGTCTTGCAAACCTCTATTTACTCCTAAAACAAAACTCCCTCAAATGAATCAGAATCTAACCAAACCTCTGGATTCAACTACCAGTTTACAGCAACAAAGAGGACAGAGAAACATGGTAATTTATACTATAAAAATGCAATCAGCCAAATCCGAAGCGTGGGAAGCTCTACAAGACAAACGATCTGATTTCATCTATATAAAATTGCAAGAAACAAATAAAATATGGCAGGAAAACATACAATCAGAAGAGACTTTGAGAAGGATCAGCCAGTTACAATGTATAGACTTTATTTTGATCTTGGTTCAAACAAACAAATTATAAAACAAAACAAAGCAACAATTACAACAACCAAACCCATTTGTGATACTTTTGAGCCAATTTGAGCCCTGAAAAAACACTGGATACTTGTTGATCCACTAATATTCAATTTTTATGTGTAATAATGGCATTATGGTCATGCCATATTGCAATATTAAGGCTAAAAAAATCTGATGCATTGGATTGCTTCAAAATAATATGGCAGGGATGTAGTACTTATGTACCCCCTGAGTATATTGTACAGGTAAAACTGTAAAGAAGCCTTGAACGTCGCTTAACAGGTTTATTGCTGGTTGTGATACAGGCATGACAATTCTGAAACCATTTGGTGTGTGCTATAGGGTTGAGCAAATGAGTAGACACATGGATGTTGTTGGGAACCAGGATTGTCACTGTGAATGAAAGGTGAGATTAAAACGTGGTTTGGAGGAAGGAGAGGAAGTATCTTACGATGGTGACTAGTAATTAGAGGCATGAGATATAAACTTACGATTTTCTAAAAAGTTTTATTTCTTCTCTGTCCATTAAAAGAGCTTAGATGTAATGATACCCTAATAGCAAAATACACATTCAGTACTCAGATTTTGTCTTCCGGATGCCCTTTTCCATGAAAGAACCTAGAATGTTTTAGAGAAATGGCTGATTCCAAGGCTGAAGCAGGGAAAGTATAAGGTGAGTCTGAAACATTTCATGGGGCTCAAAGAAAGTAAGAAGTATTAAATATAAACATAACACCAAACAGAAAACAAATAAACAAACAAAACCTAGAATGAATGGTAGCGTGTGAAAAGACACAAACAAAACCTGGATAATTTGAATATTAAAATGAATAATGACAGTAATAAAGTATAACACATTCAATTTAAAAAATCTGAGTTCACTTTGATTATCAAAAATACATAAATTATATAATTAAAAATGGGATAAAAGAAAAGCTCTTCTTTAGAGCATGACTAATAATTATAGAAGGAATGATAAAGTCAGGAAATCACTATTTTGTAATCATCATAATAATAGTCTATTTAGGGAAGAATCATCTGTGGATGCTTAAACTATTAATTGAAAGTTTGTTGGGGAATAGGATATTTATCTCTTCCCAGATTATTTAATTATTAAAAAGAGGGGAAAAGATACCTTTATAGTGGAAAAATTTGGTAAATATCACCTTAATCAAGTGATCAAAATTAGCAACACCAAATTGTGGGACAACGTGACACCATGGGCCTCCCTATGGAAAACACTGGGAAGTACACAACATCACTTCTGTAGTATTTCCGTCAAAAAGGAATTAGTTGAAGTTAACCGTGAAGAAACAATTAGGCAAATTAAAATTAAGAGATATCCTCTCAAAATATGTCAATGTCATGAAAACCATAAAAACTAAGGAATCATTCTAGATTAAAGGAGATAAGGAAATAGGACAAACGGAATGTAATGTGTAGTCCCGAGTCAGAAAAATAAAAAGTCATATTTTCTACAACTTTCTCTCAAAATAATTCAGGGGATTATACCAATATGAGTTGGTAATTATTGAAGCTTAGTAATAGGTAAAATATATTCATAATTCTACTTTTTCTACTTTTTACATGTTTAAAAATTTTCATAAGGATAAGAAAAAAGTTGAATTGTAAAGCATTTAATGCAATGCCTTAAAAATACTTATTAAAAAGTAGCTAATAGCAGGAAAAATGTTTCCTTTTAATAGGTTTTTTGTTGTTGTTGTTACTACTTCAAATCTAACACCAGGAATAAAAACAATTCCAATTCGCATGAAGCACAGGGGCTACTTGTACCTAAAAATAAGAAAAAGAAGCAGATCAGAAAAGTAGGGAAAAATCAGATCCCAAAGACTATCACTTGTAGCTTAGTGAAGGCTGAGACCTGGGTTCATTATTTATGAAATTGTGGGAGCTAATCCTCTTTTGATCTCAAAAAATGAAATTCGATTTAGAATTTTTTTGCTTAGGAAGAAATCAAAATCACGAGATGCCAATCATTCTAATTAAGTTCTGTGAAATGGAATCCCAGATGAAACCTGTTTTATTTTTCCCCCATTTATGTTATTTCTGAGACTGGTCATGCTAAATAAAAGCACATCACTCAGTCAGCAGTCTAAGTTGGGGAGGCTCAATTCCAGTAAAAAGCTCAGGTAACAAAAGGGCATAGAGACCAAGCCAAGTATAGCTAAGGGGTAGCTGAAATTATACGCTGGACTTTATGATCACTCTAATGCATAGTAAGTAGGATGTTTTCCTTAACTTTGAGGCCCAAGACATCTACAGCATCACTTTGTCTGGGATGTCATACTTATTTCTCCCAAGGAAATAGAGACCTTCTCTTCTCTCTCATCTTGCAACACTCAGATCTTTCTGCTTCTCCTTACAGCAAAACTCCTCCAAAGTCACCCCATCTTCTCTTCCTTTCTGAAATTACTTCAATCACACTTTAAATATTGTAACATCATCTACACCAGAGGTCAGTGACCTGTGGCCCATGAACCAATCCAGCCCACTATGTGTTTCTGCAAATAAGGTTTTATTCGAGGATAACCATGCTCATTCTATATGTACTACCTATGACTAGTGCTACAGCAGCAGAATTGAGTATTTGCAAAAAAGATCAGATGGCCTGCAAAGCCTAAAATATTTACTCTCTGGCCTTTTACAGAAAAAGTTTTCTGGCTACTGATCTAAACCGCTTTATTCAGGGTCACCAATGAACTTCGTGTTGCCCAATCAAATGTTGATTCTCAGGTCTCATCTTACTCTGTTGATCTTCCCATTAGACATAGTTCATCATATCTTTCTTCCTGAAACGCTTGCTTCCTTGAACTCTGGCACACCTCCACATTTTCATTGCCATCCTACCCCATATAGCATTTGTCCTCAGTCTGTTTTGCTGATCCCTCTTGATCTTCCTGGTGGTTAAAAATTGGGGGTACTTGGACTCAGTTTTTGAGTCTCCTTTCCCTCCCTTCCCAGCTTGAAGCTTTCCCTGTCTCCAGCTTGAAACTTTACCAGAGTTCCAGACTCATATATCCAATTAATGCGTACTCACTATCTTTACTTAGATATCTACTACATACAGCCTTCAAACCAAACACATGGTCTTCTCTGCAAACTCTCAACAAACAAACAAATAAACAAACACCAAGCAAGCAAACAAAAACCTTGGTCCTCTCTCAGTCTTCTTCAACTTAGGAAATTCTAACTCTTCCAGTTACCCAGGCTGCAAACTTGTAGGGACTCCTCTCTTTCTCTCACACCCAACTTCCAATCGGTTAATAAATCCTGTGTTTTCAGCTTTAAAATGCACCTGTAATCCGACCACCCCTCACCATCTCCACCAGTACCACCCCAGTCCAAGTCACCACCATCTCTTGCCTGGAGCATGATATTGACCTCAGCTGGTGTCCCTGCTTCCACCTATTCCTGTTGCACTTTATTCTCCTTACAGCAGCCAGGGTGATCTTTTAAAATTGTAATTCAGATCATGTCATTCTGCTCGAGATCCTCCAGTGGCTTAGCCCACCTACATATCAGCATAAAACTCAATAAATATTTGTTGAATGAATACATGGCTGGAACTCCTTTAGTGCTCTGCCCATAATCTGGCATGTATTGCTACTCTATCTTTGATCTCTTACTTGCCACTGTGCCTTCTATTAAGCTCTGCACCACTGCCTCCTTAAGCCACACTGGCCTTGTTGCTTTTCCTTGAATCTTTAAATTCAAGATTTCCTTGAATCTTGATTCAGGGACTTTGCTCTTGCTGTTCCCTCTGCTTGTAATCTTCTTCCCTTAGAAGGCTGATTCCTTAACTCATTCAGAGTTCTACTCACATATCCCTTATCAGTGTATGGAGCTGTTCTTACTGACAGACTCTATCTAATAATTGCACTGGCACCTATGACCTAGAGAAGCTGAACAAATAATATTCAATCTAAAGGGAATGTGATGTTTTCCAGTGTTAAACAATAAAGTCGAGGTATCAAAGCAGAATGTTTCTATGCACTCAAACCCCATGTTTCCTAGGACTTTCTACCATAAATCCTTGTCTGGTTTAATGAACTAAAGAGGTCTGATCTTGCCTCATTAGGGTCTGCCTACCACGGCTCCTGCCACCTGGCCGCTGTGGATTAAAGACTAGTCACATCATAAAGCTGCCCTGGCAGGTATTAACAGGAACTCAGAGCTGAAGCAAATAAAACTGCTATTTGAGTTTCACTTTAAGTCCTAATTATTTATGTATAGACTAACCAAAATGAATTGTACTGATAATTATAATTTTTTAAAACAGTATTGAATAGAAGTTTCGTATTAACCAGAAACACTCAACTAAATGACACACTAGATTATTTATTGTAAACCGCAGATTTAGTTTATGCCAGCTCTACCACCATCCCAGGATCCAGGAGCTGTCCTAGCTCTATTCCCAAATTACCCCTCTGCCGGGCTCCTAGGTATTTACCTGAGGCTATTTCAGAAACACTGACTGACTACGTCCGACAAGATGAAGGAACAATAGCCATGTTTATGGCTGTTTTATAGGTTGAACTGCATATTTCTTATTTTTTTTTTACACAATATCCTCAAATTTGTATAGATTTTCTAGTTAAACAAATGATTCCTGTCAACCTTGCCCCAGATTGCAGAGACATCCAGTTCACTGTCCTTAGCCCTTAGTGATGAGGTAAGAACTCTAAAGGCTTCTGGGTGGAGCTCCCTGCCTACAAGTGCCTATGCTTGAAAAGGATGTCTCCTGAAGTTGAGCAGGGCACAGACTATGTGGCAGCCCTGTACTACCCTACAGAAAAGGAATTTTATTGCAAGGATACTAGAAAATCTCATCAAATCTGAGGAATTGTAGAACAACCAAACGAGATAGGTCACATGCAGCTAGACCACATGAAGAACTAGAACAGAAAATTCAAATGCAATCAGGACACTCCCTCTATCTCATGGCATGTTTGCTTTACTTTTCTCTCCCTACTGATCAGACCCTTTTACATGGTGGCAAACACAGTTACCACTGAATCCTAAGCTCTCTTTCTTACAGTTTCTAAACCAGTGACTGACTCTGGCACTCTTTGCGTTCAAGCTAAAAGATCTCAGGGAAGATCTCTGATGTGCTCAGAACGGACTCGATGTTCAGCTCTGTGTCATCTAATTATGACAGTGGTGGCAGTGGGCAGGGTCTATGTGGACATAAAAATTACTTCGCCGTGGTAGAGGTGTGGTCTGTTGGGGTGGGGGAGGTATAGAGAGAGGTATTCTCCAAAGAATGCCACACTATTATCAGAAAAACCTGAGATATCAAGCAGAGAATACACTGAGTGCTTGCCATGCTTTTGTTTGTCTATTTCAGAATTCTAATTGACAAAAACAATGTAATTTTGGACTGCTCTTCCACTCCACTTCATGTCTACCCTGCTGAAGTACTCTATCTTCAAAACAGCTTAAGGGTCATCTCATTTTCTCAACTTGAAGTGGAGTTAGTATACTTTTCTTAAGTTGTCATAGAACTCTATAAAATCTGTTTTTACCCATACCATATACTTACTATGACATGTTATATTATTCTGGGTCTGCTGCTATTAAAGAGAAAGCTTGGTGAGGTTAGAAATGGTTGTACCTATTTATTAACATAGCTATAATAACCATGGCTCTCCCCAAAGCAATATTTCCAGCTTAGGCTGCTTTCCTGAACCTCACTCCCACAAGCCCAACCTCTCACTCATGCCCACCTGGATTTCCCATAGCTAAAACTGCTTCAACAAATGCTATGGAGTAACCTGGAAAAGAATAAACTGACTCAATTCACACGAAACACCAAAATTATTAAGGGATAGATTACAGATCTAAACACACAGGCTTAAACTGTAAAATTATAGAAGAAAATGTACAATATAGTTATCATTTGAGGTAGGCAAAGATTTATGGATAGAATGTAGAAAGCACAAATGATAAATTTAAAAGTTGCTAAATTGGACGTCAGCCCAAGTTAAAAATGTCTGTTCTTCAAAAGAGGTCATTTAAAAAATAAAAAGACAAGTCACAAAGTGGGAAATAATGTTTGCAATATATATATCTGACAGTTTTTATTCAAAATATTTTTAAAGTCCTACAATTGAACAATAAATAGAAAAATCAATAAAAAATGAGCTAGAGACTTGACTGGATATTTAACATAAGTAATATGTAAGTGATCAGAAAGCATATGAAAAACATCATTAGTCATCGGGGACATGCAAATTAAAGTCAAAGTTGACTTGATAACCCACTAGAGTAGCTAAAATTAAAGACTGACAATACTAAGTGTTAGTAAGATGTGGAGCCCTTGCAACTCTCATTTAAATTGGTGGGAATGCAGCATGATACAGTCACTTTGAAAAATAGTTTGGTATCTTCTTGTAAGTGTAAACATATAACTAATCTATGACTCAGAAATTCACTCCTAGAAAATTACGTAAGAGAAAAACATATGTCCACAAAAAGATATCTTTACAAGACTGTTCACAATTACCTCGAACTGGAAACTACCCTAATATCCATCAATAGGTAAATTAATATATTGTGATATAGTCATACAATGAAATGCTACTCAACAATAAAAAGGACTGAACTATTGATGCAGGAAACAACATGGATGGACCATAAAAGCACTATAGAAGGCAGACACAAAAGAATACATATAGGTAATTCCAACGACAGTGAGTCCTAGAACAGGCAAAACTAAGCTATGTCGGTAGAAATCAAATCAGTGGAAGAGTTAAGAAGGATGTCTAATCCATATATTATCATGGTTGTAACCATGACACCTCCCAAAACTGTATTTCCAGCCCATGCTACTCTCCTAAATATGTATAGATTAATCTTCTATATCTTGTCTCAGAAGGTGGTTTTAGAAACTCTTTTCTCTTTGTCCATCTCACGAACACTTAGCATTTTTAAGGGTATGCTTAGGTGTTCTACCCAATGTTGTCACAGTGAATGCCACTTATTTTTATATATTTCTCTCCTGTCACGTTATGATCTAATAGCAGGTAACATATTACTTTCATTTTGGTATCTCTGGGATTTAGAGCATGACAGGTACTCAATATTCACTGAATGAACGCAGGAACCAAAGTGTTGAGCAATGATTTCCATCATGAGTATGGAGAGAAAATTCAGGCAAAGCAAAACAAAACAAACACAACAAAATAACTGAACATCTGGTGAAAGGTGGGAGAAGTAATGGAAGAATAAGAACCAACCGGCCAGGCATAGTGACTCATGCCTGTAATCCCAGCACTTTGGGAGGCCAAGGCAGGTGGATCACCTGAGCTCAGGAATTTGAGATCAGCCTGACCAATATGTCGAAACCCCCAAAAATACAACAATTAGCTGGGTGTGGTGGCATGTGCCTGTAGTCCCAGCTACTTGGGAGGCTGAGACAGGAGAATTACTTGAATCCAGGAGGTGGAGCTTGCAGTGAGCTGAGATCACGCAATTGCACTCCAGCCTGGGCAACACAGCGAGACTCCATCTCAAAACAAAACAAAACAAAACAAAACAAAACAAAAACCAAACCCACATAAGTAGTTTATTTTTATTGCATTTCTCTGTAGTTATCTCTCAGATTTGTTTTCTTCATGAATTTAATCTCATAATTTTTATGCTCAATGATCTAATTTACTTCTAGTTGCCTTTTATTACTAGTAATAAAAATGAGGTAGCTTAGCTATTTGCTTGTATGCATTTTTTCATAGTGTCACATTTTCAGCTCTGTGTCCACAATTCAACAATGGAAAAGTTTTAAAGATTTCTAGTAGCATTCATAACTCCAATAAAATCTATCATTTAATTTTTCTTTTCTAACTTTTTTCCAAGTTAACCTTTATTCCCTTTCCTAACTAAAGCTTAATTTATTAAAAAAAAAAAAAACAACTTTTTCCATTAACAAAGGGAAGCATTCCCTTTTTAGAAAAAATTCAAAGGGAATTGAGGAAAAAGTTATAATCTTACTACAGAGATACAAATATCCCTGAGTATTATTATTTCTTTGTTTTTAAAAAATGTATCCTATTTAAATTTAGTTGTATTATACTTTTCTATATAATTTTAAATTCTGATTTTTAAGTTTACTATTTAACATAATGAAGTGCTACGGGCATAGATTTCGGAATTTGGCTGTATGACTTTAGAAATATTATTTAATCCCTGAGCCTCACTTTAGGTATTTAAATGTGATAACATATTAATAGGTCTCACCATAGTTGCTGACACTATAGTTCAATAAACAGAAGCCAATTATTTTAATAGTAATAGACGCAGTTTCCCAATTATTAGAAAATCTTTGAAGCATCAGTTTTAATGAACATATAATAATGAAATGAAATTAAAACTCAGTAACGGAAAGGAATTTGGAAAATTCTGGAATGTATGGAAATTAACACTCTCCTAACTAACCAATGAATCAAAGAAGAAATCACAAGAGAAAATGAAACCACTTTTAGACAAATGAGAATGAAGACACAAGATACCAAAATTTATAGGATGTAGCTAACACAGTACTTAGAGAAAAACTTACAGCCATATATGTCTATATTTAAAAAAGATCCAAAGGAATAATCTAATCTTCTACCTGGAAAAGTAAGACCAAACTAAATCTAAAGCAAGGAGAAAAAAAGCAATAATAAAGATTAGAACAGAAATTATTGAGAGAATTTTAAAAATTGAAAAAATTAACAAAAGTGGGGAAGAAAAATCTTTTTTGAAAAGATTGATAAAATTGATAAACCTTAGCTAGATTGATCAAGAAAAAAAAAGAGAGACGATTTACACTGCAAACATTAGGAATAAAAGAAGAGATATTATTACTGACCTTACACAAATAAGATTTAAAAGGGAATACTATGAACAATTATATGCCAGTAAATCAGTTAACTTAGATAAGATGGACTAATTCCTAGAAAGACACAAACTACCAAAATTGAATCAAGAAAAAATTAAAAGGCTGAATAGATCTATAATAAGTAAAGAGATTGAATCAGTAACTTAAAAAATTAGCCACACAGAAGCCCATGCCTAGATGGCTTTCCTGGTGAATTCTACTAAACATCATTTAAAAAAGAAGGAAAGCCAATTCTCACAAAGTTTTCTAAAAGATAGAAGAGGAGACATTTCCCAACTTATTCTATGAGGCCAGTATTACCTAGATACCGAAATTTGAGAAAGATATCACAAGTAAAGAAGACTGCAAACCAAGGCGTCTTCTAAACATAATGACAAAATAATATTTCAAGTGAATTTACCACAGTGGCTTAACATTCTTATATTGTTTGTTGTTTTCTATTTTCTTTGTACTCTATATTGCAATGAATATACCATTCAGTGCATTTTGGATTCTTATCTTGGGATAGATTTCCAAAGGTTAAAGTATTGGGTTAAAAATTATGAATAGTTTGAAAGTTTTGACATAACTGCCAAATTGCTTTCAAATAATCTGTACTAATTGACATTTCCACCAGCAACCATTTATTCTTAATTAATAACTGGTCCATAGAATGTATGATGATTGCTTTTTTTTCCCCTTTCAACATTCTCTACGCTCTCCATATTACTTCCTCATAATGTAAGAAGTCTTCCTGCTCTCAAACATCAGACTCCAAGTTCTCCAGGTTTGGGACTCGGACTGGCTCTCCTTGCTCCTCAGCTTGCAGACTGCCTATTGGGGTATCTTGGGATCTTGTGAGTTAATACTTAATAAGCTCCCCTATATATCATATCATATCATATCATATCATATCATATATTATATTATATTATATTATATTATATATATTCCTATTAGTTCCTATATATAGAGGAACTAATATATTTATCATATATATGAGATAAATACATAGGATATAAAAACTAATAGGATATATATATATCCCGACTAATACAACAGTCAAGAGCTTTGCTTAATTCCTTTTGCTGATAGAATAACCTCCCTATCTTGCTCCCTATTCTACTTGGCGAATAATGATCTATTCTTTAATATTAAGCTCACATGTCCCCTCTTGCTTGCCTATCCTCCCCTCCATAGCAGAACTTATCCTGCCTTCCTCATGCCCCTTCAGTACTTTGCATGCATTTGTCACATTGCCTTAGTAACTTGGAAATCTCTGTCATTGAATTGTGAGGTTCTTTAGAGTTTATTGTAGCCCCAGTTCCTAGCACAGTGCCTGGATTATGCATGTATTCAGTATATATTTGGTGCATGAATAAATGGATGTAACTATCCAGGACAGAGGATCCTAGAGTAATTAGGCAAGCCTTCTAACAAGGTGCCATCATTCTAAACACAGGGCTTTGGCAGACTAGGTTAAGTATTAATTTATTTGCTAGGATTCAAAGTATTCCAGCATGGATATCAACATGACCTTGAATTGGGAGTATGAGTGAAATATCAGAGAATCAAATCCCAAAGATGATGCTGCTGCACTGTATCATCCACCACAGCTACATTTCTTCCAACATCCATTCTGCCTTGCAAACATCAAACTTTGCGTGGTCACTGCGTCATAGGTCCAGCTTCTGGAAAAAACTGAAACAGCTTTCTTCAGGTTCATTAAAGCTGATGGAGCTTTTATGCTACTATCAGCTAGGGGGTTACTCGTTCATTTATTTATTTATTTATTTTATTTACTAATTAACTTATAATTATTCATTATTCCTTTATTAATTAATAGATTTATTTATTGAATGTCTGTATGTCTCACTATGTGTCAAGCCTTCCACTGAGCCCTTAGCAATTTTGTCTTCATTTAGATATTCAAGTTTAGAACTAGTGCAAGAGATGATAAAATATAGATTCTGAAAGTGTGTCATTTTCTTTGCCAATTTGTGCATCATTTTGTGTGGTAGATGCCACAGGAAATTGCCAGGCTTTGTGCCTCCAATTAACTATTTCATATGCCTAAAATTGTATAGCATTTCATCATTAAGTTTCAAAATACTATGGCTTACACAACAACTCAAAGGGTCAGAAAGCAAAACAAAACAAAGTAAAAAATAAAAAACCTTTATTCCCTACTTTGCTCACTTTAAAGATATTCTCACCAGTTGTACATGTTGACATTATTTTTAAATTTTCATATGTTAGAGAAATGGGGCTCAGAACATATGTTGTTGGTCACATTGCTAATTTCTTGATTTCTGTATATTTTTTTTTCTGTTTTTCTTTTCTTTTTTTTTTTTTTTTGATATTTTCTAAAATTCAAAGATTCTTGTCAATGCCTAGAGAGCTAACTAATCCCGCATGATATGGCCATCAGCCCACAAGGGCCATAGTAGGTTATAGCAGTAAGCGCTGGCAGGAAAAGTTCTAGGGCCCATAGGTGGAAGTCTGACTAACTGATAAGTGTTGGGCAGGAAGAATGGCTTTCAGGATCCAGTGAAGCCAACCAAAGTCCACAGGGAGCCAAGAATCAGACTGAGAATGAGGAGACCTGGTTCTCCAGTGCAATTTGAACAAGTCATTCATATTTCTGGGCCTGCTTCTTCATATATAAAAGATGGTACGTAGACCAGCTGATCACTGAGGATCTCTGAGGTTTCTTTCATCTCCACCATTCTCAAATCCTGAAATCTCATTCAAGGTCAAGCTAAAAGATAAATTTCTTTTTACCCTTTTCTATTTTAGCATTCTCTAAATGCATTGATAATTGAGGGTACTATTTTGTTTCTGTGATTGTTTCCCCCCAAATACAGAGATTGACATAACAGTTAATAAAATCCTAATGTGAGTGAAAATTCTGTCTGGGTTATCTTTAATGAACTTAGTTGAGCACCCACTAAGTACATATCACCACATTAGGCCCCTTCTTTGACTATCCTGATCCTCTCCTTCCTTTAACCACAGTTATTCAGTTGGGACTTAAGGGTTCTCTAATTGCTCTATTGATGCTAGTTTTTTGTTTCATCTTCAGCTTAACCCTGTAAGGGCAGTATTTTATCTTAAAATTTTCTTTTGCACTCTTCAAGGTGCCCCAGAATAATGTATGGAACCAAATAGATAAAGGGTACTTGTCAGTAATAATAGCATTTGTCAATAACATTTGTTAAATGCTTACTTATACAGCGGATACTTTTATAAGTGCTTTACATTGATTAATCATTCTAAGTGCTTTCCACATATCAACTCCTATTAAGTGGCTACAAACAGTGTTCACAACTTACACATAAGGAAACTGAGCTAGAGAAAGGTTGAGTCACTTGCCCAAGGGTTTACATAACTAGGAGTCATGAGCCAAGATTCATAGGCAAGCAGTTTGGCTCCAGAGTTGAGCTCTTATCTATTATATGATACTACCTTTTCTGTGATTGCTTGCAAAGATTCCAAGTGTGCATTCTACTCTGCTCTCAGTGGATAGCCACAATAACTATTGCTGAGAACTTCTCCAGGAAAATTACTTCCTATAAAATTTTATACCTTATTTCTAAAATATAATCTCTCTTGCTTTATTTTTTTCAAGTGGTTCAAGCAATGAGATTTCAGTGATCAATCCCTAAGGGCTATGACACTACTGAATACTTTTGATGGGTATGAAGTAATATGTTCATTTGCAGGGAGCAGGTCCCTCCTCAATTTCATTTCTTCATTCCCAGGAATGCCACTTCTTCTGTAGCTTCCCCAAGGGCTCCTCTCCTCTTCTGGTAATCTCTCAGACTACTCTTTACTGGCTGGTCTTACATACCTATCCTAAAGGTTATGTGACTCCATGGGGCTGGCACAAAAGCTATAAGCTGATTTACCCTTACCTGTGTAAGGAAATTACTCTCACTGAGATCCATGCATTGATTACATCAATTTAAAGTTACAGGATCCCATCTTTTCCTGTTTCCATTGCTGTCTCCCCAGTACTTCTGAAGTTACCCATTTCTCATGAACTTTCTCCTGTTAGAAGGCTTTCCCAATTACTGTAGGATCCTCTGTCCCAGATAGTTACATCCATTTATTCATGTACCAAATACATTTTGAGCACATGAATAACCCAGGCACCGTGCTAGGAACTGGGACTACAATAAACTCTAAAGAACCTCACAATTCAATGACAGAGATTTCTAGATTTCTAAGTTACTAAGGCAATGTGACAGTGCATGCAAAGTACTGAAGGGGCATGAGGAAGGCAGGATAAGTTCTGCTATGGAGGGGAGGATAGGCAAGCAAGGGGGCACATGTGAGCTTCATATTAAAGAATAGATCATTATTCACCAAGTAGAATAGGGAGTAAGATAGGGAGGTATTCTGCCAGCGAAAGGAATTAAGCAGAGCTCTTGACTTGTATCAGTCAGAATTCTCTGGAGGGACAGAACTAATAGGATATATATATACACACACACACCCCCCATATATATATAGAACTAATAGGATATATATGTACACACACACACACACATATATATATGGGAGTTTATTAACTCACAAGACCACAAGGTCTCACAATAGGCCATCTGTAAGCTGAGGAGCAAAGACAGCCAGTCCAAGTCCCAAAACTGAAGAACTTGGAGTCCGATGTTCAAGAGTAGGAAGCATCCAGCATGGGAGAAGGATGTGGTCTGGGAGGCTAGGCCAGTCTAGTCTTTTCACATTTTTCTACCTGCTTTATATTCTAGCCATGATGGCAGCTGATTAGATGGTGCCCACCTAGATTAAGGGTGGGTCTGCCTTTCCCAGCCCACTGATTCAAATGTGAATCTCCTTTGGCAACATCCTCACAGATACATCCAGGATCAATAGTTTGCATCCTTCCATCCAATCAAGTTGACATTCAGTATTAACCATCACAAGTCCACCCCTTGTCAACTTGAACCCATACACATCTCCTGAGATTATATATAATCTTCAAATAAAGACAGTAATAAGGTCATAATTACACCTAACATAATATAACTATTCTTTGTACAACTGGAAATGCACCAATCTCCAACCCAAATACTATTAAAGTTAACAATACTTCTATGCTGATATGAAGTCAATAAATCTTATGTCACATGATAAAGGAAAAAGGAAATAAAATGAAGATATTTTCTTGTACAAGTGCATACATGCACAAATATGTTTTTAACAAAAGGAGGAGGAAATCCTTATGACAATTACAGTCTTAGTTTCTGCAACTGCTCATGTAGTCATAGCTGGTATTGATGACTATCTTCTTCTACTACCCATTCAGTATTCCATTTGCCTTCAGCAAGCACCTCAGCAGGTCGTGGTTTTTCTCCTGGTAGAGTGACCTAAACCTTCATTCCTGAAGGGCCTGGGCTATCCTTTCCTATATTGGGTTATTGTAGTTTCCCATTGACCTGAGTCACAGGGCATAGTAATACTAAGATACACCCTAATGAATCTCCTGTATTCCATGCATACTTTTCCTTACCTCCATTATGGAGTAGTAGACTGATTTCATCTTGACAGCCAACACTGTAACTCTCTTTTTAGCCTGTTGACTTAAAAGTAGGAGGGGCCCAAAGTGTCCAGGTAGCAATCTTAACTTCCTGTTTAATGGAATTGTTGTTGTGTCTCCTGGTGGCAGCGTTCGTCCCTCTGGAGTTAAGACTACCCAGGCCAGCAGACTATCTAGGCCAGCAGAATGTAATGTTGTGGGAACAGGAAGCAAAAAATTTGCTAGTGGATCACTAGGGGTGATGGTGAGTGGTGCCATTTCCACTTCCACCCCTTGATTCCTGGACCCATGAATCCTGGCTATGGGAGAAAAGTATCATGTATTGGAAGCTGATTCAGAGCGTACACGGCCTTCTGGAGAACTCTGCCCCAGTCCTGCAAAGTATTATCACCTAGCTGGAGTTGTAATTGTGACTTACAAAGCCATTTCACCATTCTGTCAATCCAGTTGCTTCAGGATGATGGGGAACATAGTAAGACCAGTGAATTCCATGAGCATGAGCCCACTGCTGCATTTCTTTAGCTGTAAAGTGAGTGCCTTGATCAGTGGCAATGCTGTGTGGGGTGTGCATACCAAAGTGTGTACAATGACAGTGGATAGCGCATTTCGTGAATCCACAGATGGTAGTTTTGGCAGAAGCACTGCGTGCAGGATAGGCAAGCCCATATCCGGAGTAAATGTCTATTTCAGTGAGGACAAACCTCTGCCCTTTCTGTGACGGAAGAGGTGCAATATAATCAACCTGCCACCAGGTAGCTGGCTGATCACCCCGAGGAATGGTGCCATATTGAGGGCTCAGTGTTGGTCTCTGCTGCTGGCAAACTGTGCACTCAGCAGTGGCTGTAGCCAGGACAGCCCTGGTGAGTGGAAATCCATGTTGCTGAGCCCATGTGTAACCTACATCCCTGCCACCATGGCCACATTGTTCATGGGCCCATTGGGCAATGACAGGGGTGGCTGGGGAAAGAGGCTGAATGGTGTCCACAGAGCAGGTCATCCTATCCACTTGATGATTAAAATCCTCCTCTGCTGAGGTCACCCTTTGGTGAGCACTTACATGGGATACAAATATCTTCATGGTTTTTGACCTCTCAGAGAGGTCCATCCACATACCCCTTCTCCAGATTTCTTTGTCACCAATTTTCCAATCATGCTTCTTCCAAGAATGTTTCCTGACCATCCAGCCAAACAATTGGCTACAGCCCATGCATCAGTATATAATTGCACATCTGGTCATTTCTGCTTCCATGCAAAGTGCACAACCAGGTGCACTTTTCTAAGTTCTGCCCACTGGGAAGATTTCTCTTCATCGCTGTCTTTCAGGGATGTCCTAGAAAGGGGCTGTAGTGCTGCAGCGGTCCACTTTTGGATGGTGCCTGGATATCATGCAGAACAATCTGTGAACCAGGATCCAGTCTTCTCTTCCTCTGTCAACTGATCAAAGGGAACTCCCCATGAAGCCATCAGTGCAGGCTGGGGGAGAGGAGGAAGGGTGGCAGGAGTGGAGACCATGGACATTTGAGGCACTTCATCACGTAACTCACTTGTGCCTTCAGGACCTACTCGAGACCAATCACGTATCTACCACTTCCATTTGCTGATGGAATGCTGCTGTGCAGGACCTGCTTTATGGCTAGATGGGTCAGGAAGTACCCAGTTCATGATAGGAGGTTCAGGTCACATAGCGACTTGATGACCCACAGTCAAATGTTCAGTTTCTACTAAAGCCCAGTAACAGGCCAAGAGCTGTCTCTCAAAAGGAGAATAGTTATCTTCAGAAGATGGCAGGGCCTTGCTCCAAAATCCTAGAGGCCTCCACTGTGATTCACCTATGTGGGCCTGCCAAAGGTTCCAAACAGCATCCCTATTTGCCACTGACACCTCAAGCACCATTGGATCTTCTGGGTCATATGGCCCAAGTGGTAGAGCATCTTGCACAGTAGCCTGGACCTATTGCAAAGCCTTCTCCTATTCTGGACCCCACTCTTTCAGATCACTCAATAAATGAGCCAGAGTAACACATCCAAATGAGGAATGTGTTGCCTCCAAAATCCAAATAGGCTCCCTAGGCATTGTGCCTCTTTCCTTGTTTAGGAGGGGCCAAATGCAGCAACTTATCCTTCACCTTAGAAGGAATATCTTCACAGGTCCACCACGGGACTCCTAGAAATTTTACTGAAGTAGAAGTTCCCCTGAATTTTAGTCAGATTTATTTCCCATCCTCTGGCAGGCAAATGTCTTGCCAATAAGACCAGTGTATTTGCTACTTTTTGCTCACTGGATCCAATCAGCATAATGTCATCAATGTAATGGACCAGTGTGATATCTTATAGAAGCAAAAAGCAACCAAGTTCTCTCTGAATCAGAATATGACACAAAGCTGGAGAGTTGATATACCCCTGAGGTAGAATAGTAAAGGTATATTGCTGGCTTTGCCAGCTGAAGGCAAATTGCTTCTGGTGGGCCTTATGGAAAGGAATGGAGACGATATTTGCCAAGTCAATGGCTGCATACCAGGTACCAGGAGATGTGTTAATTTGTTCAAGCAATGAAACTACATCTGGTACAGCAGCTGCAATTGGAGTCACCATTTGGTTAAGCTTATTTTAATCCACTGTCATTCTCCAAGATCCATCCACAGATCTCCAAGATCCATCCATTCTGCACAGGCCAAATAAAAGAGTTAAATGGGGATGTGGTGGGAATCACCACCCCTGCATCTTTTAAGTCCCTGATGGTGGCACTAATCTCCGTAATCCCTCCAGGGATGCGATATGTTTTTTATTTACTATTTTTCTCCATAGGGGCAACTCAAATGGCTTCCATTTGGCATTCCCACCATAATAGCCCTCACCCTACCAGTCAGGGAGCCAATGTGGGGATTCTGCCAGCTGCTAAGTATGTCTATGCCAATTATGCATTCTGGCACTGGGAAAATGACCACAGGATGAGTCCAGGGACTCACTGGACCCACTATAAGCCGAACCTGAGCTACAACTCCATTAATTACCTGACCTCCATAAGCCCCTACTTTAACTGGAGGACCACAATGCTGTTTTGGGTGCCCTGGAATCAATGTCAGCTCAGAGTCAGTGTCCAGTAGTCCTCAAAATGTCTGATCATTTTCCTTTCCCCAGTGCATGGTTACCCTGGTAAAAGCCTGGAGATCTTCTTGGGGAAGGATAGGAGAAAGATTCACTGAATAAACTGTGGGTAGTGTAGTGGGGTCCTTCCTCAAGGGGACCCAACCTTCCCTTCATTCAAAGGGTTCTGGGTCTGTCAATTGGCTGAAGTCTGGAAATTGATAGAGGGGCCATGATTCTCTGTTTTTATAATTCAAATTAGTCTTTTGTCCATTCAACCTAGAAGTTTTCTGCTTATGTAAATTGAGGGCCAGGCACAGTGGCTCACGCCTGTAATCCCAGCACTTTGGGAGGCTGAGGCGGGTGGATCACCTGAGTTCAGAAGTTTGAAACCAGCCTGGCCAGCCTGGCCAACATGGTGAAACCCCATCTCTAGTGAAAATACAAAAAATTAGTCGGGCATGGTGCTGGGTGCCTGTAACCCCAGCTACTCAGGAAGCTGAGAAAGGAGAATCACTTGAACGTGGGAGGCAGAGGTTGCAGTGAGCTGAGATTGTACCACTGTACTTCAGACTGGGCAACAAGAGCAAAACTCCATCTCAATAAATAAATACATAAATACAAACAAATAAAGTCAGAATGCAGTAGGTTTCCTATCAATTTCATTTCTAGGAACACTGTGATTAATTAGCCAATGACAGAGCTCTACATGAGTCAGACTATTCTGATTGCTGCTTTGCCTCTGCTGTCCATATGGTAGCTGCGCCCACCTTGCCTTTGACAGCTGAGTGCCGCCACTTGGCCCCGGACACCTTGGGATCCAATTATTTCCATTGTATTTAAATTTTATAGTTGAGTGACTGTGGTTCCCACTGTTGGATCTGACATACAGAGAAGAGTGATTACAGGGCTCTTCAAAGATGCAGGTGCTGCCCTCACAAATCTATTTCACAAGTCCTTAATCAAGGGTGTATCTTCTGGACTCTCCCAGCTTGGATGAGTAGGTCTAAAGTGACTAATCCACTCCACCATCCCAATCTCCCTAAGCCTTTGGATCCCTTTCACTACATTAAACCAAGGGAGATCAGGCATTTCCAGCTTGCTCACAGTGGGCTATCTTTTAATCCATATTTCAGCTAACCAAGCAAATAAACTATTAGAGCCTTTTTTAAGTCCCTGAGCTGCAACATTAAATGCAGAGTCCCTACTTAGTGGGCCCAAATCAATACATTCAGCCTGACTCAACTCTATGTTCCTTCCACCATTATCTCACACCCTTAATATCCATTCCCATACCTGTTCTCCAGATTTATGTTTATACTCAAAGCATTGATTTTTGAGTATAGTGCACCTCCTCATGGGTCACACTCTCAACCTCACCTCTAGGGACCCACCAGAAGTTTAGTCTAGTTATAGGGTCTACAAGCAAACAGGGCTGTTGGGGGTGGCTCCTGAGGAGAATCAACATTATCTTGCCTGGCAACTGCCTCAGGGGAGGCCATCACAGTTGCCTCAGGCAGCACAGGGTTTATCTCCTCACACAAAGTAGAAAGGCTGATGTCAGCATGGGTTGGGAGGGGATATTGACACTACTGGGGATGGGGAAGTTGTTTCTTCTGGCAAAAAAGGTTCATCAGAGTTTACAAATTTAGTGTCCTCAGCTTTATCAGGGTTCTCTCACATGTTTCTATTGTAAGTTGCAGGGTCTCATTGTTTTCCAATCAATGCCCTCACTTTAACCATAGACACCCGGCGAGACTGTGCATGCATCTTTCATTGCAGGTCAGCCACTCGCATGGCAAGAGCTTGGGCCTGTTTTTCCACAATTTCAGCTTTCTTCATGGGAGATGAGACTCTCACTCAGAGCAATCTTAGCAGATCTGAGGCTCAGTATCTCCTTCTGAAGCTGGGAGTTAGAATCCCTGAGTTCATCCTTTTCTTTCATCACTTCGTCTACTGAACTTAGGAGCAACCAACCAGCTTCATTATGTTCCCCGGTTCTCCACATATGATCAAAGGTATTATGTATAGAGTCTCTAAACTCCTTGCCTCTCACGAGTGGTGAATCAGGAATGTCAAATGCATTTATTTTGCATAACTCTTTAAACAGTTCATACCAAGGACTATTAAACAGTTCATGCCAAGGACTATCAATGTTCTCCATACTACTAGAAGTAGAGTCCTTAGCATTTTTGGGTCTAATCATACTAAGCAGCAACTCCAGAAAGTCCAAAACCAATGAAAGAACTCCATCCTTAATATTCTGCTCCTCTAAAATCACTCCTAGTACCAAAATCTGTATTAGTCAAGGTTCTGTAGAGGGACAGAACTAATAGGATATATATGTGTGTGTGTGCATGTGTGTGTGTATATATATGTATATATCCTATATATATATTTCTATAATCCCTCCAGGGATGTTATATTATTTATATTTATATATAATATATATATATAGGAGTTTATCAAGTATTAACTCACAAGATCACAAGGTCCCACAAAAGGCCATCTGCAAACTGAGGAACAAAGACAGCCAATCCGAGTCCCAAAACTAAAGAACATGGAGTCAAATGTTCGAGGGCAGAAAGCATCCAGCAGGGGAGAAAGATGTAGGCTGGGAGGCTAGGCCACTCTAGTCTTTTCACATTTTTCTGCTTGCTTTATATACTAGCCATGCTGGCAGTTGATTAAATGGTATCCACCCAGATTAAGGGTAGGTCTTTCTTTCCCAGCACACTGACTCAAATGCTAATCTTTTTTGGCAACGTCCTCACAGACACATCCAGGATCAATACTTTGCATCCTTCCCATCCAATCAAGTTGATGCTCAGTATTAACCATTGCAACTGTTCTTTGGTAACTCAAATTGTGTCTTTTTCCCAGTTAGAATATACATTCTTTTTTTTTTTTTTTTTTTTTTTTTTTTTTGAGTATAGAGTTCACTCTGTCGCCTGGTGGCTGGGAGTGCAGTGGTGTGATTTAGGCTCACTGCTGACTCCGCCTCCTGGGTTCACACCATTCTTCTACCTCAGCCTCCTGAATAGCTGGGACTACAGGTGCCCACCACCATGCCCGGCCTAATTTTTTTTTTTTTTTTTTTAAAGTAGATAGATACGGAGTTTCACCATGTTAGCCAGGATGGTCTCGATCTGCTGACCTCGTGATCCACCTGCCTTGGCCTCCCAAAGTGCTGGGATTACAGGCGTGAGCCACTGTGCCCAGCCAGAATATACATTCTTAATAATAATAATAGCAACTAATACTTACTGAGCTCTCTTCTGTGCCATTATCAGTACATACCTTCTTAAACTTTTTGCACTAATTATCTCATGGAATCCTCCCTACAATACTATGACATATACACACACAGGCAAACACATACATACAAACACAACACAAATACTTCTTTCTATATAAATCTACAATACAAATGAGAAAACTGAGGCTTAGAGAGATAACATAATTTTGCCTAGCTGGCAAATGGCAGGACTGGGATTCAAACTCAGCTGTCTTGGACTCCAAAGACCAAACTTCACTACTATTTTGTTTTCAGTTTGGATTCTTCCAGGGCTTAGCAGATGCTGAGTACACAGTAGTTGCCTAAGCAATGTTAGCTGAGGGAAGAATTGGTTAATAGCTGGTTGTCTCTAGTAGGGGAACAGATGCTGTGACCTATTACAGGCAGGAAGGGAGAGGTCAATGACTATTTCATAATATAGTTTGTTCAAATGTAGTCATGTGATGTTACAGAGTGAGGCCAGTGTGATTACGTGCTCCCAGGCATTTGTTAAGTGAGGAAAGTGCACAAGGCAGGGACAAGAGCCCAATCCTGGGGTCAGACAGGGCCAGGTACACTGCTTCTCTATTAGACACATTTTCTTTTTGAGAGTCCTTGCTAATAAGTTTGATTCAAATCACTGGCCGTCTGACCTTAGACTAGTTATTTAACTTTTTTAGGATTCATTTTCTTCATCTGCATCATGAATTTAATAATAATGCCTACTTCACATTGTCATCACCACTTGTAATGAGGCTCAGTGGTAACTTGCTCAAGGTCACAAATCTAGAACAGGAAAGTCCTAACTGGAACCCAAATCTCTCCACCTACGGAGCATATTTTCCTTCCTCTATCACAAGTTACTTTCAGAAATGCAGTAGCTACACGCCTACTTCAGAAGGCAAAATTCACAGTGCTTTTCCCTTTTTGACTACTCCTCATGGTACTCCACGGTACTCCATCTCTCAGACGTATGGTTCCCATCTCTTATGGCACTCCATCTTTCAAGCCATTTCTTTTGTCTAAGTCAAATTAACCTTGCTCACATTTCAAGACTGAATCAAGAAATATACCTTGTGAGTTAGTGTATGTTGTAAGTAATGGGTTATAGACAAAGAACATCCAGGTTGAATAGATTTATTTGGAACAGTTTCTACTTTTGATACAACTCCCCCTTAATATCCTGTTAAAAACTCACAAGGTATATTAGAGATGTCTTGGGAGAAAGTGCAAGCTGAAAGGGCTGAGAGATGTGAGATCCGGGCGTAAGTTTTGGTGCATCTCTTCATTCATCAATTATTTCTTGAGCGTGTAGTTTGGAGGCTCACACTAGGGGCTGGAATACAGCTGTGAACTAACACAGACAAGATACTTTGCTTATGGGGCTTAATGTCTAGTGAAGGCCAATAGGCAAATATTTAAGCTATAAATATGGTGCAAATCACAGGCAAGATTCCTGGCCCTGGCCTGGGTCCTCCTTATCTATGTGAGCTTAGGAAAGTCACTTTTGCTCCCTGAACATCAGCTTCCTCTTCTGTCCATCAGGGAGTTAAGTGAGATGACCCTCATGGTCCTTTACAGCATTCAGATTCTACACTAGGAAGATGTTCTTTCTTTCTACTTCCCCTCATTCCTTCCCCCACTCCCTCCTTCAGATAGGAGAGGTATTCAGCTTTACCCTCTTGGCTGATGACTCAGTTTCAGGAGCTGACAGTGTGCTCTTTACCCCCCACCATCTGATGTCACTCCAGACTCAGAGCATAAGAGGTCACTTGCAGCATTCATGTCCGAGGAGTGATTAAGGGCAAACCAATAAATCAAGTGTAATCATAAACAGAATTCATTATAATGTTGTGACTGATTGAATAATTCTCACTTCCTGCTTCAATGAAAGGAGGGGGAACTTGCAAATAGAGGCAAATCCATTACAGCTGAGACTCCCAGCCTCATTTTAGCAGGATGCGTCATGAGGATTAGGACTCTCACTAGGGAGTTTGGTCATGCAGCAGGAGAGTGGAGGGGTGGGATGAGAACACAGGCCCCTTGTTTTGTGTCTCAGGCTCTTCGGTATATCCCTCACCGTGTCTTCCATCTAAACATTTCCCTGAGGTACCTTTCAGATGCTAAATGCAAGTGGATTGTGTTTTCTGTGACAAGCAGGGCCAGTCAGAGGAGTCAATCACATTTATAATGTGAGAGCATGTGAGTGGCTCAAAGGTTTCTGAACCATCCATTTTTTTTGGAAGAGAAAAATCAAACATTGCTTGCTAAACTTGGAATACTAGCTGATAAAAGTATATATCCCCACTTGGCTGGGATTTAAATTCCTCTAAGATTTTAGAGATAGAAGCCATGAAGATACATAAACACACTTCAAGGAAATAAATACCTCAAACTGCCCCCCAATACTACGTTTTGAGAAAAAAAAAACCCTCTCTGTCTTCCTCTCACTTGCTCAAACACACACATACACACACACACACACACACACACTCTCTCTCTCTCTCTCTCTCTCTTTCCTATCCATGCTGACTTCACAGCCCAGCAGGTTCATTCTTATTTCTGACTAGACACTAGTGATCACTGGATGAGTCTCTTACTGTAAACCAATCGTCACTTTAAAGCCAGAGAGAACATGCTATTGTTTTCCTTCAATGCTTCTTCTGCCTGGGGAGGAATTTTTGCACCTTGATTGGACATGCCATTCACATAACAATTGCATTCCACTTACGAGTAAATGCACTTGCAGTGCTTAGCACAGTGCCTGGAAAATTGTGTCTAATAAATGACATTTTTACTCTCTACTCATTCTCAAGTCTCATGTCAGTGGAGCTCATCCTAGCAGAAGATAATTTATTTGACAGCAGTATCCACTATGTGAAGATTTCAGAGAAATGGGGCGCTGTTACCTCCATCATAGGCTATTATAGTGTTAAATGGAACCAGGCATGAAAAGGGTTAGCATGGTAAATGTTTAATAAATGATAAGTATTTTTATTATTATTAGATAAGCAATGATTGTTTTTGCCAAATATTACACTCAGCCCTCCAATAGCAAAAAGTACCTGTATAAATTAGAAAAAGCTTTCCCCTCTGGGAAGAGAGAATGTAAAATAAGTACACTTTTTTTTTTTTTTTTAATTTTTTTTTTTTTTAAAGAGCCAGGGTCTCATTATGTTGCCCAGGCTAGACTCAAACTCCTGGTCTCAAGCAATTCTCTCACCTCAGCCTCCCAAGTAGCTGGGACTACAGGCAAGAGCCATTGCACCTGGCTTAAAAACTTACCATTTCTTTTGCTGCCTCTTGTTGAATGGGATGTGTTGCTGAGTCTTATTTCCCTACGTATGTCCCTTATGCAGCCACATGGCTATAGTAAGCATAGGTAACACAAAGGGAAGAGCTCACAGTGTGCAATAATTGCTACGATGGAAATTTGTACAACAGGTTGTGAGGGCACCATGGAGGGAGCCAGGGGAAGCTGGCTGGGGCAGCTGGAGACAGCTCAGAGGCAGCATTTTAGCTGGGAATTAAAGAATGAGTAGGAGTTTGTCAGGTAGAGAACTAGCAAAGCACAGTTCAGGCAGAGGAAAGGCCTGCCCAATGGGAAGGTGCAAAGCCACCCCTTCTGCCCTCTTCTCTCCCCCAATCCTGTGTGACTGAGCAATGGTAAGAAGCTGCACTGATGAAAGGTAGGATTTGGGGAGGGCTGGAGCTCAGAGAAATGGTGGGAAAGACGTTTGAGAGGCAGTTCTGGCTTGGAGTGTGGGGAACACCTTAGTTACATACAGTAATTCTAAATATCTACTCCTGTTCAAGAAATAAGCAATAAACGAGTAATACAAATTTTTCTATAGAAATCGCATGTGCAGTTCAGAAACCATTCTTTAATCATTTAACCAGCAGCTTTAAGTATCTGAATTATAAATCCCAAAGAAGCAGAGCTGCACGGTTGACAAAATCTACCTGTCAAAGTCTTAGGCATGTGTGTGTGTGTGTGTGTGTGTGTGTGTGTGTGTGCGCGCGCGCGCGCGTGTGTGTGTGTATTTGTACTTACTATGATGTGAGATGAAATTAAAAATGGTAAAAATGAGAATTAAAGATAAATAAAAAAAAGAAGCTTGTTTCTGGGGTTTCTGAGCTCATAGATTTAAAATAGCAAATTCAATGTGGGAGGGGGCTGGACTGAGGGGTTGCTCCAGGCAGCTATCTGCTGACAGTTCCAAGAGAGTACAGCTGAGCACTGTGCAACTAGGCAAGAAAACCCCTCAAGTGTGGGGTCAGGAACTTAAACGCAGTGCAGAGAGAGCAGCCACACAGGATGTCTGTAGTATAACTGAGGTCCATAATTATTCATTCAATGACTCCAAGGTGCCAGTCTCAGCTCTAGGGGCTGGGTAAAGGGTATGGAGTAAGACCCAGAAGGGGCCTTTGCAGTGGTTCTACACTGGGGTGTACTTTAGAGAAACAGTGGTGAGAGAACTGACTCTTCCCTAGCACTCAGCAGGTGCAACTCCAAAATTTCCACACAGCAACCACAACCATGATTACGTTGTGGAAGAAGATTTAGTTTTACTAAAGTATCACTAATCACACTAACGCTGTAATTTTGAATTTTGTTGTTACAATATACTAATGTTACATATATGGTGTTTAATTTGTAAATTTATTTGAACACGATAGACGATATAAGAGCTATAAGGTATCTGCCCCTAATTTTGTGTTTTTTATGTATTTAGGTAACATCATCATAAAAAGATTTAGTCAACATTTGGGGTCAGGGCGCCCAGAAATATTATTTTCTTTAAAAGGGGACCCTATGTTCTTCACCTCATGGGATTCTTGTGAAGATTTAATGAGAAAAATCCTTATATTTAGCAAAAACACCTGGCTTATATGTAATCTTCAAAAAACATCAGTTGTATTATTATCACATTTAAAAAATACTAATCAAAGTCAATTCTTTATTTGCCAAATGTGAGCTTTGCCTATTACTGAGAAGGGGATAAACACAGAAGTTCAGGCAGCTCATGGGATGAGCTGGGTCGTGGGGAGCTTTTACCTGCAACAAAGCAATCATTCCATTCATTAGCAATCGTAGATTCATATGTGTCTTTTTCTGACTGTCATTTGGGCTTAGACTCCACTTCACCTAGAGCCAGCAGACTTGGGAGGTGTTCACAGAATCCTTCTGCATGAATAAGGAGTGACCAGGTTTGTCATTCACATTGACCTCCTGCCCCAAATTCATTATGGTATTAATTCTTTGGGTGAGCACAAGTCAATTATAGAGCGAAATGATGGCTTCTTGGGGTCTTCCAGGAAAACCCACCACAACAAGAGTACTCAAACAGGAAGTGTTAATAAAATCTTTACAAATGTTCATGAAGTTGTCAAAACATAAAAGGCAAATGGCATATCTGCAAACTTTTTACTTCTTTTCAAGTGAGATAGGCTTTCACTTATACTGACAAGTGCTTGTAATAAATTTGAGACAGCCATTGGAAAAGTTCTCACTTTGTAGTTGTGTCACTCAAATTTCTCAGAACTCTGTGAATGAATGGAAACTGCATTACGGTGATCACGACTAACAAATAAAAGATGTTTCTCATAGCTTCCCCATTGTTGCCTATGTATACCAATAGCCCTGGAGTATGGAAATTATTTTTCTCTTTTTCTCTTACAGGGACTTCAAGTGCACAGAAAGGGACAAATCATAATCCTTAGTCATGATATACCTTTCATTGTTTCATGCTTTCACATTAGGTGGCAGATTCATGGTGCTTACTGTGTTGTCATAGATAGAAAGATAGCTAGCTAGGTAGGTAGGAGGATAGACCGATAGATAGGTAGGTAGGTAGGTAGGTAGGTAGGTAGGTAGGTAGATAGACAGACAGGTGGATAGATAGATAGATAGATAGATAGATAGATAGATAGATAGATAGATAGATGGATAGAGTGGGCTACACATGGATGTTTTTCTTGAGAGGTACAATTTTGATTTGACTCAATAGCCTTCATGCTATGACTCTGGTGTAGCTCGCCTCTTAATGAGGTAAGTTTACCCCTCTTACATGACCCACTTTACAGAGGAGCAGTTGGTCTGTCTCAGATGACACGGCCAGTGGCATAGCTGGGATGGCAGTACTAAGTTTGTTGACTGCCTAAGAAGAACAGATCATGTATCGAGAGTGCCAACTTCAAAGGAAATCCAAATCTTTTCCAGACCATTTAATGTTTGCCAAGAGCAAGGGCAAAGGCTCAGGTGTCCTTGTTTTCCCCCAGGCCCTAGTACAGTGCTGGACATGAAAGATGTCTTGTAAACCTTCACAAATTAAACAAAACTGTATACTAAATAAATATTCATGGGCCTCCAAAGAACAGTGTCTGGCTGTGTGACTGCAGAGAGGTCACTTATTTCCTCTGACCCTGCCTTTTTATTTGTCAAATGGATAAGGTACGAAAGTGCTCTGCAAATACAAGGACTTATTTTCCTGTATCCACAAAGAATTTTAGTCCTTGGGGAGAAGTGGATTTATCAGAGCCAGTTTTCTGGTTTTAACCTGGCAATCAATCCAAAATTAGTTTCAATTTTAAGAAGTTTGTTTTGGTGACAATTTTATTTATTCTGACCTGGGTTGGTTTTCAGTTTAATTTGGTGGTTATTTCAGTATCATGCATAAACTGCCATTGATTTCTGATAACACATAGCAGTTACTTAATGCTACAGACTTGATTTGCCAGGTAAGGCAAATGTATTGGGGTGAGGTGTTGGGGAGATGCCTGCTAGAGGATAGATCTGACAGCATACATACAATTTTAATTTCTAGTCTGGGCTCTGCCAAGTTTATTCTCCTTTCCACCATCCTCCTAGTGGGCAATTACTTTGCACCATTTGTCTTTTATCCCTTCTCTACCAACTGGTAACTCATTCTGTTCAGGGTCCCTCACATGTTCATGAATGATATTTTTAACAGTCTCCCCTACATGCCATTGCCATCTGTGGGCTCCCTTCAATTCCTAGGATGTAGCCTCTATGATTTCTCCCCTGAGTCATCCCAACGTCCTCCCCTAGGTGTCTCCCTACTCCAGTCACTCCCAAGTCCCCACCATTCATCCTCCCAGCAAGAGTCAACCTCTTTATTCACAAACACAGCCTGTCACTCCTCCATCCAATAACCTTGAAGGGCTCCCCAGGACCCAAAGAATAGCCTCTTCAAAAATTTTAAAGGAATACTTAATGCCCTCTGTTAATGGGCCTCAAACTATGCTTACAACCTTACCGCTGCCCCACTGTGTGCACCCATTGAATGGAATACTCGCTGGTCTCACCAGATACCCTCTCTATTTGTTTACTTTTGCTCCTGCTGTTTTCTAAGTGTTAAAGTGCACTTACTCCTCAGAGACTTAGCTAAAATGCTACCTTTTCTTGGAACCCTTTCTTAATTGCTCTCACATGGAGTAGGCTCTTCCTCCTATTTGAATACCCCTTAAGACTCATTCATGTTTTGCTAAATTTTTTTGCCTTATGCTATAGCTGTGTGTATATGTATGTGTGTGGTGTGTACCAAAAAGAAAGTCTTGGGATGGCAGAGGTGGGGTCTTATTCATCTGTGTCTCTACCCAGTGGCCAGAGCAGTATCCAGTGCATACAGGAAACTCAAAACCTATTTATTGAAATAAAAATAACACTCAGATCAAGAGAACCTTCCTCTAAAGGCAACAATAAATTATTCAGTTCTGCATTCACAAGCTATAAAAAAAAAAAAAAAAAAAAAAAAAAAAAGTGAGCTGCACCTTCTAATTTACATGATTTTTCTCCTAATATACCATGTTCTTTATTCTCACATTATTTAATTCAATACTTATTGGTTGAGTGCCATGAACTATTTTAGTCCCTACATAAGTCAATAGTCCTGGCCTTCAAGGAACTTGCTATCTATTCTCCAGAGTTTATTATTATAGTTGAAAAATCACATTTCAGAAAGAGAAGCTATTTGCTCCAGGTCATATAGTCAGAAAAGTTAAGAATAGGATAGTCTGATTTTAGAGCCCCCCCCGCCTTTTTAAATCAAAACGTAAGGTAATTAGGTATTTTTATAAATATTAAGAACATATTGGAAGCTGTTGCTGAAACTCTTTTCAGACATTACATGAGCTATTATTTTTTAAAGAAAACCTTTTTACCCACATGTAAACACAGTGTATAGTTAAAAGGCAAGATATACTATTTTTACTTGCTAAGAGTCTGGCTATAATTACCATAGTGAGGAAGTCAGATGACTGGACATTCACTTCTGCATCTTTATCTTTCAGCGTTGATGTTTTAGCTTTGAGATAGTTAAAAACTTTTGTAAAGTGAAACCTGCAAGCTCAAAGGTATGACTGTAGGCCTATTACTATAGAGTCAGATGAAAGGAAGTCCTATAGTGAATCAGAATTTATTCTTTAATAATTCCCAAAGTAGAAATGGGTTGAGCTAAATTTTCTGAATAATACCTACCTTGAATTAATGATGAAAAGAAGATTTAATAAAAGCTCAGTGTTCTCATCTGATAAAACTATACCTGTTATTTATATTACATAACCACATATTATACAACTCCTATTTATATTACTTTAGTCTTACCATCACTACTTGAATGGATAGAATTAGCTATGCTAATAACATCTGGAATTAGTTCATATGTAAAAATCCTCTAAAGAATAAATTATTTTGTTTTGCTTGCACAATAACAATATGTCATGCAGGGCCCAGCTCTGCCACTTACCAGCTGTAGGAGCTTGGGTAATTTATCTATCCTTTCAAAACTTCAGTTTTCTTATCTGCAAAATGGGCATATTTATAATATTTACCTCACAGGATTACCGTTAGGAGCAAATGAGCAATGGTTATAAAAATAATATGTAGAAAATAACAAATCTACAGATGTTCAGAGTAACTGGTATCCTAAATGAGATGCAATGGTTCTCCAAAGCAATAAGCACTGATCAAGTGTGTTCTTCTGGAAACTCCTATAGGTAGCTACACAAGATAGCAGAGAACTCAGAAACCATCTGGATTTGCAGCCAATGGCAGGGGCAGGGGGAAGGGTTGAGAAATCAGTCCTGCTGCCAAGCTCCATCTTCCTGCCCATTAGAGTCAGCCAGTGGTAACTTCTCTCCCCAGCTAAACAAGCACAAGGTCAAAAACACCTTATGTAAATGCACGAAGCGCAGTTTTGGCAACTCTCCCTTCTTCCTCTGTGCAAAAGGAGATTTGGAATCTAAAGAAAAGAGTACTGTTAGGAAGTTGCTCATTCTAGCCTTATAAGGGTGAGAGTTTAAGAGGTATGTGCTTGTGGGTAGGGGTGGGCAAAAGATAGACGAATATTTCTTAGTGCTTTACATATATTGTATCTTTTAATATGATTTCTATTTTTATATATTAGGCTTAGATAAATTATGATAATTGATAGGAGTTGGTTCTTGTGTCTGATTCCAAACTTTTCCACTGTGCCTGTGTATCTCAAATTAGTAGCATGCCTAACAAAATCTCTGGGGAGCTTGTTAAAATGCAGCTTTCCTGCCCCTATCCCCAGAGATTCTGATCCTGCAGGACAGGGGTTGAGCCTGGTCATCTCCATTTTTAATAAGCACGTCAGCTTATTCTGATGTAGATGCTGTAGGATATACTTTTTTTTTTTTTTTCCTGCTGAAAATTTTCTGGTTTCTTCTCTCCACAGCTACTCTGTGGTCCTTGGTCAGGTCTTTTCCATGTCTTACCTGAATTATTGAAATGGACCCCTGCCCTCTGAGGCTGCCTCTCTCTGGAAATTTATTTCACACCACAGCAAAGTGATCTGCTAAACTCTAATCTAACCTCTACTAAATTCCTCCCAAGGCTTTCCACTGCCGTCAAGATGGAGGACCTTCATGACCTGGTTTCTAACTTCTCTGCGTTATCGCTGGACACTTGAAGCTCTGTACTTATGCTTTGCACTTAAGTAATGTTAAGCTTCCTTGGCTTCCCTGAAAACACTGGGCTGTTTCCTGCCAACAACACTCTTTTCATCTTTTTACACCTGATTAGATTTTACTGATTCTTCAAGGTTCATTTTGAATGATATCTCTTTTAGAAACTAAAATATATTATAAACGTGAGTATGTGTATGTGTGTATGTACAGTGAACAGATTTTTCAATTATAAATTATAATACATTTTGTATATAAGGTTGCAGATTAACTTGACAGTTTCAATGGCAGTGCTTTTTGAATCCAAGTGGCAGAAACACATGTACACAAAAATACATAAGGAATATAGTTTATTCTCCATACCATTCCACAGAATAGCAGTTTCCCCATCAGCAACTTGAGACAAATAAATAGACTATGAGGAATACATAAAATAATACGAACTTTTTCATCCCAAAATGTTCCTTGTGTTCCATCAGCTTTCAGGGTTTACATAGGACACGCCTTAACATGTCTCAGACATGGAGACTTGACTGGGGTTTCCTCTGAGAACCATTTGCAGAAAAGCCACTAGTACATCTTGATCAGACAATTATCTGTGTGGTGGCTCAGGTGGTTCTCAGTGGACATGGGAACTCAAGGTTTGGATAGATGTGATTATCACATTCTAAGAAAAATATAACAAGTTAGAAAGTGTCCCCATGTTAGGCTATTGAAGCTGCAAAATTCCCTGGACATATGCCTATCTTTGTTCTTTATATATAAAAATATAAGACTGGTTAAAACCACACTGCATGCAGTATAGGGAAAGAATCCGAGAGGAAAGGTGAGCCAGGAAGACCAGTGAGGAAGGTGTTAGAAGGCTCGGAATAAGAAAATTAATAACAAAGACATCAAAGAGCAGCCTCTTCTGAGTTTATTCACCTTGAGGGCAAAGCCTGCCTTCCTGGTATCCCCTGGAGTGCAGCAGTGTGGCTCTCCTTCCACCTCTCCTTGGTAGATCTCTAGGTCATGTCTGGACATTTAAGATCTTTGCCTAGCTCTGGCCATTCCAAGACCGGCTCCATTAAAGAGCTTTCTTTTGAGGGCAGTAATGACATTTCTTTTGTCAAAATATCACTTTGAAGCTGTGACAAAATCAATCCCCATAACTCACTCTGGTGAAGCAAATATAATTCCCATCTTGCTAACGAAATACTGACATACTGATTTTTTGATAAGTGACACAATAGCAGGTTCTACTACCAGCTCTCTGTGTGTCCCAGAGAAATGAGTCTCAGTTTCTTCATTTGTAAATGAAGTCAGTGGTCGTATGGAAAGTTCTAAGAATCTATGAAATAGAAATGAGATTTCCCAATGCCAGCTGCAGTTTGATTTTGGGAGTTTGCTATCGACCTATCACTGTAGCTTCTGCCCCATCCCCTCTCTCATAATCAACATCTCCTCTTAAAGGGTAAGGCTTTGGAAAAAGAAATAGAATATTACTAGGAACAATCGGGACAAATGTCCAAGGATGATAGTCCTCTCTGATCTCTTTAGAAATGGTTTTCTGTTTTGCTTTCCTTTTGCCGCGGTTTTGAGTTCAGGTTTTCAGAATCTTACACCCAGAACATTGTAATAGCTTTCTCAAACATCTCCTACTGTCAGTCTCTCTCTCTCCTCCAACCTTTCCTTCCCACAGCTCCCAGACTGATCTCTCAGAAACCCACTTTTGAACATTCCATTCCCTTTGCCCTAAGAAGAATGCATTGAGTAGCTAGTATGTTTCAGGTAGACATCGTGCTAGGTGCTGGGGCACAACGGTGAGCAGGTTCAGATCTTTGCCTAAAAGGACCTCATAATGCAGCATGTATAGGCAATGATATAGGTACCTTCAGGCTATTAGCCCAGAGAAAATCAACTAGTCTGGTTGGTCACAACTCTTAAAATTCTTTATTGTTTACAAGATAAAGTATAAGTTTCCTGGAAAATTTTAGGCATCAGAACTGACCTGAGTCTAACTTTCCAGTTCTGAGTCCTTTCATTCTCCTTCACAAATTGTTCCTTGTAATGAAAGTGAACCATGTTTCATTTCATACTTATTCTGTATCTTACTTCTAACCCCAGTCCCTATTTTCCTAATCCTTCAGCGTCCCCTAATTCAAGCTGGAATCTCCTTTTCTGGACTGAAAACATGTTTTCTGCCCATCTCCTTTGGTATTAATCACTTCTTCCCTGTAGACACTCATTCTCTCCCCCAGAAGACCTGCTCCGTCAGGTCAGTGACCATGATTTATTCATCTTTACACCTCCACATTACTTATCAAGCTGCCTTGTATTGGATCTAGTAAAGGTTTATTAAATAAATGAATGAACTCATTTACCAAGACTTGTTCCCTCATTTTATTTTAGCAGGCCACAGTGAGAAAATGTGTAGCTCTGAGCTCACTTTAGAATGTTCTCCTTCAGAAAGATGTGCATCGTCTAGGAAAACCAGCTTCTCCTCAGGATTTAAGTTTATGCCCAAGTTAGGTTTTGACAAAGCTAAACTCAATTCAATTTACTTCTTTATTTTTCTTAAATTGCACAAGTGTTACATGATGTCAATAAAAAAGAAAGCATGCTATAGTGAACAGATTGTGAACTTTGGAATCAGTCAGACATGTATTCAGGTTTCTTCACCTCTCTAAGCCTCAGTTTCTTTAAGTCTATAAAGAGGAAATAAATAATTTCCTTTGAAGTCTTGTGGTGATTAAGAAATGTATGTATGCTGGGCATTGTGGGATTCCAGCACTTTGGGAGGCCAAAGCAGGAGGATTGCTTAAGCCCAAGAGCTTGAGACCAGCCTGGGCAACAGAGAGAGACCTTGTCTCAATTTTATTTTTAAAAGAGAGGTGTATGTAAACTGTCTGGGTTTTTATAACAGGTACTCATATTACTTTGAATAACAACTATCATCTCTGTTCTGTCCCAGTCCAAGGATAAATAGGACTATTTATTTATTTATTCCATACCTTACTTTAGAAAGGGTTTATGGTGTAAAAGGGACACTTACACATTGCACATTGCTGACATATAGTAAGGATACTGATAACTCTCTCATACTCTCTCTTACATATATTTCCTTTTTTTATATACTTAAAAAAGAAGTTTTGCATAAATCACTAAATAGTCATTGATTTTTCAATGCACAACAGCTTTATTCTGAAGGTTATGCAATTTCCTAAACCTCTCAATAAGTAACAGAATGGCTGGTTAATGATGAAATTGATTTTAAAAAAAGGTAGAAGGACAATAAAAGAAATTAAGGGATGCTTAAATTTTCACTAGAGGCTGGTTTGACTAGAGACTTATTAGGAACTTAATATACATTCCCAGGGGAGCTTGATTGCATTGCTATCTGGGGCATTGAGATGGGTCTTAGGGAGACCTATCCAAATAGATGGCTGTTTGAAGTTTTTGAAGGGGTCTGCATAGGTTGGATTTATCTAGGCTACTGACACAATAGTCCACTTTTCTTTGCATGTGTAGACATAGACTTTTTAAAGGCACACAGAGTGGATAGAAATCCTGGGTATTTCATTTGTAGCAGATGAGCACTTTCAAATGAAGAACCTCAGATTCTTCATGTATACTTTCAAAATCCAATAAGCTTCTAACCTCATAGCCAGGCCTTCCATACAAGCTTTCTGGCCTTTCTTACCTTCTTTGTCAACCCCATTTGCTACAACTCCCATCATGACCTTTGCACACTGCTGTCCTTGACTTGCTTAACTCTATTCTAACATGTCTGCAATTTCCACTATCATGTTCATGCTTTTTCCTATGTATGTGGCAAACTCCTACTGAAAATCTAAGATCTCGTTCAAATATTGCCTCTTTGAAGCCTTCTCTTTTACCTAAGGCATATTTGTAATGCTGTACTTCCTCTGGCTTCAACAAAATCAGGTATAGTGTGGAGTAATGGAAAGGGCAGGCTTCTGTTGTCAAGATGATCTCAACCTGATGCTTGCACCTACTAACTGTGTGATCTTAGGCAAGCTAGTTAATCTTCCTGAGGCTTAGGCTCCTGATTTTTAAAATAAAGACTGTTGATCCCCTAAATTTATGGAAAACATTAGTGATGCTGTATTATTATTGCTTGACTGCTTATATTTCTCTTTTTGAGCCTGTTGCGATGAAAGATCATATATATATATATATATATTTTTTTTTTTTGCCACAATAGAAGATACCTAGCATAGTGCCTGGTGTTTTGCAGCATTCAATGTTATTGCAATCAATGAAGAGTTCTGGAAAAGTAACTCAAGCACTGACAGTCACATTAAAGTCCAAGTTCATCTATAAAGTGCTCTCTGGTCATTCCTGTGACGATTAATTTAAATTCTTATAGCTCGTGTACATACTACTAAGGCTCTTGTCACAGCCTACTTTCACAGACACTAATTTAATCTAAGCTCCTCCAGGGGAGTAACCTTGGCTTTCACTCTGGGCTCCTCAGGACATTTCACAATGCTCTGAAAATGCCAGCTAATGATAAGGTTATTTAAAACACCCTATTATCCTTCTCATTCCAGACAATTTTCCTCCCCACTTTATGCTGAATTTATTCCAAGGTCCCAGAGAATGAGGCTTCTGCATCAATGACTTATTACTGTAGTCCTTGCCTTTAGTTCAAAGTGAGTGGCATCTCCTGACCGAGCTTTCCCAACTCTCCACATAGTTGTTCTCTCCTTTCCTCAGTGCATTTTATCTCGTGTTAGTGGTCCTTTGCTATCTACTTCTGGACAAGTCTTCTTATTAATGTATTTTCTCATAGGAATTTGGAAAACTTTGATTTATTACTAATTAGTGCATGAGTAAATCTCATGGAGAGTTACTAACATAAGATACCCTAAAAAATCATCGAATCCAGCAACTGCAAATAGAGAATAATTCCCAATGTTGTGCTAGAGATGACTCAATCATGGCACTCTTTTTTCCTTCTAAGATCATATATGGCCTCAGAATCCTTTTTCAAAACAATACTCTAGATATAAACTATCAATCCATTAGTGTACTTAGGAGATGAAACTTGTTTGACATCCCTGATGTAGTTTAAAGGTTTTATTTTGCTAATAAGGGCCAAAGAACAATAGTGACTTAGTAGTGAGCTGAAACCAGAACCCAGGTTATTGACCCTCCTGATTTTCCATTCAGGGCTTCCCTTCCCAGATGATTATTCCTTTCTTTCAATAGCCAAGTTCTAATAATTTACAATCTATTCTTTGGCAAATACCTAATGGTGTTTAATATGTATGATTAAAAAGCACATCATATATGTTTCAGCCTTACTGAAAAGACATCTGGCCTCTCACTGATGTTAGGAGCTCTTGGGGAAAAGGGCCTATGCTAGACTTTGTGTCCTTCTAATGTTCTAGTCCTGTTTCTGGCACATGGTAGGTATTCAATAAAAATCCTCTCCCATGTAGCCAACTCTCTCTGTCTATCTATCTATCTATCTATCTATCTATCTATCTATCTATCTATCATTTATCTATTTCAAACAAATAGGAGGTCTATCCTTCATTTCTCACCAGGAATCATGGAAAAAAATTCTACCTCTTGTATACAAGTAGTATTTGTTTGAAAGGACTTTATGTCATGATGTCACATACCCTCACTTCTACTTATAATGATATCCTATGTTTCAATAAATTTTCATTTCACTTGAATATTTTACAGGAGGGTAAATTATTATGTCAATGACTGGGCTCCCTTATGATTCTTCTACTTAGAAATAGAAAGGGCAGTGCTACAATTCGGGCCTCAAAATCCCCGAGAAATGATAGCTTTTCTTTTTCTTGTTTTTCATGGTGACAGCAATTGACCATAATTTGTGATTCTGTATGATATTAATAAGCTACAATTGTTAAGATAGAAAGGCAAAGAAAAGGATATGAAGAAAAAGAGAATAGGAAGCGAGAAGATGGGGAAAGTTATTTTACAACAAAGCAATAAGATACTAGTATTATCTCTTCAAAGAATTGATTTAAAAAGGTGTACGAGCCACAGCTAACATCATAATTCATGGTGAAAGACCGAATGCAGTTCTGTTAATGTCAGGAATAAGACAAAAATGTCTGCTTTTGCCATTTCTAACATTATACTGAAGGTTCTAGATGGTGCAATTAAGCAAGGAAAAAAGGCATCCATATTTGAAGGAAAGAAGCAAAACTCTCTCTTTTTGCACGTATATGTTGTATATAGAAAACCCTGAGGAATTCACTAAAAAACTGTGGCTGTAGCAAGTTTGCAGGATATAAGATTGATATATATATATAAAAATAATCATATTTCTGTACATTTGCAATGAAGAATCCAAAAATGAAATTAAGAAGACAATTCATATGTAAAAGAATGAAATCAGAACCCTAACTCATGCAACGTACAAATACTAACTCAACGTGGATCAAACACCTAAATGTAAGAGCTAAAATTATAAAACTCATTGAAGAAAATATGATGTAAATCTTTATGACTTTCATTAGGTAATGGTTTCTTAGATATGACACCAAAAGCAAAAATAACAAAAGAAAAAATACACACATTGGACTTCACCAAAATTAGATCCTTTTGTGTACAAAGAACACTATCAAGAAAATGAAAAGACAACCCACAGAGTGGGAGAAAATATTGTAAAGCATTTATCTCATAAAGGATTAATAACCCAACTATATAAAGAACTTCTACAACTCAACAATAACAAGACAACCCAATTTAAAAATGGGCAAACAATCTCAATAAACATTTCTCCAAATAATATATACAAATAGCCAATAAGCACATGAAAATATGCTCAATATCAGCAGTCATTAAGGAAATGAAATCAAAACCCCAATGAGATAACACTTCATACCAACTAAGATGGCTGTAATCAGAAAGACATATAATAACAAGGATGTGGAGAAATTGGGACCCTCATACATTGTTGTGGAAATGTAAAATGGTGCAACCACTTTGGAAAACAGCCTGTCAGTTCCTCAAAATGTTAAGCATAGAGTTGCTATATGATCCAACAATCTCACTCCTAGGCATATGGAAATAAAAACATGTCACAGAAATGTTTGTACACAAATGTTCATAGCAGCATTATCCGTAACAACTACAAATTGGAAACAACTGAAATGTCCTTCAACTGATAAATGAACAGATTAAATGTGGCATATCCACATAATGGAATATTATTTGGCAATAAGAAGAAATGAAGTACTTACACATTCTACAACACAAATGCATCTTGAAAACATAATGTAAGTTAAAAAAAAAAAAAAACCACAAAAGACCACATGGTATATAATTTCACTTATATAAAATAGGAAAATCCATAGGGACAAAAAGTAGATTAGTGGTTGCCTATGTTGGGGTGGGTGGGGGTGGGAGGATGGGGAAATGGGAGGTGACTGTCAATGCATATAGGTTTTCTTTATGGAGTGATGAAATGCTCTAAAATTGATTGTAGTGATGGTTGCATAATTCTAAATACACTAAAAACCACTGGATTGTATTTTTTAAGTGGGTGAATTACATTGTATGCAAATTTTATCTTACAAAGCTATTATTTAAAAAAGATGTACATATGCATATATGATTAAATATTCTAATTTTGATGGCTAAATTTTAGTTATTAATTCTCTTCTATGTCTGTCACAACAATCCATGTATTCATTAGATAATCCATGTTTCTATGACTACAGTCTTAGCTCCATAATGTGAATCAGACTAGATATATTTTCTGATGAGCAGATACTTTTTATAAAATCCATCCTTTTAGCACATTAATTTAAAAGGAAAAAACTTAAAGAAACAAAAACCACCTAAACTATCTTGTTCTTCTTCATTGTAGTCATTACATCACCTTCATCAACACATTGCTTCTGCTAACCACTTGCAGCTTTACTCCCAGTGTTTAAATATATTTACCATAAATCCATTTCATCAGAAATGATATTATTAACTTCAGCAATATACTTATAACAGTGCTCTACTGTCTGGTAGCTTCATAATTTGTTTGCTACTGAAAGCCTAAATGTGTTAATTATAGTTAAATCCATGGCAACTGAGAGAACTTGATGTTTCCATCATTTTGTACCTACCCCTTTCGAATCAATCACTCCAGGTTTGGCATTAAACTTCACTGTCTTCAATCGGGCACGTTCCTTTCTTTCCACCCTAAAGCAAATTGAGAATAAAGAGTCTGTCACATGACAAGGCATTTATGACTAAGTTCCTTATTAAGTGAAGAACATTTTTTTCCTCCAATCCTTGCAGCTCGAATAAAATGTGTTCTAAAATATTTCTCTTCCTTTGTTCCATATAAAAAATCTTGGTACAAAGTCTCTAAGTTTCTAACACATCCCTTGAAATTACTCCAATACATATACTGAGAGTCACATCATGGTATTTGTAAGCAACAGAGAGGTAGAAAAAAATAATATTTGTTATTTAAATGCTTAAATAATTAAATCAAAATCTGTTTCAAGAAATCTCAGTCCACAAAGATGAACACCTATATTGGAGACTAAACAAGTGTTTCCTCCCCTCTCCTTTTCTCTCCTCCCCTTTTCTTCTTTGTTTTTCCTTCTCTTCCCCTTAAGGACACTAGTGTATTTAGCTTCAATTTTTAACCAAACATGTTATATATAATCTTGAACTTTCCTTTTCCCCAATGTCCTTCTGTCATCTCTGCAGATTCATTGTTTTCCTGCTACTTTGTTTATTCATTAAACACTTAATCACTGCCTACCATGCATCAAGCAAGGAGTTGGGGAACAAAGAAAAAATATTCTAAAAGCATGACTGCAATGAATTCTTAGCAATGTTCTTTTGGCAAGAACAGTGGTGTAAACAAGCACAGAAAATGCTGTAGAACAAGATGGCTGATATCAATGTGGGAGCACACATCTCACTGGGAGGGTACAAAGGAAGACTAGAAAGCATTGGGGTGGGCTTCTTGGAGGAAATGTCAATTTATCTGAGACTGAAGGATTAGAAAGAGTTTGTCAGTAGGGAAATTTCAGGGGGATTTTTCACAGCAGGAACAACACATGCCTCAACCTGAAGATATGAGTGAGCTACAAGATTGCAGAAAGATTCTAGTACAGGGTACATAGGGGATATATAGGATGGGGCAGTGAGGCTAGCGAGGTGACAGACTCCTTTTAAAGGGTATCCATCCACATTTTGGACTTGAGGTTTTTCCTTGGGAATCATCGTAAGTTCTTAGAGGATATAAAGCAGCGAAGTGATAAAATCAGATCAGCTTTTAAATAAACAACCCTGGTCAAGGTGGAAGATAGACCGAAGGAGGGAAGGAGCAGGAGGAGGTTGGGGGCCTATTTAAAAGCTGTTGCCATAGTCCAGGCAAGAAATAATGAGAAATGATAGTGGGGTGGAGAAGAGTAGGAAAGGCTTGAGAAATATTAGGAAAATAAAATTGGTTGGACTCTTTCCTGTTTGAAGGCCAGGGTTGAAAAAGAGGAAAATAATCTAAATATTTCCCTGATTCTTCTGAGCCCCTCCAGTTAGACGTGATTGCTCCTTTCTGACTGGAACAGTCTCCATGTCAGCATTACATCTTGATTTCCTTGTGTTTACTTACATTTGCACTGCATATACAGGGTTGTATGTACCTTAAGGTACAAGCCCACTTATCACTTGATGGTGTTTTATAGCAAGTCCTCAATAAATAATTGTCCAGCAAAAATAATATTCATTGCATTGTTTTAACATGACTTCTTGTTTAAATATTTCTAGCTTTAAATTCAAAGATGTGGGGGAAAAAGAGAAAGAAAAAACCTGAACCTACAGAAACTTAATGGTTTATAAAGTCTAAGCTATTCATAGATCAATAATTAACAGCATACTCCTTTCTAACTGAAAGCTCTTTTGTGTTCCCAACTGAAACACAGTGAAGATCAGGGTTTCTATAGTTACAGAATGGAATTGCAGAACGTATTTATTTCAGTGTGAGAGTAGAATATCTGAGTGGAAACAGCTGAACAAAATTTTTCAAATCTAACGTCATACGTTAAAACAATGTGAGGCCGGGTGCGGTGGCTCACGCCTGTAATCCCAGCACATTGGGAGGCTAAGGCGGGTGTGGATCACCTGAGGTCAAGAGTTCGAGACCAGCCTGGCCAACATGGTGAAACCCTGTCTCCACTAAAAATACAAAAAAAAAATAGCTGGGTGTGTTGGCGGACACCTGTAATACCGGCTATGTGGGAGGCTGAGGCAGGAGAGTCACCTGAACCCGGGAGGTGGAGGTTGCAGTGAGCCTAGATCATGCCATTGTATTCTAGCCTGGGAGACAGAGCGAGACTTTGCCTCCCCCAAAAATAAATATAAATAAATAAATAAATAAATAAATAAATAAGAAGTAAAACAATGTGTTCCACCAAGAGTTTCTACTTGCACCAGATGCACAACCGTTGGGGAGAAAGCAAGATAGATTTCAGATAAGATAAGCTGCCAAGTGGAAAATGGTCACTGGTAAAATGCCTCCTTTGAGCTTCATCACTTCATCACCTTTTCTCGATTTTAATCCGAGTGCAAATGTAATTTACATTAGTCTCTTTGTAGTCTTCTAAAACTGTTGTTAGGGCCCTAACTTTATTCCGACTTCTTTGCATTAACTGGGCTAAAGTCAATGCTTTGGCATCATTCAGTGATGCCAAAATGACTGTAGTATGCAGAGAATACATGGTTATTTGATCAGGGTGTGCAAATAAATTCTGCATAAAACCACAGAACTCACACAGGTTCCAAACATACATAATGTTAGGAGGAACTCAGTATTCAACTCTCAGAACTGCTTAGACAGAGCATTCTAATATTGTCCCCTACCCTGCAGCTCAACTCCATTTCCATGTTTATCCTTTTCAATTTTCTTGAGAAATGTCTCTATTAGGAAGATTTTAGTGGTTCATCCCTTAAATCTTAAAAAGGTTGCAAAGAATATTAAGTCAGCCAGACACACACACACAGACACACACAAATGCACACACACACATACACTCACCTACCATTTTCTATAGTTTATTATTAATCCTCAAACAGGTAATAGAGAAAGTAAAAAAAAAAAAAATTGAAGCCATACGGAGGTCACATACTTCCGGGTCACTCATGAAGGAAGTTGAAAAGTTTTGCCTCCCATTTGGGTTGAAAGTTTCATTAATAAGTGGAGTTGCACCATATAATTATTAATAAAGTTTCTTTGCATTTACATAATCTCATTTGGTCCCCACAACAACCTAATGATTTAGGTATTATCAATCTCATTTTATAACTGAAGAAACTGAGACTTGAAGCTTACCAGTTCAGAAAGTGGTAGAAACACAGCCTGAACATACATTCTCTAACAGCTAACTTCAGTGTCTGTCCATAGCCACTCAATTTGGGAGACAGCATTCAGGTACCTCCCAAACCTGGATGATCCAAATTCTCAATAAATGTGAGATTTTCGGATGCAGCTTCCACAGTTTGAAGGCACATACATATCCTTAGAAGTCTGGGCTGAGGTTTTTACAAATGATAACCAACGTACCCTTGCATCCCCATCTCCCTAATGTCCTGAATGCTATGAATATTATTAATTATTAAATAAGCCCCAACCAAATTTAAGCATACAATCATTGAGTTAGTAGCATACCACAAGAGGTTGACCTCAAAATTCAGAATAAATTTACTTTAAACACAGAAGTCTGCTTAGTTAAATCCCTATTTGAGTTGATTCCTCTCCTCAGCACACCAGCAACCCTAGTAGTGCATTCCCATCACAAAGGCTTGCATTACTGCCTTGGGGTTCTCTGCAAACCTCTTTCCTTAAGAGGGAGGCTATGTCTGTGGCTTATCTTCCTCATCTGCCTCAGCCCTTTCCTCTCTTCTAGCTCTTTCTGGGATGCATGTGAATGGTTTACTGCTGAAATGAGACTTAAGTCTGGAAAACAGGGCTCTAAATAATGTGACATATTTTTTTTCTGGCAACAAAAGCTCAAATTTTGAAACATGGAAAGCAGCTATTATTGGAATGTACACTAAGTGTTAGAAACTGTGCTAAGGACTTCACCTATAATATCTATAATCCAGGGTCTGACATGAGCTGGTTACGTAGTAGTTGCTTAATGAGCCTTTGTTGAATGAGTGAATAAATGAACTCTCAAGCGGGCTACTAGTTCTTTACCTAATTGTGAAAACCATTAGGCCAGGAAGTTTAAGTGAATTGCTGAACAACTAGTTTTTCCCATAAAAAGTGATTCGTCATTTCACAACTTACTTTCTTGGTAAGAATCTAGGTAAAAATTCAGTATCATTTTCTCTTATTGTTTTACTGAGTAAGACTTCTTTGGCTAATAAATATTAAGGTCCAAAGGCTTTCACCTAAAGAAATTGTGGACCACCTGAAGAGACAGATCAAATCTCAATGAGGACAACTGCCTTACTTCCCCACTCACACTTAGACTCAAGCAATTAATTAGATTGTTTGAGCAGAAATAATCCTCCCTGTCCAAATCTCATCACTGACCAAAATACCGAAAACATAAATGGAATGGTAAAATTTGAGCAATTGATTCTGACATTTCATATCTCCAGAGAGCACCAAATGGCCATGTTTTAATAAGCCCAACTGTCTCCCTCTCCCTCTCTCCCATCTGGTATTTTTAGGTTCTGGCCAAACCCATAATTGGGTCAGGCTTGGAGCACTGGACAGTGGGAACATCATTTGTCCCTGGGAGTTCCTTTCCCTGTGCTCCACAGGCCCTGTTGGAGGGAAAATTAGAATGTCACTCACATTAGTGGCCACAGGCTTGCTGGGAAGGCTAGGTGAGTAAACTCTTATGTAATGCCAGCCATAAGCTGCCATCTGAGAGCCCAAGTGACCCATCACTGGGGAACAATGAATAGACACTTGGCTTAAGAGACCGTGGGACAGCTGGGAGCAGTGGCTCATGCGTATAATTCCAGCATTTTGGGAGGCTGAGGTGGGCGGAACACCAGAGGTCAAGAGTTTGAGACCAGCCTGGTCAATATGGCGAAATCTTGTCTCTCCTAAAAGTACAAAAATTAGCCGGGTATGGTGGCGGGTGCCTGTAATCCCACCTACTCAGGAGGCTGAGGCAGGAGAATAGCTTGAACCCAGGAGGTGGAGGTTGCAGTGAGCTGGGATTGTATTGTACTCCATCTCAAAAAAAAAAAAAAAAAAAAAAAAAAAAAGAAAAGGAGAAAGACCATGGAACAAAACCCAGCTTGACCTCTTACACACTATGTAATCTCAGAAAAGTGATTCTATGCTGAGTCCAGATTTTAAAGTCACACAAGTCTGGGTTTGAATTCTGCCTCTTCCACTTACCAGGTCTATAACTTAGGGTGGTCCTCAACCTCTTAGGATTTCAGATTTTGTGTTGATACAATTAGAATAGTAGCGCAGACTTCAAAAATTTATAATGAATGTTAAATGAGATAATATAAGAAAATTGTTTTGCACAATGTCTGATCTATAGTAAGAACTCACTATACAATAGGCTGCTACTAAGACAATTATGATAATGCTGCCCACGACGTCACTTCTCATTACTGGTCCCAATTTCCTTACCTGTAAAAAGGAAGTAATACAGGTACCCCATTTCAGGTGCTCGCTGCCAAAGTCAGTCCCTTTATGCCAGGTGGGAGCAAGACATGGACTTCCAATTTTCCCTCTTAAGAGACCCTGAAATGTGGGCCACCAGACTTGAGAGCTGAAGGGTCAAGAAGAGCCCCAAACCTTTGCAATTGCTCATAGAGACATCAGAAAGGCATGTGTTTGAATCCAGGCTTAGCCCCCTGCTGCCACTGTAATTTTGGCAGGCTACTTAAATTGCCTGACTTTCTATTTCCTTACTTGGCATATGCTCCTAGGGTAGTGTTCCTGGTGTAGTGTAAAGCCATCTCGCTTTGTTATCAAAGAGACTGGTGTTTGGTCAGTGGCTGGCTGTGTATTTTTGGGTAATTTATTTGACTTCTCTGATCCTCAGTTTCCTTATGAGGTTTTTGTGAAGATTAAGTTGAAATCATGTATTTGAAAGTAACTGGTGCAATACATCATCAGTGCTGTCATCAGATGGAATTCACTCTCTGTCTGCTGCCATTTCACTTTCCTGGCTTTTACAAGATAGCCCGCATTGCCCTAATCACAGAGTAGCTGTGCCACAGCTACATGTTGGTCCCACAAGTGATGGGCTCCAGGCAGTGGAGCCACAAGTGATGGGCTCCAGTATATGGCACTCAGATGCTGCCCAAGCAATGCTTGCTGCATTGAATTTTGCCAGCTCCTATTTTTGTACCTTTGTGGGGCAAGATTGCATATGTCTTAAGTGCAATTCTGTAGCCTGGATTCAAATTCCAGTTCTACCACTTACTACATGGGCAGTTTCAGGCACATTAATGAACCTCTCTGTGCCTCAATCTCCTCATTTGTAAAATAAGGATAATAATAGAGAACTTACTCATAGGGTTCTAATGAGGTTTAAATAAGTTAATAATTGTAAAGGGCTTACAACAGTGTCTAGCGTGCAATAGGAATGTTTTGTTAAATAAAATTTATTCACCATCTTCAGAAAAAAGGAGGGGGAAGGTGATAATATTCATACTTTTCATCTCATGGTTTCATTTGAGATGATTAAATGACATTATCAATAGAGAAACATTTTTGTAAATGGCATAAAGTCATACACTGATGTTATCCATTATGAGATTTAAAAAATTTTCCCGATGAGCACTACTAGGTAAATTATACTCAGGAAACAGGCTAGAAAGAAATTAATGATTGAAAAATAACATCAACCTAATAAATGTAGGTTTTAAATTGCATTACAATAAGTACATGAGTACTCTTTGTGGGGTAGAATTATAAGTGATTTTTATTTTCTTTATGTTTTTCTAGATGTTCCCACCTTTCTACAATAAAAGGTATTACTTTTACAAATACTTAAAGCAATAAAAGTAACTATTTTGAAAATAATTAAAATCCTAAAAAGAAAATTTGGCAGAAATTTATTTACAGCTATAAATTATATAAATATATATTATATAATATATATTATATATATGAGGTGGAGCTACTGTACCCTTCATAAAAAGTAGAATGTAAATAAATATCAACATTGCGGTCACTAATTAAACTTATTTTCCAGGTCAGCTATACTCTGGTTGTTAAGATGGTTCTCTTCCAAAATAAGAGAGAAATAGCTAATTCAAGAATGATTACCAGCAGGTGGAAAATTATTTCAGGAGGAATAGCATTGAGAATGTTCTTCTGGAGAAAAATGATGCGCTAATTGAACAAATGACTTGATAAGATTGGTTGGAATCATAGAACCTCAGGGCTGGAAAGAACCAGAAAATTGTATAGTTCAACTCCTGTATCCAGAGTTTGAATTCCTTTTCTATCTTCCCAGATAGTCCATGCCATTTTTAGGCAGCTCCAACTAATGAAAGGACTTCTTTAAAATGAGCTGACATCTATTCCCACATAGCTTTCCTTTATCCACCCCATTACTATCTTTGGGGCCATAATTCAACAAGATGGCTCCTTCTTCTAGAGAACAGCTCTTCAGACAGCTCAAAATAATTAAATCAAAGCAAACCAAAAGGAACTTTGTCTTGACTTTTTTTTTATTTGAAGTAAATGGAAATGGAGAGACCCAGAATATAAACAAGCCAGTGCTGAGTCAATGTTTAAACATATAACCTTTCGGAAAACACACACAGCCATTCTACAGTCAGAATGCCCCGGCAAAGCAATGTCAAGCAATTATCCAGGAGCCAAGAGGCTTAAAGAAACACAGAGAATTCTGCTGGTGGGAGATCTATAGGCACTGGCATACGGGAGGGAGAGGCTCCCTGGAATTTCAGCTCCTTCACTGTGACTCCTCCTGGCTAAAGGTAAGAGAACAGCTGAGGACCAGTGAGCCCTCTGCTTTCCATGTCCCATTCTTCCCCAGGCTGTATGACCACAGGCAGAAAGAAGAGATCAGCTGTCTCGGGAGCACAAATATCCCACAGAGTTATTCTGAGGTTTAAATTCCATCTTCCCACTATGGTTTTTACTAGCCCAATCACTTGATGTGTAGTAGCACTTAAAGGCCCAGCTTCGCTGGGAATATTTTACAGAGGCATTTTGGGTGTTTGGAGATGAGGATCAAAGCCCTTTGAGAAATCTGCAGCTTGAGAAAAGTTAGTGCCTGCTTTTATTAAGCATCATTCCTGACTGATTTTGTACTATATCTAGTCTCTGGGATAGAGCCAATTTCTGTTTCTTGGATCTCTTGGTGCCAAAGGGACATTTGTGAGAAGGAAAGTTCCTGTCTGGTGATGGATCCGCTGGGACAGATTAAGGAGTTGGCTGTTCTGAAGCACATTTCTGCTTTTCAAAAGTAGAGCTGAAGAAACACTTGGAAGAGAAAGCATGATGCTCTTGATTTAGGAAACACTTACACAGAACTAAATATCTAGGTAGCTATTGGAAGTTGTGAGGTGGGGAACAAGAATAAAGAAAACAGTAAAAAAAAGAAAAAAAAATTGTAAACCCAGTCAGTACTTAGACCTCACCAGATGTTTGACAGCTCATATCCCAAGCATCTGAATTTAAGATGAAGGTTTTCCATTTTTTTTCCACCAATATTTGTAGATATTACATAGCCAGGACCTTAGCCTAGTAAATTGCCTACTTCATTTGCCTTCAACTTGACCTTTCTATAAAATTCATTGGTAAATGTTGAAACTCTGGAAATAAATGGGCTGAATTTGTAAGTCAGCATATAAGCTGATAAGCACAAGGTTGCACATGCACACTCTGGTAAAAGTTTTAGGAACACAGTGTAAGCCGATTCTCTTTCTTCCTTTATTTCTTGTCACAGTCACCAATTTTGGTAAAACCCTAATATAGGAGAAAGAGGATTTTTAATTCATGTCACCTGTCACCACTGACAATTTTCCTGCAGATTGACTATCCCATTTAAATAAATTTAATTTTGTGAACAGTTTCTCCCACCTTCTTCTTCCCTCATCTCCACTCCCTGGATAGCTGAAAAGCAAATATTCTGCTACAAAAGGCATTCTTACCTCCGTTTGCTGGGGATGACCCCCATCTCCTCACTGTCTCCCTCCAGCATGACTCTCCTGGCTTGCCACCACTCATCATCAGAGGCATTGATAACGTGGAGAATATCTCCATATTTAAAACTAAGTCCTTGACTTGGAAGCCCACTGTCCTTGCTCTTGTCGTAGTCAAACATGGCTCTGGAGGAAAGGACAAAAGAGGACACTGTTAGGAATCTCTGTCAGCACAGATTTAGGAGTTGTGGTTTCAAATGTTCACTCTTGCTCTGAGAACCCATCATCACGTGGTATCAACTCCCGGGATGATTCCCTGGGTCACAGTCCACACTCTCACTGCTTTGGCAATACACTAAAGTTAGCTCTTGCTTCTTCTTGGAGGTTACAGGGGCAGCCTATAGATCCTCAAAACTGAGATCTGCTTCTTTTCTTGGAGACCATCAGATGTTAGAAGGTGATAATAGAAGATGAGAAAGGCAGTTTACTACCTAATTGAGATTTTTTTCCCCTCGCATTACAATCAAATTTTTAAAATTACTAAAAAAAGTAAAATAATAAAGAGAAATATGGCTATCCTTCTAAATGAAGCATTTTGTTCTGTAAACAAATCATCTCAGCTGTATCAGCCTGTAGAACTGTTTCTTTCGTAATGGGAAAAAACAGTAACAAAGGTCCACCCATTGAGTAGGTGATCCCTCTACTCAATGAAATATTGGACCACCACTGCAACTGGATGAAGAGGTTAATGCAATCACCTGAATACATGCATAAAATGCAGTAAATTTAAAAATGTATGCATATGTATGGGTATGGCTAGATAAAAGTCATATTAACAGCACGACAAATCTTTCTGCTTCCATATAATGCCGAGCTTACCTCATCATGGCACTTATCTCTGAATTACAATTCTTGCTTTCTGTATCATGCAGCCCTCACTAAAAAGCATTTGCTAAGCATTTGTTAAGGCCAATGCACTGTAATATGTATGAATGGCAGCATGAAGGAGGTGGAATCAGAATCAAAATGATGAACAAGATCTTAGAAACTAGCTGTCATCTTTAAAAGGTGAACATTTGCCACCACTCCTGTATTGTACACATCCTGCTGTATATCCCATTTTCAAAAATCACCACCACACACATACAGCATATGACTTTCCCAGAGAAGCAGATTTCACTACCTGTCTGTGTATTCCCCTTTGATTTCATTCTAAGAATTTCCTTAGAGTATAACTACTGTGTATGCAAAACTAGCAAGATCTGGGAAACAGATTTTTCTAAAAATCTGTTTTATTTTAGATTTTTCCACACTGAAGACCAAGTGTGGTTTTCTTCTTCTTTCTTTGTCTATCAAAGAAATGTCACATCTGCTGCCATGACAACAAGAAAGAGCTGAAGACAGCATCTAGAGCTCTTAAACACAGCAGGAAAAGTATAATTACTTGCAACATAGTCCCTTCTTTCATTAACACTGTCTCCCAAAGATGGAATTTGGAGAGGGTTTCCTGGTCCAAGCTCCCAGAATGAATCATTTGCACCTTGACCACCCCTGCCAAAGGCTCAGACAAAGCCCCAGTCAGGAACGGGGAGCTGTGGAAAGACCAACACCCACTCCTGAAGCTATCACTTCTCTGATTCTGTGATGTGACATACATTAGTTAACATTCTTGAGCCACAGGTTTTTTGATGCAAAATTAGTCTAATAACAACACTCACCTAGAACTACTGTGATCCTTAATGAAATAACACATATGCAGCACTAAGCCTATAGTATGTGCAGTCTAGTGTAGTACAGTGTGGTTATGAATATGGACTACTGGGTCTATGTTCCGCTCCTACTATGTCTTACTCTTACAGCTAGTCAGCTGGGCAAGTTACTTAGTCTCTTTTAGGCTTCAGTTTCCTCATATACAACATAGTGATAATGATGACAATGATGAGAACGATACCTCCATTACTGAGTGCTGTATGGGTAAAATGTTACATAAGGTAATATACATATAAAGCGTGGACAAATGGACCTGGCACACAATGACAAATAGTAAGCATGAACTGATGTTTTTATTATCTCCCTTTTTCGTTCCGAGTAGATGCTAATACAAATCTTTTCTTTAGATTCTACTCTGTGCAAAAAGGAGTTAACGTAGCAGGCCTGAGACTGCTGTTCTTGCTTGTAAGGGTAGCCCTTGGCTGACATGTGGGAAGTTAGATTTTGGGAGGGTTCCCACCATTTTCTCATAAGAATGGCTTACTGGGCCTAAACTGTTTGTACAAACAATATAATTTATACTGAACACCTGCTTTCTTTCTGGGAGTCTGATATTATGGTATGTGCTAGGCAGAGGCTGCCTACGTGACCAGCTCCCAGTAAACCTGGACATTAAATCTCTAATAAGATTCCCTGGTAGACATTTTGCACCTGTTGTTGCAATTTGTTGCTGGAAGAATTAGGCACTTCCTGTGTGACACCACTGAGAGAGTACTCTCGGAAACTTGCAGCTAATTTTTTCCAGACTTTGTCCTCTGCTCCTGTTCCCTTACCTGACATTGTTTGGTATCTTTTTGCAGTAATAAATCATAATCATGAGCATGATCATGCTGAGTCCTGTGAACTATCCTAGTGAGTCATCAACCTGGGAGTTGTCTTGGGGAACCCCAACACACGCTCTATAGATTGCAAAGCATTTTCACACAAATTACCTTGTTGTGACTCAATCAGTTGCTGTGAAGAAGGTGTGACAGACATAGTACTATCCTCCCAACTTTTGTTGTTGTTGTTGTTAAAAGATGAGGGACAGATCTACTGGGGCCCACTGACTAACTCCAGAATATACAGCTCAGTGGCAGCAACCTAGGACTAGATGTTGGGTCTCCAGATCCAAGTCTAGTTCAGTGCTCTTCACCTTGCCCCCTCATTCAACCTGGGAGGTGGTGATGATAAGGTGTGGAAAATGATAACCATGATGGCTACTACTACTTACGCCCTTATTAGGTGGTCTGGAACTTTGTAGTCATTGTCTTATTTGATGTCACAGCAACCCTAAAGGTAAAAATTAGTATCCCCACTTTATAGATGAGGGAAGGAGGCTCAGGAAGTTAAGGAGCCTGGCCCAGGTCACACAAACACATGTGGTGGAGGTTGAATACAAAATGAGGTGTATCTGATTCCAAATTCTGTTTTCTTGGCCATTTTATTACATGGCTCAATTTCCCCGCTTGTTGCCCTCTGGCCATGCTCACAGTCTAGCAGTGCCAAAGACTTTTAATCTTCCCTTCAGGGCTGACAACCACTTCTTCCCTAAATTCCTGAAACTCCCTTACTGCTCAGTCCTTGTCCAAGTATTTCTTATCTCCAAAGTCCTTGAACTGCTGGCCTGACTCTAGGCTCCTTCTGGATGTAAACTATGGGAAGTTGAGGTAGAGAAACCAACAGAAAGGCTGACAAGCAGTAGCCAAGAAGGCAGGCTCTGGAGCCAGACTGCCTAGGTTTGCAATTTTTTAACTATGTGATCTTAGGCAAGTTACTTAACCCCTCTGGGCCTCAGATTTTCTTAACTGTAAAACTGGCATAAATAATAACACCATCTGTCTCAAAAGAGTTATGGTGAGGATTAAATGAAATAATATACGCAAAGTATCGTAACACTGGCCTGGCACTAGTGAGGGCTCAATAAATGTAAGATATTATTATAATAACTGTTATTCTGAAAAACATATTGTAATTTGAATCAGGGGGTCTGTGTGCCAATTGTGCCACCTAAAAGCTGTTTTCTGGACTATGCATAAAGACATCTAAAATATCTCTGTATCCTCAGGACCTAGTAGGGTGCCGGATCCAAAGTAGATCCTCAATACAGGTGTGTGAAAATGTTTCAGGTGGCTTTTGAAAGCCCTTCTTCTCTCACGTCTCTGCATTCCCATTTGAAGTGGGAGTGGGGACTATTCCTGGAGGTTTCTACCAGGTCAGGCATTCACTCGCCTGTACTATTCTATTCCCGAGAGTCCTTAAGGGGAACTTTCCCACTCCTGCTGTTAGATGCAGGTGTCCTTCCTAAGGAGCTCAGCAACAGGTTCTTTCCATGAGCTCTATTGATCTTGGACAATCTGCCTCTCTAGGATTACATTTATTCAGACTTGGCAGGTCCCTAAAACCAAGCAGCTGACACATTTCAGCAGCCTCTGGCTCCTTTGGATATTAATGGATCCTCACATCTGGGAAAAATGCTACAGTGCCCCATCACCTAATTTAACAAGCGATAAGCTGTTTTTAATTTGCTTTATGTGCTAATTCATCACAGCAACTTTTATAAAATGCCATTAAGACTCACACTTTCCATCCAGGGTGCTTTTAACAAGTCCATTAGACAAGTAGAATTGGACATGAATAATGTAATAACTCTCCTATCCCTCCTGCCCCTCCTGAATTTCAACGTGTGGTGGCCCCTTGCCAACTGGGGAAGTCTAGTAAGGGAAGAGTGAAGCAGCTGCTCATCCTCATGACTGTGCAATATGGCTGTGAGATACCTGGGTACCCTACTAAAATAGTGCTTTTTAGGTGTTACACAATGCAGTAAGCATTTTATATTCATTGTCTCACTCAATTTATGGGGTAGGCAACATAACATATGGATTATATGCCAGGCTTCCAAGACAGAGAAGACCTGGGTTTATGTCCCAGTTCTGCCATTCTTAGCTGTATAATTTGGGCATGTTACTTAACTTCTTAGATAACCACTTTACCTTAGATGGGCGTTCTCTTATTTAGGAAATGCAGATAATAATGGTACTAACGCAAAAGGGTGCTGTGGAGATATGACAATGGGACGACACATGTAAAATATCCAACACAAATGAATTCCACTTTGTTATTATTTCTGACAACAATTCTGCCATGTAAGCATTTTTGTTCTCATAAAGAAAATGAGATATAAAGAGGTGAAATGAAAATAAGATAGTAAGTAGCAGAACCAGGATTAAAATATAGATAGATGTGTCTCACTCAAAAGTTCATGTTCATAATCTCAGAATTCTTGGAATTCCTGATAAGAAATGTTGTACTTAGATCTTATACCTAAGGATTTCATGATTTGATGATAACACTTATAGTGATACTATGGACTAGCCTGCAAAAAAGACGCATGAGTAGTTTATAGAGGACACATTCAGTTCTCACAGCTATCCTGCAATGCATATATTAGCCCTGTATTATAGAAGAGGAAATACAGACTTGGATAATTTAAGCAACATGTTCAGTGTCATGCCAGTTATCAAGTGATGGGGCAGGACTCAAATCCTGTCTGCCTCTAAGACCTATGAATTTCCTGCTATACCAACCTCTATGTTCTTTTGCAAGCAACTCTTTCCAGCTCAAAACACTCACACTCTCCCCTTGGGCTTAGATTGAGGTAATATTTAACAATCATGGAGCTTAAAAGTATTGGTGTTTACTATATATGCCACGGAATTTAGTTTTGGCTGTACCACTTTAAAGCTAGGATAGCAGTGAATGATGAGGATGGAGAGACAGTATCACTAAGAATAGGAAAAATTATTTGATGTGTTTCATAGTTAACAAGGATATGGTAGGAGAAATAATATCCTTAACTCACTCTCCCAAAATGTCCACACTTTAATTCTCAGAGTTTATGAATATTTTATCTCATACAGCAAAAGGGACTTGGAGATGTGATTAAGCTTAAGGATCTGGAGAGCGGGAGATTGTCCTGGATTATCTGGGTGGACCCAATCAAATTGCATGAATCTTTAGAAGTGGAAGAGGAAGACAAAAAGAGTAGATCAGAGAGATGTGACTTGGGAAGGACTTGATCCACCACTGCTGGCTTCAAAGTTAGGGGAAGAGGACCACAAGCCAAGGAAATGGTAGCCTTCATAAACTGCGAATGGTTATTAGGTTACAGCCATCAAGAAAACAGGCACCTATGAGAGGTGGTTCCAAGATGGCTGAATAGGAACAGTTCCAGCCTACAGTTCCCAGTGTGAGCAACACAGAAGACAGGTGATTTCTGCATTTCCAACTGAGGTACCAGGTTCATCTCACTGGGGTGTGTCAGACAGTGGGTGCAGGACAGAGGGTGCAGCCCACTGAGCGAGAGCTGAAGCAAGGCGAGGAATTGCCTCACCCAGGAACTGCAAGGGGGAAGGGAATTCCCTTTCCCAGCCAAGGGAAACTGTAACACACAGCACCTGGAAAACTGGGTCACTCCCACCCTAATACTGGGCTTTTCCAAGGGTCTTAGCAAATGGCACACCAGGAGATTATATCCTGCGCCTGACTCGGTGGGTCCCACACCCACAGGACCTTCCTCATTGCTAGCACAGCAGTCTGAGATCTAACTGCAAGGTGGCAGCAGTGAGGCTGGGGGAGGGCACCCACCATTGCTGAGGCTTGAGTAGGTACACAAAGCGGGCCAGGAAGCTTGAACTGGGTGGAGCCCACCACAGCTCAAGGAAGCTTGCCTGCCTCTCTGTAGACTCCACCTCTGGGGACAGGGCATAGCCAAACAAAAGGCAACAGAAACCTCTGCAGATTTAAATGTACCTGTCTGACAGCTTTGAAGAGAGTAGTGGCTCTCCTAGCATGGAGTTTGACATCTGAGAACAGAAAGACTGCCTCCTCAAGTGGATCCCTGACCCCTGAGTAGCCTAACTGGGAGGCACCCCCTAGTAGGGGCAGACTAACACTTCATACAGCCAGGCACCCCTCTGAGACGAAGCTTCCAGAGGAATGATCAGGCAGCAACATTTGCTGTTCAGTAATATTCACTCTTCTGCAGCCTCTGCTGCTGATACCCAGGCAAACAGGGTCTGGAGTGGACCTCTAGCAAACTCCAACACACCCGCAACTGAGGGTCCTGACTGTTAGAAGGAAAACTAACAAACAGAAAGGAAAAGCATCAACATCAACAAAAAGAACATCCACATCAAAACCCCATCTGTACTTCACCATCATCAAAGACCAAAGGTAGATAAAACCACAAAGATGGGGAAAAAACAAAGCAGAAAAGCTGAAAATTCTAAAAATCAGAGTGTCTCTCTCGCTCCAAAGGAATGCAGCTCCTTGCCAGCAACCGAACAAAGCTGGACAGAGAATGACTGACGAGTTGAGAGAAGAAGGCTTCACATGATCAAACCTCTCCGAGCTAAAGAAGGAAGTTCGAACCCATCACAAAAGAAGATAAAAACCTTGAAAAGTGATTAGACGAATGGCTAACTAGAATAGCCAATATAGACAAGTCCTTAAATGACCTGATAGAGTTGAAAACCATGGTACAAGAACTACGTGACAAATGCACAAGCTTCAGTAACCAATTCAATCACCTGTAAGAAAGGGTATCAGTAATTGAAGATCAAATGAATGAAATGAAGTGAGAAGAGAAGTTTAGAGAAAAAAGAGTAAAAAGAAATGAAAAAGCCTCCAAGAAATATGGGACTAGGTGAAAAGACCAAATCTATGTCTGATGGGTGTACCTGAAAGTGACGGGGAGAATGGAACCAAGTTGGAAAACACTCTGCAGGATATTATCCAGGAGAACTTCCCCAACATAGCAAGGCAGGCCAACGTTCAAATTCAGGACATACAGAGAATGCCACAAAGATACTCCTCGAGAAGAACAACTCCAAGACACATAATTATCAGATTCACCAAAGTTGAAATGAAGGAAAAAATGCTAAGGGCAGCCAGAGAGAAAGGTCGGGTTACCCACAAAGGGAAGCCCATCAGACTAACAGCAGATCTCTAGGCAGAAACTCTACAAGCCAGAAGAGAGTAGGGGCCTAAATTTAACATTCTTAAAGAATTTTCAACCCAGAATTTAATATCCAGCCAAACAAAGTTTCATAAGTGAAGGAGAAATAAAATCCTTTACAGACAAGCAAATACTGAGAGATTTTGTCACCACCAGGCCTGCTCTACAAGAGCTCCTGAAGGAAGCACTAAACATGGAAAGGAACAACTGGTACTAGCCACCGCAAAAATATGCCAAAATGTAAAGACCATCGATGCTAGGAAGAAACTGCATCAACTAACAAGCAAAATAATCAGCTAACGTCATAATGACAGGATCAAATTCACACATAACTATGTTAACCTTAAATGTAAAAGGGCTAAATGCTCTAATTAAAAGATACAGACTGGCAAATTGGATAAAGAATCAAGACCCATCAGTGTGCTGTATTCAGGAGACCCATCTCATGTGTAGAGACACACATAGGCTGAAAATAAAGGGATAGAGGGAGATCTACCAAGCAAATGGAAAACAAAAAAAGGCAGGGGTTGCAAATCTTAGTCTCTGATAAAACAGACTTTAAACCAACAAAGATCAAAAGAGACAAAGAAGGCCATTACATGATGGTAAAAGGATCAATTCAACAAGAAGAGCTAACTATCCTAAATATATATGCACCCAATACAGGAGCACCCAGATTCATAAAGCAAGTCCTTAGAGACTTACAAAGAGACTTAGACTCCCACACAATAATAATGGGAGACTTTAACACCCCACTGTCAACATTAGACAGATCAATGAGACAGAAAGTTAACAATGATACCCAGGAATTGAACTCAGCTCTGCACCAAGTGGACCTAATAGACATCTACAGAAATCTCCACCCCAAATCAACAGAATATACATTCTTCTCAGCACCACATCACACTTATTCCAAAATTGACCACATAATTGGAAGTAAAGCACTCCTCAGCAAATATAAAAGAACAGAAATTATAACAAACTGTCTCTCAGACCACAGTGCAATCAAACTAGAGCTCAGGATTAAGAAACTCACTCAAAACCACTCCACTACATGGAAACTGAACAACCTGCTCCTGAATGACTACTGGGTATATAATGAAATGAAAGCAGAAATAAAGATGTTCTTTGAAACCAATGAGAACAAAGACACAACATACCAGAATCTCTGGAACACATTTAAAGCAATGTGTAGAGGGAAATTTATAGCACTAAATGCCCACAAGAGAAAGCAAGAAAGATCTAAAATTGACACCCTAACATCACAATTAAAAGAACTAGAGAAGCAAGAGCAAACACTTTCAAAAGCTAGCAGAAGGCAAGAAATAACTAAGATCAGAGCAGAACTGAAGGAGATAGACACAAAAAACCCTTCAAAAAAGTCAATGAATCCAGGAGCTGGTTTTTTGAAACGATCAACAAAATTGATAGACCGCTAGCAAGACTAATAAAGAAGAAAAGAGAGAAGAATCAAAAAGACGCAATAAAAAATGATAAAGGAGATATTACCACTGATCCCACAGAAATACAAACTATCATCAGAGAATACTACAAACACCTCTGTGCAAATAAACTAGAAAACCTAGAAGAAATGGATAAATTCCTGGACATATATATCCTCCCAAGACCAAACCAGAAAGAAGTTGGAATTCCTGAATAGACCAAAGACAGGTGCTGAAATTGAGGCAATACTTAATAGTCTACCAATCAAAAAAAGTGCAGGACCAGATGGATTCCAGCCGAATGCTACCAGAGGTACAAGGAGGAGCTGGGACCATTCCTTCTGAAACTATTCCAATCAATAGAAAAAGAGGGAATCTTCGCTAACTCATTTTATGAGGCCAACATCATCCTCATAAGAAAGCCTGGCAGAGACACAGCAAAAAAAGAGAATTTTAGACCAATATCCCTGATGAACATGGATGCAAAAATCCTCAATAAAATACTGGCAAACCGAATCCAGCAACATATCAAAAAGCTTATCCACCATGATCGAATGGGCTTCATCCCTGGGATGCAAGGCTGGTTCAACATATGCAAATCAGTAAACATAATCCAGCATATAAACAGAACCAAAGATAAAAACCACATGATTATCTCAATAGATGCAGAAAAGGCCTTTGACAAAATTGAACAGCCCTTCATGCTAAAAAAACTTGCAATAAATTCGCTATTGATGGAACGTATCTCAAAATACGTTCCATCTCAAAAAAAAAAAGAGCTATTTATGACAAGCCCACAGCCATATGGAACCAAAAAAGACCCTGCATTACCAAGACAATCCTAAGCCAAAAGAACAAAGCTGGAAGCATCACGCTACCTGACTTCAAACTATACTACAAGGCTACAGTAACCAAAACAGCATGGTACTGGTACCAAAACAGAAATACAGACCAATGGAACAGAAAAGAGTTCTCAGAAATCATACTGAATGGGCAAAAACTGGAAGCATTCCATTTGAAAACTAGCACAAGACAGGGATGCCCTCTCTCACCACTCCTATTTAACATAGTGCTGGAAGTTCTGGCCAGGGCAATCAGGCAGGAGAAAGAAATAAAGGGTATTCAATTAGGAGAAGAGGAAGTCAAATTGTCCCTGTTTGCAGATGACGTGATTGTATATTTAGAAAACCCCATTGTCTCAGCCCAAAATCTCCTTAAGCTGATAAGCAACTTCAGCAAAGTCTCAGGATACAAAATCAATGTGCAAAAATCACAAGCATTCTTATACACCAAGAACAGACAAACAGAGAGCCAAATCATGAGTGAACTCCCATTCACAATTGCTTCAAAGAGAATAAAATACCTAGGAATCCAACTTACAAGGGATGTGAAGGACATCTTCAAGGAGAACTACAAACCATTGCTCAATGAAATAAAAGAGGAAACAAACAAATGGAAGAACATTCCATGCTCATGGATAGGAAGAATCAATATCATGAAAATGGCCATACTGCCCAAGGTAATTTATAGATTCAATGTCATCCCCATTAAGCTACCAATTACTTTCTTCACAGAATTGGAAAAAACAACTTTAAAGTTCATATGGAACCAAAAAAGACCCTGCATTACCAAGACAATCCTAAGCCAAAAGAACAAAGCTGGAAGCATCACGCTACCTGACTTCAAACTATACTACAAGGCTACAGTAACCAAAACAGCATGGTACTGGTACCAAAATGGAGATACAGACCAATGGAACAGAAAAGAGTTCTCAGAAATAATACTACATATCTACAACCATCTGATCTTTGACAAACCTGACAAAAACAAGAAATGGGGAAAGGATTCCCTATTTAAAAACTGATGCTGGGAAAACTGGCTAGCCATAAGTAGAAAGCTGCAACTGGATCCCTTCCCTACAACTTATATGAAAATTAATTCAAGATGGATTAGAGACTTAAATGTTAGACCTAAAACCATAAAAACCCTAGAAGAAAACCTAGGCAATACCATTCAGGATATAGGCATGGGCAAGGACTTCATGTCTAAAACACCAAAACAACGGCAACAAAAGCCAAAATGGACAAATGGGATCTAATTAAACTAAAGAGCTTCTGCACAGCAAAATAAACTACCATCAGAGTGAACAGGCAACCTACAGAATGGGGGAAATTTTTTGCAATCTACTCATCTGACAAAGGGCTAATATCTAGAACCTACAAAGAACTTAAACAAATTTACAAGAAAAAAACAAACAACCCCATCAAAAAGTGGGCAAAGGATATGAACAGACATTTCTCAAAAGAAGGCATTTATGCAGCCAACAGACCAATGAAAAAATGCTCTTTATCACTTGCCATCAGAGAAATGCAAATCAAAACTACAATGAGATACCATCTCACACCAGTTAGAACAGTGATCATTAAAAAGTCAGGAAACAATAGGTGCTGGAGAAGATGTGGAGAAATAGGAACACTTTTACACTGTTGGTGGGACTGTAAACTAGTTCAACCATTGTGGAAGACAGTGTGGTGATTCCTGAAGGATCTAGAACTAGAAATACTATTTGAATCAGCCATCCCATTACTGGGTATATACCCAAAGGTTTATAAATCATGCTACTATAAAGACACATGCACACGTATGTTTATTGTGGCACTATTCACAATAGCAAAGACTTGGAACCTGCCCAGATGTTCATCAATGACAGACTGGATTAAGAAAATGTTGCACATATACACCATGGAATACCATGCAGCCATAAAAAAGGATGAGTCCTTTGTAGGGACATGGATGCAGCTGGAAACCATCATTCTCAGCAAACTATCGCAAGAACAGAAAACCAAACACCGCATGTTCTCACTCATAGGTGGGAATTGAACAATGAGAACACTTGGACACAGGAAGGAGAATATCACACACTGGGGCCTGTTGTGAGGTTGGGAGAGGGGGTAGGGGAGGGATAGCATTAGGAGATATACCTAATGTAAATGATGAGTTAATGGGTGCAGCACACCAACATGGCACATGTATACATATGTAACAAACCAGCACCTTGTGCCCCTGTACCCTAGAACTTAAAATACAATTAAAAAAAAAAAAAAACCAGCCGGGTGCGGTGGCTCAAACCTGTAATCCCAGCACTTTGGGAGGCCGAGACAGGTGGATACCGAGGTCAGGAGATCGAGACCATCCTGGCTAACATGGTGAAATCCCGTCTCTACTAAAAAATACAAAAAATTAGCCAGGTGTGGTGGTGGGCGCCTACAGTCCCAGCTACTCGGGAGGCTGAGGCAGGAGAATGGTGTAAACCTGGGATGCGGAGCTTGCAGTGAGCTGAGATCCAGCCACTGCACTCCAGCCTGGGCAACAGAGCGAGACTCCGTCTCATGCTAAAGGGAATGAAAATGGCAAAAAAAAAAAAAAAAAAACCAGGCACCTTAGTGCTACAACCATATGATGACCTGAATGAGCAGGAAATGATTCTCCTATTGAGCCTCCAGAAGGGCTACAGACTGCTGAAAGCTTTATTTTATTCTGGTGAGATCTGTACCAGACATACAGAACTATAAGATAATAAATTTGTATTGTTTTAAGTCATTAGGTCTGTGATAATTTGTTATGGCAGCAATAGAAAACTAATACCAACTTTGGTACCAGAAGTATATGTAACAAATACCTAAAAGTGTAGAAATAGCTTTTGAATTGGGAAGTAGGCAGAGGCTAGAAGAATGTTGAGGAACACGATAGGAAAAAAACCTAGATTGATTCTAAGAAGAGATTTGCAGAAATACAGACTTTAAGGATATTTCCAGGGAAGCTTTAAAAACTTCTTAGAGAAATCTGGACTTGGAGAATGCTGAGGGTGATAGCTCAAATGGAAATGAGAAGCATGTTATTGGAAACTGTAGGAAAGGGATCCTGGTTATACAGTGGGGGGAAGCTTAGTAGAATTACACTCTGTAGTTATGTGAAAAGATGAATCTTTGGGGGTCAGAGGGCAGACTGTGGTAGGAAGAATAATGGTTCTCCAAAGAGAACCTTAATCTCTAGAGCCTTATGTGGCAAAGGCCATTTGTGGATGTGATTAAGGTCAAGGGTCTTGAGATGGGGAGATTATCCTAGATTATGTGGGTGGGCCCAATCTAATCACATGTGTCCTTAAAACTAGAAGAGAAAGGCAGAATAGAGATGAAACATGAAAAGGACTTGAGTGCCATTGCTAAGATTTGAAAATGGAGGAAACAAATTTGTCATAGCAGTAATGTAAAGCTAAAACAGGACAAGAAACAACATGCAGCTTTAATAGAGGACAGGTAAAAGACAAGGGCCACCAGTTTGAGGATTCTGTCAAAGATTCTTTGGAATAAAACAACTACTCAGCAACAACAACAATAACCCACTGAGTGCCTGTTATTGGCCAGGTTGTGTGCAAAGTACATTTATGTAATTCCATCTCATTGAATCCCTGTAAATAGTTTGAGATATAGGTATGATTATTTTTACTTTGTAGATAAAGAACTTAAGAACTTAAGGTTTTAATTCTAATTCTCACAAAAACCTTATGTGATAAATATAGTTTTCCCGATTTTAGGATAAAGAAGCTGAGATACAGAAGAAGCAGCCCTTTCCTTCTCTAAAATTTCAAATCACTCTGCTCTTTTACCTCTCTGGGAAGCCTACAACTTCTAGTCTTGAGTGAAAATATGTCTCATCTCCTTTACTACATCAGAAACAACATCAGGGGCTCCCAGATCAAGCCTCAGCACAGAATTTTCACAGATGGATTTATAAATGAACAAATGAATCAGCATATTATTCCTTTCTGTGCTGTGAACTTGTTTGGTCTAGGGAGGCCTTTGTTTCTCTGACAACATTAAGACCAAAGGAACAGAGTGCTTTGACTCAATTTCCTTCATTTCTTGAAGTTGAGGCCTCTGCTTGATTAGAGGAGACCTGGTCCTCCCCTTTCTATGCAGCAAGAGAAAGAACAATAGCAACAGAAAATAAAGTCTGCTCTCTGCTCCATCCCACTGTGCCTGGCTTGGACACGTAAGAACCATTTTCACATTGTCAAGGTAAGCACATATGAACAGTGCAAGAAGCATAGATGTTGGAGTGAAGAAACACACGGTTAAGTCTGTCCACTCTTTCTAGCTGATTGTCATTCAGAAAATAAGTGGAGTAATCTGAACTTCAGTTTTATCTATAAAATGAGGTTTATCATTCCTACATCTCACATATTTGCAGAAATTCAATGAGATGATATAAGGAAGAGCATTTCACATAATAACTGGCAAAACAGAAGTTCCTTTATTTCACCTTTTCTCTACTCTAAAGATGAGCAAGTGTCCCACAAGTACTGGAAGGGGGATGAAATACGGATGGTGATTTTTCAAATGTGACATAAAAATGCATATGTAGTAAACTTCTTCAAAACATTTTCTCACTAGAGGGGTATGGGAAAGGATACTGGGAGGAGAGATATCTAAACTTTAGTTGCTCTTATTTTATAAAAATCACATTTTTCTATTTGTATTATCTTCTTAAAAACAATCACTCGCCCACTCATGCATTTAGTGAATATGTGTTTTGATAACAGAGAAGGCACCCTGGAAGTAAAAAGAAGTTTAGATGGAGTGAGGAGTGCAGATTTCTAGTCCTGGCTTCAACATAATTCACTATGTGAGTAAGGTACTTAACCTCCATGGGCTTCAGCTTCTATAATAATTAATAGACCAACTGCATTTCTCTAGGATATATTCAACTGTGACCCAAAAGATAGCTTCCAAAATGTAGGCATTATTCTCATTCTGTCAAAGGGAAGATTTATTATGTTTCATGGATTGTATCACATGGGTTATACCATTTAATCAACCTTATAAAGCAGATTTGTATTCTTTAAAGATACTGTTCTTATTACAATAGACTGCTTCTATGTTTTGAGGGTGTTGGGAAATGTCCATTTCTATTGTTACTAAAAATCAGGCAATCACTGTTATGACTGCAGATAGAACTAATTGGACACTAACCAGAGGTCCTTACAGCTTGGGCCTCTCTGCAGCTATAGCTTTTTGATTATAATCAAGGAAGAAGCATAACTTCCAGAGGAACAACTGTCTCTTTCTCTCTCTTAAGTCCTCAATGCTCCCGATTCCCCAAGAGACGTGATATGAGCAGATTTCACATGTCCGGAGGCTTGCATGTTGATCATTTTGGACAACTCATCATCAGAGTCTCCTGAGATGGGGCCCACTTGAGCCCACCTTCTCTTTCAGGCTGTCCTGGCAGTCTATCAGATTGGTTGACCCTCCAGTGTTGACTGATAAGTCTCTTATCTGAGGGAAACAGAGGCAAATCTGAACTTATGCAGAGCCAGAACTCACTGGACCACAGTGAATGGCATTTCAGGTTTCAGGGCTGGGTGAGGCTGCAAAGATTAATCATCTTAAAATCATTTTCCTTTCCCCCAAATGCCATCAGCTGGCTGCTCAAAAAATGAAATGTGGGTAAGAGGAAGATGGCTTGGATGAACAGCCCAGGTTTTATGACACTTTCAAGAGCTCTTATGTTCTGGGTCTGTGTATTAGGCAATTGAGATATGTTAACTGAGATATTTCAGAGAGACTGACACAGCCCCGATTATGGTCTTTTATTTCTGAATTGAGCTGAAAATGTAGATCAAGCTTTGATATTCACCTTTCAGTATCTTACTGCCATTAGTTAGTAAACTTGGGGTGGGAAAAAGAAGAAATACCCTGGCATGGAATTTTATTATTGCTAATACACAATTATCATTAAAACATTTAAGTTTATATATGCATGACTCATGTAAAGATCATGAGATGGGAAACTCAGATCGTCCTGGATTCAAATATTAGCTCGCTATTTTAAGCTGCAGTATGAGTTTCAGCAAATTACTTCATATCTTTGTATCTGGGCTTCCGTATATGCAAAATGAGGGGCAAGAATCCCTGTCCAACAGGGTCCTTATGAGAATTACACATGAGAGCTTTTAGAATCCAGTAGGTACTCAATATTTGTTAATTGAGTCTAAAAAATCTAATTTGTTTCCCCTACAAATTCTATACCCTGGTTCTAGTGTTACTCACTGGAGTATAAACAAATTAAGTCTACCTCTGCTAACCAGTAGCACTCTTCACAAATGATAAAGCTAGTACGGTCCCTAGCTCAGCGGAGGTGCTGGATAAAGCTCATTTTACTCATGAGTATATGAAAAATGGGAGAAAGACATTCAAGAGCATCTGAAATCACTCCTCCAAATCCTTAGTACCATCATAGTAGCTTATCAGGATAAGTAATGAAATTTACACACCACAATATCAGAAAGTTGGGCAATCACTTTGCCTGCCCCAATACTGAGTTTGTTATTTTACCTATGATTTTTCTGAAAACTGGATGGAAACTATAGGCTGTATGGTAGCAGGAGAAGACCTGATATTAGGGAACTCACCCTTCTAAATCTCATATGCCTATAAAGTTTCCCAATATCACCTGTTGACTAGAGATAGAGAGGACATATGGTTCCTTACTCACCCAGGCAAAAGCATCGAGTTCAGAATGTAATCAAACTCCCACATATGGAAATGAGATAATATTCATTTAAATATTAAATGTGACATTATTTTCATAGTATCTACTATGTGCCAGGCACTCTATTGTTTGTTGGGACTCAGCAAAGGCTTTCTTTCTACAGTTGCACAGCTTGATGTTTGGTTGGGAATATGGGTAAGAAGGTACATTGATTTGGCCACTCACTTACTCATTTTCATTCAGCAAATACTTTTAAGCATTTACTATGTGTCAATGATGGTTCTAGGAGCTTGGGATCTATCAGTGAATAAAAACAGATAAAAATTCCTGCCTTCATGGATTTTATATTCTAGTAAGAGGAGATAGGCAAAAAACAATAAACATAATAAATAGGCAAATAGTATGATAGGTTAGGAGTTGATTGTTGCTATGGAAAAAGTTAAAAATAGAGCATGGTAAGGGAGATCAGGATTCTGAGATAGAGTAGGACTACGGTGGCAGTGAAGGCTGCATTTTTAAATGGGGTGTTTTTTTAAGGTAGGGCTCGCTGAAAAAGAGATGTTTGAGGCAAGGCTTGAAGGAGGTGAGGGAGTTAGATATGCAGGCATCTGAGGGAAGAGTGCTCTAGGATGGAACAACCAGTGCAAAGGCTGTAAATACAGTTACAGTTGAGTCTGATATGTGCTGTGTTAGGAATTAGTATAGGGTGCTGCTCAGGGATTGTAGTGCTCCTAGGAAGTCTCTAAAGAAGTTGGTGAATGGAGAGACGATTCATCACGATTTACTAGTAGAGGAGTGGTAGCACACCTGCCCACCCCTCCCTACTGAGCAGCCTTATCTTTCAGCCATGTTCTTAATGGAAGCCTCCTCTGTAATAATAGTAATCTCATATTCTTGAGGGCTCAGCTTCCTTCCTTCAGCCTCTCCCACTTCCTAAGTCTCATTGGAAACATGCACATGAGTTGGACCACTGAACAGCTTTTCTTCTTTCAGACACACATGACCACAATTTATACAGTGCAAATCAAATTCTTTTTGAATTTTTTCTAACATTGTTATGAAAGTAGAAGTATTGATTATTATAAAAGAATTCTGCAACTTTCATTCTTTGAAAACCATGACTTTCTCTGGGAATCCTTCCTGAATCTATCTAGATAGGGCTATTTCTTTCACTCTCTGTGCCACATTGCAACCTTGTATGCGCTCTTATTCTTGTGCTTAGCAGGCTACATTTCAGTTGATTCATCTGCAGGTCTATCTTTCCTTCTAGATTTCTTGACTCATCAGAGTTAGGTGGAGTCTTACTTACCTCTGTATCCCTTGCAAAGAGGAAAAGGTGCTCATAAAACCAGGCTAAATTGAACTGAACTAAATTCAGAACACAAACTGTCTGAACTTCAGAAAACTGCCTCATCTTGTTTGGTCTCTTGAAGTTTCCCCATCTGTAAAATGGGATTAAAATATTGTATTTCATCAACTTAAAGATTTAAAAAATTTTTTATGTCTAAAATCAGGATGTTTCTCCACCATCAATGCCATCTCATAATTTAATTGGCAGAATTTTTCCTTTCTTGGTAACACATAGGGTACATCTTACAATTAAGGACAACCTAGATTCAATTAAACATGGTAGGAACTATCTCACAAGTTGTTGTGAAGATTAATGAATTATAGATGAAAAGCCCTCAGATCAGTACCTGAAATAAAGAAAGAAGTAAGCACTGTGTGTGTCTGTGTGTGTGTGTGTGTGTGTGTGTGTGTATGTGTATGTGTTTGCTGCTGCTGTTGCTGTGCTGTTATATATTGTAAGTCATTTAGAATCACCCCATCATTCTCTTTCCTTCTTGTACACATTTTTGCAAACACTTTTAGTACTCTTTCCTCAGTGACTGTTCAAAAAGGGCTGATAGCTCAAATACTGTGCTGCAGTCTGACTTTCACACGGTAAGGTTCTGTTCAGTAGCTCATTTAATTGAATAAAATGTCTGTAGAATATGTCCCCAGCATTTGCCAATAGTTCAGAAATTTAGAGGGAAAAACCTAAAGAGATCCAGTACATTATGTTTATACTTTTAGTATTTATAGTTTATGTGAATATTATTAGTATTGTATGCCAATAGCACAGTCTTTTGTGTGTGTGTGTGAGATGGAGTCTCGCTCTGTCACCCAAGTTGGAGTGCAGTGGCGCAATCATAGCTCACTGCAAACTCAAACTCTGGGGCTCAAGGGATCTTTGCCTTAACCTCCTGAGTAGTTGAGTAGTAACCATGTCTGGCTAATGTTTTTATGTTTTGTAGAGGCTAGGTCTTGCTTTGTTGGCCTAGGTTGGTCTTGAAGCCCTAGGTTCAAGCAGTCCTCCTGCCTTGGTCTCCCAAAGTGCTGGGATTACAGGAGTGAACCACCACACCGGGCCTATAGTCTTTAAACTTTAGCACTTAAGTTTTCAAGGTGCAACATTTTTCCATGCACCTAGTGTAAGTCATCCATATATTCATTCATTAATTTATTGAACACTGGCAACATGTTTGGCAACAGGATAATGGAAAATATTTGTAAGACCTGGGAACACTTGTTTTGCTATTTACTTGCTCTGTGGCTATAGACAAGGTTCTTAAATTCTGTTTCCTACTCTGTAAATTAGACTAATCCTGCCTGAATAGATATTGTTTGAATTCATCGAGGTAACATATGTAAAACTCCTATATCAGGGAGGCTGGTATATAGATAAACGAAAAATTGCAATAATAATATGTATCAGCACAGAAACCTATGTTTCAACTCGACTTTTATGGGATGCAGTAATGATTTAGTACAAATTTGCATTTATTTTAATATTGATCTATCTAACAATATTTACCTGGTCATTCCTCAGTGCCAGATCTGGGACTAGTGGTTCTATTGTCAATAAATACTATGTGAGCTTGGAGCAGAAGATGCTCCATGTGGGCTGGACTGACTGGGCAATGGGTCTTGCTCTACTCCACAGTACTCTCTTTCCAGTTGGTAAAGCAGTCAGAGACTATAGGACTGCTCTGAAAATAGTCAATACAGTGTAACTTTTAGATGCCTGAAACCATGCAATCATGGCTTCAGTCATATTCAATAAATGCTCATTATGTGCCATGCATGATGTTAGGTATTTGGGGATACAGTGTGAAAAGAGAAACAAGGCACTTTTGGAATTTAGAGACAAAACAGATGCAGAAGAAATAATTACCAGTACAACACATCATAAAAAGCAGATGGGCAAGTAATCCATGAGAGTATACCGTGGAGAGAAATGGAAACTATTCTGGAGGGACCAGGTTGGGAAGGCTTCCAAGAGGAGCTGCTGTCTAATCTGAGCACAGCAGGAGCAGGAGGGTGGGCAGAGGGAGCTGCACAGGCAGAGGCTCTGCAATGGGAAACGGCAGGCAGCAAACCTGAAAGAAGATCAATGTCCGGGACATTCCAAGATGAGACCAGAGGGAAGGAGAAGCCAGGTCATGGAGAATCCTGTAGGTCTTATGAAGGATACTTTCTTTTTTTAGAGTAATGGGAAGCCATTGGGGATTTTAAACAGATGTGAGATGATCAGATTTACATTGAAAACAGATCTTTCTGGCTTTAGGGTGGAGAATGGATAGGAGAACCATAGATTGGGCAAGACAGGATGCTGAGATCCCAGGTAGTGGTGAAAGGTAGCAATCCAAATGATGATGGTTTGGTTAGAGTAGTGGCAATAGGATGGACAGACAGAGGTCTCAGATATTTACTTTGGCCAATACCTATCTGTTTGTCAGTCTGTCTGTTTCTCTCACCAAAATCTATGGGCAATGTTTTGAAAATTTTATTACCAGAATAAATCATTTTTTTTTTCTTCGAAAGGAAGCTTCTAGAAATATAAAAATAAAACATGTGATTGCAGACAGGGAAAACAGAATTTCTGGTTTCTGTTCCACTCCAACTGTAGAGCATCCCTCAGGTCCCTAAGAAGAATTTTGGGTCTACTTAAATCAGAGCTTGAAACTCTTCAATCTAGTACTTAGTTCCCAAACACTGTAAATGAAGAACATCTTCTCTTCTTTTATTGATACCATGACATCTCTAAACCTGTTTCCAATCTCACAACCATTTCCAATCTCACAGACATCTATTTGTTTCCCAAATGAAAGCTTGATGGCTTGGAGCATTTTTAGCAAATTTAACAAATCTCCTTGAGATTACCAGAGTAACACCAGGGTGTCCTAAAGTCTAATTACAGGAACTCTGCAGGATGGAACTGTGATTAGTCCTCACAGGAGTAACCACAGCCACTCAACAGAATTCAATAGCTATTTATGGCACGTGTTTTGAGGAGAAGACTTCTTTCTGCTCAGAGGCTGTTTGTATTAATAAGCAGAAGGTGGTTCCTTGGAAGAAGAGAAATCTTGTTCGAAGTTTGATACATTCATAGAGAACAAGAGAAAGTTCCCAGGAGGAAATCAACAGCACATTCAGCAAAACATGTGTATGGACTGAGGGCAATTTGACAGGTGGGGAAACGTTTCTACTGAGAAGAAAAAAAGAATGAGAGATTTCTATTTGATATATACATATTTTCAGTTTTGTCCTTTTTCTTTCTTTTTTTTTTTTTGAGATGGGGTTTCACTCTGTCACCCAGGCTGGAGTGCAGTGGTGTGATCTTGACTCACTGCAACCTCTACCTCCTGGGTTCAAGTGATCCTCCCATCTCAGCCTCCTGTGTAGCTGGGACCACAGGTGTGCACCACAACTGCCAGCTAATTTTTGTCTTTTTTGTAGAGGTGGGGTTTTGCCATGTTGCCCAGGCTGGTCTAGAACTTTTGGACTCAAGTGATCCTCTTGTCTCAGCCTCCCAAAGTGCTGGGATTACAGGCATGAGCCACTGTACCTAGCCCGATACCGTTTTTTGCAGGTTAGCAAAAGCTGGGCTTTGATAAGGAAGTAATTGGGAAACCTGAAGTTGGCCAATCAGCTCTGCTAGAAGCATATAAATTGGGCAGGAAAGCATGAGAGAAACTCAGCCACATTAATTATTGCTACAAAAGTCAGCATCCAGTGGAAGGCAAGCTGGGATGATGCGGGGAAGATGATTAGACAAGGAACCAGAGGTAAAAGGCATTCAGGCTGTCTAACTGATCGCTGGTCAGTGGTGCTTCAAACCAGCAAGATCCAGAACTCTAATTATCAGCCCATAATATAAAGCTATGACTGCTTTTTTCCATTCCACAATCTCAACATCCATGATTATAATAGTTGTCTGGGGACCACCTTGGAATTGGCCTATGTCCCTTTACTTGTTCTCTGTTTTCTCTTCTCACCTGGGCCCCAGTATTTCTTAAGTGTTTCTTAAGAACTCCAAATAGTGTGTTCAGTGCTGAAGGTAAAAGATGAACAAGATGGTATCTCTGCCTTCACACAATTTATGAGACTAATAGGCAAAAAAGTACTGTAAGCAAATTCTTTCTGTTTGGTTTGTTAAATGCAACAATAAAAGCATGTACAATCTGTAGAGAAAAACAAGGGCAGTCTACTCTGAATGACGGGGTGATGAGATGACAGGTTCCTGTTCTGCAAGACCCCAGGCTGCTTTTGATGGTACTAGGAGTTAACCACAGAGCAAAGGGAAAATGTTCTGTAACCTAAGTTTGGGGCGATACCTTTAAAGTTGAGATCTCATCTGTCTTTAGGAACTTCTCATTACCTCCAATTTTAGCAGGGATATTTGACACAAACTGCCAAGAATTATTAATTCTCTAGGCTCTACATCATGGCAATACACTTGGCCAGTGTGCTTCCTGTCTTGAATCAAAGGTTAGAAATGATAGATAAGTGAAATCTGCAAACAGGCTTATGTTGCTTGTAAGTGTTTCATCTTTGAGTTTTAGGCATAACAGCAACTGGCAGTGGAATAATTAAGTAAAATGAATACTTGATTCCCGTCAAATTTGCCAAAAAGAAAGCAGGTATTAGGTTTTGAAGAAATGCCCTACAGACTGGTAATCTGGGGTGGTGGGGAGGAGGATTTCCTGTTTTACAGATGGGTGAGCGCTCTAAGGGAACTAACTTGTGAAGTTAATCAAGGCAGACTGTTTGTCAAGGAAGAGGCTTATTGCCTAGGACAGATTTAGATCAATTCTGGCAAGAAGGAATATCCACAAGGGGCCTTTTTCAATTTGATTTCATCAGTTAGAGAAGATGGAGTTACCAACTCCAAGAAGGAGGAGAATATGGAATCTATAAAATAGGCAGAGAAATATGTATTCAAGTGAAGTAATTTGTTTGATAATCCACAGACATGTGGGTTTCTGTAATTTCTTGATAAAGTCTTATAGTTCATAATTTCTGCAAATTGGCTTTAGTTGTAGTCCCTTACTTAGTCCAAAATCTCCCACTGGGATTTTATATTTCTTTGCTGTTCTGTCTCTCTCATTCCTCTCAACTTTTGCTTTCAGAATCTAACACATTTAATACATCTTCTTACTCACTTTAAATAATTCCTTAGTGTTGTTTTGATAAAACTGTCAGAAATTTTAACAATTTTTTATTTAAAAAACTTTTATTTTATTGCCTTATGTCAATCTTTATAGACATACAACATGAAAATACATGTTATGTATTTTTTTCAGGCAAAGATGCCCTAGTCTACCTACTATCTGTTAGTATGGCATGCAAGAGGAGTAGAAAGTGAGGAAGGAAACTAACAGTTATTGAATGCCTGCTATTGGTCAACCACTACAATAGGCACTTTATATACATTGGCACTGAATAAAAAGAGCACTGTAAATTTGTTACCATTCTACCTATTTTACAAGTTTAAAAAGATAAGGTTCACAGACATCAAGTTCACCTAGCATGTAAAGGAAAATTAGGAATTGAACCCAGATCTGTTTGTGTTACGTGTCTGAACTTGCCACTGTATTTCTGCCTCTGGAGGGCATCTTTTCTCCCAGAGAGGAGGATCACATCATTAGCCCTCAGAGGTTGACTGACTAATTAAAGCTTCTACTTTCATGTTAACTTCCATTTGCCCAGCATACATGAATTAACTACCTACTCCCCATAAAAAACAGTGCTAGATACCGTGTGTGTGTGTGTGTGTGTGTGTGTGTGTGTGTGTGTGTGTTTGTGTGTATGAGCAAAATCTGGCCCCCTCCATCAACGAGATGCTTGTCTAGCATGGCAGATAGTCATGTGCACAAATACAGGGCAAGACATACTGTAAAAGATGCATAAGGGAATGATGAACAACATGCTGCTGAATAAATGGAAGAAGTAATATTAATTCCAATGATGGGGAACAAGACAAGGCTTCATGGAATAGGTAGTATTTGTTGCAAGCCTAGAAATGAAAGAAGTTGGCCAAAGAAAGATGAAAATAAAAGCCTTGGAGGTTGAGGAAACAGAATGAACAAAGGCATCAACTTACAAAAGAATGCACTTGGTTTAGGAAATTATGTATTGTCCAGAATCTCTGGAGTCTAGCGGGTTTGCTTGGGTGTGTAGCGGGGAAATCTGCCTGGAAAAGTAGATGGAAGCCTGATCAGGGCTTTCAAATTTGTCATTCTGCATGTGAAGGGAGCATTACTCACATAATCTCACTGTTCCTGTTGTGCGTATCAACTGCCTTGAGGTACACAGTAGCTTTTTATTCCTTTAGGCATGAGATTCAATGAAAGCACTTTGTTTTGGATGTGGTGTTAGTGGAGAAATCAAGCAGGTGGCTGGAAATGAGAATTTACACTTAGGATCAGGTTGGGGCTAGAGACAGATTTAAGTTATTGGTCCACAGTTGATCATGGAAGCCATGTTTGGCCATTTATCTTTCTCTCTCAAATTAACAGAATTCCAAGTTTTAACCAGGTACTTTGCCATGTAGCTAAAAGACTATATTTCTTTGCATCTAGCTATATCCATGATACTATAACCTGACACATGAAATGTAAGCAGTAGGGGTATATGGTACTTCCAGAAAGTCTTCTTCAAAAGAAGAGGTCATATTTATCTTCCATGCCATTTGCTTTTCGCAAAGGAAATGATGTCTGGCACTTCAGCAGCCAAACTGAACACTAAAGACAAAGACCACACCCTAAGAATGGCAGATAAGAGTACTGGAAGGAACCTGGAGGTCCTTGGTAAATCTGTAGAGCTGCCATACTCACCCTGAAGAGCCTACCCTGATGCTTCTTATATATGAGAAAGAAAGTAACTTCTTGTGTAAATCATGGCTATTTTGGTATTTTTGGGCTTTTTATATGTAGTCAAACTTAATAATTACTGACATACGGTGAAATTAGAAGAAATGTTCAAGAGAGTGTAATGAAAGAGAGGGGAAGGATGGGGGCTGAACTGTGCTTTTTTTTGTTTTTTTCCTTTTTGAGACGGAGTCTCACCGTTGCCCAGGCTGGAGAGCAGTGGCAGGATCTTGGCTCACTGCAACCTCTGCCTTCTGGGTTCAAGTAATTCTCCTGCCTCAGTCTCTGGAATAGCTGGGATTACAGGTATGCACCACTATACCTGTAATACAGGCTAATTTTTGTATTTTTAGTAGAGATGGGGTTTCACCATGTTGGCCAGGCTGGTCTTGAACTCCCAACCTCAGGTGATCCGCCACCTCAGCCTTCTAAAGTGCTGGGATTATAGGTGTGAGCCACCGCAGCCAGCTTGAACTTTGAAGAGTGCCTACATTTGGAGGAAAAGTACAAAAACATGGAGAGTTGAGAGTCAAAGCTAGATTAAAGGTGGATGTTGATGTGAGTTTGTGTTGGAGGAGTAGGTTGGGGATGGTGGCGGAAATTCTATTCAGTCTAAAATGTCTGTTTCTCAAAATAAGAAACAAAGGGCTGATTATGGAACCACTAAAAACTGGAGTGATTCAGGCTACTCCCAAGACAGAGGATTAGGTTATATATGTCCAATTTCTGCACCTTAACTTTACAATCTGTTAATTCATTCTATCGCTTATGTAGAATGATCAGGGATTGTCTTCCGCAGGGAAGGGAAAGTCAAGAGTGGGAAAAAGTATTTCCCACCAATAAAAAAGGGTCTTTGATTATAACTATACTTAAGAATAAGTTCTATTTTTTTTTTTTTTTTTTGGCCTGTGTATTAGTCCATTCTCACATTGCTATAAGGAAATACCTGAGACTGGGTAATTTATTAAGACAAGAGAATTAATTGGCTCACAGCTCCACAGACGATAGAGAAAGCATGATGCTGGCATCTGCTCAGCTTCTAGGGAAACCTCAGGAAACTTACAACCAAGGCAGAAGGAGAGTGGGAAGCAGGTTCATCTTACAAGGCCAGAGGAGGAGCAAGGGGTCAGGGGAGGTGCCACTCACTTTTAAATAACCAGATCTTGTGATAACTCTGTGAGAACAGCACCAAGAGCATTGTGCTAAACCATTCACGAGAAACCGTCCCCATGATCCAATCACCTCCTACCGGGCCCCACCTCCAACACTGGGGGTTACAATTCAACATGAGATTTGGGTGGGGACACAGAGCCAAACCATATCACCCTGCATCTGACACCATACATGAATACCCCTTCTTTGTTCTAGCAGAGGCTATGTGAAGGACAAAACCCACCCATCCATGACTCAGAGGGGTTAGTGGTAAGTTATTTATTGCCTGCTCCCTCTCTTTTGTGCTCTACCTGTGCATGCTGCATCCCATGGACCTTCAGATCCTGGCACTGGCAGTCATTTGTAAGGAGACTGCAAGGAAAGAGTCTCTGAAAGTTCTGCAAGTGAAGAGTAATTTTGGTTTTCCTTAAAGATCATAGACTCTATTATTTGTACTGTAGCTTACTGGAAAGAGTTTCCCAGAGGCTCCAGTCTGTTTGTTAATTATTATTTTTAAGAATCACACACAATGCTGAGAGTTGTTGACAAAGCACCTTCGCCTGTGCTATTTAGTCTTTGTGGTAGTCCTTTGGAACGAGCAATGTTATTCTCTTTGATTTACACTGAGACCTAAAGAAGATGATGAAGAGAAGGTAGATTACAAAGATAATAATGTAAATAGCTAATAGCTATCATTTACTGAATTACTAATAAGTACCAGGTAGGGCAGTAGGAACATAATATTTTTCTAACATACACAATAATCCTGCAAGGTTGGACTTAGTATTTCTATTTTTTTTTGAGATGGAGTCTTGCTCTGTTGCCAGGCTGGAGTGCAGTGGCGCAATCTCAGCTTACTGCAAGCTTTGCCTCCTGGATTCAAGCAATTCTCCTGCTTCAGCCTCCCAAGTAGCTAGAATTACAGGTGCCCGCCACCACGCCCAGCTAATTTTTGTACTTTGAGTAGAGATGGGGTTTCACCATGTTGGCCAGGATGGTCTCAATCTCTTGACCTCGTGATCTGCCTACCTCAGCCTCCCAAAGTGCTGGGATTACAGGCGTGAGCCCCCGTGTCTGGCCTTAGTATTCCTGTTCTGTAGATAATAAAACTGTAGATAATAAAAAGTGTCACTTTAACTCTTAGAATCATCACAAGCTTTACATTAATTGAACATGACACTAAGGGAGCATCTGTGGTGCACTGAGACTCACCCCTTGCAGCATTTTGATTCACATAAATGTCATAATTGACCTTGTGATGCCCCAGGGGGGTACCATTTACCCCTGACCACCTTGGGAAGTTGTTAGATGGTGATGATCCTAGTACAGCTACTCAGTTCATTGAGACTCTGGAAAGAAGTCTGAGATAGAAATACAAGGCTATAATCGGTAATCATTATTAAGGCTTTTATTTGAATAATGAGAAGAATATTTAAAGAACAGGGAAAATGGTTGGATTTTACTGGTTTATTTTTATTATTGTGCCAATAGAATTTATATTGTTTCTAAGCAAATAGGTACATATCAGTACAATCTGTGTTTTCAGTATATTGAAAAAATACATAGCTAAGGAGAATATAACTTGGTGAGGTTGAAGCAGATTTTTTCTATAAAATTTTGTTGTTCTTTCACATTACTTTTTATTCTAATTAGAAAGCAAGGTTAAACTAATATGGAACAAATCTGGATGGCAAACTCCACTTCTTTACATTTCTGGAACACCTTACTAATCTGCATCTGGTCTTAAGATTTCCTTAGTAGGTTGTTCTCTGCACATGGGGAGTTGGCAGTAATGTTTCTGTTTCTGTTTCCCTAATTCTTTACTACTGGCTTTAACTTTGAAACTTCTAAAAAATTATTCTTTGATCATCCCCTTACTAAAGGAGTGAAGGGTCTTGCAAATAAAATCCACAGGACTTTGGGATGCCTCTGACATGGTTTCTTAATCAAGAAAAGTCATTGGAAGTGTTAACATAGCTACAGGTGAGGGTGTTGGAAGTTCATGTTTCACCTTACCTGCTCTCTACATTCTAAAAGTTGCAGAAGTAAATTCTAAAACACAACTTTCTGTAAAACTTAATGATGGGACTGAGGAGTACAATCATGTTAAAAACTATTTTTATATAGCAACTACTAGGTGCTGGGTCCTCTGCTAAGTTCTTCACAGGCATTATCTTGAGTTCTCAAGGGAGAACTCAAGAATCCTACAAGGGAGTAGGGTTAAAAAAAATCTGTCTTTTATAGATGAGGAAATTAAAGCCTAGAGAGGCATTAGCCAAGATCCATCTGCTTTAAAACGAGAGCTTATCTTACAGAGTCATTGTGAGGACTCAATGAGATTGTATTTATTTACCAAATGTTTGGCATGGTATAGGGTTGCTGTTTAAATAATGTTCATCTTATTTCAATGTCTCTTTCACATTAGTCTCAAGCACTTCACTGTCTTCGTAGCATTTGGGTTCTTGAAATCTGTCTGAGAGAAAACTGACAGTGATATTATCCATTGTTTTGATTTATTTTTTATCAAATAGCAGATAATTAGACTGTTGGCCAGAATTTTTCAATTGCTCATCATGGGCCTGTTCCAATATATTACTGGAAATCAGTAATATGATCCTAATTTTTCATGTGTTTTTTTTTTTTTTGGTTTTCTATGATAAAATCATTGGTGGATATGTTTATGTTGGATATAATAAATTTGAAATGTATGAATGTCCTCTTGTGACAAGGTAAGGTATTAGTTAGGGATTCTTTTTAAACTTCCACCCAATTACTTATTTTAGAAAAATGTTAAATACATTAGATGAAAATTGAAACTATTCACAAGTGTCCTGAGATACCACAGAAAGGAGCATGATACAGTGCACTGGAATGGGGAGTCAGGAGCCCTAGATCTCGGTCTTGCCTCTGTCCCTGACTAGCTGGTGGCCTTGCCTAAGACACACATCCCTTCATTGCTTCACAAGGTTGCTACCTGTAAATTGGACATTTCACTCCAGGATCTTAGTTTCATTTTCTGTTTAACTGTTCATAATAACCCAAAATTCCTTAGGGGAAATTCTGCTGCTTTGGTACGTAACATATGGGGATGCAAAGTGAAAAATTCTGGTACCTATGCTTCTGGGTTTTACTGAGGGATCTCACCCTCCATCCACTGATAAAATTCTTTTAAGAAAGTTATATGAGTGAATGATTGTTTGCATTTATTATTAGTGGGTTATCTACTTGTTTAGAGAAGATTGATGATCTTACAACATGGATTAAATAAAATTGTTCCATCTCTCGTAATGTCTTATCATGCCTCCTCATTCATCATCATCATGATCATTATGCTGGTCGAGACAGAAAGTTAATCAGCCACAAACAAACACAAGAAGAATTTCCTTTTTTTTCTGCACTGATTGGATCAAAGAAGGGGACTTGCAAATATCTTTTAGTCATAGTTTACAAAGAACTTCATTCCAAGTTGCCATTGCACTTCATGTGTGACCTAATTCAAACAATTTACATAACTGTATTATAATAGTGCAGTTCTTTATCTGTTTCCCTCACTGGACTGTGATCTCCTTGAGGGCAGGCACCTATCTTAATGACTGTCACGCTGCCATTCACTAGCATAGTTCCTGGTACAATCCCTCATGATAAGATAATTATATTTCTATAATTTGACTTTAAGACTACAAATCCAAAGGCCACCTCAGTACTCTGTTACTGAGTACTGAGGTTATAATATGACGATTGTGCTGAAGAATCAGTTCAGACTGCAATCTGAAGCTCCCAGAAGGATGGATATCTGCATCCTTAACTCACACCTCAAACTGTTCACTCAGCAAACAAAGCAAAAACAATATATCTTCTCTTCTTCCCACTTCACTACCTTTAGAGTTATGTAAAACACTTTAATTTGCACCAGAACACTGGGGAAAGAGAAAAAGGCAGTCAGGATAATATAACAGTATCTTTATGAAGTCCTTGTGCAGTTTTAAAATGTCAGTAACTTCAATTGAGAATATGATAGAGGCAACCTAAAATCATATTTGAAAGCAAACTGAATTTTCTCAGAACTGCCAGAAATTTCTATTCAGTGCAGAGTACACAGTGAAATTTTTCCCAGAGTATGTTTTATCAAATAATTATTTAACTGTTGGATTAATTAGTGTTGAATTGGTTTGTTTTCTACAGGGCCATCAGAGATATTAATGCACTGTCAATCTACAAGAAGGGTATATGATATGCAATTGTTTCACAAACACTGTAACAAATGATTTTGAAGAGGACGTCTTAGGATACTCTGAGTTACTCCAACTTGGACATTTCACAGGTAGGAGAACTATTGAATGGTTCTGCAACGTAAAGACACTTATTCAAGAATATTTCAATAACTGTACTTAGTGCAAAGCCAGGACTGAATTTAGGTAGTCTGGTTCCCAGTCCAGAAGAGTATACCTGTTTTCTGTATGCCATAATGCAGGCCCTTACTTGCCAATGAGAGAGTTTCTGCACTAGCAACATCATCCCTTCTGTTTCATGAAGTCCTGCTGGTTGGATTAATAAATAATGGCATTTTCAGGGCAGTGGGTTGCACCCAGTAGGATATTTAAGATATTGATTTCTAGTACAAAATGACTTTCCTAGAAATATAATTTCCCAGAGGAAGGATACACAAGAAATGTGTGGCTTAAAATTCACCTTTTAGTCATTGTATAAAAGTTGAAAGATAACTGCTCAGTTATTACACAGGAGCATCTGGTGAAAAACCACAGGCCCAGTGATGACAGATACTGGATACAGAGGAATGAGATCCATTTTCCTAATAGGTCAGTAACCTTTTGTTCTATCTGTGGGTGCCTGTCCTGAAGACTGCGCTCCCACTGAATTCTCGAATTCAGCTCCTGAATTCCCTCCTTTCTGCCCATCCATTCCCAATCACATTTTCATGTTGGACCCACTAAGTCTTTTCTGGCAATTTCATTCCTTCTCCCCTGCCCTCTGCATTCCTTTGTGATCTCATTTGGTTTAAATGTCATGTGATGGAACTGGAAGAGCCAAGCAGGCTAGACTTAAATTCTGGCTCTGTCTACACTTGACCACCTAGAAAACCTCATAGGGTTCCCGTGAAGATTTAAATACACCTACCACACAATTATATATAGTATTTAACATAGTGTCTAGCACAAAAGTGTTAAAGAAATAATTCTCTTTGTCTCTAATTGTTCCTTATATATTAGACCAATTTGCCCAATTAGATAAAAGTTAAGGGCAGAGGGCATGGGGTGTGTGTGTGTGTGTGTGTGTGCATCCTCACTCTCCACAATGCTAGAAACATTTTTTCATTCAAAAACAATCTGTTAAATGCCTCATAGCAGCAGAACATCTCACAGTAGGTATTTGCAATTTATTTTATGGTAAAGCTTATATGAGAGTAAATAAAACACTGTATGCAAATTTCTGAAAACAGTGCCTAAAAAACTAGTAAGTCTATTATCATCACTAGAAAGTACATACACTTATTTTAGTGCTATGATAATACTTGGGATGAGCTATTTACCCTATCCTGACTCCATCTCAAGGGATAATGATTTTTGCACAGGAACAGTTAATCCAATTGAAAATCATCACCTCCTAGAGATGGAAACAGACATAAACAGGAAGGAGCCATCTAATTCTTAAGTTTTGGGTGACACGTTGCAAGCCTGGAGTAAACAGGGATGACAAAGCTCAGCATTCTCAACCTCAGAAGCGTGGCACAAGGATGAGTCATATCTAAGCAGAATATTTTCTTGACTTCGCCAAGTCATGTTTTCTTTGCAGAGGTTTCATGGACTTAAAACTAAACTGTTTATAAAAGCCCCTTTTTGGTCTATGTTTAAGGCTACTGTTTTACAGAAATAGCAATAGAATAAAAAAGTTGGAGAAAGAATTGGAAGATTGGGAACCTGGTTTTGCCTATACCGTGTACTCATGGGAAGATTTTGGCCTTTCTCTGTCTTGGTTTTCCCAACAATAAAATGTTATTTTATCCAAAGAACACTAAGTATTTTCCATGTGCTAAGTATTTACTGTTTTAGGTGGTGGGGTGCTGGACATAAAAAAGGTAAGTAAGGCAGAGTCTAGTGAGAAAGAGAAAAGTAATTTGGTAATTGTAATTCAGCAACTAGTGCTAAAGGCATAGATTGCAACAGAGGACTTAACCCAAGAAGAAAGAGTTCAGAGGAAATCTCCTCCAGGACCTGGAGCACAGTCTGTCTGGGTAGGTTGTCATAAGTATAGAGAAGCTGGTAGCTGCATGCAGAGTGAGTTGCTTTACAAGGTATAGAGACCTGAGACCACTTTGACAAATGTAGAAACCGCAAGGAATTCATTCCAGGTAGATATGGTTAGATAAGGATCATACAAAGCAATAGAGTTGAGAATGTCAAGAACTGATGAATTGAAGAGAAGCAGTAAAGACTAGATTAGACAGTGTTTTGTGTATCCTGCTACAGGAAATGATGGACTCTTTCTCTTCATATGCATATATATGTAAATAAGGTGTAGGATCTTATATGTGTAAATAAGGTGTCTGTAAGGACACAGATAGGTAAGCATTTTCAAGGATCATTCTTACTGTGGTATGATTGGCTTGGCAGGTGGCAGAGAACAAAAGCAAGAAAAACTATTAGGATGCTGTTGCAGCAGGATGCAAGTAATGATGAGTGTCTGAGCTAAGGTAGTAGCCATGGGGATGAATATTTGAGAGCTTTTAAGGAGGCAGAATCAACAGAGTTAAGTGAATTATTGAATGAGGATAGGAAGAGAAAGGGATGATGCTGAGGATTTGGGCTAAGGTAATGGATGGAAAGTGTTGTCATTCCTCCAGACAAAGTGATACAGAAACTTGGCTGGGAGGGATTTGCAAAGGATGAGCATGAGGTACCCAGGGGACATACAAATTAAGAAGTCCAGTAACAGTGGGATGGATATCAGGAGCTCAGGAGACAGATTTGGGCTGGAACTACCAAATTAGGTCAAAATTAAAGCTAATGGAAATCATTTAGTGAACTGAGATTGCCCTTAGAGATTAAAGGAAGAAAAAAAGCTGAAGGTAAAACCCAAGAGAATAACAACATTTTAGAGGAAGAGGGAAAAGTCATCCAAGGAACTGTGGATGAGAGTGGGCAGACATATGAAGATAACCAGAGGGAAATGTCACAGAGTGCAGGGGAGGAGGAAGATTCATAATGTGATAATGGTCAGTGGTGACAGATGATACAGGAGTCCAAGAAGCTTGAAAAATGTCCAATGGATAATTCTCTCTCTCATCCCCTCCCAGGTTGTCATGAGTTCAGAAAAGATCATGGAAGGAAAAAGCTTTGTAAAATCGCATACACAACTGTGTTTCATTATTATTTCTTGTCTGCTGACCTACCCACAGTGTTGCTCTATCAGAGGACTTAAGATGTTTAAACTGAAGCCCTACTTCCATAATCATTTACTTTCCTGTTTCCTCGATTTATTAATGAGAAATCAACCCAGAAAGAGTTAAATTACTTATCACTGTCACAAAGGAATAATGTTGGTTTTCACAACATCCCAGTTTCAGGTATGACCATCAGAGTCATTCAGAGATCTGAAGTACAGATTTTTCCTTCTTTGAATGCCAGTATTCCAGAAATATCATTAATAAATTCATTTAAAAAATCTGTTTTAAGTACAGAAAAGTAGGTTGCTATTGAAAGCTTTGTGCTCTGTTTTTCAATTCTGAATTTGATTCGTTTAACAATGAAGCACATCTAAATTCTTAAGACAGTCTCTGAAGGCCATTATAAATCACAGTGCTATTTCTGACAATTATGTCAGTAAGCTCATGTCAGGGGGCATATGACAGGCAGAATGGCACAGAAAAATGGAAAGAGTACAGATTTAAGAATCAGAATAAAAATCTCAATAATAGCAGCCATCTTATTGAATTTTTTGCTATATGTCAAGTCCTTTACATATATTATCTCCTTTTTTCTCTTCAACATTTTAATCCTCATTTTACAGATGAGGAAATTGAAGATCAGAGTGGTGAAGTGGCTTTAGGTTATACAAAAGGCTCTGGCTAAGAAGCTGATCTGGGATGCAAACCCAGGACCGTTATATAATGATTGTTCCAGGATACGATGCCAATGTAGGGGGCAGAGAGAGTCAACCCCAGGGATATTTTCTGTTATCCTTGTAAGTCAGGCAGTGAAGAGTGGAGAATGGGGATTTTGAGTTAATAGAGGACACATCACACAACAAAGATGAAAATACTGCCTAGACAGGGGACTGGTTAACAAAGCAGGATATTAGGAAGATCTCTGCCATGGCAGGGGCCATGTGGAAGGACTCAGCCAAGCCAGTCAGAAAAATTCATCCCATCTGAAAAATTCTTCAAGCTGCAGCAGAACTGGGACATCTGTTTAAACGGGACAGCTTCATGGGATTAGCTTCATGAGGACATGTTGAATGAGAGTCAGACTTTCCATCACACTCCCCCATGAAAAGAGAGAATGAACTAAGCTTATTTGCCTTGTCTATAAAAAATAAGTTAAACCTATGGCTGGTCACTTTACGCACTTAGCAGTGTCTGGGACATGGTAACTACTTCATATCCACTTGTTACTATTATTCTAAATATCTATCACTGTCAAGTACGCTAGTTATGGGTCCCATCAGTCTAGCACCTTAAACACACACCCCCTCAAACTCATATGCTGATTACAAGAGTCTACTGGGGGGCATCAAAACTCTGCAACCAAGGTTCACAGGTAAAATTCTGAGACCTTTGATGTTCATTAACGTACAGAGTAAGGATGAAAATTCTTGTTAGTTCCCAGGATCTGTGTGATGAATTTAAAGAAACAATGTAAGCACCCTGTGAACTGCAAATGACTAACCAAATGTGAAGGAATATCATTACTGTTATTACTATTACTGGTTATTATTATTTTTAGAATACTCAGGAAAACACATATTCTCATCAAACACTTTTCTTAATAGTTTAGATCAATTTCCTTAATCATTTTATTCTGAAGAACTTCAGGTAAATAGTAATGGAGGAAAAGTGTATGGGGATCTACGCTTAGGTTAAATGACAGATGAGTTACTATAGTTATTTATTGATTTATTTATTGAAACGGAGTTTTGCTCTTGTTGCCCAGGCTGGAGTGCAATGGTGCAATCTTAGCTCACTGCAACCTCTAACTCCTGGGTTCAAGCAATTCTTCTGTCTCAGGCTCCCAAGTAGCTGGGATTACAGGCATGCGCCACCACACCCAGCTAATTTTGTATTTTTAGTAGAGACGGGGTTTCACCATGTTGGTCAGGCTGGTCTTGAACTCCTGACTTCAGGTGATCCACCTGCCTCAGCTTGCCAAAGTGTTGGGATTGCAGGCATGAGCCACCGCGCTCAGCTAGTCACTATATTTAAATAAATATTTATGGTTTTTTTCTTTTTGAAATAAATTTGTTTTGTTTATTCAATTATTTTAACTCAAGCAATTTAGCAACTGTTCATTAAATCAAGATACAATGTAAGAGGTCAAAGAATTACATATTAAGAACACTGGAATCTAAAATAAAAAAAAAAATCTGGCCGGAATTCTACCTCCTCCACTTATGAACTTTCAAACCCTTTTTTTTATAGCAAAGGTTATCCACTGCTGTCAAGATGACCTTGAACAATTTTGTGACTTTCTGAGCCTCTTTTTCCTCATTAAAACAGAGATTGCATCACCCACTCTGCTTACTCACAAGGAATTTGTGAGGATTAAATTAAATAATGACTATGCAGATAAAACTACTGTTATTCAGCCGAAGAGAGGCGTGTGCATTAATAAGCACAATGATAGGTTATTATATATAGTGAGAAATATTACTGATGAGCGGACTGAAGCTGTTCATTGCATATTCTCTCTGTAAGAAATTCTAAATTGAAAGCTGATTATAGTCAGAAAGATGCTAGAGATTGGTATGGGATCAAAGGTAATTTTAATGGCTAATGTCAACATCATTATCTGATGTGTTGATCTTAATATTTTCATATTTCATGTTTATCTTTTATTGATATCAGGTACTCATTTAAAAAATCACATTTCTAAAGTATACATAATAATATGGAGAAATAATCACAATATAATGCTAAGTAAGTAAAAGAAAATATAACTCTGTATGGAGGTGTGATTGTAATTTCATTTTACATATATATAAAGATACAAAGCATGTATACTAAAAGAATAATGTTTCCTTTGCAGTGGTGGAATTATGAGTGGGTTATCTTTGGCTTTACATTTTTCTGTATCCTCCTAATTTTATACAGTAAACATTTTTAAATGTTAAAAATGTTTAAAATGAAGAATCTTATAACCTTCACTCCAACTTACTATAATTCATTATTTTATATTTTTGTTTTATATTTGAAAAGCACACCTTTGGGCTTGAAGTCATCTATTACACACACTTATTAAGGACTTTGTGGGGCATGGCAAATGGAAATGGGAATGTGAGAAGTTAAGATACAGGTGAGAAGATTAGGAGTATGAGTCAGTGATAAGAGACATAATCTGACTAGCTGTGTAACTGTTAAATTTTGAGAAAAGGAAGGTTGGAAATTGACAGAAAGTCACAAAGCTAGAAAACAGGATCAAATCTCTTACCTTTCGGGGTCAGAGATAAAACCTAGGAGCTTCTAAGAAAAAAGTAAGATGATACAGGCAGGTAGTAGACCTATCTCCCCGTACTCAAGGCAATTGAATACTCAGTACAGAACCCCAGAAAGCTACATGAGCAGTGAGGATGTAAGGCCATCCAAAATCAGAAGGTCTATGGAAAACTCTAGTCTCACATTCAACCACTGAAGGAAAGGCTTTTAAATGGCCAGCTACGCAGCTTCTGCGGGAGCATCTGCTGAGGTGGAGAGGCAGCTCACTCCTGAGTAAGGCAACTCAGTTCTTTGTTGGCTGGGTCTCTTGGTTATACAAGAGTCCTTTCTTACTCTGAATGAATTCCTTAATTCTAGTTACAGAGAGTAAGTCCACTCCCTCTTCTGCCTGATAACCATCCAAATAATGATAGTGACACTAAGGACTTGAACCTGACTCTTCTAATTTCAAAAGACTACCTCCACCCCATCATTTTACAGCATCATTAAGGCTTTCTGGTTAATTGGAATTATTCTGCCAGACTAAGTGTTTCATGTGCCATTTAGTTTTTTAGTAGCTTTTTATGATTTGAAAACGATATGCTGTTTTACTCCTTTTTCCCAACTAATTGATATGTTGATCTAACCTAATTAATAAACTTTTTTGTTTATTTACTTTAGGGATAAAAAATATGCCCGATTCACATGATTAGAATCAACTTATGACTAAATAAATTATGAAGTCATGAAATATGTGATTTATCCTATCAAAATGATTACAAAAGAGCAATTCCAAAATGGTGATTATAGTCTCCAATTGAAGTCAGATTCAGGTCTTAGTCATCTCTATGTCATCAGTTAGGCATATAACTGCTCAAATTATCACTAATAGAGATGTGGCTATAAGTGTCTTAGTACTGAGTTCATTTGCAGAGGAATATAATTACATATTTGGCATAAATACAATCCAGAGACTGTCCAGAACGCTCTTCTTTTGCATATCAAAGTCTATTTACTACTAAAATGATTCTGATGAATGATGCAACCTTATTCTTTTATAGAACAGACTAACAGTACACTGCACTGTCCCAGAAAAACACAAAAATCATTACCTTCATTTCTAGAAACATAAACTTTGGAAGCCGAAGGAAAATCTAACCTAAAAAAGGTAACATTTTATTGAGAAGAGTAGATAATTGTCAGTAATTGGGCATTTTGTTATTTATTTTCATTTTAGCATCACTTTTTGCTAAAATGTAGGAACCTTTTATTTATACTAAGCAAACTGAGCCCTGGGATTATGTATGACTGGGTGCATTTGAATGAACAACGGATAAGTTTGTCCGCCAATACAGGATAACTATATATGGTTCAGTCCTGGAGGAGCACAATTAACTTTACAACAGTGCTTGGAAGTAGTATAACATATTGGAAAGAGCAAGCTTTGGATATGGATAGATTTGTATTGAATTCTAGCTGTATTCTATATTGAGTTGGTGAACTTTTGAGTCTCATGCTTTTCATATGTAAAATAGTTAAAACCTTCTCATGTGGTTGTTGTAATGATTAAATGGGGTAATATATAAAAGCATTTTTCAGAGCCTGGCACATAATAAGCATGCTAGACATGTTAATTTTCTTATTCTAAACTCGGTAATTAATCCTAGAGAAGTCCTCCCCTCACCACATTCTTTTACAGGCACCCAGTTATGAAACTGGAGATGGAGAAAGGTGCAGGGTCCTTTGAAGTCAAAAGTGAAACTCAAATGACAGTGTCCGTCTTTTGCATAAATAGCTGTTATATCAGCATGTATTGATTTTAAAGATGATGTAGACATACTTCAATCAATTTAAATTTCCTTTACAGGTAATACAGGGGAGTATAAAAGATATTTTTATATATGTAGGGACTAAACTTATCCCAAGTATATTTGATAAATAAAACTATAAAAATACAAATATTGCATATAAGACAGTATTTTTTAAGGTTGGAAATGAATGTATAAGGATATACAACATAGTCATTCTCTGATTTTTTAAAAAAGCCTTTTAAAATTTTTATGTGCTGTGACTGTGATCTGATCATTTCTCAAGTTACCTTTGTAAGTGCCTGTTTTCTGATGGCCTCTATACATTGTCATTCTGACCTGAACAAGCAGAACCATTAAAGTATTATAGGTTCCCTCTATCCTGAACTGAACCAAACTCTCATGATTCAAAATCTGCAGGATGAGCTGCTACCTCTGCCATAACTAGAAAGTAGTAATCAAGAACCTTCCATCAGAGCTGTTGCTTCCAAGAATGCACACTTTAGCTAAGCTCCAGGGATCAGGATGTTGCCTAAAATGATTGGATCCAGGGACATGATACAGTTCCTATGTCAGCACAGCTAAAAAGTAGATGCCCTAGGCACAACCACTTGGCACTTGTGAAATTATTGATTAAAGAATGGAGATTCTGACAGCACAGCTCAGAAAAGCCCAGTACATCTTACAACCACTGTGTATGCCAGAAAAAAGTAGCAGATGAAAAGGAAGTACAATTTCTAACTCATTTCCATATTCTAAGACTTGCCTAACTACATTTGATTGGCTGAACCTAAATTACATCTGATAAGCTAGAGACATAGCATCTCCAAGGGTATATGAGATAGGTAGTGAGCAGCTTTCATCTTTAAAGATGAAAGAAGGAACTCTAATTTCTATGCAAGATGGAGTGAGAGAAATCAGCTTTAACCTCCTGCTTCAAAAAACCAAAAGTAAATAAAATCAGACAAACTACAGGGAATAATGATTTCCCAGACACCAGACATCAGACAATGAAGGACAAGAATCTTTAGTAGATGGGAAACAAACGAGGTAACTGCCCCAGCTTACTGCCTCGACAGAGTCTCCAGGCCATCAAGCAGGGAGAAAGAACCTAGGGGAAGCCTGGCAGACTCTCTTAGTTGAAGACATGGAACTGAGAATCTGAAGAGACCAACATGGCTAAAGTTTGCAGAAAAGAGTATCAGAGAGAAGAGAGCTGCATGGAAAGAAAATTCTGGAAATATGTTGAGAATCACTCTTGAGTATTTAGCAGAGTACTGGCTGGCATCTGTGTGCATGAAGAAACTACAAGAGGCCAGAGAAAGAACCATTTTGAAGGATGAGTAGGATCAATACTTGGCATTTGTAAAGGGCTGAGATTAGTGCTGGTTCTCATCAGCTAAACTAGAAAACTTCATAATTCATGAGGCATTAAGTAGTATATTCAGAAAAGTCTTGCTTCAGTAGTAAAACATAATTACCCCTAAATGCTGCCCTCCCATCTAAAAAAAAACTTAAAAGCAAAACTTGAACAAAGATCAGCAAAACTTTAAAAGATCAGTTCCATGATACATTTCATTATTTACAGAAATGCAAAAATATCTGGCCCCAATAAAGTAAAATTCACTATGTCTGGCATTTAGTCAAAGATTACCAAGCATGAAAAGAAGTAGAAAAATATGACCAACAAGGGGAGAAAAAAGCAACCAATCAAAACCAACCCATACTGACACAAATGTTAGAAGTGCCAGAAAAGAACATTAAAACAATTCTATAATTGTATTGCAGATGGTCAACAAGTTAAATAGGGACATGAAACATATAAAAAAATCCAAATTAAACTTGTAGGCATAACAACTACAATGTTGAAAATGAAAAAGTATGCTGAATAGAATTAAAGGCAAATTAAACACTGTATAAAATATTAATGAACATAAAATACATAGCAAGAGAAACTAACCAAGTTAGTTACTAACCAACTAACCAAACTAACCGTGAAAAAATAATTATAAAGAATGACAAGAGTATCAACGAACTGTGAGACACCCTCAAGTAGCCTAATACACATCTAATTGGAGTTTCCAAAGTGTAGGAAGAGTGAGAAGGAAAGGAAAAATATTTGAAGGAATCATGACCAATAATTGTCCAAATTTTATTGAAAACTATGAATATTTTAATCCAAGAAGCTTAATACCACAGAAGCACAAGAAACATAAAGAGAAATATACCAAGACACATCATAATCAAACAGATTAGAAGCGCTAATAAAAAGAAAAAATTTATTTATGCCAGGAAAAAGAAAGATGCTTCATGCGAAGAGAACAAGGAAGACAAGGATGACAAGAGGCTTCTCATCAGAAACAAGATAGGTAAGAAAACAGTGAAGGCAACATCTCTAAAGTTACCTGCACTATAAGAGTCAACTTAAAATTCTATATCCAGATAAAATATCTTTCAAAGATAAAGGCAAAATAAAGATTTTGTTTCAAATATAAAATGCTGAAAGAATTCTTTTTTTTTTTTTACTGTTTTTTAAAAATTTATTATTATTATCATACTTTAAGTTCTAGGGTACATGTGCATAACGTGCAGGTTTGTTACATATGTATACTTGTGCCATGTTGGTGTGCTGCACCCATCAACTCGTCAGCACTCATCAACTCGTCATTTACATCAGGTATAACTCCCAATGCAATCCCTCCCCCCTCCCCCCTCCCCATGATAGGCCCCGGTGTGTGATGTTCCCCTTCCCGAGTCCAAGTGATCTCATTGTTCAGTTCCCACCTATGAGTGAGAACATGCGGTGTTTGGTTTTCTGTTCTTGTGATAGTTTGCTAAGAATGATGGTTTCCAGCTGCATCCATGTCCCTACAAAGGACACAAACTCATCCTTTTTTATGGCTGCATAGTATTCCATGGTGTATATGTGCCACATTTTCTTAATCCAGAAAGAATTCTTTAGTAGCAGATGTGCACTTAAAGAAATAGTGAAGGAAGGACTCCAGGTAGAAGTGAAATGACACCTAATGGAAGTCTGGATATACATAAAGGAAGTACCCTGGGAATGGTAACTATGCAGATGAATATGTAAGCCTTTTTCTTGTTATTTAAACTTCCTTAAAACAATTGTCCACTGTGATGGTTAATACTGAGTGTCAACTTGCTTCGATTGAAGGATACAAAGTATTGATACTGGGTATGTCTTTGAGGGTGTTGCCAAAGGAAATTAACATTTGAGTCAGTGGGCTGGGGAAGGCAGATTCACCCTTAATCTGGTAGGCACAATCTAATCAGCTGCCATCGAATATAAAGCAGGCAGAAAAACGTGAAAAGGAGAGACTGACCTAGTCTCCCAGCCTACATCTTTCTCCCATGCTGGACGCTTCCTGCCCTCGCACATCGGACTCCGAGTTCTTCAGTTTTGGGACTTGGACTGGCTCTCCTTGCTCCTCAGCTTGCAGACACCCTATTGTGGGACCTTGTGACAGTGTAAGTTAATACTTAATAAACAATTATATATATATATATCTCTTATTAGTTCTAATAGGAGATTATGTATCTTAATAGTTCTAATAGGATATATACAATTGTTTTTATATACAGAACTAATAGGATATATATATAATATATTTTATATGTATAATAGGATATAATCATATATAATATATATATATATTTTACCCAACAATATATTCTTTTCAAGTGCATATGTAACATTTACCAACAAAGATTATTATATTCTGGGTCATAAAACAAGTCTTAAGGATTCAAGTCATACAAAGAATGTTCTCAGACCACATAGACAGTGAGTGATAGAATTGAGCATTCAAGGCCTAGCTGGTATAGAATATTTGCTTCCCTCCCCACTGTGTTTTCCTCCTTGTTGCTTTACATGTGTTTGGATTTTTCTCTGATATATGTGGCTCTGGGCTTCTTTCCTTTCCTCAGCAATAACAGCTCTCTGGTAGGGAAGAGGTTTCCACTACCCTCTTCCACAAAACTCCAGGAATAAACACTTTCTTCACAATCAGTCAACTGAAGCAATGTGTTGTGGTAAGCAAAATTCTTAATGTAAGATACTTGGACTTTGAGAGAGTAAATATCTTGGCAAATAAAATGTCACATTTATTCTACACATTAATTTCAAGTAGGAAAATAACTCCACTCCAGAAGCTGATGCAATTATATCATATTTTGCTTTATTTTCTCAGCTGTTCTCATTTGCTATTTGATGTTTAAAAACTACCTTTCTCACATGGTCCATGCCTTAGACTATATAGCTATGGCAATTTTGTTTCTGGCCAAACCAGCATAATGGATATCGCCATATTCCTATGACTGGATCTAGATTTTGACCAAAAACTAAAGACAAAAATAATGCAAATTATGTGCAGATTTTGTAGATGTTTATTTTACGTGTGGTATTATTCCTTAAAGCTCTTTAATAAGCATGTCTAAAGTGAAAGTAGAGATCTAAAGGTTGAAAAAACTGGCCATTTTACAGGAAACAATACAATGGCTAAAAAAATAATTTTGGGCCAGGCGCGGTGGCTCACGCCTATAATCCCAGCACTTTGGGAGGCCAAGGTGGGCGAATCATGAGGTCAGGAGATTGAGACCATCCTGCTAACAGGGTGAAATCCCATCTCTACTAAAAATACAAAAAATGAGCTGGGCATGGTGGCATGTACCTGTGCTCCCAGCTACTCGGAGGCTGAGGCAGGAGAATGGCTTGAACCCGAGAGTCAGAGGTTGTAGTGAGCTGAGATCTCGCCACTGCACTCCAGCCTGGGTGAAAGAGCAAGACTCCATCTCAAAATAAATTAAATAAATAAATAAATAAATAAATAAATAAAAATGTGGTCAGTATGTGTCACTGAGGGAGAAACAGCTACAACTTACATACTTTTAAAGTCACAATACATAGAACATCTCAATGTTTGTTGTTAATTTTAATAGTATTGGCCGGGCACGGTGGCTCAAGCCTGTAATCCCAGCACTTTGGGAGGCCGAGATGGGCGGATCACGAGGTCAGGAGATCGAGACCATGCTGGCTAACACGGTGAAACCCTGTCTCTACTAAAAAATACAAAAAATTAGCCGGGCGAGGTGGCGGGTGCCTGTAGTCCCAGCTACTCGGGAGGCTGAGGCAGGAGAATGGCATGAACCCAGGAGGCGGAGCTTGCAGTGAGCTGAGATCCGGCCACTGCACTCCAGCCCGGGCGACAGAGCGAAACCCCGTCTCAAAAAAAAAAAAAAAATTTAATAGTATCATTCCTACAAATTTCATTTGTATCATCATATAACTTTATTTCTTGATCTTTTTTGTGACATTACTAATAGAAATATTTGCAACACCATTGTACTCATGTACAGTGTAAATGGAATTGGACTCTTCCCATTTTTCCTCTACTTTGGTTCCTTCCTTATTAAAATACATGCCCATGGTTAAAATTTAAAAGACAGTTACTATAAAAATCATAATTTGCAATCCCTAAAACAATAAATGCCACAACTATTAGGAAAAAACAAACATTTATTGAGCACTACTCTCTGCTAGGCACTAGGGCTAACAAAGATAGATATGGGTTCTGCCCACGTGAAATTAGGGGCTAGTTCAATAAAGTTCTGCCAAGATGGCTATAAGGTTCCTTTTCTCTCCTACCCAGGAAAGACATATTGGAATGCAAGCAATTGAAAGGGCTGTCCATAAAAGAGTTATTTTAAATCTGACCCAATTTATAAAGAAAGTAATTTGCAAAACTTACTTCATTAATAGTAACACATTACATTGGGTGATGTATTTGTCTACTTAGTACCACTACCCACTCCTATCTCCAACTTTCAACATCAAAATTCTCACAGGAATTGCTGTGTTCTTACATAAACCTGCACCCTGGTTTCTGTAGGAGAGCACTTAATACAGCCAGGAGAAGCAAAGACTGGTCTTCCCTCCCTCTCCCATTCTCCCCTTCCCCTCCGCTCCCCTCCCCTCCCCTCCCCTCCACTCCGCTCCCTTCCCCTCCCCTCCGCTTCCCTCACCTCCCTTTCCTTCCCTTATTCCTCCCTTCCTTTCTCCCTTCCTCCCTGCATCGTTCTCTCTCATCCTTCTTTCATTTTGGCAACCTTTCTCTTGTAGCAGAAAGTTCAACATGTACTAATTAGAAGCTTTGAGAGACTAATTCATGAACGAACTTGTCCACAGTTACAGGTCTCAAACCTCCAAAGGAAGAGGGTGAGTTGGAAGGCTGAGAGAGTCTTGATGGCACTCCTATGCCCAATATGTGTTGGTGACACATAGCTCTAATCCTGCCCTTCTGTCCATTCCATGGAGACATATTACTACCATTTTGCTTAAGCTTGTCAAATGTTTCTTTTTAAAATCACCTGGAATAAAATTGACATAAACCAGTGTATTGAGACAGTCCAGTTGGGAACTGCTGCCTTAAAAAGAAGAATTCTTCTCTGGAAAGGCTCAGATTCAAGAAAAAGAACACAGAATTACACTGTTAATAAGAGAGCTTAATAATAATTATATAAGCAAGATGTTCTGTTTTATGTTAAAGAATTACCCCAAAATACATGTCAAGAGGAAATAACATTATTTCAGCTGAAAAAAAAAAAATACATCCTTGCAAGAAGACATAAGAGCTGCCATACATTTGAATTGTGGTGTTCATTTATCAGATAATTTTGACTTGGTTTATCACAGGTAAAAATAAGTATGATTCTAGAGAGGAACTTTTTGTTTTTCCCCAGCAAGCCTTGTCCCAAATTTAAATGGAAATTAAAAAGATCCTATGTGGAAGTTTTGAAACGATATAACATTGAATCTGGGGTGTGCCTCAGTGCCAAGAGTAAGAGTGCATTAATCAGAGCTAAAGGAGATTTGAGGAAATACCTACTGTTTCTTTTGAAACGTTCCAATCTATTGGTCCCAGCATGGAACCACATAAAAAACCACATAAAAATCCTAATGGAACAGTAAGTGAAACTGAGTTTAGGAAGAATTACATACTAGGTTCCCATATTTCCTTCTACTTCTCATTTTGATGTTCTTGAATTTAGAATTCTGACTTTGGACTCTTTTTCTTGTTTGTTTGTTTTTGTTTGTTTGGTTTTTGAGATGGAGTTTCACTCTTGTTACCCAGGCTGGAGTGCAATGGCTCAATCTCAGCTCACCACAACCTCTGCCTCCCAGATTCAACTGATCCTCCTGACTCAGCCTCCTGAGTAGCTGGGATTACAGGCATGCACCATCACGTCCAGCTAATTTTGTGTTTTTAGTACAGATGGGGTTTCTCTATATTGGCCAGGCTGGTCTCAAACTCCCGACCTCAGATGATCCGCCCGCCTCGGCCTCCCAAAGTGCTGGGATTACAGGAATGAGCCACCTCACCCGGCCAACTTTGGAATCTTTGCCCTGGTGACCACAGGAATTACTGCCCCTGGTAATATTGCTTTGGTTCCAAGACTGTCCAGGCCAAAGTTACCAGAATATTACTGTCAGACTCTAGACTTTTCCAATCCAAGGGTGGGGATCCAATCACCAAAAAGACATCTTTCACCTCAGGTCTGTATACATTTACTGAATGCCCATGATATCCCAGGCATAGTATTTGATGCTGGGCATGCAATTATGAATTAAGACATTGTCACTATCCTCACAAGAAAGGAGGAATGCCCATGGCTCATCAGCAAAATCACAAATTGGTTCATACTTAGCACTAGTCACTCCTGCATAGGCCATCTCCATTCCCTAGCAATATCATTAATGGATTGGTTGTATTTGTGGGATTTATAAGTCTGTTATAGGCCTTAGTAGATAAGATTCTGATTTTCAGACAAAATGCATCAATAATGATAGTTCTTCAAGGGAAGATTAGATAAGTAGTAACAGGAAGCATACAAATATCTTTCAGCGACAAGCATTCTACTATATGCTTTACTTATACTGTACAGCTATGGAAAAATAATGTATAGAAAACATCTAGCTTAGAGATAGGCACAGAGATGCATTATTATAATTATTACTAAATTGTATAACAACCCAGCAGGAGAAATACGTATTATTTCCATTTAATAGAGGAAGAAATGAAGATTCAAAGCGGCAAAGTGACTTATCTAAATCTCACAGATAAAATGTATGAGAGCAGGGTACCAGCCTGGGGGTGTCTAGCTCTAAAGCTCTTGCTCTTTTCACCCCAATGCTATTGGATCAGTACAGAAGCTAATTTGCATAATCTCTCACTTGAGAGTTTCATTTTAGTAAAAGTGCACTAATTAAATAAGAAGAAATACCTAATGCTGTTCAACTACCATTTGTTCAGCCTTTATTTAGCAAAAGACAAAACATATTCTTTGAATGCTAAATATTCAAAGAGGGAAAGTCAGAAATTTCCTCTGGAATCTTTAATCATGTCAGACAGAGCAGGTGTCCCCTAGAGAAGGCTGCCCTCTTTGCACTGCCCCTCACACATGCTCATGAACATATTACCGAAAGCCTGCAAGCATGGGCAGTGCCCTTCACTGTACTTTTGGTTGAGTCCATTATTAGGGGCAGTGTGGCATGGTGGCTAAGAACACCAACTATGGCTGAGAAATGGATTCTAGACCTACCTCTTCCTTTTACTCTCTGGGGCCTGGCAATAATTCTTCAACTGACTCTCAGCTTCTTTATCTGTAATATGGAAGATTTGGAGTGGTTTATCTCTAAGGTAACTTGCAGTTGCAAAATGTCAGGGCTTCCTTTTTGGGTTAAAAGTGGTCTTAAATGAGTCAACTGATACAGTTTTACCATAGGGATTTCAAAGACCAGCCTCAATTCTTCTTGTGGACAACAAGTTTCTTGAGAACAAGAACCTATGATTATTCTCTCACATCACCTTGCAAAATACCTATTATTTAATTGTTGTTCAGTTGATATGTTTCATTAATAAAGTAATGAATGAACACTTTATATACTGAAATAAAATAGATAAGATTCAAAATGCAAAATTCAACAGAAATATGTTTGTAGTGTATCAGATGTTTTGACATATCTTTTTCTTAATCTAGCCCAAGAATGACAGAATTTTGGCTGACTGGTCAGGCTCCATTGAATCATGAAAAAGGAATCTGTATTTTTTCTCTATAATTAACTCAGTGTCAGAAAGTGTATCCAATGAAAAGCCAGGCTTAGTCTTCTGATTCAAATTAATTTTGTGGAACACTTGTAAAGGACAACATCAAGATACTTATATGTGCTTCTGAGAAACAAAACACAAAACAAACCAGGTCTCTGTTTCCTATTATAAACTTCTGTACTGAGTCACTTGTCCTAGTATCAGAGTCACAATGAGTCACTAAGGGTCTGTGGTGGAAGACACTATCTTATTCATTTATTCCTAGCACCTAACACAGTGCTAAGCACATTGTAGTGTTTTAAACATTCGTTTTGTCAATACACTTATGAAAATATGTTCGGTAATGTTTGTCACAATGTAAAGGAGCTGATAGCCCAGTTCCATATAACAATATTGCTGGCGTAAGTGAGGGATTACTCTAAATGTCATGAATTCAATCAGAATACTCTTCACCAAAAATGAATAACTTAAGGTCTATGTGCTAGGTCTGAGAACGAAGTTACTGAAGTTGGTCAATAATCAGGTCATATACTGGAATATTACTTGGTTGAAGAGGAACCATCAAACTGGAATAATGTTCTCAGTGAAATGAGGATTGTGAAATAATAGAGTATCATATAAAATAGTTTTAGATCCTGGCTGTAAATGGAAGCAAAAATTAGAGATAATAGAAATGAAACTCTAAAGATAGAGGATTTGTGAGCAATATGCTGAGCCATTGCCATTCCACAGAATGTGTCCTGTCCTGGGCTAGCAGCTGATGGGAGAAGGGTGAGAATGGAGAAGGGGACAAGATGAGAATGGAGGCATAAAGCAGATTGTAGTGTCAAAATCAGTAATTTAGGCAAGCCCTAAGTTAAAAATCATTCATTCCTTTACTCAGTCAACTATACTTGCTGGGCACAGAACTGGGCGTTGTGAAAAATGAAATGTGCATAAGACATGGTTTTTGCCTTCAAGTAGTTTATAGTGAAATTACTCCTCTACTTTTTAGGACTGAAATAAAAAGCACATCGTGTAACTGCTTCTGTGCTTTAAATTTTTCATTCGTAAAGTGACCTTCCTATCTCAGTAGAGTTTGAAGATAGAATGGTAGCATTATTGCAAATATTTGTAATATTTGTAATGTTATTACAAAATAATATTTTGTAATCATAAAATATTATATGGAAATAATTAAGATTCTTCTACTATCACTGTGATAACAACAGCGGTAGTAAAGAATCAAGTAAAATCTTTAAATGATAATATAAATGTTGAAATAAGTTTTTAAAATAGTAATGGTTAAGATCAGTTCCCCAACAGGATGGAGACATTGATCTGGGCATAACTAACAACCAGTGACTAAGACCAGGGAATGTACCATACCATCACAACAACCCACAACCCTCTCAGCTACTTTTGGCCTGTTTATAAAGAGATAGCTTGTGTAGCTTATCTATAGGTGCCCCTAGATACAGTCAAACTTAAACTTTCTGTGATTTTCCCCCTATACACCTCAACTAGTTATATTGGTGTACTATATGATGTAGTACAAAATACCTTCTATTTATTATTGTTCATTTCATTTAATAATCATCCCTTGTGATGTGGAATTTGGGACTCAAGGATGAATAATTAAAACTTGGACTGAAACAAGAATTAACACATAACCAACATTTGGATATTTTTCTGATTGAAAACATTACTCGAATAGTATTTTTCTACTGAAGTTTGCAAGTGAAAATGGTGACATTCTCCTTTCTCAAAGAGAATTTCTAAGCATTTATTACTAGACATGTTTAAAAAATTCTGAAGCTTTGAGTATTCCTACCAGAGCACACTGGAAGAAACAGAAAAGTCAACATTCAAGACTTGGAAATATAAGAGAACAAGATATCTCATTACCATGATATAGTTATGTGCCATGAGGATGGGGCCTGGGAAACCTGACAATGCCTGAGGAAAAAAGAGAAGAGATAGAAGAAATGAGAAAATGTCAAGAGACAAAGAGAGAAACTAGGGCAAATCAAAGTCAACCTTCTCCTAGTGAAACCAGAAAGGACTCTTCAAGAAATAAGATTTTCAGAGTGGGCATGACATTTAGCCAAAGGCAGTGTGCAAGTGCTGAGCATTAGGTAGAGGAACAGATAAAAACAGGTGCTTCAGGACAGCTAGAGAATCTGGATGGATGCAAGCAAGCCCTCAGCATCATTCAGGAGTGGGACATGGGCATTGCCTGGGTCAGGAACCAGAAAAAAAGAGCGTTGCCAGCCTTTTGGCATTTGTGTGGAGTAAACTTAAACTTAAGGGTCATTCTGTGCCCACTATGTTTGCCAACATAGGGAGAATCTTTTTGTGTTCCATTAAAAATGCAACAGTAAATATACTTCAACATTTTTTTTTTTCTGTTGTAGCACAGACAGATGTGGGATAAATTCCTGCTTTTGCCACTTACCATCTAGGTGACTGGGGTCAATTATTTTGATTCTCTGTGTCTCAGCTTTCACTCCTCTTATGAGAATAACCCATTTAATGAGGTTGTTGTGAGGTTGAATGAAATAATTGTGTCTATAAAGTATCGGTGTATTAAACTATCATTTTCTTCCTGCTTTTCCCCTATATCCCTGAGGTACAGGGTCAGAACTCAAAATTAATAGCCAGTATTTATTGAGTGCCACATACTGTTCTAAGTGTATTACTTATAGTAACTACTTAATCTGCATAGCAGCTCTATAGGGTAGATACTATTTTATTCACATTTTTTGAGGGAGAATACAGAGGCACTGAGAAGTTAAAAAGCAATTTGTATAAGTTTTCATAGCTGGGAAATCTCAGAGCCAGGACTCAAGTTTATAATATCAGGCAATCTAGCACCAAAGCTGGTGCTCTTAACTACCGCCTTGTAATGTTTTCTCTAACCCACAGCAGGTATTGTTATCATGAATTCACACCAGGGTTGTGAAAATCAAAGTTGGTAGAAGGGCAATGGCCATAGAAGCTGTTTTCCTTGACACTAGTAAATCAGGCTTTCAAAGAAAAACAATCTGACTTTAAATCCTGACTCCTCTTCTTCTAGTTATGTGGCTATGATGCGCTGTGATGATAACATGAAACAATCTTTGTAAAGCACCTAACACGTAGCAGCCATTCCAGAATGTAGTTCCTATTATTGTTATGCTTTGGATTAAAAAAGAAAATAACACATCTGCTGCTTAGAGTCTTTTTAAAAAATTCCTCTTTTAATGTTTAGCTATAAGCAGCCATATCAGCTCTAATTCTCTCCCATCTAACATTGAATTGGCTACTATTTTTTTTTTTTAATTTGAGACAGGGTCTTGCTCTGTCACACAGGCTAGAGTACAATGGTGCAAACTCAGCTCACTGCAACCTCACCTTCCAAGTTCAAGCGATCCTCCCACCTCCTGCCTCCCAAGCAGCTGGGACCACAGGTGCAAACCACCATACCCAGCTATTTTAAAAATATTTTTAATAGAGACAAGATATTGCCATGTTGCCCAGGCTGATCTCGAACTCCTGTGCTCAAGTAATCTGTCCTCCTTGGTCTCCCAAAGTGCAAAGGGATTATAGGCAAACGTGCTACTTTTAATAGGAGACAGTGAATTATAATTTATATAGACAGATCGTTTCTCTCTATAATCAATCTATGTATCTATGGAATTTATATAGAGATCATTTCTCTCTATAAAAATCATGTGGAAATCCAGTCCTGGCAAGTATGAAGTTGATATTTGTAAAAACATGGACATAAAATTGCCTACCTGATAAGGATAAAACTGTAATATTCTCCAAGTCACAATATTCTCACTGCTTGGGAAAAAATGATAAAATAGTGCTGTCATTTGACAGATTAAACAGCATGCAATAATTCCTTTTCTCCATTGAGCATTGGAATAAGTCCTTATTGAGACTACTTAAAAAATTGGCTATATATATCATAAACCAAAAGTAAACCTAGATAAGTATTATAGCAAATAAAAGGTTAAAATGGGAAGTAAAAAAATACAAGGCCCTCAGATTTGCTTAGCCTACATAGAAATACTATGAAAGAGACAATTATGGCTTGCCAAATACTGATGTGTTCCCTGTATTTCCTGAACCCTTTAGGCAGGGCCTTGTGGCATGTTTCAGTCAATGGTCTATGAGCAAGTGTGTTAGGATGCAACCCTTTCTTTTCTACCTTGGCTATCAAGGAACTTATTTCTAATGGTGCAGCTCTAAGATTGTGGCACCTCCATCATTGTGAGTATTGAGTGACTGTGTGGAGCAGAGCCCTTCCTCAAGCCCTGATTCGTATGTAGTATGGATAAGAAATAAACTTTTATGTGTGAAGCTAATTTAAGGATTGTTGCATTTAAGAACTATGTTGCATCATTGTCTATCTTAGCTTTGTTAATACAGTCTTGAGTAATTTTTATATGGCACTCTGTAATTTACACAGACATTTCAGATGCATGATCTTGTTTAAACTGACAACACACTTAAAGAACATTCATTTGGTCCAAAAAGCATAAAATTAGAGGCTATACTGTTGTACATTGAAGCAATCAAGGTTTATATTAAATACCAGGAAAACTATCTAAGAATAGAGGTTGTTGAAGAGAAGCCATATATAAAGGATACCTAGGAGAGGATTTATAAATTGGATGGGAAGGAAGGGCTTTGGGTTGCTTCTAATTCTTGAGCTGCCACGGGGGTTGTGAAATGTCCATTCCCAGGAGAGTTGCAATACTTGGTCTTGGAAGGTTTGTATGGAATTTCTCAGCCAAAGCAAGTGGGCTCCCACTCGTCTGTACTTTAAAGATGGTCCAGATTTTAGGAAAGAAATAGAATAGCCTTAGGTTCCATACAGCTGAGCTGAGTTTGAACTAAAAGGTAGATCTTCTACTTTCTGTACCACAGCAATTAATGAAATTCATAATGGCTTTATGTAGTGGTGGTAATGAGTTTCTCAGCTTTTCACATTATACAGGTATTTAGGCATATTCTTTTATCAACGCATATGGGATAAAAGTTCATTCTGACTACAGAATTCTTTAAATTATCTCAGAGCAAAAAATCTTTACAAGCAATAAATCTATTTATGGGGGGAAAAACCACTTCTTTCTAGGCCCTTTGATTTCTCAAATGTAAATAAAATGTGAGGTGAGTTTTCTCCCAGCTCTGGTGTATTAAATAAAGCATTGCTGTACTGGCTTTTCAACTATTAATGAAGGCATTAGGTGCTTTTATGCTAGATAATGTATTAAGTCTTTTCTCTTACAATTCTCAAAATCCAGTTGTGTAAAGACTATTATCATTTGCATTTTGCAGATGAGGAAACTGAGGATAAATTGTTGATAACTTACTGTGTTCCAGGCATTAAATGAGATAAACAGGGCATCCTCCTCATTTTTCTTACCATTAAGAATCCAAGGCACCAAATTAATGTCAGGCTTTAATGGCTAAAACATTCATTGTAATTAATGTTACTGCACAAGTGGCTCTGTAACCACAATTAAACTGAACAATTCAGGCTAATTTGCTGTAGGACTTCTCCTCAACCAAAGTACTTTGTAGGGAGCTAAAAATGGTGTTACTAGTGTGGTCTCAGGCTGATCCTCAGCAAACTGAATTACTCCTTTTTTTTTCAGTCTTTGATTCTCCAGCCTTTTTGAGACACCATTTAACTGAAATGCAAGTTCATTTTAACATGTAAAATATCACATTGCAAACAATTTATAGAAGAATGTAATGAACAAAAAGAATGGATGACAAGAGTTTCAAAAACAAACAAAAGTCTGCCATTATCAATTAACTGGCCCTTAATCTCATAACTATGCCCTTGATTAGGTAGAGATGATGTCGTAATAGGTGCATTATAAGACAATACATCAAAATGTTATCCAGATGGAAAAATTTACAGATATTAAGGTAATAAATGTATACAACCCTTAAAACGTATTTATTCCTTTGTTTTGCATATTGGAAAGAACATGATCTGAACATAAAAGTCTCACAGCACAACGGACCTTATTTTAACCCTAAAATTAGCTTAAACTATATAACTGAATCAAATAAAACATGCATAATAACAAGATTTAAGGAAACCATGACTATGACTGTCACCACATCAAATCATCAAAGTTGGCTTCGATGATCTGATGTGAGGGGAGGATGTCCATTCCTCCCTCCCTTAAAGTTGACATAATAAAAAATAATTTTCCTCCCATAACACTGGTTTCTTCTCCTGTATTTCTTTTCCTAGTTAATGACATAGCCATTTATCCAACCACCCAAGCCAGAAACCTCAGGCTCATCATTGACTTCTCCCTTTCCTTCAAATCTAACACTGCTATAATTATTGAATATAATTTAGAATGTTGCTTTGTTCCTCTTCATTTATCCCCATTGCCTCTGCTTTAATCCAGGTCCTTCTTTATCCTTGCCTATGTTATTATAATAGTCCCCAATTGGTTTACCAACCTCTGGTCTCAGCCACCTATGATCCATCCTTCCCATCACCACTGGGATAATTTCTAAATCACCAATATGTCTACATCACTCCTCTGCTCAAACTCCTTACTGTTTAGAGTCCCAAGTTATTTACATGATATTCAAGATTCCATTCACCTGAACCTAATCTATCTTTAAAAACAATTCAATCTGTAGTTTTCATGTTTTAATCCCATTATGTTCACTGTTCCCAAACAACATTTACCTGTTCATCTCCACACCTTTGTACATGCTCCTTCTGCTGATCATTTTTTCTTTTTCTATCTTTTTCTGGTTATTCTTCCTAATGTATTTCAAACGTTTCTTCTTATGAAAATACATTCTGAGAATTGACCTAATCTAAAATTAACTGTTCTCTTCGCTCGTTTCTCATAGCTTTTAGTTCCTACCTTAGATTCCTCACTGTCATCAGATTTTTACTGGAGCTCATTATGAACATACTTGTTTTCTTCACTGAGACAGTGAAGCAATTCTGTGATGATCAAAGGAGACCTGAGTTTAGGGAGTCAGAAAAACTGGGGTTGGTTCCAGTTCAGTCACTGCCAAGGCTCAACAGTCATATCTACAAAATAGGGATGGATAGATACCTACTTCAAAAGATAAAGTAAAGATTAAATTAGACAATATAAATGAGAGAATTATCAACATGTCTCATGAATGAGATCAAGAGACATCAAAATTAAGTAGCAGGATCACGAGCTCTCTGAGAGTGGGATATATATCTAATTCAACTCTGTGCCTCCACTGTACCCGCACATGGTATGTGCTCAAAGAATATTTGGTGAAGAAAATAGAATGAGATAAAATTTTCTACTTTCTAATCTAGGAAACATAGAATAAAATTTGGTCAGACACAGTGGCTCATGCCTGTAATCCAAGCACTTTGGAAGGCCAAGGTGGCAGGATCTCTTTAGCCCAGGAGTTTCAGACCAGGGCAATATGGCAAAACCCCGCCTCTACCATAAATAAATAAATAAATAAAAAATTAAAATTAGCCAGTTGTAGTGGTGTGTGCCTGTAGTCATCACAGCTACTCAGGAGGCTGAGGCAAAGCCCCATCTCTACCAAAAAAAAAAAAAAAAAAAAAATTAGCCAGACATGGTGGTGTATGCCTACAGTCCTAGATACTCAGGAGGCTGAGGTGGGAGGATCACTTGAGCCTGGGAGGCGGAGGTTGCAGTGAGCTGAGACTGCGCAGCTGCACTCCAGCCTGGAAGAGTGAACTCCCTGTCTCAAAACAAACAAACAAACAAACACAAAAACCAAAACTTTCTTATAGAATAAAAATAAACTCTACAATTGTAAGAATATTTGACCTTTCAAAATACTGACATTCTCTTGCCTATCTTTACAACATCTTAAGAAGGCCAGTATTATCATCTTCCTTTTGCATCTGAAGAGACTGAGGCATAGAACAATTAACGGGCGTGTTTAGGATCCCAGAGTCAGGCAAGAGAGAGTCATGGTCTGATGCTCCCTATTTTAGTCTACAGGACTAGGTTGCCTGGATGATTTGCTATTTGCTCCAGGGTGGGAATTAATTTACATCTCAAAATCATTTCAGAAGATATGTGTTTTGCATGGGCAAGATGGCACATGTTTAATTCTGCATTTCCAAGAAGGGAAAAAAAAATGAGATCAACTGTTACTGGAATACTTTTCTCAGCTCCACACATGTTCTGTCTGTTCTCTTTGGCTGTTCTTTCAGAAAAGTTATCATCGTCTCCTCATTCCCAGCAAAAACGTTTCAGAAACTCCTGAGCACCTTCTTAAAGTGAAAGATGGGACAACAAACTCCAAGCACGTATTTCAGTTTTACAATATTTAATAGCTACTCGTTTCAGTCAGAATATGGCTGCCTATTGGAAAAGTTAGGCTAATGACAGTGTAGTAAAAAGGGCCTGGATTTTTAAGTCAAAATCGTTCTAATACTGCTGGCCGTGTGATCTTCAAACATTGATTTCCTCTGTCCCAGCTTTAGGGTTGCTCATCTGCATTTGGATTTAAGAGTACTTTCCCAGCAGGGTTATTTTGAGGCTTAAATGAGGTAATAGACCAATGGATACTCTTTAATACTAGCTACTTCATCAACTTGAGATCTTTATATACACTAAAGCTCATCATTAGGATCTTTGGGAGTCATACATTAAATGTAAATTAATTATTCAGGCAGAACTTTCTCTAAAATAGATGTTACTCTTCACTGCTTTAGCAAACAGAGTATACTGAACATAATTTAAATTCTTTTGAAGTCTCATGACTGTCATTCAACATATCATTTTTGGCACTGTGTATCATGCAGTGGTATCTTCAAGGCTGCTGAGATGTATAAAGCTGTCTGCCCCTGCCCTAAATCTGCCACACAATTAAATCCTGTGGCCTTACCTCCAGCTGGTTTTCATCGGCCCCATATTCTCCAGTCCCATTGCTTAGGCCTTAGTTTAGGGTCTCATGATTTCTAGCTTGAATTGCTGCAGCAGCCAAACAGGTTCCCCTATTTCCATTCTCAGCATCCCCAAGTCCTTCCTTGGCACTTAGCAAGAGTAGTTTTACTAAAACCACATCTGAGTACTTTACATGCTTGCTTAGTAAACAAAACAAACAGAAAATTCTTTCAATGGCTCTCTATGAACTACAGCCTTAAGTCCAAATTCAGCATGGAAGGCATGTAAATAATATCTCTGTGAGCTCACCTTATCACCTCTGCAACTTCCCCTTCCCTCTCGCCTAACCCCTCCCGCGGTGAGTGGGCTCCTGTCGTGCTGAACCAGGTCTTGCATGGTACATTCCTGAGGGCATTAGGCTATTTCACACCTCCTTCCTACTTGCTCTCATGACCCTACCTGTAACCTATAGTGAGTTGAAAAGCAGTATTAGTAGTTTAGAATAACTAAACTAATGTTAAATAGGTTTTGCATGAGAGGCTGTAGAGATATCCTTGAGTTAAGTTCATGAGCTTGGAAAATCTATATTCCTAGAAATATTTATTTTGGCTATTGATTTGTTCTTAATAGTGTTTGGGATCCTTGACATTCTTAGATAAATTGCCTATAGATAAGTTGAGTGTAATGTGATGTGATGTGATGTGATGCGATTGACATTTATTGAAACCCTCCCTAATGTCCCAAGTTCTGGGCCAGAAACTGAGAACATAAGGCATAGTCAACAAAGCATTTAAGAGGCTCATGTGTATGCCTATGCCAGTTAAAATAAGCTGATGATAGAGAGATTATTCACACACACATCCTATTTTTTTTTTCAAAGATGAGGAAAATATGAGTTCTCACAGCTAACTATAGGGTGTGTGTGTGTGTGTGTGTGTGTGTGTGTGTGTGTGTGACATTCAATTCCAGGTCTGTGTGAATCCAGCTGAGCTCTCCATTTTACTCTTTCCTGTTCCTATTGGAACCAGCCTGTGAAGACAATAATGGAATGTTTCTCTTGATAAATTTTACACATCTCCTTTTCTCCTATGACAACTTAATCTCCATTCCTGAATATAAAAAACTGAATCACAAAATTTGGCAGCCTGTATTTAATGGGACTTTTAGAAAACTTGTTTGATGCTGTGGATTACTATAGTAGCTACATACAGTCAAGGCAGACAGGAGGAGAGAGAGGGTAGTGTCTGAGTGCCAAAAGTCATCCGTGTTCTTAGTCTAGCAATAGCAAATACACAACCCTCCTGTACAGAGAGATGTGCAGACTGGGGCCTCTGCCCTGGGGTGCATTACTGCCCACACACCAATCTTGGAAGCAATGACTACCTCTGAAAACTCTTACCTTTCCTAAAGCCTGAGCACATATTCAGTCACCTTAGTGAAAGTGAAGGAGGGCGGAAGGGTATTAGTTCAGTCTTGTCAAACATGATCTATAACAGAGACTGCAAACAGACTTTGTCTCACATGCCAAAGCAGATGGTGTGATAGTGACTGTTGAGAAAGCTTCTGAAGTTGTCTCTGAACTCAGTGGGAAGAATGCTGAGTACAATGATAAACAATGTCTGTTCTGGGATTGAGGGAAGCATTGCCTATAGGTATTTACTACCCTTGGTAGAAGTTTCAGTTGTCATTTAGCATAAGCCAGGCTGTGCTGTTACTTAGTGTAGAAGTTATGAACTCAACTAAGCATGCAATGATAGACTAAGATACGATCTATAATACCTGTCAAATATGGCACAGAGCAGATGCTCAACAAATGTTTATTGAAGAAATGAGTGCAAAGTCCTATGGCTTTATATTGGAAGAGAAAGAGAGTTCTTCCCCTCATAATCAGGGGAAGTGGGGTACACTGAGATTACTTTGCAAAGAGTCCTCAATGCCATGCCGAAGAGTTTGGGGCATTATCCTATATGGGCCAGTAGTTTCCAAGCTTAGTTTAATTCCCTAAGGTGTTTTGTATGTAGAATTCCTGTGATGTATGTAGCTACCCTGTGATGTTCTGACTTGGTAAGTTGGTAAGTGCGGAGATGGAGCCAAGAATTCTCTTTTTGTTTGAACCACTTGTTAGCTTCTCAGGCAATTTGTATAAACAGACAAATAAGGGAATTACAGCTGCAAAGTAATATGTGATGTTCTTTTTTTTTTTTTTTTTTGACAAGGTCTCTCTCTGTTGCCCAAGCTGCAGTGCAGTGGTGCAATCTTGGCTCAATGCAACCTCTGCCTCCCAGGCTTAAACCATTCTTCCACCTCAGCCTCCTGAGTAGCTGGGACAACAGGCACATGCCAACATGCCAAGATAATTTTTGTATATATTTCTTTCTCTTTTTTTTGGTAGAGATAGGGTTTCACCATGTTGCCTGGGCTGATCTTGAACTCCTGGGCTCAAATGATCTGCCAGCCTCGGCCTCCCAAAGTGCTGGAATTACAGGCGTGAGGCACAGGGATCAGCTGTCACTGAAGTTCTTAAGGAAAAGAACAACTTGCTGTGATCACAGATCTTTGCTTCTGGTTCTCCAAGCTCTTAGTGTTTTCTGCTTATTGAGACCAGAACTATCCCTGCCTTTGTAGAGACAGACCTGCCAGACTGTGTCCTGGTGAATCAGACTCCAGCTCCCAAAGCACTTTGCCACAGACCCCTCTTCCTCAGGAAGAAGGAGGAGGATTGAGCACTTTGGCAAAGCAACCAAGAGAGTAATGTGCTGCAGTGGGAATAAATCACGGACCGAGGAAATGAATGAACCACATGTTTCTGGATTTCAAATATCACTTCTGGAAATGAGCGAGTCTTTCTGCTTTCTCATTTCAATTAATTTTCTTACAAACTCTCCCTACCATTTTTCACTGCAGTCAATTATTTAACTTGTTCCAGTATGAAAATTGGGTCCGTACAAAAAACTTAATTGATTTGACCTGTGCTTTGACACAACACTTTGCAAAATGCATGTGCGTTCATACAGATTAGTCATCTGAGTCATTATTTTCCAGCAAAGTACAGCACCATGCTGGCAGTGGATGGCACACCAATATTGTGAAAATGTGAACTTCTTATTCTTGTGGAAAGTTACAACAAAGAAAGGGTGGTTGGAAGTCCAATAAGGACATCATTTGTCCTAAGACTTTGACTAAGAGTCTATTCATCTCTAATACTGCCTCCCTGCAGGTGAAAACGTTAAACCAAGGAAGATATTGGGGCAGAATGGAGAGAATGGTGCCTGGGCCTGGCAGATGGAATCTGAATTTCAGGGCAGCTCCTTGGCCACGTTTCAGTCTTAGAACTGGGCAAATTTTTTTAGCTGTTTTGATTCACAGCACACCTCTTTGTAAATTTGGATACATTCTTACCTGCCTCATGGCGGTATAGTGAGGAACAACAAAAATGAAGAGAGAACCAAAGTATAGTAAGTGCTCAGAAAATGGTGACAAGGATGTGATACTGCTGACAAAATTACTTTGCCATTGTTTATTCCAATTTTACTTATTTATAATTCAATCTCACCGATTCACAGAAAAAACTGAGGTAATATGATCACATTTTAAAGAGCATTCTTATTATTTTCCTTCATGATTCTATTTTCTATATCTGTACACTCACTCTAGGTCCATACTTTACCGTCTTTTTTTTTTGTTTTAGGGATAAAAACCAGTGACCATGTGTGTGTATTCGTGTGCATGTGTGTGTGTGAATGAATGCGTATGAGTGATGGTAGTGGGAGACAGCTCATATATTCAATAAATTATATAAAATGGCTGCACAATTGTTTAAAAATAAAATGAGTATTATACACCTATCACCAAGACAAACAACATTAACAGTGACTTAGATTCCCTCAGGATGCCATTTTTTATATAGTTTCCTTCCTAAGTACTCTTCTTCCATAGGTAACTCTCCTGAAATTACAGTAAATCATCCTCTAACTATCTTTTTTTTGGCCCATCCATGTTGATATATGTAACAGTTCTTCATTCATTCTCACAGTTATATTCATTGTATAAATATAACTCATACATCCAGCTTACATTAAGTTACCTTTAGATTTTACTAACAGTATTATTATACATATTGTTAGACATGTCTCCTATCCCTGTATATAAATTTTCCCTAAGGTACATGCTTAAAGAAATGAGTTGCTGGGTAACATTTTTAATTGCATTAAATAATGTTAAACTGTTTTCCAAAGTAGTTCTTCCATTTCACACAGTGGATGAGAATTCTGGCAGTTTCATATCCTCTCTACCACTTGGAATCAACTGGACTTCATAATTTTTATCAGTTTAGTAAATGTGAATGGTGCGTTATTGCAGTTTAATTTGCAATTCCTTGATTATCAATGATTTTAAGCATGTTTTCATATGTTAATAAGTAATTTGTGTTTTTTTCCTCTTTGTTTTAAAAGTACTTACCCATTTTCTATAGGGCTGTTTGAATCTTTCTGATTGCTTTATAGTTCTCCACGTATAGTGTTCTAGAAGTGATCTTTTACCAGCTATATATGTTGCAAAGATCTGTTCTCTTTTATTTTCAATTCATGTCACATTTCACCTCAGAAAAGTCAGATATAAGATCCCGAAGTTTTTTATTTCTCTAAACTGCTGGTATGAGTAGCTAAAAATATAGACAGATTTCAAAATAAATAATTCATTACGGTAGTTTAGCAGAAATACATTCATGAATATTCGCTCAAGCTTGCAGAAAGTGCTTGAAAAGCAATTAAACTAAACTAAACTAAATTAAAAACAAAAAGACAGCGCTGTGATGATGAAGGTTTTCATGCCAAGACTCCAAATATACTAGAAAAATTTATCTTCAGCAGTTTACTATATTCACAATGACAACGCTTCAGACTGCTTCCTTTATTCATAAGAGATTCCACCTATTTCAAGTGTGTTTATCACCCAGCCAGCACAGGCAAATGTTACCAAGTTAAGATTGAATTTCAAGTGTGTTCTTGGAATAAAACTTCTGAGAATATTTTTTTCTTTAATACGATCCTCTTGGAGTCATATTTTTTGGCAACTCATCTTTGGGTTTTTGAGGAACTGAATATCCTCACCTGCTTTTTTTTCTCTCTCTCTCTATTTTTTATTATTATACTTTAAGTTCTAGGGTACATGTGCACAACGTGCAGGTTTGTTACATATGTATTCATGTGCCATGTTGGTGTGCTGCACCCATTAACTTGTCATTTACATTAGATATATCTCCTAATGCTATCCCTCCCCCCTCCCCCCACCCCGCGACAGGCCCTGGTGTGTGATGTTCCCCTTCCTGTGTCCAAGTGTTCTCATTCTTCAATTCCCACCTATGAGTGAGAACATGCAGTGTTTGGTTTTCTGTTCTTGCGATAGTTTGCTGAGAATGATGGTTTCCAGCTGCATCCATGTCCCTACAAAGGACATGAACTCATCAATTTTTATGGCTGCATAGTATTCCATGGAGTATATGTGCCACATTTTCTTAATCCAGTCTGTCATTGATGGGCATTTGGGTTGGTTCCAAGTCTTTGCTATTGTGAATAGTGCTGCAATAAACATACCTGTGCATGTGTCTTTATAGCAGCATGATTTATAATCCTTTGGGTATATACCCAGTAATGGGATGGCTGGGTCAAATGGTATTTCTAGTTCTAGATCCTTGAGGAATCGCCACACTGTCTTCCACAATGGCTGAACTAGTTTACAGTCCCACCAACAGTGTTCCTATTTTTCCACATCCTCTCCAGCACCTGTTGTTTCCTGACTTTTGAATGATTGCCATTCTAACTGGTGTGAGATGGTATCTCATTGTGGTTTTGATTTGCATTTCTCTGATGGCAAGTGATGATGAGCATTTTTTCATGTGTCTGTTGGCTGCATAAATGTCTTCTTTTGAGCAGTGTCTGTTCATATCCTCTGCCCACTTTTTGATGGGGTTGTTTGTTTTTTTCTTATAAATTTGTTTAAGTTCTTTGTAGGTTCTGGATATTATCCCTTTGTAAGACGGGTAGATTGTAAAAATTTTCTCTCATTCTGTAGGTTGCCTATTCACTCTGATGGTAGTTTCTTCTGCTGTGCAGAAGCTCTTCAGTTTAATTAGACCCCATTTGCCAATTTTGGCTTCTGTTGCCATTGCCTTTTCACCTGCTTTTTTCTGAAGCAAGTGTTTCTGGGAACTGAAAAATACACTTTGTCAAATTTCAGGGTTTTTTAGGGTAGTGAAAGTACTCCATATGATACTATAATAATGGATACATGTCATTATACATTTGTCTAAAGCCATGTATTGTTCAACACCAAGAGAAAAAGCTAATGTAAAACTGTAGACTTTGAGTGATAATGATGTGTCAATGCAGGTTGATCAACTGTAACACATGTGCCACTGGTGTGGGTGGCTACACATGGGTGGGGGCAGGGTATATGGAAATCTCTGTACCTTCCTCTCAATTTTGCTGTGAACCTAAAACTGCTTTAAAAATAGAAAATCTATAAGACAAAAACTAATTTAAAATTTTGTTTTAAATTCAAAGGGTGTTAAATGAAATTTATGGGAAGCTATTGTTTGGACTAAGCTCTTGCACTAGGCCCAAGAGGCCAGAACAAATCAGAATAGAGTCATTAATGTTAGGTGCCATATAATCAAACTTTGAAATGGACTAGTTTTCAAAAAGATAGAGAGAGAGAGAGAGAGAGAGAGAGAGAGAGAGAGAGAGAGATTGATTGATTGATTCACAGCAACCAATCAGAAGGGGCCCAGTTTAACTGAGCCAGCAGGATAAGGAAGTTTCCTCTGATTTAACCCTATAAGGAAGACAGCTTTAAAATGCCCAATTCAATTTTTGTTTCCCGTTTCTGCTTTCTTGAGCCATTTTCTGCCTATAAAGCCTATCTCCTTCCCTCAGCTTATTAGAGTGCCTTATCTAAGTCTTTGGATGAGATGATGCCCGATTCATGAATAAAAGCCAATTCAGTCTTTAAACCGAATTTGTTAAAATTTTGTGTTTTCTAACAGGAGAAACGAGCTTTTTAAGACCCACTCAGCACTGGTATTTAATAATGTGGAGAAAAAAACAAAACACGTAAGAAAGCAAGCAAGCAAAGAAATAAACATAAATGTCGGCAACTAATTTCTAAAGCAGTGGGACCAGGGAAATAACTCCAGAAGAGACAACAATGGTAACAGCAACAACGTGTGCTTACTAAGTGCCACATATTATTCTGAAGAGCTTTACTAGAATAAGCTTAGTTAATCCTCATAAGAATCCTATGGGATAAGAACTGTTTTTATACTCACTTTAAATATGAGGTAACTGAGACTCAAAGAGTTTAAAAATTTATTCAAGGTCATGCAGCCAGTTAAAGGTGGAGCTGCTGTAGGTGTTGGGTGATTTCACTTGACTGTTTCCCGCAGTTCTTACCTTCTATATTACCAGCTATGTTCTAAAGGACTGCAAAAGTCAGGCTTGTGACTGGAACACAGAACAATACACCCAAGGGTACTAGCAGTGTTCCAATATTGTCCATAAATGTGAGAACTTCATACTTCTTCCATTTCATGGCAGTCAGCATTTTTTCTGCTATTAAGCCATGAAAGGTAGCAATAGAAACATTAGCATCTCATAATGCATAGCATTTACCACCCTAAACTGTCACTGTGATTTATTTATCTGTGACTGTGAGATACTAGGAGAAGGGGACACACATTTGTTGAGTGACTTTACCAGTTGTTATGCTACTTTTCAGACTCATTCCACAGAGTCATCGGTGATTCTTTGGTGTTTAACTCCTTTTCAAGAAAGAGAAGAGCTGTTACTTAAAAACTTAAATTTTCTTTTCATACTTAAAAGATTTATGCAAACTTGAGATCCACAGGGGATCTAAGCTCTTAAGAACCAGAGGTTAAATATTAGTCAGTGTATACTACTATACATACTAGCATATATGCTAGTATATGCTAACATTTATAGAATATATGTATATATACTATAGTTGTAGTCAGTAAAGACATTTTAAAACACAACATAATGAACAAAAAACAATTAGCTAATCTGCATCTATGTGTCTAAATCTGTAGGCATTTATTGTTTTATTAAGAGTGAAGAAACCTTTGATGGGTGCAGCCAGAAGCTAAAAACAATCTTATCAAAGTGAAAGATGCATCAGAGATACTGAAAGACTTTAACATCTCCACTAGCATTTCTCATCATCTTTGAAATCAGAGAAAACAATTTTGCTGCCCTTTAGGAACGTCAGACCATACAGTTGTCAGGGTCTCTAGGAAGTTTACCTCTCTTTAAAGGAATAGAGCTACTGCTACTTGAAAGCATAAGTTAGTGTTTGTTAAAAGAAAATAAAAGGCCGGGCGCGGTAGCTCACGCCTGTAATCCCAGCACTTTAGAAGGCCGAGGCGGGAGGATCACGAGGTCAGGAGATCAAGACCATCCTGGCTCACACAGTGAAACCCCATTTCTACTAAAAATACAAGCCGGGCGTGGTGGCGGGCACTTGTGGTCCCAGCTACTCAGCAGGCTGAGGCAGGAGAATGACGTGAGCCCGGGAGGCGGAGCTTGCAGTGAGCCGAGATCCCGCCACTGTACTCCAGCCTGGGCGACACAGCGACACAGCGAGACTCCATCTCAAAAAAAACAAAACAAAAAACAAAACAAAACAAAAAAACAGAAAACAAATTCATCTGAATTAAATTTAAAGGAGTTTAATTGAGCAACGAACTATTCGCAAATCTGGCAGCCTCCTGAGACACAGCGGGCTCAGAGACTCCAGCGCAGCCACATGGTGGAAGAAAATTTACAGACAGAAAAAGGCAAGTGACATACAGGAAACAAGTGAGGTACAGTAACAACTGGATTGGTTACAGTTGGTGTTTGCCTTATTTGAACATGGTTTGGATAGTTGGCTGCATTTGATTGTCCAAAACTCTGTGATTGGCACAAGTGTAGGCTGAGGTCTGTTTACACCTCCACTTGTTATAGTTTACCATGTGCAGAGAAACCTTTAGGCCAAACTTAAAATATGTAAGAAAGCAGCTGTAAGAAGGCAGCTGTAGGCTAAACTTGATTTAACATGTTTAAATCTCATACTCTCAAAATTCACGAAAAGAATCGTCGCAGTTAATGTATTCATGAACTATTGTCCATGGGCACTATGGTGGGGTCTGCTAATTGTCCCCTACTACCCATTGTCCCCCCTCTTTTAGTAATAGGACTCCTCCCGTCCATCCACCACAGAGTCTTAGCAAGGCACATGGACACTCACTACATTTTCTACAACTACTATTAGCAAATGGTTTAGCAATTTATTTAAAGTATTTGATTATATGATTATAACCCAGCAATTTCACTCTTGGATATAACCAAAACAAATGAATGCATCTTTTAAAAGAGATTTCTTCAAGAATGTTTGTAGCAACTCTATTCATAAGAGCCACAAACTGGAAATAATAGTATCCTTCAACAGAAGAATGGATAAACAAATTGTATTATATTCATGTAATGGAATAATACATAAAGTAATAAAAAGCAACAGACTACTCAAATACAAAACAATCTGAATGGCTCTTATAAATATCATGTTGAGCCAAGGAAACAAGAAATGAAAGAACAAAGACTGCAAGGCTTAATTTATATGGAGTTGAAGAATAGGCCAAGCTAATCTATGGTATAAAATTCAGAATAGTAGCTATTTCTCAGGGTAGGGGACAAGGTCTAGGATTGACTAAAATAGGGCATGAGCATGTCTTACGGGGTGTTAGAAAGTTCTGTATCTTGACCTGGGTGGTGACTACACATACATGCTTTTATTAAAATCCATTGATCCATGCATTGCACTGTATATACAGACACTCCTCGATTTTTGATGGGTTATGTCCAAGTAAACCCAATGTAAGTTGAAAATATCATTAAGTCAAAAATGCATTCAATACACCTAACCTACCAAACATCATAGCTTAGCCTAGCCTACCTTAAATGTGCTTAAATTAGACTGCAATGGGCAAAATCATCTAACATAAAGCTTGATTTATAGTATAGGTTGAGTATTCCTCATCTGAAATGCTTGGGGCCAGAAATGTTTTGGATTTCAATTTTTTTTTTCAGATTTTGAAATATACTTACTAATGGAACACCTCAAATAAAAGAAATCCGAAATTCAAATTACTCTACAATGAGCATTTCCCTTGTCATGTCAACACCCAAAAAGTTTCGGATTTTGGAGCATTTCAGGTTTTGGATTTTCAAATTTGGGATGCTCAACCTGTAAAGTGTTGATTATCTCATGTAATTTGTAGAATACTGTATTGAAAGTAAAAAACAGAGTGGTTTTATGAGTACTTAAAGTACATTTTCTGGTAAATGTGTATCATTTTTGCACCATTGAAAAGTTGAAAAATCCTGTGTTAAGCCATCATAAATCAGGAGCAATCCATAATTATACTTCAGATAAATAAATCAGGACACATACACATACACACATACACACACACACACACACACAGAGAGAGAGAGAGAGAGAGAGATCTTTCAGATACTACAGCTGGTTCTAATATAAAAGCTAAAAGCACAGTTGATTATGCTATTTGTTGGGGCAGCAGGCTAATGAATGAATTGTTTTATTTTATTTTTAGCTCTATTGTTATAATTTAAAATCCAAGAAACTATGGTGGAGTTCTATTACACAACAACCATTTTCAACCCTCTGCTGTCTAAGAACCTTTCTAGCCAATGAAGTGATAGCAAGCAGTCAGTACATTCAAACAGAAGCCCCCTTTTAAAGTAAAATACTAGGTTGAACCATATGAAACCTTGACAATTTCATATGACTCAACCTACTATTTACATCAAATCATAGGATGAGTTAAATCAGAGATGAAACCAAAAAGGAGATGGCAAAAAGAAGAATGCTTCCCTTGGTTCAACTTATTTCATCATGGGCACAAATGGCCTACAAATTGTAATAAACTTAGAAAATTTCCTAAGCCAGGCAATCTTTTAACCCCAGACATGCCCTTCTACACCAACATACAGGCTTCAGAGCCCTGAGATAACCATTTCCAGCCTTGTAGCCAACCTGCTCCAGCAGGGCTTCATATGCTATCATCGTCTTGGTCCAACAGGTTTAGTGCTAATGAGAAATCTGGCTCTGTGCTCCTTTCTGGCTCCAAGCACGACTAGGACAGATGGAGGAGCCCCGAGAGCTGGAAATGACAGAATTTTGAAATTTCCCATTAAGTTGGCTTGAGTTTTAGTCACAATGTACACAAAGTAGGAGAATCTGATTTTAGGAAATTATCTAACAATTGATTTTAAACCCAAAAATGGAAATGTATTTCCCATTATTGACGACAACCTAGGAGTTATAGGGCATGTGTGGGATCTTTGCATGCATGCTCCCTTCTCCCCACTCCCATCCTTACTCTCTCTGCCAAACGTGGAGTTGAAATACCCTGAAATTTGAAATTTGTGTTGTATAATCCCTTTCTATTCCCAAGCAAAAAAAAAAAAAAAAAAAAAATCCTGCTGGAAAAGTTTGCTTCTAAACTAGCCATGTTGGAGCCCTATCGTTTTCTACTGAATTTTACTTATTAATTCAGAATTATGTCCTCATGTAAAATAGATTTTGCCTTTCTGGGGCAAAGGCAGTCACAGAGATACAGGTTGGATATCACTCTCTTTGTAGGACATGTGGTCATGTTTTAAATACTTGGTACTTAGATCTACATGCTTGTCCTTTTGGCAAAGCTGAGAATTATTTTCATACTACAAAATTTTGACAGTGTAACCCCACGGTCTCAACACTCCTCAAATATCACACTAGGGAAAAATATTGAAATGCTACTGGTAAGAATGTGCCCTTTTCATGTCCAGTGTTTATATTTACTACAAATACTAGGTCTCTAAGACCTGGGCTCCTGTACTATGTAGCGTCCCCAAGACCATGACTAAAACCAAGTGTGACAGTCAGTGCATGTTGGACAGGAAGGGATCCCAGAGTTTACCTTTTCCTATCTATGTGGTTTACATGAAAAACATCTAAAAGCCAGAAATGGAAGAAATCTGTGCAAGGTTGCCCAGCTAACAAGAGGGGCACCACAACTCACAGCTAGGTCCATGGTGCCGCATGAATCTGAATCAATGTGGGAAAAAGGAATGTTTTGACTTGTGAGACATGATTGAAAACAGAGCAAAAGGGAAACAGGAAGCTAATTAAACATCTGTGGAACCCTGTTATTTCATGGGCACTGAAGTAAACAAAGCAAAGAGGGAAAAGAAGGGAACGGTAGGGACTGGCAGTGTAGCAACCAACTACGGAACAGTTACAGGGCAACAGATCTGTGGTAACCATAAGGGAGGTAATGTTTGTTAAGCATATTCCATCTGCCTAGAAGTGTGTCAAGCAATTTAATGCATCATCTCATTTAATCCTTACAACTATGCAACGAGGTAATAAATAATAATAATAAATAATGACTACCATTTATTGAGTATCTTTTACATATAGGCTGAACACTACATTAAGCATATTATAAACAGTGTCTGATTTTATTTATATAACATGATTATGAGGTTGGTACTGTTGTTATCCACAATAGAAAGAGGAGAAAATTGAGACTTAGAGAAAACAGCATTTTCCAGATCACACAACTGGTAAATCGAAGAAACAAATTAAAACCCACATCATTTTATCAAAGAACCTAGCCTTTAAATGCATCATTTTATCAAAGAACCTAATCTTTTAAATGGATCACTATTCTGGCTGTCAAGTACAGGTTGCTTAAAAATTAACACAAAACTATTATTTATCAATACTCATGGTCTTTTATTTTCCTCAAAAATAACCAGATCCAAAATAAAAGTCAGTATTTTACAAAGAATAGTCTAATTGTCTAATCTATGTTGCAAGCTGGAGTGAATCACAGTTTTGGCATTGGATCTAGAACTGTTATTGTCTGTGGTGTTAAAAAAATTATGTGTATTAGCATGGGAAAACAATTGCGTAGCCCTTTTGAATGTAAAAGGAAATGTGTTTAATGCATGTATATTGAGAAGGACGGAAGGGGGAAGAAAGAGAGAGACAGAGAAAGGCAATGTGATACAAAGGAGATACTATGAATTCACTGCTTCTATGATTCTGTAGGAGGCCATGCTGTTTGTTAATTTCAGAACTGTAATTTTAAAAAATAGTAATCTTGGTAACCAAATTTATTAGTGAAGCATGCTATAGAAAACAAACATCGTGTGATGACTGGTCGTAGACAAACTGACAAGCTTTGTTTCTTGCTTTTAAAACTCCAGGCATTATTTACATACACTCAGCTCTAACACAGGATCCTTTAATTAAGACTTTTACACTTATCTGTACATAAAAATGGAAATATTTCAATAACAGCACATCTTTTTCTTTTGCTAAATTACCGGTTAGAAAGGAAAATTAAAGAAATTCACTGAATGGTGCTGAATGATTAACTCTAAAGGTTAATTATGTCTACTTAAGTGGGACTCACTTAACTATTCTCTTCTTTGTCCACTGAAGCAGTAAGGGACTATGACACTGCACTGAAGGACGGGAACAGGGGACACTGAGGGCTTGTTGCCAGGTGGCAGCTGTCAAGGTGATTTAATAGCTATTCAAAGACCATTTTTTCTGCTTTTCAGTTCTCCAGGAGCCAGGAGCCAGTCTACCTTAAGCTTCTTTTGATGGGGGGCAACTGTTTGGAGTGGGAGGGAAGCATGTATTTGAAATAGCACATAGGTATAAACATGGGTGATAGACGTCTTATATTTTTGACCTTTACCACACACTTGGATAAACGGTGCACATTAGGCTTAGACCAGAGGAAGGAGTTTAATTTTCCATTTGGATCCCCATGGAGTGCTTAGGATCATACTTTTTCCAAGGCAATTTATCACTAATTCTTCCATCCGTCCATTTGTTTATCTGTCCCTTCCCTCTCCCCAAGGGCAGGCACAGGGCTAGGTGCTTTACTTGCATATACAGGCACTAGAGCACAGTAACAGAATTAGATCTTGACTTGACTATTGGCTTTGCCACCTAAGAGCTATGTGATTTAGGACAGGCTTCTCAACTCTGAGTCATATTTTCCTAATTGTAAAAATAGGTCAATAATGTTTTATCTCTCACCAAATTGGCAGAGGGATTAAATAAGATTAAATGAGAAAATGCATAAAACATAGTCAGCATCTGATAAACAGTAGCTATATTATGTACCATCATTTCCATTTCAGGTATGAGAAAACTGAGGCACAAAAAGCTAAGTGACTTGTTCAAGATCTTAATTCTAGTAATGAATAGAGATAAGACCTCACCCCAGGAGTATGAGAAACATACTCCTTGCAGTAGCATGCCTTTCCTTTAATAAACTCACCACCTAGGGAGGAAAATAGTCCCTTAATCTTGGAGTTTTCTACAACCATTATAACGGAAGTGCTTATGAGAGTAGGTGCAGAGGTGAAAGCCTCTAGGGAGGCATGGTGCCTGACTGGAGTCTTCAAAAACCATTAAGAATCCCGTAAACAGAATGGGAAGGAGGAAGAGACAGTATGCAGACTGAAGAAAGGGCCTGTGCAAAGGAAAGGAGAAATGAAGGAACAAAGTGCTTCCTGAGGCTCCGTTCCAGGGCTTTTAGGGGAAGCAGCGGAGGAGGGTGCAGAGGTAGGCAGAGTCCAAGTTAAAATAGTCTTCTTTACCTATTTGGTGATCAGGAGCCATGGGTGTGTTTTAAACAGATGGAGAAACTCAAGGGTTAAAATGGCTAGAAGCGAATCACACTTGAATCTTTTCCATTTTCACTTGGAAACAGAACATCCCTCCCACCAGGCAGGCTCCTCTAATGTTTCCATGACAACCTATTGCGAAGGCCTGGGATAGGCTAAGCCTAAGTCAGGGGAGTGGCATGGGTAAACAAGAGCACAGAGGGGAAAAACTACGGTTAGGGTCAAACTATGGAGGCAGGCAGCAAGGGGAGTGAGGAGTTGTGTACTATGGAGTCAGGAAGAGGAGAGCAGTAAGAATCAGAAATAAGGATTGGGTAAACCTAGATGTACCTGAATTTACTGCAAGCCCAGTCATTTTGCTAGATACACATGTACACACACACATACACGCACATTCAAGCTATTAATATGTTCTTTGGCGCTCGCCTGCACTCTGAACATTTTCAAAGGGACCTCATGAAAATTAAGAATTTCTAATCAGTTCATCACTGGAAATCAAAATGTAAATGTGAGAACTCTGATTTTCAAGAAATCTTACCAACCTTTTCAATCTATTTTGCAAAGTTATTTATTTTTGAACCAGGGGGTTCTATTTTTGCTAAGTGTTAGCAAATTGTAGCATCAGGTTCAAGGTTGGTTTCCAAATTCTGAGTCACCTAATGTTAAATGTGATTAAAATTGAAAGTCATTTTAGGAACTGGCCTTCCCATTAGCTAGCTGCAGCTTTGCATTAGACTTCCATGCAAGAAATATGAGACTTTAAAGAAATGATTGTTTTCAGCTTAAACATGAGCTGAGGAACTAAAGAAAATGTTTTTAAAAGAAAAGAAACCAAAAAAAAGAAAGAAAAGATAAAATAGTCGTTCTGAACTTTGCTGCATACTGGGATGCTAGCAAAGCTTTAAAAACACTAATGCCTGGGGACCCATTCCCAGAGACTGATTTAGAGTAGGTCTGGGCTGGGGCGAGATATCAGGGTTTTTAAGGGCTCTACAGGTGTTTCTTACCCGAAGCTAAGATTGAGACACAATGAGATAAAGCAGAGAGACAGCTAGTAAACAAGTTGATTTTTGGCCCCTTTCTAGAAAGAAAGCCAGTGTGAACTGGATAAAGCAGGAAAGAGGCTGAGACCTGATTTACAATGGCAGTGGCTCCCCGCTTCTGATCAACGTAAATTCTAAATTCAGTTTAGGGTGGGAAGGTGGAGTTGGACGTTCCTTTATTATTGGTCCCTCCACTACACTGGGAGTACCCTAAAGCAAGGATTGAGTACTTTTATCCTTGCATTCCTTGGACATGTCTAACTGTCTGCAATATGGGATATCAATAGTTGTTTGTAAAACAAATGAATGAAAAAGTTAGAGGTAGAGTATGTGAAATGAATGTTGCAGAGACTCAATTTTTACCAGACTTCTCTCTTAGCACATTCAAGAAGTCATGCTCATGGGCAACTGCAGCGTGCTTTGACAGAAAAAAAATAAAATAAAACAAGCTGAGCATGGTAGATCATGCCTAAAATCTCAGCACTTTGGGAGGTGGAGGTGGGTGGTGTGCTTGCACCCAGGAATTTGAAACCAGCTTGGGCAACATGGCCAAACTCCATCTCTACAAAAAATACAAAAATTAGCTAAGCCTGGTGGTACGTACCTGTAGTTTCAGCTAGTAGGGAGGCTGAGGTGGGAAGATTACCTGAGCCTGGGGAGGTCGAGGCTGCAGTGAGCCATGATCACACCACTGTACTCCAGCCTGGACAACAGAGCAAGACCCTGTCTCAACAACAACAACAACAACAACAAACCATCCAGATGCTATCTTTAATTTCAGTGAACTTAACAAATATTTATGCAACTTTCTGTCTAGGTTCTGTGCTAGATCCTCAGAACCACAGACCGAGACTTCCAACAAAAGATTAAGTTCTAAAAACCTATCTGATTAGTCCAATATTTTAAGAAGTACTTGTTTTTCAATGGCATAGCACAACTGATTTGCTTTGGGTGGCTTAAAAAGGGTAGCAAGTAGCATTTTGGATGGAGCTACTAGGGCAGATCATTCAGCATTTCTTTGTGTTTGCAACAGTGTTTCATATAAGCAAATTTCTAAAAGCAGTGTTTCCCAAACTTGCTTTTACCTAAGTAGCACCTGGGGTTCTTGCTACATTTCTGAGGAATACATTACCAGGCAAGTTTAGAAAGCACCATTACAGAGAGTCTGCAAGTCTTCAGAATATCTTATTCTGCATCAAACTCCTGACTGCAGCATTATTACAAGTGAAATGATGACGGTGGAGTTGGGAGAAGGAAAGGAAACAGGAAATGACAAATAATAGGGTTATGTTGTGACAGGCACTTTACAAGGGAATTGATATTACTGTTGGCTATAATACTTGCAACAACGCTTTATTAAAATGAATACTATTATTCCTATTCTAGCAACATGACCCAAAGGTCATAATCGCTCTCAGCTTCTATCATCATGGGTTCATTTTGCCTGTTCTTGAATGTTATATAAATCATATTGTGGTGGGCAGAATAACACCCCCCCATCCCTAATCCCTGGAATCTGTAATATGTTCCCTTATATAACAAAAGAGACTTTGCAGATATGATTAAGGTTAAGAAACTTGAAATGTGGAGATTATCCTGGATTATCCTTCGTGGATCAATCTAATCACATCAATTCTTAAAAGCAGAGTATCTTTTGCAGGTGGGTCAGAGAGATACAACATGAAAAACACTCAACTTGCAATTGTTGATTGTGAAGATGGAAGAAGGGGGCCACGAGCCACGGAATGCAGCAGCCTCTAGATGGGGATGGTCCTAGGCTGACAGGAACAAGATAACAGGGACTTTGGTCTGCATAGAATTGAATTCAGCCAACAATTCAAATAAACTGGAACTGGATTCTACCCTAGAACTTCCAGAAAGAAACACAGCCTGCTGATACCTTGATTTTAATCTGGTGAGATGCATAGTGGACTTCTGATCTACAAAACTGTAAGATGATAAATGTGTTTTTTTAAGCCATTAAGTTTGTAGTGATTTGTTTCTAGAGCAATCTAGAAAACGAATATGCATATAGTTGTGTGTGTGTGTGTCTGGCTTCTTGCACTCAATATTATATTTGCAAGATTCCTATCTGCTGTTGTATGTAGCAGTTATTGATTTTCATTGTTGCATAGTATTCTTTTGTTCAAATATACCACAATTTATTTACCTATTCTATTGTTGATGGACATTTGGATATTCCCAGGTTTAGGCTATTACAAACAATGCTGCCATGCACATTCTTGTATATATTTTTGTTGAACACATGTACTCATTACCATTGGATATATACCTAAGGAGAGATCATAGGGTATATGTTCGGCTCTGATAGATACTTCCAATGTGCTGGTTTACTTCCCATGAGCAATGTTTGAGACTCTCTACATGTTCACAAATACTTGGTATGAACAGTCTTTAATTTTAGCTATTCTGGGAGTACCACCATTTCCTGTGAATTGACCATGTTACATATCCTCTTTTAAGAAATGCCTGTTCTTTCATCCATTAAAAAAATATTTTTTTTTCTCAATGACTTGTAGCTGCTCTTTACATATTCTGAAGATAAATTTCTTTTCCAGACGTCTGGATTACAAATATCATTTGCTATGCTCTGTCTTGACCCATTCTCTTCATGGTGTCTTTAGATGAACAGAGGTCTGCATTTTAATGTAGTTTATCGATATTTTCCTTTATGATTAGTATGTTTTGTGCCTGTTTAAGACTTAATCTTTGCCTATCACACACATATGAAGCTACTTTGCAATATTATCTTCTAGACTTTTATTGTTTTACTTTTTATATTTTTATCTATAATCCATGTAGAAAGATTTTTGTGTGTAGTGTGAGGTTGGGTCAAGAGCCATTTTTTTAAAAAAATGGATATCCAATTGATGCAGTATCATTTACTAAAGAGATCATTCTTTTCCACTTCAAAGCAATTTTGCTTTTGTCATAAAATCAAGAGGTTGTATGTGTGTGTTATTGTTTCTGCACTCTATTTTATTCCATTGGTCTACTTGTCTATACTTGCACCAATTTCATACTGCCTGTAATTGTGTAACCTCATAATAAATCCTAACATCATATAATGTAAATTCTCTGACTTCATTTTTCTGTGTTTTGCCTATTGTTGATCTTTTACATTTCCATATTAATATTAGAATCACTTTGTCAAATCTACCACCATCACCAACAAACAAATAAAAAATATCTTTTGAGGTGTTGATAGGAATTGCAGTGAATCAATATATCAGTTTGGGAGAACTGAAATCTTTGCCACATTGCATCTTCCTATTCATGAATAAGGTATACCCCACATTTATGCAACTTCTTTTAATGACATTTGTGGCTTTTTTGTATGGCAGTGCTTTTTTGTTAGTTCTATTCCTATAACTTTAATGTTTTTCACTCCTCCTGTAAATGATATGTTAAGTTTAGTTTTCTTATTGTTTAGTATCATTATATGGAAATACAACTGATTGATATTAACCTTGTTATTTAGTAAAATTGCTAAAGTTACTTTTTAATTATAGCAGTCTATCTAGTTATTTTGAATTTTAAACATACACAATTATGTTACCAGAAAATAAGGATCATTCAATTGTTTTCCTTCCAATCATCTTACTTTTTCTTGCACCTCCATTTAATAGCAGTGGTGATAGAAGGGTAGAGTAGTGATAGAAGGTGCCTCATACCTGCTTCCAGGGAAAAAGCTTCCAAAATTTCATTATTAAGTATGGTGTTTAGGCTGGCTCCCTGGTTCATGCCTGTAATCCCAGCACTTTGGGAGGATCACTTGTGGCCAGGAGTTAAGACCAGCCTGACCAACATGGTGAAACTCCGTCTCTACTAAAATACAAAAATTAGCCAAGCATGGTGGTGCATGCCTATAGTCCCAGATACTCAGCAGGATGAGGCATGAGAATCACTTGAATAGGGGAGGCAGAGGTTGCAGTGAGCCAAGATCTCGGCACTGCATTCCAGACTATGCGGTGGAGTGAGACTCTGTCTCAAAAAAAAGTATGATGTTTTCCTTTTATTAGATTTAGGAAGCCCATTATTTTTCAAGTTTTCTAAGAACTTTTGTTCACAGATGAGTTTTGAATTTTATTGAATGGTTTTCCTATAATATTTAGATGATCATCTGAATCTTATCTTTTATTCTGTTAATGTTGTGATTTTCTAATGTTAAAGTGGTCTTTCATTTCTGTAATAAATTCCAGCAGGTCATGATATATTATTCTTTCTATATATCACTAGATTTATTTTGCTAATATTTTATTTTATATTTTTAATTTGATGTTTATGAGAGAGATTGGAGTATAAATTTCCTTTCTTACAATGACCTTGTTATATTTTGGTATCACGGTGATGTTAACATTCCGTGATAGGAATGTACCCTATCTTTTCTAATTTCTCCAAGAGTTTGTATAAGATGCTAGGTGATTTACAAACATTATTCTTCATAAACTTTAAATGAGTATTTCTATTATACTCATTTTATGGAAAAAGTGGAGGCCTAGAGGGAGAAGAAGTAAGTTACTAAGGTCACAAAAAAGGTGCTAAGTGACCAAGCCAGAATTTAAGTCCAGGTATTTCTGATTCCAGAACCCAAGCTTTTGGCCTACCCCACTCTGCTATGAACTGATAAATGCATGGCTGACTGAGTTAGAATTCTAGAGGACTTAACATGTCATTCTATGGTAACGTATACTTCCTTTTTTTTTTTTTTTTTTTTTTTGAGACGGAGTCTCGCTCTGTCGCCCAGGCTGGAGAGCAGTGACTGGATCTCGGCTCACTGCAAGCTCCGCCTCCCGGGTTCACGCCATTCTCCTGCCTCAGCCTCCCGAGTAGCTGGGACTACAGGCGCCCGCCACCTCGCCCAGCTAATTTTTTGTATATTTAGTAGAGACGGGGTTTCACCATGTTAGCCAGAATGGTCTCGATCTCCTGACCTCGTGATCCACCCGCCTCGGCCTCCCAAAGTGCTGGGATTACAGGCGTGAGCCACCGTGCCCGGCCGGTAGTGTATACTTCTTAGGGAGGGGAAATATACTGCCAAAGATAACAACAACAACAAAAATACAGTTTTACTTTTGGAACCTACTACAAGAGACTCCATCATAGTTAGCTTCTCAAATCTCCCCTATTTCCTACCCTCTGCATATGCGCCTGATCCTGGAGCAGAATTTGTGTTCACAATAATAGCTTATTATTTTCTTCTTTTTTTTTTTTCCTTTTTTTGTTTGTTTGTTTGTTTGTTTTTGTTTTTTTTTGCAACTAACTTTAGCTGGATGCTGGAAGACATGTCTGATTCATCTTTTTACCTCTGACAGCATCCTATGTAGTATTTTATAATTAATAGTCACTGAAGAAAAACTTAAACCCATATCCATTCCATCATACTTGCTCTAAGGCAGTTAGAAGATTCTGCAATCCTCTTATCCTCTGTGTAGCATCCCGTAGCAGGAAACCTCATGCCTCTTTGCTAAGGATGCATCGTCAACGAATGCATCCCATGGTTTGCATCCCAACTAGTATAATTTCATGTCAAAGATCTACTCATTGATCATCTTTAAGGTCCTCATTTATTACTGAGGGAGTTGCACTATACATTAGATGACTGTATTTCCCAAAACTTATAGAACTTGCTTCAATAATTTTAAGTACCTATAGGAATGAGAGAGCATATATGAAATCAAGTGCATCTAAGAAAATGAGGTGTTTCTGGAAGCCATGGAAATTAAGGTTAAGAGCAGGTATTTGGCATAGGATAGAACTGAGTTTTTATCATGTTGTCCTCCTTTGCTGTGTAAATTTAGGTGATAACATAAGCTCTTAGCCTTGGTTTCATTAACTGTAAAGTGGGATAGTAATGATACTCTCTCATAGATACTATGAGAATTGAATGTTCACTGCCAGCTCCTCATTCTCAGGATACCTGAATCTATGATGTAATCAAGGGCTCGTAAGAGGATTTGAGCGCGTTGTGGAGGTGGAAGTATCATAGGGGCCCCTATTTATGAGGAAGGGGGCAGGAACACAGAATTTTAGGAAAAGAGAAAAGTTATCTTATGAAAAGCCAGCAGGGGTGTTCATTCAGCATAGGTCTTTTAGGTGAGAAACTCCCCACTCATCTGGATTTACTGCAACCAGAAACACAAGCAGAGACCCCTTCCTGATGATTGGCTAGGAACCCTCATTAACAGGAAAAAGAAAGATGAAACTGGCTCCAAGAAAGCCACTGGAACTGGTAAAGAGGTTTGTCTAGAGTAAGAGCTACAAAGTTAATTTAAATGAGAATTAGATTTTCATGTTAGAGGGCATTAGAAGCTATTAAATACACTGTTTGTTGCAAACTTCTACTCAGTTCACACCACATTTTCTCATTATTTTACCCATGGAATCAGATAATTGTATGACTTCTTAATATATAAAAGTATGGAATCCTGAGTTTTAAAGGAACATGTCTGCATTTTAAGACAATTAAGGGGAAAAAGTACATGAGGTAAGCAATCTGGTTTGAAACAATGTAGAATATACCATGTTATAAAATACAATGAAAGATTCTATAATGTAATGATACCTTTAAAAAATCTGTTTTTTAAACACATAAAATTGTATAAACAAAACGTGTAACTTTTTGCATATCAATTATATCTCAATAAAGCTGTCAAAAAGTGGGTCTATTTTTAAAATGTAGAAAAAATGGCAACTTTAAAAATGAAAAATAATTTTGATGATGAAAGATTCCTTTTTATCTTTTAATAGGTATCACTGAAAAGCATCAGCTTATCACAGAAGATGGATCTCGGCTTCTTATTTATTGAGAAAATGGCATAAAAGATGAAGAAAGCATAGGTACACAAAGAAAAATAAAATCTGAAAGATGTCTTTCTTTGTTAAGAAAAGGACAAAGTTAAAAAAAAATGCATTCCTAAGGATCTTAGAATGGTTCAGATCCAAAATACTCAAGATTAAGAATTAAACAACTTAGTCATCATGATGCTTGTTTTAATTTTTTTAGCTATAAGGTAAGATTATATGGATAGAAAAAAAATGCGGAGATCTATCTAGTGAGGTTTTAAAACTACAAATTTATAATATTTGGAGGACTTTTTCTGATGCTCAGATTATGTTCATATGTTTCTTTTGGCATTAAAATGCCCTTTCTTCTAGGAAATGATGGCAATATTAAAGAGAAACCAATTCAAATATATATTATAATTTGCCTTTTTGTTTATTATTTTTAGAATTCTTACTTGGTGCAATGTAGTTGTCAATTCCATATCAAGTCCATGATTTTTTTTTTTTAATTGTAATGTTGCCAGCCAGGGGAATTTACAAATCTTGCAGCCTCTCAATTTTGGCAATGACATATGAGAAACACACAAGCATTAAACTGGTCCCACTGTTTTACAAAGTCCTCTGAGGCACTTTTATGTATTTTCTTTAAAATTTAGGCCTAAAGAGAAAGGCCAAGGGGCAGAAACTTTTGCAGAACAAGAAGACTAAAGTGTCCTGCAGGTGCTAAATAAATGTGAAATGATGCCACTTAGCTTTTGAAAGATTTGCTTTAGTGAAGACAGATGACTCAAAGTGGACCCTTAACAGTTCAGGACAAGTGAGAATGTAAAGTTTCTCAAGCAGGAAGCGGGCTGGAAGAAAATGTTTCTACATATCATAAAAGCAGGCATATGCTTAATTTGTATAAAATACTGTTTTAGAAAAAGGATAAAGCCTGGATCCTTGAAAATGTTCCCAGTGCTGATTTTGTGTTTCTTACCGCTACTATACTACATATTAAGGAAAATAATCATGCTTTCAGTTTTGAATGAAATGTCCTAAGTCGGGGGTCAACAGGAATGGCTTCATGGGTATGAGACCTGTGTTCCACTGTCCCACACCTGGCATTATGCTCTGCTCTCACTTTCTTGCTACTAATTTTTTATTTGGATTGATTGATTGAGACAGAGTCTTGCTCTGTTACCCAGGCTAGAGTTCAGTGGCACGATCTCAGCTCACTGCAACCTCCACCTCCATGGCTCTAGTGATTCTCCTGCCTTAGCCTCCTGAGTAGCTGGGATTACAGGCACCTATCACCATGCCAAGCTAATTTTTGTGTTGTTTTGTTTTGATTTTGGTAGAGATGGGGTTTCACCATGTTGCCCAGGCTGGTCTTGAACTCTTGACCTCAAGTTATCTGCCCGCCCTGGCCTCCCAAAGTGCTGGGATTACAGGTGTGAGCCACCATGCTCGGCTTTGCTATTAATTTGTGAACAAGAATTGAGCATTTTCATTTTGCACTGGGCCTCTGCACATTATGTAGCAGGTCCTGGGTGAGGCATTGTGTGATAGGTACTTCAACTGTGCTCTTTAATGTGACAATTTATAGGCAGATAGCTATGCTGGCTATAGAATCTATCCTGGAAGAAGAGAGGCAGGGACCTAGCTCATACAATTGTAATGATCATAACTCATTAGGGATTCTCTCAATTTAATCACAAATCTATATGCTCTGGACATCTTCAAACTAGAATACAGGATCTAAGGTGACCATATAATACTCAACTGTCTATTCGACATTTAATAAAATGTATAAGTAGTTCTATTAAAACTCATGTACTTTGCAACGTGACAGTAAATAAAACACAAAGCAAACACTAGAAATATACATATATGTGTATGTGTATATATATACACATATATATATGAGTTGTGTTTACACATTCTTAAAGAGAGGGTAAGATTGAATGAAGGACTTGGTGCTATTTTATGCTTAGAGAAAAGAGTATATAGCTTAATATTCTGAATCTCAGATTCTTTATCTGAAAACTATGGGAAAAATAATACTTACTTACAGGCTGGACACATTGGCTTACACTTGTAATCCCAGCACTTTGGGAGGCCAAAGTGAGAGGATCATTTGAGCCCAGGAGTTTGAGACCAGTCGGGGCAAAATAGGGAAACCCTGTCTCTACAAAAAATAAACATTAGCAGGCATGGTGACACACACCTGTAGTCCCAGCTACTTGGGAGGGAGGTGGGAGGATTACTTGAACCTAGGAGGTTGAGGGTGCAGTGAGCCATGATTGTGCCACTCACTGCAGCTTGAGTGACAGAGCAAGACTCTGTCTCAAAAATAAATAAATACATACATAAATAAATAAAACAAAACCTATGTACAGACATATTGTATCACATAAAATTAAATATGTGAAAACTGCTTAATAAAGCCATATGAAACAATAGGTAGGGGGAATAGAATAGCATGCTTAGGTCCTAGTCCCCGTTTAGTCTCTTAGGAGTAAAACTGAAATCTGATCTCAATTTTTTCTTCTCTGAAATGGAGATAATAATAAAATCTGTCATACAGAGTTTTGTGAGAATTAAAATAATCTACATAAGGTGATTAGCAAACTGCCTGGCACATAATAAGTCTGCCTCTCCACAGCCTTGCCAGCATCTGTTATTTTAAAATGTTTTAAATTATAGCCATTCCGGCTGGTGTGACATGGTATATCATTGCAGTTTTGATTTGCATTTTTTTGAGGATTCGTGATGATGAACATTTTTCACACGTTTGTTGACCACGTGTATGTCTTCTTTAGAGAAGGGTCTGTTCATGTTTTTTGCCCACTTTTTAATGGGGTTATTTTTTTGCTTGTTGAATTACTTAAATTCCTCATAGAATCTGGATATTAGACCTTTGTCAGATGCATAGTTTGCAAATATTTTCTCCCATTTAGTAGGTGGTCTGTTTACTCTGTTGATAGTTTCTTTTGCTGTACAGAAGTTTTTTAGTTTAATTAGGTGCCACTTGTCAATTTCTGTTTTTGTTACAATTGTTTTTGAGAATTTAGTCCTAAATTCTCTCCAAAGACCAATGTCCAGAATGGCATTCCCTAGGTTTTCTTCTAGGATTCTCATAGTTTGAGGTCTTGCATTTAAATCTCTAATCCAGCCAGGTATGGTGGCTCATGCCTATAATCTCAGCACTTTGGGAGGCTGAGGTGGGTGGATTAGTTGAGGTCAGGGGTTCGTGACCAGTCTGTCCAACATGGTGAAACCCTGTGTCTACTAAAAAATACAAAAATTAGTCATGTGTGGTAGCATGAATCTGTATTCCCAGCTATTCAGGAGGATGATGTGAGAGAATTGCTTGAACCCAGGAGGTTGCAGTGAGCTGAGATCACGCCACTGCACTCCAGCTGGGTGACAAAGTGAGACACTGTCTCAAAAATAAATAATTATTTCATCCATCTTGAGTTAATTTCTGCATATGGTGTGAGGTAAGGGTCCACTTTCATTCTGCAGATGGCTGGCTACCACCATCTAGCACCATTTATTGAATAGACAATCTTTTCTCCATTGCTTATTTTTGTCAACTTTGTTGGAGATCAGATGGCTGTAGATGTGTGGCTTTATCTGGGTTTGCTTTGCTGTTCCATTGTTCTACACATCTGTTTTTGTTCCAGTACCGTGCCATTTTAGTTACTGTAGCTTTATAGTATAGCTTGAAGTTGCAAAATGTGATGTCTCCAGCTTTGTTCTTTTTGTTTAGAATTGGTTTGGCTATTCAGGCTCTTTTTTGGTTCCATATAAATTTTAGAGTGTATTTTCTAAGTCTGTGAAAAATGACATTGGTAGTTTGATGGTAACAGTGTTGAATCTGTAGATTGCTTTGGGCAGTATGGCCATTTTAACAATATTGATTCTTCCAATTCATGAGATTGGAGTGTTTTAAAATTTGTGTCATCTATAACTTCTTTAACAGTGTTTTGTAGTTCTCCTTGTAGAAATCTTTCACCTCCTTGGTTAGATGTATTTCTAGGTTTTTTACTCTTTTTTGTGGCTGTTGTAAATGGAATTTGGCTCTCAGCTTAAAGGTTATTGGTGCTACTACAGAAATGCTATTAATTTTTGTATATTGATTTTGTATTCTGAAACTTTATTGAAACCATTTATCAGTTCCAAGAGCCTTTTGGTGGAGTCTTGAGGGTTTTCAAGATATAGAATCATTTTCAGTGCAGAGATAAATTGGCTTCTTCCTTTCCTATTTGGATGCCTTTTATTTCTTTCTCGTGGCTGATTACTCTGGCTAGGCCTTCCAGTACTATGTTGAATAGGAGTGGTAAGAATGGGCTTCCCTGTCTTTTTCCTGTCCTTAAGAGGAATGCTTCCAGCTTTTGCCTGTTCATTATGATGTTGGCTGTGGGTTTGTCATAGATGACATTTGTTATTTTGAGGTATGTTTCTTCTATGCCTAGTTTGTTGAGGGTTTTTATCATAAAGGAATGTTGAATTTTAAAGTTTTTCCATGTCTATTGAGATGATCATTTGGTTTTTGTTTTTAATTCTGTTTATGTGGTGAATCACATTTATTGATTTGCATATATTGAACCAACCTTGCATCCCAGGAATGAAGCCTACTTGATGGTGGTGAATTAACTTTTTGATGTTCTGCTGGATTTGATTTGCTAGGATTTTGTTGAGGACTGTTGGTCTGTGTTCATTAGGGATACAGTCCTGTGATTTTTCTTTCTTTCCTTTTCCTTTTCTTTCTTTCTTTCTTTTCTTTTTTCTTTTTCTTTTTTTGCTGTATCTTTGCCAGGTTTTAGTATCAGGGTGATAATGGCTTTGTCAAATAGGATAGGGAAGAGTCCCTCCTCAATTTTTTGGAATAGTTTCAGAAGAATTGGTATCAGCTGTTCTTTGCACATCTGATAGAATTTGGCTGTGAATCCATCTGGTCCAGGGCTTTTTTTGGTTGCTAGGTTTTTAATTACTGATTCAATTTAAGAACTCAGTATCATTCTGTTCAGGGTTTCAATTTTTTTCTGATTCAATCTTAGAGGTTGTGTGTTTTGAGGACTTTATCCATTTCCTCTAACTTTCCAGTTTGTGTGCATAAAAGCATTTATAAAAGTCTCTGAGGATCTTTTGTATTTCTGTGGGATCAGTTGTAATGTCACCTATGTCATTTCTGATTATGCTTATTCAGATCTTCTCTTTTTTTCTTCGTTAACTAGCTAGTGGTCTACTGATCTTGTTTATTGGTTCAAAGAAACAACTTTTGGTTTTGTTGATTCTTCATATGGATTTTGGAGTCTCAATTTTGTTCAGTTCTTCTCTGATTTTAGTTATTTCTTTTAATCTGCTGGCTTTGGGGGGGTTTGTTCTTGTTTTTGTAGTTCTTCTAGATGTAATGTTAGATCATTAATTTGAGATCTTTCTAAATTTTTGATGTAGGCATTTAGTGCTATAAACTTTCCTCTTAACACTGCTTTTGTTGCATCCCAGAGATTTTTGTATATTGTATTTCTGATTTCATTTATTTCAAAGATTTTTTTTTAATTTCTGCTTTAATTTTGCTATTTACCCAAAAGCCATTCAGGAGCAAGTTGTTTAATTTCCATGCAATCGTGTAGTGTTGAGAGATCTTCCTGGTAGTAATCACTATTTTTATTTCACTGTGATCTGAAAGTGTGGTTGGCATGATCTCGATTTTTTTGAATTTATTGAGAATCACTTTATGGCTGAGCTTGTGGTTAATCTTATAATATGTTCCATATGCATATCAGAAGAATGTACATCCTGTGTTTGATGGGTATTCTATAGATGTCCAATTGGTTCAGTCACATTGAAGTCTAGAATTAAATTTAAATCAAATTTAAGTCCAGAATTTCTTTGTTAGTTTTTCTGCATCTATGATCTAATGCTGTCAATGAGGTATTGAAGTCTCCAACTATTACTGTGTGACTAAGTCTTTTCATAGGTCTAGAAGGTTTTATGAGTCTGGGTGTGCCAATATTGGGTGTGTATATATTTAGGATAGTTAAGTCTTCTTGTGGAATTGAACTCTTTATCATTGTGTACTATCCTTCTTTATCCTTTTTTTTTTTTTTTTTTTTAACTGCTGTTGGTTTAAAGTCTATTTTATTTTATATAGGAATAGTGACTTTGATTAAATAATTTTTGAAAATTTAATCTGAGATGATTACCAAATAGGGTTGCATATTAATCTGATTAACAAGGGGCAAGGAGTCTAGTCAGTAAACAATTTGCAAGCCATGATGTAATTAGGTAAAATGTTAAATAGAGTTAAACTCGCTCCAATTTAGTGACATCTGTAATCCATTCATTTTAATTGATTCAGCAGTTACTATATGCCAGACTGTACAGATGCAGACTTTAAGCAGATGAAATCTCCATCTTTGAGATACTCACAGTCCAATGGAGGGGGCAGGTGAGTCCACGTACAGGAAAGAGCACGTGAAGACTGGAGGAGAGCTGTTGTTGTGATGCACAGGAAAACAGAGGAGCATGTGCTTGACTCCACCAGTCATTGGTGGCTCTCTTAATACCGTTTTCTGTTTAATCATCATCTTTAACTGCTAATCAAAAAGTTCATTCCACAAGTATTTAAAGTTAATTTAAAGAAGTGTCAGACACTGTTCAAACACTGAGACTAAAGGACAAGTGATTTGCGTCTTTTATGCCTTGTTCCCTTGAAACCAACCTAACCTCCATGACTGGCAGTTGGGCAAGGGGAGGAGGGGAACTCCCTCAATTTTTTCACGCCCTCCCTTCTCACCTATCCTCCTGTGAGCATTCTGTGTTTTACCTTTCACTGTTCTGTTCTCTCCTTTTTAGATAGAGCTGTCTGGTTTGTTCTAGAAATTAGTCATTTTGGGTTATGAGGTGAAGTACCTCCTATGGAGATGAGAGATTTCTGGAAATATGATTGCCATGGATTAGTGGAGAGGTAAGCAGAATCTAGGTTGTAGGAATGATCTGTGGGCTCCTTAACAGTAGGAAAGAAGTTTTATTAATCTTTTTATTCCCAGAGTCTAGCAGAGTATGAGGTAGATGTCTATGGCTCAGAAGAGGTTTTCTGGATGAATCAGTTAATGACAGGCCAATCATTAACAGTAATGAAATCTGGATTCTAGATCGTTAAGTGGAAGAATGTAGGAAAACATGATGGTCAATGGAAGAGTTACCCAGGATACTTTTGTCCCTCTTCCTATAGAAATATAAAAATTAAAAACCTTTTAAAATCAGGTAGCCTATGATTGCAGGGGAAAGAGGAAACTCCCAAGTCCACAATGACTCCTCCTTCTTTCTATTTCTGGCATAAAATTAGCTGCCTAAAGACAAAGCCTTTTATTCCACAATTAAGGATACAATTAAACATGCAAATACCTGAAAGAGTAAGCATTATGCTAATGGGTCTGAAAATACAAATGAAGAATCAAAATCTATCCTGCTTTAAAGAAGGCACCAGTTTAGGAGGCAGGCTCTAAGTACTTGAAGCAATGAAAGGAACTCACCTTTGCCTAACAAGTCCCATATAGTAGCCTCCTTCATACATTCAGTTTAACTTCATCCTAATAAGCCTGTGAACTAGGTACTATGTCCATTTTATAAATGTGACACTCAAGTTTTAGCAAACAATAAGCTATGCACAACTATCATTATTCATAATGACAAGTTATGAATTCTGGATAAGAAGCCAGGTCTATTTGGAGGAAATCAGTACAAAGTATAAAACAGAAGTTATATCATCAATATGAATTTAACCAGTGCCCTTATAAGTCTAGACTCTATCCAGACTTTCTGCTTCATCCTGTTAAACTGCTTCAGGTACCTTCTTATGTTCCCCTCCCAGTTACCTTTGCCCCTACTAAGATTTTAAGAGAAAAGTAATTCTGAATTCAACAAGTTTCTATTTCCTATTCTGCTGCAACATATCATAGTCAATATGTTTCTAAGTGAATGACTAATGACGTTGTTAAATAAGAATTATGAGGAAATGAACGTGTGCAATAAAAATACCACTGTCAGCTAGCCCTGTGCCAAGTACTGGGCAGGGGGGTGCACACAGCTGACTGTGGCATGTTCTCTGGGAAACAGCTAACATATTGGGTCCAAGATTGGAGGGGAAGAAGACAAAAATGTGACTCATAACACAGTCCACAGACTTTATGGCTTTGCCTTAAATGTTTTCAAGAAATCCATTGCCAAGTGAAGCTGGAAGCAGTTTGTACCACTGGAGTGAAGAATTCTGCCATTCCACACTCTTCTTTAACATCCCCAGGCTACTAACCTGCAGTTAAATGGGGCAGAAAATAGAGTGAAAAGATATGTTTGCTACTATAGAAAAAAATAAATGACCAGAGTGTCTTACGTGATGATGTAGCTTTTCCCTCCCACCAAAATCAACCAGGTGGGAACACCCTTCACCCAGAATAAAAGCTCAAAGGCAAAGTGTCCAGGATGGAATGTGTTTTCTTGAGAGTGCCCTTGATATAACCTTAGTTCCCAGGAATAGAAAGACTAATTGTGTTGAGAATGAGGTTCACCCTGGGCCCTTCCCTCATCTCAAGTTTTCTGACTAAGAGGGTATAGGCTGTGCGTGCTCGTCTAAATCCATTATTAAATTAGGTCCCAATTTAAAGAGTTTGTCAGAGTTTAGCAAACAAATGAAACAGCCTAAAAGGCCTTGCAGCACCAGATATTTTCTGGAGATCCCAGTAGCAGCAGGTAGAGTCTGCATCCTGAAGATACAACCAGACTCGATGCACTTGGTGTCAGCCAACCTGGTATTGGATTGCCACAGGATTGTTCAAATACCTTGGCTTATATTTTAATATTTTCTCTCACATTTGTATAGGAAAGATAGTCTTGGAATTAATTCATTTAACAAATGTTTCCTAAGGAGAATTCTTTGTGCCAAGCACTGTGGCATAAAGCACTAGAGCTATGAAACATCAAGACATTACTGGGATTTGCAGGTCCAGTATTGAATAATATTGATTCATTTCAAAACATTTTATCACAAAAGTTTAACAAGGACCAGAGTAGTCACTATGTTAACAGGTGAGTTTCAAATATTAGTGGTCTTCTGGGCAAATTTCACTTTAGGACATCTTATAGGCATGTTGTAAAAATCAAAATAGGATAATTGCAAGGCACATAACACATGGGGTATCAGGAAGTGAGTTACCATAATGGTCTGCATACTATTTGGATTGCCTATAGATCTAGACTGTGAGAAACTTGAGGAAAGGAGTTCTGTGGTATTATTCATCATTGTGCCCTTAACATCTACTACAGACTGGTACATTGCAAGTAAGTACAAATACCACATTTATTGAATGAAAGAATCAAGGCATGAAGGAATCAATGTATGAATGCCTTAAGTTAAACAAGGGGCAAGAGGCTAACCTGAGTGCATTTGTCATATTACATAGCCTTTGAAGCAAACACTGTCTCAGGTAGTAGTAACTTTGAGTAACATATAGACTTAGAACTACTGTAAAAGAAATAAGACTTCGAAATTCAGAACAAAACTATGAGCAGGGGGCTGGAAAGGGGTGAAGAATGCCTAGGGGAAATAGAAGAAATCATGTGGTTAGGAAGACCGATAACATATATGAAGACTTGGAATGGCCTACTGCATATGCAGTGAGTTTTTCTATCATGTGGCTTCTACTGAATTCTTTTCAGATTCTGCCTCTGAGTAGAGCCTTGTTTGGGTGAGAAATGCTGATGAGTTGACAGAGCTGAGCATTCTGGAGCCATGGAACGCTGACCATCCCCTTCAGGCTTCATGGGGTCTAGAGGAGCAAAAATCTAAAAGTCATCAGAAAGTCTGTCCTTCCTTTGCTGAAGGTAAGCAATGGGATAAGAAAGGATTATCTCACTGCTGAGAAAACAGTGTCTTAGTCGCAACCAATCCTGTGGTCTCTCTGTCTGACAGGGAAAAGGTGGCTTCATAATAAATGATGAATATTACCAACATTTATCAACTACTTCCCATGTGCCAGGTATCTAAATTCATTATTTTATTTAATCCTCACAACCACTTTATGGTATCCTATTACTATACTCATCTTCACAGATAAAGAAAGCCCAGAGAGACTGATTTGTCTGTGGTCATAGAGTTAGGATGCGGCAGAACTATGATTCACATGTTTTTCTATCTGGAAGAATCTAGCAACTGTGTGCTTAAATGTTGCTCTCCAATGTCTCACAAATAGGATCTGAATGTCCATGCTCATGTTGTCTAGCTGTGTGATCTTGGGGGGAATCATTTAACTTCTCCGAGTTTCAGTTTCTTCATCTATAAAATGGAGGCAACATCCCCTGAATCATAGGGTTTTTGGGAGAATTCTATGGGATAATACATGTAAAACAATAGAATAATGGTTGACCTGTAGAAAGTGTCTGACAAATACTTCCCTCTATTTCTCCTGCCTCATCTGTGGCAGGGATAACTGCCTTTCAAGTTGGTTACAACATCAAGGGTCTAAGGATCCTCGATATGTTTAATATAAGGTAGTGAAGACACTCTCTTTTTTTTGTCTGTGTACCATGTCATATGCCTGGCATGTTCCCTCTTGTTTACTCCATCTGTAAGCTGTAAATCATGGCCCATTAGTGAGTTATTAAATCAAGTTAATGAGCTATGATCTCCATTTTTTAAAAAGGAGAGAAACAAATAGAACGGAAAATAACAAAGTATACTGTATACAAAAGGTGTTATTCCTATTTAACAAAACTTTTCTGTTTTATGTGTGTATGTATTTACTGGGTCAGGATAAAGAATGTACTTCTTACTTTGCATCTAAATATTTGAAAGGCTCTCGGTTACCTCATATAAGAGCTTCAAGAATTATTCGGATATGCTTCCATGGAAGCAATCAAGATTCCAGGCCTTTCTAGAACTAACAGATCTTTTCATATCACATTGCATTTAATTATCTTCCCTTCATCTGTCTTCCCCAGCAGACATAAGTTTCTTGCAGACAGGAAACATGACTGTTACTGCTGTGTCCTCAGTGTCCATTATAGGTCCTCGCACATAATATACACTCAAAAATGTTTGATGAAGGCCTGAATAAATCATGGCAACTGTTTCTTAAATCCACATTCAAAACTCAGAGGTTATTTGCCTGAACTCTCAAAATCGATATCTTTTATTAACAAGTGAACAGGGCTGAGTTTTTCTTTTACATTATTTCCTGTGACCTTTTTCTCCTTCCCCTTGGTGGAATGATTTGCTTTTTTTCCTTGCCCTCCTGGGTATTCTAACTTTCCTTTTATCAAAACAAAGGATTGTCCTTTAGAAATTTGCACTTTTGTATAAATTTAATCCCCCATATCTTTGGCTTCTCCTAGTAGCATTTATACAAAAGACGCATCCCTGTTACCAGCAGGAAAAGCCTTGTTAGTTCTTTATTATACCAGCTTTTATCAGCTAATAGGTAAGAAGGGAAAGGGATATTTGAGAGGGAGGGAGATCTTCATGAGCTCATAAACTCACTCTTCCAAGGCAGTTGCCTGCCATCTCTGCCCACAACAAGAGCCTCAAAATACATGCAATAAAATTCATATTCCAGTAGCTCAGGAGCCTAAATGCATCTATGTTTGAAGCATTGATAATGTACTTGTGCATCATTTTGAAAAACATTTTATTCATATTTGTAACTTTATTTACTTTTAAATTAACTACATGTTTCACAGTGTTCTACCACTATATGGTTCACAATGCAGGAAATACACAATACAAGTAGCATATTAAATCAAACATACCCAAATCATTCCCATAGAACATGAACAGTTAACATTAGCAATAATCAATTCCGCTTGCACAGCACCACTAAAGTACTTAAAACACTTCACACAAAAGATTAAAGAAAAAAACTATAATTAGATTAGAAAATAGAGAGAGTTGGCTCATGTTTAAAATACCGCCTGGCTCAGATAGTGCTGGTTACCACTCCCTTCAAAATTTCAGGTAAACGAATTGCCACCACCTGGGAAGATCATTTCTAGTGGGGAAATGAAGGCAGCTTCTGCAAGACCCCAGGAAGGTACATTCTCTCTGACACCACCAGGACCAGGGCGAGAGTTGGGAGCATATGTGTGAGCGTGTGCGCTTGTGTGTGTGTGTGTGTGTCTGTGTGTGTAGGGTATGGGAGGTAAATCCAAGAGGAAGAATGGCTTTTTGGTGCAAGCACATATTTTACTAAGTCAGCTACATTGTTTCTCACAGAACAAAGAAGGCGCTTGCTTTCTGATTTAGGTTTTGGCTTCATAGAAAACTATAAATAATACCAAAGAAATCCCATATTCCTACAGCATGGTTTATCCTGAACAAAAACCCCAAAGACATTTGTGTTAGAACTTCACCTCTCCTTATTCCTTAATCAAAGAGTCCAGCACTGTGCTGACAGAAGCAGATTGGGAATCACAGCTAAAGTGTATTCAACAGCTGACACCACATAAACTAAGCCCTTAGGGAGGCAGAGTGATGTGGGGAGACATATGGGACTGCGGGTAGGAGAGCTGATTCTGCCACAGATAGCTGTGGGATCCCAGGCAAGTCTCTGTCTCTGGTCTCCTCAGGCCTCAGTTTCCTCTTCTGTAAGTTAAGCAGAGGGCCCAATGATAACTAAGGTTCCTTCTAGCCCTAGAATTACACAAAGCTAAGCAAAGTGAGGAGAATAATACACTTTCAGGATGTTATTCTTAGATTTGAGCCATGCTCATCCTCTTATATTTATATAATCAGAGAAACCCTGCTAGTAATTTATTCTGAGGAAGCAAGTAGTTGACTTTCTCAAATAAACACAACTGACCATGGTCCTATACAAGCACTTTAGACAAAGCAAATCCTGTTGCCAAAATTAGTATTAAAAAAAGTACAAAAGTACAAACTTGTTGAATCTTTTTTGGTAAGAATTTTATTTAGGCCTTGCTTCTTGCTTTTTTTTTTTGGTCTGTTTTATCACTTTTCATGAGAATAAGGCCAGGGGGCTCTTGTAAGTTCTTTCTTTCTGATTCACTGATACGACTATACGCACGGCCCATATTTCTTCTAATTCTATGTCTCTTAGGGTCATTTAGATGCTAAAGTCAGCCCTCTAGGTACAAAATAAGTAGTAATAATTGAACATTTGGAAACCAAATACCATATTTGTATATTATAGAGATTTCATTTGGGGAATTTCTTATGAAGTGTCAAGTATTTCTGAGTCTCATTAAAAGGAGGTTCCTCCCTTCAATACAATCTCCAACTATTACTTTTGTTACTCTAAGTCTTTGTCTCTTCTGTATGTTATACTTTTATTTATGATTTTAGAGAATAAAGATTTAAATCTAATTACTACTCTTTCAAATAAGTGTATTAATTTTATATAATATCATATCACTTCATTTAATTTTCTTAATCTTCCACAACTTAATAGCTATTAGCAATATATTTCAGCAAATTTCTTCTAATATCTTAACAATTTATGCATTCTGTCTCTAATAAGATACTTGGTAATTTTCCCTTCGAGCTTTATTGTATATAAGCATTTCAGTTACACTAACTGATTTAGTTCTACCCTATTAACCCAGCTGACTTTTTCCACTTGCTACCAAGGACTAAAACATTTCAAAATTTAAAAATATTTTGTAGCATGTAGACCAACAATACAATACAAGAGAGAAGAAGAACCACAAATGGAGCTGTTAACTTTCCATCATATTTGTGATGTCACTACAAGACATGCTCTAGGGTGGTTCTGAACAGTCACAGATTACAATTAAGGGTATCAAAATAATCTTTTGAAATGGAGTTGGCCAAATTCGAAGGGTTAATAACTTGTTTTTCTTAATCTCAGGGCTTCCCTGGAATAAGAAGGGACTCTAGGCTTATTGGTTCAGTCGGGAAATTAGGCCCTATGTGAACCTGTGCCTTCCAGAATCCCACTCTCTTCTAAGCCCTGCTGTAAATAACAAATACATACAAGACTTAACTTTAGAGCCAAAGTGGAACCAACAGCAAAAGTTCAACTCAAGTTGTAAATTAGTATCTATAACATATACCTCATGCCTAAAATTTCAGGTAAGAAGAATATGATCTCAGGTTGTAGTCAGATTGGATTCTGGGCCAGAGTGGGGAGTGGAGAATACAATAAGAATGGGCATGGTTCTTCCATATGGTACATAGATTCATGTTGACCATTAATTAGGCATCACTTTCTTCCTTTTGCCTGTTAGTACTTATATATTTTTAAAAGTACAGTCAGCACTGATGAAGTTTGGAAGTAATACAGGAAGCTTGTCTTGGAAAAGGAACATGTTATAGTTGAGTGTTGATGGATCTTAACTCAAGAGGTAGCTACTAGAATGAAAGACAGGAAGGCATTTCACATTCAATCAATCATTTATCTTTTTCTGGTAAATTAATGAGTTTTGTCAGACAAGGAACAAGTAACTTTTATGGTCTGAGAAACAATTGGTAATGAGATGACACAGAAGGAAGTCTTTCTGCCAAAACTTGTTAGAGAAAAGTACATGACTCTTTAGAAGAATGCCGTGGATTTTAAATTTATGCACTAAAGTAAATGCAGTCAATACCAGGCAAGTTAGGAGATAATACAGGAATATTTTCTTTTCACATTGACAGGAAGCAAATGTCCAAGGGTTTGGTCCACATATGCCATTTAAGATTTATTAGAAATGAAAATGTTTCTTCTCATTATTTTTATTGCTACCTATGCTGAGCACTTTATCCTGGATCATAACATTGCCAAAGAATAACTTGATAAAAGCAGGCACCTTTAACTAATTTAATCTAATAACATTTCAGACATTTATTCCAAATGGTTAAACATAAGATGTTTCAGTAGAGTACTGATGAACATGGGTTAATTAGAACATATGTTCTGTTGCTACGTGGTGTTGCCTTTGTTTTCTCAAGTTGAATTGCTCACAAAGTGCAGATAGAGAAATACTCCATTGCCTACCTGACGTAGAGGGAGCGTTTCTGATTGGTTCGCAGGGACCCGGACCCGGAGCTCATGCTGTGGTTCATCATCTGCTCTCGTAGGTCATGGATTTTGGCCTCAAATCGAGCGTAATCTGGGAATGAAACAAAGGTAGCAAATTTGGCTCTGTGCCTTCAAGAGTTAGAAATGCTGCACAGCTCAGGCAGCCCCTCATCCACGTTGTTGGTTCCTTTGCCAAACAATGGGGAGACACACAATTCAAGGGTATGCCTGTTTACTATTATTTATTCACAGACATTTACAAGAGGAAAATGATAAATCAGTTATTTCCCAAAAGGTACCTAGAAAACACACCACCATCAAATTACCAACTTGTAAAAAGTCCACTGGGGGTGGGAAAGGGAGGATGGGGGAATCATGGGGAGGGGTGGAGGTAGATGTGGTTATAAACAGGCAACGTAAAGTATCCTCGCGGTGATGGAAATGTTCTCTATCTTGCCTGTAGTGGTGGATATTGGCAACTGCACATGTGATAAAATTACACAGAACTAACACACACACACACAGACAACTGGGGAAAATCTGAATAATACTGATGAATTGTGTCAATGTGAATATCCTAGTTGTCATAACATGCAATAGTTTTGCAAAATGTTACTACTGGGAGAAACTGAGTAAAGTTATTTCTTACAGCTGCATGTGAATCTATAATTATCTCAAAAACAAAAAGCAAAAAAAAAAAAAAAAAAAAAATCCATGGGAATCTCAACTCAATGGGGTATTGAGGAGAGTTTTTAGTTACTCTCAGCCTGATAGACCAGACAATCAAGAGTTTGGTGATGAATTGTGTAAGAAATGTCATTTAATTTAACTAGGTTTTGTTAGGGGGTGGGGGTCTGCTAGAAGTTGACCACTGGGATCATACCTCAATTTTGTCCCATAACTTTGCCCCACATGCCAAATTTTAGAACTTTTCAAACATTAAAAATTATGGGTATAAAAAATATCAAAGAAATCTATATATTATACCTTTGCCATTGTTTCACAGAAAAAAATATTTTTGGCATGTCAACTCAATAAAAATAAAGAAAGAATAGGTTCTAAGGTACTTATTAACACAATAAACATGTAAAAAGAAATGTCTTTTGATGTTTCAATATTTTTTATCACAACCTAGAAACTTCTATCATTTCCTTGGCAAAACAATGTCTTGCTTTAGAAATTCAGCAGGCTTAACTTACCCACGAATAAACTTAAAAATGTTAATTGAAATTATAAATGGTTATTTTAATTACAAAGAAACTCACCATGAAGAATTTTAATAGAGTACATCAGTACATTTCAGAAAACAATTTGATTTTCAATTCAATTTATTCACAACTTTAATAAAACAAGGATGAATGAATATAATAAAAGATGATCTACTTATAGAGTGTTTCAAATTCTTTATAAGAAAAAGTTCTACAAAGTGTAATTTCATTTCGGCTTACTGAATATGTATTGAGTACTGTAGGGATAGCTTTTCTAAAAGATTTGACCTTCGTTTTCAGTAATAAATAGATAACAGGAAAATAAACTCTGAATATTAAATATTTTTAAAGTTTAATACACAACAGATAAAGCCATAATAGTTGGCTGGAAATTTCTGGTGCATAAGCAAAGTCTGGTATTATCCAGATTTGGAAGGCTTCCTGCTTATGCTTAGCTTTGAATAATTAAGTCCTAAGTGATTAAATAAGCAGAATACATATTTAACAACATATTTAAGGTAAAAACCTATTGACTATAATTTAAGAAAATTTATTTCATTTTCTAGTGAGAGAAAACATTTATTTATAAACATCAATATGATACTGTATGCAGGCCAGACGTGGTGACACACACATATAGTCCCAGCTATTTGGGAGACTGAGGCAGGAGAATCACTTGAGCCCAGGATTTCAAGGTTTCAGTGACTTATGATCTCACCACTGCACTCCAGCTTGAGTGACAAAGAGAGACCTTGTCTTTATTTAAAATTTAAAAAATAAAGATACGATACTGTATGCAGATTTAAATCATTTTGAGCAAGTCGTATTTTCTTGTCACCTTGGAAGAGTCAATTAACATTTATTGCTGGCCACATGGCAGACAATATGTTCAATGCTTTATGGGCATTATCTCATTTCTTTTTTAAATTACAAAATGAAGTCTATGGATGTTGAAAATTTTGAAATATATAGAAAATCACAGGATAAAAATTGAGAGACTCTCTTGTCTCTTCTGCCTTCCCCTACCTTCTCTCTCACTGCTCTCTTTCCCTACAACTTACCCTAGTGATACATGTATGATTGTGTGCTAGATATGTATATGTGTGTTTGTGGGTAGCTGTGTGTGTATATACACACATACCTATACAAACGAGACCATAACTATTTATTGTATTAAGACTTTTTCTCCTTTTTTAATAGTGCAATTTGGATATTTTCCTGCCTTCTACAATGTACATAAATATCATTTTTCTTAATACTCTTAATACTCTATTCCATAGTTTAGACTGTATTTAACAACTCCCTTATCATTAGATATTTAGGCTTGTCCAGCTTTTTGCAATCATAAACAGGGATCTTGGTGTATGTGTGCATGTTGACAGCAGGTTAGTAGGGCACCAGAAGTGGAACTACTGGTCAAAGCTTTGCACAAAAATCTCACAGCCTCTAATAGCATTTCCCAGAGAAGAAAATGGCCTTGTCTGGAACATAGATCAGGAACTCTTAACTTTTTCTGACCCATGCTTTACATTGCCACTTGATAAATACCACATGTCACCTCTGAGTACCACTAACTCTCCCATCTAGAGAGAGAGGACACTCTCCTTTATAACTTTGAAGACTTTATTACCCATGATAAAGGCAGGAGATCCCACCTTCCAGCTGTCCCTTCTTAAACATCTAACTCTGTGCAAGTCTCAACCCTCATTTAATCACTTTGCTACTTTATTGTATTCATCACATCAACTTGCAGTTATTTGTACAGTTGTTCATCTTCCATTAGACTGAGCCCTCTGAGGGCAGGAAATATTTTTCATTCTCCTTGGAACTTCCTTTTCCTAACATAGTGTCTGAGATGCTCAATAAACTTTTTTTTTGGTAAATAAAAAATAAATGAGGGAGTGAGTAGAATACCTGGATGAATTCAGTTACAAAATGGCTCCAGGTACTGAAATTGTCCATTTTCATTTTTATGTTTTTGCAGTAAGAAAGATGAACATGCATCTCCCCTAGTAATACTTTTTTCAAGACTAAATATTCTAATTCCAAGGCTTTATTTCTGTCAAATCACTACCACTTCCAAATTCTTCTGCTATTTTTATTGTTCTCTAGGAAATCTCTCCATGTCAATCATGTCATACATTGGAAACAATTCTCTGACACTTCGTCTATATACAATCAACACTTTGTGAGGCTCTTGTAAGCTGCTACATTTTATATAACACAACAGGATACTTGCCTTAATAATAAATTATATTTGCCTTACTGTATGGCTTTTTAGATACCCAAAATGTTTTCTGCCATGCTTTCCAAATGTTTCGACTGCATGACATTCTACAGTGTCAAAATTCCCCAGTATGAATGATTTATACTGTATTTGCCTTAATTGGAATCTACCTTGTTTTCATCTTTCCTATTTTGACAGTCATCTTAATCTAAATCCTGTGTCAGAGGGGCTTATCTGTCTCTTTGCTACTTTTCTTTGAAAACTAAACATACACACAAGAAATTTCATTGTAGTAAAACTAGTAAGATCTGGGTTTATAAATATAAATGGTGTGTCTGTGGCAGCGGAGCTCTGTCTCCAATTTCTTGGAGATAAACAAGTTTATAGTTAGAAACGCTCTAGAAGTAAACATGAAACCTGCTATGCAAATTGTGAAATATAAGTCTTTATGTTTTATAGAAGTACTGAAATTGTATTTCTCAACAAGTTAAAACAGAAAAACCTAACACTACCATATCCATTAAATATTAATTCTCTCTCTCTTCCTCAAATATTTTACTCATATCTATGCCTGCCCCTTTGGAACATTTTTCAGTCAAATTCATAACATTGTCTTCATTCTAAGCCTCAGGAGAACATTCGAATGAAATTTTCAAATGCTTCAATCTTTATATCATCCAAAGTGGAATTCATGTTTACTAAGCACCTGCAATGAGCTAGGATCTGCACCACATACTTTAAAAAATATATTATTTTTCCTAAGAAAGTTCTGAGGTAGATATATTATTTTACAGATGAGGAAACAGAGGTTCAGAGAGGTTAACTAACTTCACAAAAGTCACAGAGCTACAAGGTAACATTGGACATGGAGCTAGGATTCAACCCTGTATCTCCATGAAGCCATTTTGTATCCATGATGTCACGACATCGGTTATAACACCACAATTGTTTAGAATGTAACGCCTCCTCAATTCTCTACCCTTCCCCTCTTGACATCTTGCTCTTCCTTCCCTTCATCTATTGTGTTAGTCAGGTGCATGCTGGCCTTCCCTCTATCAAACTGTAAGCTACTTGGAGACTTGGGATGCCTCACTCATCTCTATTCCCAAACCTCAGGGTCTATCAGTCTACCTTCTGTGTAGACAGGACTTTCATAGTTTTGAACAAGTCAGAACCTGAAAGAATTTGCTTCCAGAATAGGACATGGACAGGAAAATTAATCATGATCATGCTGAGGTATAGAACAATATTAAAAATGCAGCACTTTCTTCTGTCTTGCTTTACATGAAATAGGTGACTGATAAATGCTTTTTAAATTCCAAGTTATTTTATGTTTTGGGGGGATTTTATTCTGTAACAAGAAGCAAAACACTGAAACTCAACTCTTAAGCAAATGTTTTAGAGGAGCCTCATGAAACATTACCTCCAGCTAGTTCTTTCCCCACCTCTGTGTATGATAACCCATTTTTTTCCTCCACATTTTTGGGTATGTAAAGCCATTGTTCCTGACTAGGTGCATTTATTCTGGGGCTCTGGCATTTGTTTTCACTTGGACAAGATGGATGATAATAGTAAAAAGTATACAAGATTTGGGTTATGTAGATGGAGTCAGGAGTCAGAATCTTGGTTGTGCCACTAAATAGCTATACATTACTATGAAAGTTATTAACCTTTCTGTGCTTGATTTTTCTCAAGTAAAATAGGAATAAGAATTGGACCTACCTCAAGATCTGTTGAGAAGATTATGAGAGAGCTGATGGATCTAAAAGATTGGCGCTTGGTAATGACTGTCAATTCCTTCTATTCTGTGTGTAATTCCCCACCTATTCTTGTTCATCACTTGTGAAAATTATAACCCCTTTCTGTACTGAGTAAAATGGAAACCTGTGTCTGCTCCTAGAGACCCCTGTTAGAGCCTCCCTCTACCTGTTATGAATTGATGTCTTCACCAGGTCATATAGGAATGAGCCACAGATGGCCATACTTTAGGACACTTGCCATCAGATGGAACTTCTCATCTGCTAGGCAACCACTCAGGATACTCTCATAAGTTGACTTGGAGTCCAGGAGAATAATGTCCAATTCCAAAGCTGCTGCTGTTTTCAGGAATATCAGTGACTTCATTCATCAGTGTTGTCTCAAGGCTTTGAGCTACTGATGGACACTTGGATGGAGCAAGGTCATAGGTGTGAACATCACAAACTACACAGTGAGGTGGGCTCTGCCATACACTTGTTTGCAATTTGTTAAGGGTGAATAAGGCGACTCAGAATGCAAAGCTACCATTCACACAGAAAAGGAGGCATTGTCTCCTATAAGAAGGCTGGTGTTGTTTAATGCAATAGGATTAATCTGCATTGATTAAAACTGCCCAACTGCTCATGTCTTCAAGACTCAGGTGGCTTACCTTGGTTCTAAGAAAAGAAAACAATATACTCAGTGGGTTAGGCAATAGCATGAGGCCATGGCCTGCCCTCTCCCCTTCGCAAGTGAGCTGGTGGGCAGCATGCCACAGGATCAGTCACGACCTCATCCAGGTGTCTCATGATTGCCAGACAAGAGGAAGCCATGAACAGAGGAAACAGGGTTAGAAACTCTATGTTAGAAGGCCAGCTTTTAGTCTTAATCTTGTCATTTATTGCTAATGAGGCCTTGGGAAGTTACTGAACCTCAGTTTGTTCATCTACAAATTGTGAGGTTCACCTCACAAAGTGGTTGTGAGACTCAAAATGAGATTTGACTGAAGTGATTTGAAAATATAAGATAGGTGTTGCTGTTATTACTTTGGCAACTCCTATTAGGACAAAGACATATGCAGTTCTTAGTGGTACTAACGGTGACGGTGGCACCCTCTTTCTATTTGTTCATTATAAACGTGTGCAGCTTTAACAACAACTGGTAAGATCACTGGGCTGTAAACAGGACTCTGCACATCCAAGCAACAGAGACTACTTTCCTGCTGAGTTATCCATTTCCACACTACAGGAGAATTAGTTTGAAGAGAACACCTGCTGTACGTACGCAACGCTTTAAATAGACACAGCTGAACTAGAAGCTCTTGGTGTCTTATAATAAAGGAAATTTGAGCTTTAGGATAACTTCCAATAGGGTTAGGGTAAATGTCAATGGTGTGTAGTCTGTTTGGGGTCACAATATTGTTTACCTGGATGTGACCCTCATTGTCACTGAGGCTCAGGAAGGGTACATGGTAAGGATGAAGCAGGAATGATTTACATCTATTCTTAGCAGAGCATCTAATCACTGCTCCAGGGATGAGGTGCTGTGAGCAATTATAAATGTTTCCATTTCTTTGGTAGAAACATCCTTCTTTCATTTATTCAGTAAATATTTCTTCGGGGTTTATTACATGCCTTGCACAATCCTAATTGCTAGGGATACTGAATCCACTGAACAGATTTTTTTCCTCAAGAGGCTCACAGGCTAGTGCATAGTTGCTTGTAATTTTCTAGTTTCTTCTTGTGAATACAAAAAGAACATTTGGTATTTAAATATCTGCTCCATTTGAGGAGTATCATGTTCTTTTTAGATGGTAACAGGATATCAAGAAACCCTTCTATCATGGAAAGACGCTAATACAGTCAGTTCCATGTTAAAATGGACAAATTGGGACAGGTTAAATCTTTGTGAACTATCTGGTTACTTACAGAGCGAGAAGAGCAACTTGGGGTTCAAAGCAGTACCTTGGTATCAGAGTTTCTGGATTTGAGTCCTGGCTCTGAGAGATGTTAAGAAAATACTATACCCACTCAGAGATACTGTTTTCTCATTTGTAAAATGGAGAAATCATCCCTACCCCTATACATTGTTGTTCTGAATATCTAAGAGAATATAATTTATTTTCATCCTTTTAAGCAGTATTGATTTTAAAATGCACCATCAATTAATAATAGCATCTTTTTTTGGAGAGGGTGGACACAAGACTCTTCTGATTTCACAAGCTGAAATGAATTTTGTGGAGAGGGGAAGATGTGAGTCTTATAATCAATGAAATATGATAATTCAGAATGTTTAAAACTAGAAAATCCCAAACAAATGTACTACTGCTCTCTTTCCACTGGACTTTTAACCAAATAGTCACACATAAGAGGATTAGCCATAGAACACTGTTTATACCTCAATTTCAAGAAGCAATGCTTTGTCAAGATTCTTTCATTTGATGATACAAAAATAATTTTAATTATTTGGAGCTCAGAAAATATTAGATGGTTGCCATTTCATTACCTCTTCTTTTTCTAGTTTTCCTGGGATTTCAGAACCAGATATGCACAGAAGGGACCCAGTCACATTACTTTAGGCTTCAGAGATACACATAGAGCTTTTCTCACCCTGGCTGCTTTTCAAGTCATCCTGTCAGGAAGGGCACCATTAGGAACTATTTGAGGAGGCTGGCTTCCCTCCCAGATATGCATTGGAATGCCCACCTCCATCAAGAGCACTGAGCTCTGGTGACTGGAAGGATTTGGGGTGGATCTCTCCAGGCTACGGCCTAAGGATTTCACTAGCTTTTACTTCAACCCTTGACTTAGCTCATCTCTCAAGTTGGCAAACTGCCTCTGTGTTGAAGTGGTGACATGGAATTTTCCATTGCTAAAGATTTACAGATGTTTGGCTTACCAATCCATGTGTGTGTGTGTGTGTGTGTGTGTGTGTGTGTGTGAGAGAGAGAGAGAGAGAGAGACAGACAGAGAGACAGAGAGACATAGAGAGAGATACAGAGACAGAGAGAGACAAATAGATTATGAACTAAATTCATCAGAATCCAACTTTAACCAGAAATTCTAGACAATAGCAAGAGTCTATCTTTTCTGCACTCCACAAAGGAAGACGATGTATGCACCTATCTCTTGTACCTCTTTGGCATTGACCATTAATAACTCAGTTGTGGATACCGTGAGGGCAAGGATGTTATCAAGTTTTTTTTTTCTGTGTTCCTAACACTTGGCACAGAGTGTGGCACACAGTTATCAGCTAATAAATGCTAATATAAATGCTTGCTGAATTGGATGAGTTAAATGAAGAGTTCTGATAAACAAAAATGATCATTTAGTTTACCAGATCTAATACTAAATAGATCAGCCTTTTAGAATAATTTTTAATAATACACTGAATTAAGGTATGTCTTTGTCCATTCCTCCCCACCTCTTCTCTGTTTTCAGATAGAATTGGGATCATTTGTCTTGACTAGAACAATCTCTTGCAGCTTGGATGGAGAAACTTTAAAGAGGTTTCAGCCAAACACTTAGCAATTCTTTAATGTGTGAAATAAAGTAAGTTTTATAGGCAAATAACAATCTGAATCCCTAACTAGCTATTTCATATAATATTCATATAACTCTGAAAATTACATGCATCAAATTTCAATTTGGCTTCATGCAAGCTTTATTTTATAGATTAATAAAGGCAGATTTTCTTTGATTATCAGGATTATTGCAAAATGGAGTCAGCACAGAAGCTTTCTGAAGTTGGCAAAGTCTGTTTTCTTTCGGTGATAGGAGTAACTGATGTATTATTATTTTTTAAGACTCTGAGATAAATCTGATTCATGTTTGAATCATAAGTTTATTACTGATTTTTAGTGTGGATTTTGCATAAGACACTCAATTTAGAGAATACTCAGTTTTCTCATAGGTACAATAGAAAAACAGTGGTTACCTGATCAGATTTTTTGAAAGGTAAACACAACAGCAGTTGTAAATGGCATAGTCCATTGTTAGGAACAGACTAGGTGCTCAATAAATGAACAACAACAAAAAAAACCATGAGGCTCTCTTGAAGCTTTATATTCCCTGTCTACAAAATGGAGACATCACTGATTTCCTGCTTACATTACAAGATTGCTGTGAAGATCAAATGAAGAAACATAAAACATAAAAATGTCTGGTAAACTGAATTGTACAGTATAAATAGAAAGTGGTGACAAAAGTAATTCATGCCAATGCAGTCTTTAAAAGTATCCCAACCTGCCTACATGACTACTTCCTCTGTCTGAGATTTATCTCAAAAGTAGAATTAGATTTCTGTCTTAGCTGTAAAAATAAAGCCACAAAGGACATCATGCATGAAAGAGTAAATGTGAAACTCTGTGGGGGAAAATGGAAACTTCAGGTATTACTAGGGCCTAGCTACCAATGGTGATTCTCTCAAGATTTTATTGGCAGGTTGAGTGAAAGTGCCAGAGCAGGGATGCACAGGCTATAGTTTAATTGGTGTGATTTATAGCTAATGGTGCATCAGAAGGAACTAGGAACTGTGCCTTTTAATTTAAGGCATAGTATCTAAGACTGCATCCACCAGATAAGAAAATCTTTCTTGGCAAACTCTAATATTAAATCTTTGCAGAATTTGTCTTGTTCTTTTGTATAAAAATCATGGAGCTAGGAGCTAAAATAACATCTAAGTTTCCTCTTTGCCTGACGCCATCCATGTAAAATGTGACTTGCTTCTTCATCAGCAGCATGAAAACAAACTAATACACCACTATTCCTAGGTAAATAGAGCCACATTGGGAAGACCACTAAGGGAATATGGAGGCTCAAGGAGGCTAGTCAATTTATCCAAGGCCACACAGCAGAACTGGGACTCAAACTCGAATCTTCTAGTCCTAGTTTTATTCATTTTTTTTTTTTTTTTTCGCTACATTGATTCCAGACTTCCTTTTACAAGGGATTACTTTTCTCCGTTTTGTTCCTGACATGAACAGGTCCATGGCTGTCTCAGACTTGTTTGATTACCCTAAGTAACCATTTAGCAGCCAATTTCTGATATGACTATAGATATATGTCTATAGTGAATTCTACAGGTGATTTGGCATGATCAAAATGAAAAGGCTTTGTTTGATTTCCCCAATAAACTCCTCAAATGAAAGCTTCTCAAGATATCATTTTGAGATACGGCAGGTCTTTCCTTCAAATACAACAGATACTTTTCTTTTGCAGCACTCAACATACATACAACTATTTATCTGTAAGTACTTACTTAGTATCTGTGAGGCACATTGCAGGTACCTGACATATGTCTAACTGATGGAGTGAGGCTGCTAATGTGGCCATCTCTCCCTTTTCCTGAGAAGAAAGTGAACCAGCCATTTCAAAATGTGGAGAATTCGTTAAATATGTTCTACTCCTCTATAGCTCTCCCACTAAAATAATTTTCAGTTTTCAATTGAGGTGAAAGCAAGAAGCGGCAGAGAGATGGATTGAGAGAATTGTTTTTATTCATAACTTTGTTCTCAACATAATTATCTATTTCTGAATCCTAAAATCACCTAGCTAGATTCTCCCTCAGTCTGAAGATTACCTTTTACTCCTTGAGATGCTAAATGTGTTCCTATTTATCATATTAATATTGCAAGTATTTTGTGGTATGCAGCCAGAAAAATCACATAATGGGAAATTACCCACAGCCCCCAAACTCATAAACAGGAACTGAATAGAAATTCCTCAGTGCAATTTATGGTAACAATTTCATGCTCAGTTTAGCTACTTCCATGACTCAGAAAAGAAATTTCTTTTGCTTATTTCAGTACTTTTTTTCTAAAAAATTGTTTCCCTAATTTTTGGCAAAGGATGTATAAGAAAGTGAAGAACTCCCTGGTTGTACATGAATTTGGAATTGTCTCTTAAGTGAGGCCAAAATATAACCCCATACCATTCATTGCACAGTACTATTTGCTATAAATTTGACCTCTAAAACAAAGATATTATAAAATCATTGAGGGTTTTTTAAGGGATATATGATATTTGTCATTTAGTTCCCAGTATTATGATGGAAAGCCTGGATAGTGGATAGAAAACCTGGAGGTCATTTAGACATCTCTTTCAATGGTTGGGTGAGAAATGGTGAAGAAGATGGAAATGGAGAAGGACCATACATTTGGTAAGTGTAAATAAGAGTCTTTGCTGATTAATTCAGTATGGCCCATGAGAAAGAGTGGAAGTGTCCAAGGTTCCCTCAAGTTTCCAGCTTGGGCAACTGACTGGGAACAGAAAGGAGCTACCATTGAGAGGAAGAAAAGAAAATGACACCGAGTCCATGTTGGAACACATTGGATTTAAAGGGATATCATTATGACCTAGGCTTTCTGAATTCGAGTGACTGGGAACATGGGAATATACATCTTTAACTATTGAAGCAATTTATACATCAGAGCCTAAGGAATATTTATAGATGAGGGCTGTGCTGCAGTGACAGATAGGGCTGTATGAAACATATACTAATCTGACCATTCTATCCTCCAGACTCACGAAAAAATTAGGAAATAATAAAAGTAAGCAACCATTAAAAGTAGACCTTTATGCATAAATAAACAAAAATCAGCTAGGAGACAATTCATCCCTGTATAACTAAAACAGGCAAATTTATCTTTCCTCTGATTAATAATTTGAGAAGAAATCCCAAGCATGCTGCTTATGGAGGTGTAGGAGGAGATCCTATAATTAGACTCCAATTTGAACCATGAGGGTGAGGATCAGAAAGCTGACTCAGAGCCTGGTGTCAATTATTTGCAGTTTGTACAACAAAAGGCTGAAAATTTGGGAGATGCAGGATGACTGAAGCCCGATTCTGGGGGTTGTTATAGCACAGTTACAGGGTAAGTTTTTTTCCACTGTTATTTGCTGGAAAATTTATTCTCCATCTCCTTTAGTCTGTGCCTGAATTTTGTGGGACTTGCTCGAGAATGGTATTCATGCTTTAAATCCAAAAGCCAGGAATCACCACATTCCAACAACTTTCCTATTTATTTTAACCAAAATGGAGCTGGTTTCTATAAATCAATTTAAGAAATTATCCTCTTTGATACAATCTACTTTTGTTTGATCGGTTTTAGAATAAACTAACAGATACACAAGAACTTATCAAGCTAGCTCGGTTCGGCGGAGAACTATAGCAGAAACAGCAGGTTTCTATTTGGAACACTTTGGATTTATCTGGACACAAGAGGATGTGAAAAGAACACCTTTCAGACAAAAGCCAGTCTTGAGTAGGAATTTAATATTCCTTGCTCAAACAGCTTAGTTTGTTTCCCATTTTCAGTCATTACCTGAATCCTTTTTTATCTCCTATGTAGAACAAATTCTCTCCCTCTATTTAATAGCCTTTCATATATGAAACAGAGTGAGAGAGAAAGAGGGAGGGAGGGAGGGAAGCAGGGAGGGAAAGAAGGAAGGAAAAGCTCTAATTTCTTCTGTTCTTTTGGTAACACACCTTCTCCCCTTCACATCCTTCAGCTGTTCCCCTTACGGCTTTCTGCAGACACTTCTGCTGGTCTCCCCTCTTCTCTCACACTCTGCTCACCACTGTACTTTATTTTGTATTATCTGTCTCCATCCTTTCCCAAATCCTGAGCACTCAGCCTCCCCTGGCTCTTTTCTGATTCCTTCGCTCCTAGAACTGTGTCTGGTTGGCTCATGAAGGCAAATGACAAATGTTTGCCATGTGCACATGTATGTGCATGAATGAATACATCCAGGTTCTGACTTCCTCTGGGCAACCTCTACTTTGTCAATGCCCCTCCTATGATGGGGGTAGGGGAGAGTCCTCCTAGAACTGAACATGATATTCTAGGTGTGATCTAATACATTTAAATGTCCAAAGCTCTTTCTTCCCTAAATGTTCCTTTTTAAAAGCTACTGTTCTCAATTAATGTGCGTCTCATCTTCTTAAGTATATTAATTAGAGGTATTTTGATGTTTCCCTCTATTCTTTGCATTATCTCTTGATTCTCTGGATTCTTTGTTATTGTTTTGTTTTAAGGATATCCTCAGGTGTCTGGTGATCCTTGCTTATAAGTCCAAATTAATAATGAGGCACTAAAATGCTGATTGGAAGCTCTCTGTGCAGGCAAGTATTGTTGAATAGTGGTAAACAGGTGATGTGTTCATTTTGGAGACACTCAAATATCAGGACCTATAAATCTCTATGCCAAGTCAGTTTCCCCAGAGTCTCTTAATATCATTTATTTCAGGTTAAAAGCCTGGTTACCAGGTTCTGGGAGTGAAGGGAGGAGAGGGGCTTAGACAAGTGTCGGGGTGGGGGTATGTCTCATAATTCACTAAGTACCTTCTTTTATATCTGTGTTCCCTGTGCAGCATTTTACCCCCACCATCATCCATGTCTGACGCCTCAGGTCCAATCTGGTTCAGTCTTTCCAAAGAGGAAACATTGGCTGGGTGGGAATGATTGGCAGGTCGAAGAGAGAATTTGAAGCTCTAGCTGCTCCTTTTAAAACTTCTAACTAATCTTTGTGTTTTCAGGACTTCCTCACATCCATGTCTTCAGATACCCAAGGCCTTTAATACCCGAGTCCTTCCTGGATTCTGCACATCTCATTAGCTTCATATTCCTGTAAGTACTTGGGTTTCTGCCTTCTCAGCTCTGATGTGTCATTTTCCAATCAATCATCAGCATTCCATCTTCCAAAGTTTTGTTCATATGTCTTACTTGTGTTGTCTTGACCAACTTCTTTTTGGATCTTAGATTTTTTACCTATTTAACTTCCTTAATTGTTACTTTAGTGGAGTTTTGGACGGGAACAAAAATATAGGCAGGTGTTTAAATTATCACATTTAACAAGGAACTCAAAATTTATATTTAATTCTATTTAATTTAATCTGGCTGCTTTCTTGCCATCAGTCTATTTGAAAAGCTCATATGGACCCAGCTCTGTCATCATCACATGTTCTATGTCCCCAAACCTTGTGACATCTGCAAAAAAGTACAGAAGACCTCAAGAGAAGGTAAACTAGAATTTATTTTTATACCTTTTATTCAGTTTTTATTAAAGCTTTCCTGCCTTTCCAGATTGACACAGAATTATGCCATGAATCTGTCTATTAATCCATTTACAACAAGTTCTGGGGATAGAAATTAAGGTTTAAACATATAATTCTTACCATCAAAAGACTCCCTGTTGATTAGGGGACACAGGCAAGAAAACAGACAGTAAGTTTGTTAAGGCATGAACAAAGAGCTGTGTTGGTATACACAGTACAGAGAGGAAGTACAAAGAGGATGGTGCTTAAGAAGAGGTAACACCTAGACCTAATCTTAGAGGATGAGGAAGCATTGGGTAGTCTAGAAGACTAGGTGTAGGGATGAAGGAAGGCATATCAGAGAAAGGGGAGCAGCTACACAGAGGCAAGGATTATGCCTCTTCTGCCTCTGAAGAGGAGAAATTTCTTTCAATCAATAGAAAGTACAGGACAATGGGGACAAAGTCATCTTTTGATGGGATAACTTGATGTTAGCGTCCTTCTATGAGAAAATGGGAAGCAGCCCCTTATAATAAAATCTCTGGCTTTTGAGTTGCCAAGTAAAACTGAGATGTCAGCATCCCTTGGCTGAATGTGGAACTTGCTAATAGGACCCCTACATTCATGGGAAGGGATAAAAGAGCTTTAAAACGTACAGAAGCATTGTGTGAATATATGGGATAATATTATTACTACAATATTGCCTACCACCACCATCCCCAGCCCTGAGAAATCTTCTTAAACTTACAAAATGAAGCTGCTTCTCTGTGGATGTAGACATTTCCTGGTTTCAACATTGCACCATAGCTATGCATTATGTCAACATTGGGAAGAAGCAGGGTGGAAGATGCACAGGAGCTCTCTGTACATTTCTTTGAAACTTCCTTTATACCTTTTAAAAGTTAAAAAGAAGCAGCAATGGCAGCTTCTCAAGGCCAGAGATGGGAAGCTCTATTTCATTTGCATTTCTACTTAGGGCTATAATGAATTGAACTCAATGTGTTGCTAAAGATTATTATGAAATTAAAATCCAGTTAGGATGGTCTCCTGGGCCTGGTAAAAGCTTGGATTAGAGGCCAGGCACAACAAGGGGTTGGGGGAGAAGGAGTGCTCAATGGAAGTAGGGCTGAGTGGGGAGTTTAAAGCATTGGCCTCTAAGTATAGAAACTGCAGTACAAATTTTAAAATATACTCAGGATAGTTAGTATTTGATCAAAATCCACTGTGACATGAGGAATTTTTCCTGCTGGGCATTCTAGTTTCCAGTTCTGTGATCAAGCCCAGTGACTGGTAAATACAATATGCCCCACTAGCCCCCATCTTCTCCCAGGTCCTATTCCCTCCTGGTGCTGAAAGGGGGAATGGCTAAGAAATTCCAAGGCCTGGTCAGGAAAGTGATCTTGAAATCATACACAATGAATAGTGCCATCACTAATGACTCAGGTTGTAAAGAACCAGTGAAGCGAGGAAATTCTTTCTATGCAAAGAATGTCTGGATATTTAGGCAAAGTTGAAGGGGCTGAGGCAGGAATAACTAGGACAAACTCAGTAAGAACTTCAACCCTGGTTTTCCCAAGATCCAGTTTGTGTGCTGATCATTTTCTTTCATATCTAACTCCCTTACTTCCCCTGCTCTGTTTTATATCATAAGGGCTGACTTCATGTAAATTACATGGAATTTGCATGTAATTCAGAATTTAATTTGGAATTTGCTCCCTGGGAAAATGACTTCTGACTAGGTTCAGCCAATGGGAGGCACTAACAGGAGATTGGAGGGTAGGAGGAAGGGAGGCATAAAGGGAATTTCTTTCCCCTCTCCGTTTCAGGTGGCATTTCAAGAATGTCTGTTTTTCCTCCATGATTTCTATACATATTCCTTAATGTTCAAGTCTCCATTAGCATAGGTATGAAGGTTTCTCAATGTGCTCTTGCTTTGGCTTCCTTTAATCAGAATAGAAAGAGAAAATTTTTTGACTTTATGCAAACGTATTAGGGGTTTGCTAGAGAAAACATTATTTGCCCCTAGTTATCTTGATATTATAAAAGGAGGCAGACCTGGACAAGTGTAAATTAGCACAGACATTCTAACAATCACCAGACAAAATGCACCCAATAAGTAATGCCAATGCAAGAAGTTTTGACTGTAATGCCCGTGTGCAATAGGCTGAATGATGGCCCCCAAGTATATCCATATCCTAATCCTAAGAACTTGTGAATGTTACTTACTATGCTGAAAGGGGCTTTGAAGGTGTGATTAAGAGTTTTGAGATGGGGAGATGTTCCTGGATTATATGAGTGTGTCCTAAATATAATCACACAGGTCCATGTAAGAGGTAGGCAAGGTCAAAGGAGGAAATAGAAGGTGAGATAATGAAAACAAGAGGTTGGAGGGCTGGAGGAAGGGGGTCACAAGCCAAGAAGCATAGGTGGCCTCCAGAAGCTAGAAAATGCAAAGAAATAGATTTCTTATAGATTCTTCACCAGCCCTGCTCACACCTTGACTTTAGCCCAGTGAAACCGATTTCAGACTTCTGGCCTCCAAAACTGTAAGAGAATAGAACTGTGCTGTAATAAGCCACTAAATTTGTAGTAATTTGTTATAGTAGCAATAGGAAACTAATACAATGCAGCAAGATATGAAAAAAAATTCTTTTTATTTAAACATGCCACCTGAATGTGAACATATTCCTCTTGCTTTAAAAATTCCACATCTAGGCTGTTAGCAAAATTCATACACAAATTCTAGCTTACTATAAAATAATCATTTAAGGAAGTGTATAAAATTTCTTTGCTTCAGATATCATAGTGCCTCAGATTCCCTTTCAAGACTGAAACACTTTCTACTCCAGATGCTCTTGGCTGAAGACAGCTTCTATTTAAACAGGTAAATGGCCTGTTTGCAACATGCAGCCTTTATTCTTATCTGCATGGCATACTCCTTCTCTTTGTTTAAAATTTGATAGTAAGTCTTTTATGATTTTGCTGCTTTCAGTGAAACTAATCATGCCCCCCTTTATCGTACTCACTCTATACCTCATATATATATATTCATTTTTGCATTTATGAAAATTGTATCTTTTATGTTTATTATACCTGTTTCCCCTGCCAGCCTAAAACTTTATGGAGGAAGACATTATGTCTTATTTAACTGTGCATACTCAGCTCTTAGTACAAGTAAGTACCTAGTACATAATAAGTACTCAATAAATATCAATTGAATTGAATAAGAACACTGAGTTTAGGGTAAAAAAAAATCTCAGAAGGAATGTCAGAGAGTAAGTACATACTTACTGCTGGGGTGACCAGGGGCAAATTACTTAACCTTTCTGAGTTGGAAATAATGCCAACTACAATTACAAGACCATTGTGAAGATAAATAAGATGACACATGTAAAGAAGCTGTACAAAGTAGGGGTCTAGCCTGGGTGACAGAGCGAGACTGTCCATTCTCCTCATAATAAATGCCCATTCTCCTCATAATAAGTTGAAAATTAGTTTGCAACAAACTTGCTCCTGCCCTTTTTTGTATTCAGGGCTTGGCAAGACCTTCTGAGCTAATTTAGGACAACTTAGTGTTTAGCATAACTCTTTCATAGATTTGCTCTATTATCAATGTCTGATGATGTTGACAATGATGATGAAGAAGGAAGAAGAGGAGTTGGAGGAGGAGGAAGAAAACATCCAGAGCATTCAATTTATTCTAGTTAAATTACTAAGCAGAAAGACAATGGCCTAGGAAGTCTACTTTGTAATGCTGTTTGGTTCTAAGTATACAGCATCTAGTAGGGAGGCATGTAAATCCTGTTTCCAAAACACACTTAGAGGATTAGAGCATGTGGAAGATTTGCTCTTTACCTGGCTCAGAGCTACCAAGGTCACACTGGCTGTCTAAGGACATGTCTTCTGGCTAGAATAAGCCCTGGTGAAATTTTACATGATATCAGCACCTTTGCAGAAAGTAAGAAATAAACCACCTGAAATCTACACATTAAAATTCAGCCTGTGTTGGTCTAATCAAATTTGGCTCTGTTAGAGAATTGAATTCACAGCAGAAAAGAGAAAAATGTATGTTCTTTTCTCAGTATAAATTAGAATGTAGAATCATCATTGCTTGCCCCCAATGCTAAAAGCTTTCGTATGTGATGTTGGGTTTTTTTTTTTTTTGGTGTGGAATCTTCCCTGCGCAACTGGACCTCAGCTTGGATCCACAAAGCAATGACTGCAGATCATGCAGGAGGGTATCTATCTAGGAATAGCCTGCACTTGTTTTGTTTTTTCTCTGCTTGCTCTTGAAAAGGGGGAGAAGAACAACCTTTGAAAGCTAATTATTCACTTTGAGAGATGATTAAGATGTGTAGTGCTCGCTTTTTCGCAACGGGTTTGCTGCCAGAACACAGGTGTCGTGAAAACTACCCCTAAAAGCCAAAATGGGAAAGGAAAAGACTCATATCAACATTGTCGTCATTGGACACGTAGATTCGGGCAAGTCCACCACTACTGGCCATCTGATCTACAAATGTGGTGGCATCGACAAAAGAACCATTGAAAAATTTGAGAAGGAGGCTGCTGAGATGGGAAAGGGCTCCTTCAAGTATGCCTGGGTCTTGGATAAACTGAAAGCCGAGCGGGAACGTGGTATCACCATTGATATCTCCTTGTGGAAATTTGAGACCAGCAAGTATTATGTGACTATCATTGATGCCCCAGGACACAAAGACTTCATCAAAAACATGATTACAGGGACATCTCAGGCTGACTGTGCTGTCCTGATTGTTGCTGCTGGTGTTGGTGAATTTGAAGCTGGTATCTCCAAGAATGGGCAGACCCGAGAGTATGCTCTTCTGGCTTACACACTGGGTGTGAAACAACTAATTGTTGGTGTTAACAAAATGGATTCCACTGAGCCACCCTACAGCCAGAAGAGATACGAGGAAATTGTTAAGGAAGTCAGCACTTACATTAAGAAAATTGGCTACAACCCCGACACAGTAGCATTTGTGCCAATTTCTGGTTGGAATGGTGACAACATGCTGGAGCCAAGTGCTAACATGCCTTGGTTCAAGGGATGGAAGGTCACCCGTAAGGATGGCAATGCCAGTGGAACCACGCTGCTTGAGGCTCTGGACTGCATCCTACCACCAACTCGTCCAACTGACAAGCCCTTGCGCCTGCCTCTCCAGGATGTCTACAAAATTGGTGGTATTGGTACTGTTCCTGTTGGCCGAGTGGAGACTGGTGTTCTCAAACCTGGTATGGTGGTCACCTTTGCTCCAGTCAATGTTACAACTGAAGTAAAATCTGTCGAAATGCACCATGAAGCTTTGAGTGAAGCTCTTCCTGGGGACAATGTGGGCTTCAATGTCAAGAATGTGTCTGTCAAGGATGTTCGTCGTGGCAACGTTGCTGGTGACAGCAAAAACGACCCACCAATGGAAGCAGCTGGCTTCACTGCTCAGGTGATTATCCTGAACCATCCAGGCCAAATAAGTGCTGGCTATGCCCCTGTGTTGGATTGCCACACGGCTCACATTGCATGCAAGTTTGCTGAGCTGAAGGAAAAGATTGATCGCCGTTCTGGTAAAAAACTGGAAGATGGCCCTAAATTCTTGAAGTCTAGTGATGCTGCCATTGTTGATACGGTTCCTGGCAAGCCTATGTGTGTTGAGAGCTTCTCAGACTATCCACCTTTGGGTCGCTTTGCTGTTCGTGATATGAGGCAGACAGTTGCGGTGGGTGTCATCAAAGCAGTGGACAAGAAGGCTGCTGGAGCTGGCAAGGTCACCAAGTCTGCCCAGAAAGCTCAGAAGGCTAAATGAATATTATCCCTAATACCTGCCACCCCACTCTTAATCAGTGGTGGAAGCACGGTCTCAGAACTGTTTGTTTCAATTGGCCATTTAAGTTTAGTAGTAAAAGACTGGTTAATGATAACAATGCATCGTAAAACCTTCAGAAGGAAAGGAGAATGTTTTGTGGACCACTTTGGTTTTCTTTTTTGCGTGTGGCAGTTTTAAGTTATTAGTTTTTAAAATCAGTACTTTTTAATGGAAACAACTTGACCAAAAATTTGTCACAGAATTTTGAGACCCATTAAAAAAGTTTAATGAGAAAAAAAGAAAAAAGATGTGTAGTGCTCATGTGCATATTTGAAATGTAGAGGTGTGGTTTGTCTTTGTTTTTTTGAGATGGAGTCTCCCCCTGTCACCCAGGCTGGAGTGCAGTGGTGCAATCTTGGCTCACTGCAACCTCTGCATCCTCGGTTCAAGCGATTCTCCCACCAAAGCCTCCCAAGTAGCTGGAATTACAGGCGTGCACCACCACACCTGGCTAATTTTTGTTATTTTTTAGTAGAGATGGGGTTTCACCATGTTGGCCAGGCTAGTTTCAAACTCCTGACTTCAAGTGATCTGCCTGCCTTGGCCTTCCACAGTGCTGGGATTACAGGCGTTGAGCCACTGTGCCTGGCCTAGATGTGTTTTTTTTAAGTGTGTTGTCTTAATGTCATTGTGGTATGATTCAAAATTAATGACATCTGAGGGCAGCCCTTCTGTGTATAGTGTCATATCATAAGTGTGGTTGTCACTTCCTCCCAGCTGATCTCCCTTTGATAAGACTAATAAGTCACATTTTGGGTTTCCTTATTCAGACCCTTTTGTTGAGTTTCATATCCCACCAAGTTGTACATTACTAGCTCACACCATCTAGCTTTTATATATGCTCCCTTTTAATTCTTTCAAAAGCTCTTTGTGGAATATAGTCTTATTCCACTGTACATATGTGAAAACTAAGGCTCACACTAGTTGTGAAATATGCCCAGTCACACAGCTAGAAAATGTTGGTGGCAGAAGTGGAACCCTGATCTGATAACTTCATAGTGTTGTACGCAACTTCATTCATGTACACAAAATGGCTATCAATATGAGAAATTACCTGAACAGCAAAGAGAAGACAACGACTTTTCTATCATAGGCCCAATTATCATGATAATTTAACATCCACAGAGGCTGCATCATATCTAAATGTAACAACTACAAACTGAAGAAACCTGCCATGGGGGTGACAAAAGTGGATTTGGAGTGAATCTCCCTTGCTGTTCTCTCCTCCTCCAGAGATAGAAGACACAATTCACAAATAGACCATCTTTCAAATGCAAGCAACAATCCCTCCTCTCTGCCTCCTGTGTCCATATATAATTCTCTTAAACAGCATAAATCTCATTTCTATGCATGTTACTATCTGTATGCATTTTTTCTTGGTCCCAAATTAAATTTATTTCGTCTGTAAATGCAAGCAGGCTACACCTTGGGCCCCTGAGAATTTGTAGATTTATAACTATCACTGTATATGTCATATCCATGCATAAAGTCCAGTAAAGTATTAATCACTTCATTTCCATCACAGGAAGAATTTCTCTGGGGCCATTTCCCCCAAGAAATACATACATTTTATCTGTCGATAAAATGACCACACATGTCCAAGGAGCACAAAAATAAATCACATTAAGGGGTGGAAGTTAGATTTTTTTATTTTTATTCTTTATTTTTAGATGGAATCTTGCTCTGTTGCCCAGGCTGGAGTGCAGCGGCGCGATCTTGGCTCATTGCAACCTCTGCCTCCCAGGTTCAAGAGATTCTCCTGTGTCAGCCTCCAGAGCAGCTGGGATTATGGGCATGCACCATCACGCCTGGCTAATTCTTTTATTTTTAGTAGAGATGGGGTTTCAACATGTTGGCCATGCTGGTCTCAAAATCCTGACCTCAAGTGATCCACCTGCCCCTACCTCCCAAAGTGCTGGGATCACAGGCATGAGCCACCACGCCTGGCTGATTTTTTTTTTTTTTTTAATTAGTGAATATTAAATTTTGAAGTGCTGAATTTATTCTATTCTGTGGATAAAACTGGCTGCCCACCAGTCTGGAAATTCCTAAAGCAGTGATTGTGTTTTTTCCATGCTATTGCCACTTCTCACCCAATCTGGTTCTTTGCTCCCATTCAAGATAAAACTTTCACCAACCAAGTTAAAGGATGATTTGGACTCTGTCATGGAGCTATATTAGGATTAGAATAGTATCAGAGAACGTACCTTGAATGATTTAGCCTGGCATTCGAGGCCAATTTGATCTGCCCTCCGCTTTCCTATTTTATCTCCTCCTGATAGCCTTCCTGATAACATTCCAAGTGCACCAAGTGTTTTCGTACAAGCATACCTTTTACTTTCCCATTCATAGTTCTTTTAGTTTTATTTTTTCTTCCCCTTACAATGATGTTTCTTCTCTCTTGACATTCTAAACAATCTTCATGACTCAGAACAATTACCATTTTCTCCTCCTGAGTCCTCAGGTCCAAAAGAAGCCACTTCATTTTTTGTATGCTTACAAAGCACTCCGTTATGACATTCAGGTATTTTGATGTATTTTGGTTCTATGTGTGTACTCTTTCTCCTGGTGGACCCACTCTAGAAGGATAGGAGACACATCCTAGCTATTGCTCTATTGGTCTAATACCCCAGCAGAGAGTTTTGTGTGAGCGACTTAAAAATGTCTATAGAAATAGAGTAATTTTATTTAATGCATGGCAGCATTTTCTTATGATATTGCCGAATGAGGTTACTGCATGCTAGTAACAATTAACATATTCATTAGAAGATGATCTTAGTCCCAGAATTTGGCTGTGTGGGCTTCTTGGGGACATCTAGAGATGGGGGCATGGATAAGATGTCTTGGGGATTGGTCTAGGTGCAGGACAAGAGAAACAACTATCACAAATAACCGTCCATTCTGTAGCAGGGTGTTGTAAGATTCCAGTCCATGTGAGAATGAATGGTTGTCTTCATGCCCAGTGGCATGAAGTAGATGCTTAATAAATGAGGTACCCCTTGTGCTCCCACACATCCATCCAGTGCTTCTCTCCATCTTGGCATTTACTCTCCAGTTGTATTGTAATGAGTGGCCTCTCTATGACTCATTACTAAAGACTAGGGCATGACAGTTTAAAAACATAATCTTAGCACCTGGTTCAGTGCCTAGCACATAGTCAGCCCTAGATAAATAGATATTTATGAAAAAATGAAGAAAATAGTATAAGAAGGAAAGAATGAAAGACAATAAACATGAACATGGAGGTTTCCTAATCAGCTTTTTGAAGAATATTCATTGGACTCATTGTGGAGATTATGAGCATTATGATATAGGCATGGTTACTGGCTTCACTGTAATATTACTCAGACTTTTCTGTTCAGAAAAGGCTAAATTTCAGGGAGAGCACTTGTCAGAGTGCTTATATTGGGTCAGCTGGGACATGCTTGGGAGCAGATGGATTAATTCCATTCCCTGCTCAGACCTCAGTAGCACCTTCCCTATAACCCTGAGAGTTTATGTGTATATGTACATGCTTGTGTAGATTTAAAAGAAGCAATAATATAAATTCTGAGGAAAGTCTGAAGATATTTGATGTTATCATTTACACTGCATTCCTTTAAAGGAAAGAGAAATTTTAATTGAGAGTGTTTAGGCCAACTGAGAGCTCTGGAAACAGCTCCCCACACCCATATACCATGGCCTACCAACCCCTCTCCCATTCTTATTGCCAAAGTTTCATTCTCCAAATTCATATCCAAAAGGACCTATTCCACTGCCCACAATATGTATTTCTTTTACCTGAATTGCTATCATATACTGTTTTACTGTTTCAGCAGTAAGCTCTTGGCATCAGAGTGCTCTGGGGAAGTTGTGCTAATCCAAGTCCTGACATCTCCTCAAAGATGCCGAAACAGTGCAGTAGGAATTCTGCAGGTGCAACCTGAGCCTTCTAGGAAAGGCTGTGCCACAAAGGCACCCTGGTCAGCACCCTGCTCATCTGGCCATAACACGTCTGAGATTGCGCAGGTCAGGGAACATCTTGCAGCACTTGCTAGTTTTGCAGAGAACTCAGAAATGTTAACAGATGGCATGCAGAACACAACCCTGAACAGTCAGCAGGGTGACACTCATTAAGAGTCATCACTGAATCCATTTCCAACAAAATCTCATTCCAATGAAACATCACTTTCCGAAAAGTGTCAATCTGCTTAAATGAAAGTGACTACAGGGTACTATAATGCCAGGCCTAGTTGAATCCCTGCAGGCAACAAGGACTCTTTTAGAGCCTCAGGGCCTTTCCACCCATAATTTCCTCTCCAACATGGGTCCTGGTCAGATTCCTCTCCAGCTCTGTTAGCCTCTGCAGATGAGACAGAATGCCTGGTAGCACTCAGAACTTCTCCTCCTGAGCCTGACATTCATTCCTCTGCCTACTTTTCCTCCCTAGTAGAACACTTGGGGAAGCCGGAGGGAGGAATGAATAGAGGAAGGATATAGAGAACTTGTTGTTCTTCAAGTCAGAATTCCTTCCACAATGGAAATGTATTTATTCTTACCTTTCTTCAAGTATATGACCAATTCATTCTTCAAGAAAAGTCATTTCCTCTCTCTCCCTCTATTGATTCCTAATGGGACACATTGATCCCAATGCAATCTGCTAATCTACATTTTGTTGCACTTTAGGCATCACTAATGAATTAAAATATTAATATGTGAAACTAAAATCAAGTGCACACAACACCAACACTTGATGATGATGCTTAGGTTGCCAACCCCTTTGCTTAGCACTCACTGATGCAGAGGCCAACATCTCCCTTTCTACCACTGGCTGCCCTCCACCCCCACTAAAAGGTAGGACCTCCAATAGTCATGATTTTCACACTTTCAGGTCTTCTCCCTACAAGGCCCTACTCAGTTATCCAAGACCCAGTGCAAATGCCATCTCCTCTAGTCAACATTCCATAAAGCTTCAGTCAGCATGAGTTGCTCTCTTATCAGTGTTTCCATATCTCTTTATTATAACATCTAGATTAAAACTTGTCTTATTCTGTCTGTAATTTCCTGCTGCTACAACTCCAATGAAAATGTATTAAACACACCTAGTGCCTGACACGATGAATCGATTGGATGGCTTAACAAAATAGACCTCTTGAATTGATTCCCCTAGCTCACTAACTCCACCACCAGGAGTGAGGTGAAAAATCACATGAGTGAGGCCGTAACACTGCTTAGATGAAAGGCTGGTATCCATTAGTTGGTACATAGCCTAGGAGCTAAGAGACCTTGGTTCTAATCCCACTTCTGGCACTAACGTTTTCCCCAAGCTCACACCATGGTAAACCAAAGGTATCAGTTATCTACTTACTTGGTAAATGTTATCAATAAACTTTGTCTTGGTTATACCATTGTTTACCAGTAGTCCATGCTTTATTATGGTGTCTATTCTTAACAATCCTCTTCTTGCTACCAAAGTCATTGGGCCAAGAGAATACCAATAGTTGCCTATAAAAAAAAAACTCAGATTTCTTTCATGAACACATATACCAAAGAAGACATGGCTGCAGAGGAAGGAAGACATGGCTCGGCTGTGTGACTCTGGGCAAGTTACTTAACCACCGTGGAATAAGGATAATAGCCAAACCAGCCTTGGCTGCATGGTTATGGGCATACCAGAGCTAAATTCTGGAAAACACTTAGCAGGAAATGCCCCCACACTATTAGCTATTTCTATTACTATCTTTAAATTTTAGTCCAGCCTTATAATGTTTCCTGATTCTTATTTGTTTATAGTGAAATCCTAAGAGATTTTAAACTGGATACTTTCTATATCTAATGGGCTTTCTGAAAAATTATATTTTTATTTTCCTGTTTTCTTAAGAAGGATGGAAAAAAATATATAGAGACTTTATTATTTCTAATAAGTGCTTCTTTACTGTAATAATCTAAATCTTCAACAGATAGATGAGAAAAGAAAAATTCTTGCCAAAAATGATCAGTCCAAACCTTAATTATGTTAATTATATCTAACTGTCAGCAAAGAGATCAAAGGTTAAGTCTGTTCTCTGCTTCAAAGAATGATAATGATAATAAACAGTTATTCTTAGTAGCTAAAGTATATTTTGCAATTGTAACTGACACCATTTGACTTTCATTTTTTTATAAGCAAAATGATTTGCAATGAATTTGCATGCTCGAAACAATAAGTGCTTTTAACTTAGTAAAATTCACTTTTGCCCAGCATGACCCACATTCCTATTCACAATTTGCTCTGCTACTTGAAAACATTGCTTGAGCAATAAAACAAAGAACTTGGAAAACCAGCTTATCTTTTGGAAAGCCTGGAATTGCATATACTCTTCAGTTGTCTGCATTTTAAGCACCTTAAAGAAGTTTTACCACTTTTCTAGGGGTTTCTTCACGCTTTCTAGTATTGAGCATTTACAATGTACCAGGAGCTATACTGAATGCCGTAGGTAGCAATTTATCTCAGTTGTTCTGCCAACAATCTTGTGGTGTGTATTAGCATCACCCAGTTTATAGAAGTAGACACTTGCTGCAGGTTACATAGGTGGAAACTAAATGAAGAATCCCAGATCGGAAACCAGGTCCTCCTGTCCAGATATGGTACTCTCACTTACTGTCTTGTATTGCCTTGGCTGCCCATAATATTCTGTACTTCTGTATCTCAGTGCCTGTCATAGTTCATAATACACATAAGGAACACAATAATGATTGTGGGATAACAGTCATTATAATGGCCAACACGTTTTAAGCATTTACTTTTGTCATCAAATGTTCTAAGAACTTTGCCTGTGTTAACTCATTTAATAAGTCTATAAGGTAGGTACTATTATGCCATTTTACAGATGAATAAACTGAGATACACAGGGACTAGTTAATAGTTAATAAAACAGAGAGAGAGAGATTGAGGGAGAGAGAGAGGATTCTTGGACCACACCCAAACCAGAGCATCTGCAGGAGGCCAAATAATCCTCTCTGCCCATAAATAAATAATACAATTGCGCTCCATCTCTTTTTGCTTACTCCTTTACCCTGCTTTACTCCTGAATCTTTGAGCTAAATTCTGGAAAATTTGGGTGATTATTTCCCCCCGTCCTATAAGGCTACTCGCCTGGCAGGCCAATAGGTTTGGATTTTTCTTACACTCTTACTCATCCAGTCTGGCATGTCAATGGGGCTCTCTGTCTTTCTTTGTGTGCAACCCTGGTGGTGTAGGGATTACCCTCATGATATAGACAAGGAAGCTGGAAAGCAGAAAGGCTAAGTCAGCAGCTGAGCTGGGATTTTGTAGGAGACAGTTTGGCTCCAGAGCCTGTCCTTTAATCCACACACTACAAGAACACGTCCTTCCTGAATTCCCATTTGCATGTGTAATCCCATACTAAACTGTATTGTATTATATTTTATTGATCTTATACGAAATTGTATTGTTATGTAATCGTTTCTAAAATACAGCCCATTTGATTATAAAGTGTTTAAGGGGTCATGCCATTCTTTTCCTTTTGTGGCCCTCAGAGTGCCTATCTCAAAGCTATTATTTGCTGAATCCTAAATTGGAGGTTCTGTCCCAGACTGGAATGTCTGCTCAAGCACTAACTTCTGATGACTGAAACTTTACAAATAAATATTGTATAGCCGAGAAGACTAAGACACAAAAAGATTGTTCTGGAGGGTAAATAGAGGGTCATACTTTTAGAGAAAGAAAGTGTGCAAAAGGATAGGTGTTTTTTGTGTTTTGTTTTGTTTTGTTTTGTGTGTGTGTGTTTTGAACATCTACTGTGTCTCTTATTGTTGAAAAATAAGACATAACCTAGCCCTTAGGAGCTCTTAGCCCAGTGGGAAAAATACACAGAAACAATAACATGTAATAACATGGTTCAGATTCTGTGACAGAGACGCTATGGAAGAGGTCATAAATCAGCAGACTGCCAACCATGTGACCAACAATTATGTTACCTTTTATTTCACAGTGTTTTCACAAATATGAATCAAGGGTTAACATTTAAAAATTTAAAATTTTACAACAAAATCCACATTGGTGGCTACCCAAAAAGTGAAAAGTTTGATGCCATTGAACCCCCATTCCTGCGTGGCCACCATCAGCCTGAGTCTGAGTCCAGTAGCTGCTATCTCCAGGGGTGGTATGTGCATATATTTTTATAGATGGTCCCATGTTTCTTTAACAATGTTTAGGACACTTACCTATAGTCATTTTCTACAAGAAGCACATATGATATAATACTTCACCTTGGTAACACTGCTCATGTGACTATAGATAAAGTCACACACTAACATTTAAGGTGACATAAGTAAAAATTATCAAGGCAGTACAGACAGGAGGAGAAAGACTTGAGGTAAATAAGGGGGTGGCTGATGGAAAGAAGTGATGGAAAGATAATCAGAAAGGTGATAAAATTGTACTATTTGACCTCTTTCCCTCCTCCTATCTTGGTCTCCCTCCCTCTGTCCCTCATCCCATCTCTCCCCATATGTACACTTCTCATGACTCCCCCCTAATAGTAATATCCACAACCCTATATCAAGCACCTGCTTAGTGTTGGAGATGATGCTAAGTTTTGTGAACAACAACCCTGCAGACTGATATTACTCTACAACAAAGATGTGTTTTTAAGATTCCAGTCATCATGTTCTTTGCATGATGCCCTTTGTTCTGCTTGTAGTAACAGAAAATTCAAACACCAAATATACCTCTTCTGCTTTGCACGAGGTTAGTGGGAGACAACCTTGTTCTGTGGGGGATGTGCTGGCTCTGGGGTAAAAGCATTTGCATTTAAATCCCACCTATAACTCCGAATTAGTGCAATGATCTTGGGTGAGTTATCCAATCTCTCTCGTGCTTAAATTCAGGATCTATTAGATGAGAATATAATTATTATTCATACAACTATTCATAATAACTATTTATATAGTTGTTATGGAGACAAACTCTCCATAGGATACCCATGTAAAAGACCGTAAGCATCTACTATTCCTATCATTTTTCAGATAAAATAAAAAATGAATTGAAATAACAACGAAGGAAATATCTACAACAATATATTATTAGTGGGTAAAGAAATTAACATTTGTGGAGCACCTACTATGTGACAGATAATATATATTTTGTCTCATTTAATCCTCATGATACTACAGCAAGTTAGATTTTATAATATTAATTTTTTTTTGTTAGAAAACAGCAGCAGAAAGAAAGTACTTTGCCACTTATGACTCTAATAGGAGAGCCAGATTTGTATGACGCCAAAGCTCATGCCCACTGGCTGTGACCCACAGCTTGGAATAAGGACAAGGGCAACTGCAGTGCTCAAGGCAACTTTTACCCTGGACTCTGAAGGGCACTGCAAGAGTGCCTCGATGCTGGGGTTCAGTAAATCCGCTACACCTTATACTTCTGATTCAAGACAGAAATCAAGACATAGTGACCTCCTATTGGGGGCAGATATGAAGATGACTGACAAAGCATCAGGACAGAGTAAATGAATCATTCATATAAATGACAACATTAACCCATGCCCTGACATGTTCATCTCTCATCCTCATGCCTACTGTGAAGAGGCAATGTTTGTATCTCTACAGGACATTTGTATTTTAATATACTTGGAGTGAGTTTAATATGCACATGTATTGAAAAATGTCTTCAAAGATGGTCATTGCAGATATAATGTATGTGTGGCACATAGTAGAAGCTTGCCAGGTATTAACTGAATGAATGAATGAAAGTTCACTGGTTTTGTTCTGCCAGACATTCATTTGCAGATTGTATGCTCTGGCTCAGGGGTCACCCGGGCCGTAAGCCATCTGTGGGTTGGTAATACTATTAACCTTAATGCCTACCAATTTTTTTGGTAAGGAAACAGCAACAGAAAGAAAGTACTTTGCCACTTATGACTCTACTGAACAGCCAGATTTGTTTGACTCCAAAGTTCATGTCTACCCACTGTAGCCCACAGCTTGGAATAAGGACAAGGGCATCTGCAGTGCTCAAAACAGCTTTCATATCAGACTCAAAGATGGCCTGAATTATCTATGGAAAGAATACATGCTTTGAGGCAGGTCCAAATGTCTTTCAAAGTCAATACAGATTGAAAGTGGCTCTATCTGCAAAAAGCAAGCACTGTATTGAAACCTCACTATCTGGCTCCAAAACACGACCCCCAGCTCTTTCCCTCTCTAATCTCAGAATTATCTACCTTGTCAGAAATCTCATGGAGAGGAGGCAGAGTGTTATATTCTCTTGGACCAATATAGAGAACTTTAAAAAAGGGAATAATTACTTCTAAGGAACCTGCTATATTTCTGGCTCTGTGGAATGCATCAATACATTAACTCATTGAATCTCCCACAATTAAATGTGAGCCACATGAGGAGAATATTTGTCTCTTCGATTTACCTCTGTACTCTAAGAACCATTCCTGGCACATACGAGATGCTTGTTCTGGCTCTTGCTACTGGTCCTCTGCATTGTTCCTTAACTCTGCCACCCGCATGCTTCCCACTGTATCACAAGAGCAGGAAGCCTGAGAACTATATGCTCAGAATCCTTTGTCGGTAGAATTGCAGTTTAGATTCTCTCAACCAGAGTAACTTCCGTAAGCTCCAGGACATTAAAGGGAAGTAGCAGACTGGCACAGGATCGCAGGATTTTGCGACTGTCAGCACTGCTCTAGTATCTTACAGTTTCCTCAGACTCTATATACAGTCCACTGTTGGTCTCTAGCTTCAGGGCTGGAAGAAACCGTGGCTCAGGAAATGGCTCCCTGAGGTTACCTGATTTGGTGGTAGCTGCTTTCATCCCTATCTATCAGTCTTCAAACAGTTTCTAAGCACATTATTACCCTGACACTGCTTTCTTCTGAAAATAATAAAAGTGCTATCTATTTTCCTGACTGATTTAATGTTCAATAAATATATGTTAAATAATTGAGTAAACCACCCATTCGGTGGGCATTATTATCCCTGCCTTGCAGTTGTGGAATTGAGGTTCCCAGAGACAAAATAATTTAAAATTATACAGCAAAGTATTAAATGTCAGATCTGAGAGTAGAGCCATGGACTGTCCAATTCCCAATGTGCTTTTGCTTTTTCCATTCAGGGACTGCTCTCAGTGGGTATAATATACCACGTTGCTGTCAAAATCTTATCTCAGAGGTTAAGAGTTGTTTGCACTCTTCCTCCTGCCAGAGTACCATTGCAGTTGAAAACTTCTCTATACATAGGCAAAGGACATTCATTCCCAAGACAAGTGGTTTATTAAATATATATTAGGCCTGACGAGACACCCTGTTAAAAACATACATTGTTTCTGCAGTATCATTGCAGATATAATGTATGTGTGGCACATAGTAGAAGCTTGCCAAGTATTAACTGAATGAATAAATGAATGAAAGTTCACTGGTTTTGTTCTGCCAGACATACATTTGCAGATTGTATGCTCTGACTCAGGGGTCACCTGGGCCATAAGCCATCTGTGGGTTGGTAATACTATTAACCTTAATGCCTAGATGCCTCCCATAGTTCAGCATAGTAAGAATACCTCAGAAGTTCCTAGGTACTGACATAAGGCTGTTGATTTTCCTTGGAAACCTCAGTTGTCAAGGGCATTGTAATTCTGAGGCAGATAGAAATAAGAATTCATCCATCCCTACATTCCAAATAAGATTGAGGCACTGAAAACTATTAATCTGCCTTCATTGTAATGTATTAAAAAGAGTATCCAATTTGGAACCAAACTGATCTGGGTTTTCATCCTGATTCCTGCTACTTACTAGATCTGAAATCTTGGGCAAGCTGTTTCTGTGACCTCAGTTTTTTCATTTATATAATGGTGGAGATGATAGCTCTCTTACAGAGCTTACTGTAAGGATAAGCTATTGTAGACAGAAAGCATCTAGCACAGCATCTGGCCCATGTTATGGATTCAGTGAATGAAAATAGTACTGTCTTCACTAACACCAAGACAGAGTCTGTTGACACATAGGCTGTCATCCTGCAGGCTGGTCCACATTAGCCAACAAGGCTCTCCAGTCCCAAATAGGCAGCAGTGGTGTGGAAGGATACTTAAAAGCATGTTTTTTACTAGAGAGGTTATGTAGTTGCAAGAAATTAAATGTCTGCATATTTTGTAAGCTTCACGGTGTTTGATGCCTTTGGGTGGAGGGGAGTGGGAATGGCTGGCAGAGAGTGGGTAGACCAGAATCGTCACACCTCACTTTTTTTTTTTTTTTTTAAATGAAAGTCAAGATTAGACTTACTGAAAGAATCTGGGGGTGGACAGGTAGAGTTGGGTGGCTTTTGCATGCTGGGAGGTAGTAGTTAAAACTGCAGGAATGAATTAGGTCATGGTTGGTTTGGAATTAAATGAGGGAAAACCAAACCACACTTGACTTCAGAAAACTCACAGTACTAGTCTCTAGCTTGGTGCTTGGGATACAGCAGATGCTCAATGAATATTTGTTGAGTTAAAAAGCATAAGGTTGAAGAGTACATCATCCTTCCTTAAAATGTCTGTGTGTCTAACTTATGATCCAGATTCATTTTACCTTTGAAAAGCTAACTGACGTCTATGTGCTTCATAAAGATTTCAAATCTCTCATTCTGGAAAGGTCCTCTTCTGAAAGCTCATCAAGCCAGCACTAACATTTATTTAGCATTTAACTGAGTCCTGGAAGACACTATGAGTTTTTTCATTCTACTTATATATCTTAAGACTCAACTAGAGTTTGAGGACAGAGACCACGTTTTTTTGCACGGCTGAACATTTCTTAGTATCTAGCAGAGTGTTTGGCTATAGCAAGTGCTCAATAAATAGCAATCTGGCACTTGATTAACCAACCAATATTAAAGTATTGTTAGGGAAGAAAATCAATAGAATGCCTTGAAACCTTAGATGTGTGGAAAAATGAAGTGTGTGCCTGTGAGAGATGACTGGTACTCATCTTGAAAAAAAGAAGACTTAAGAAGCCTTAGAAAGAGGGGCCAAGCTACTGTAAAATAGAACTGGGCTGTGAGGGAGAATCTCGCATGGAAGAGGCTGGTAGAGTTAGTTCTAGGAGAGAAGAAATGGGCTGTCTTTTATTCTTCAACTATGCATGGGTTGCCTCTTATGTCAAGTAGTGTGCTAGGCAATGGAGATATAACAGTGAATAAGGAACATCATCTGGTCATAAGGGCTTTACATTATGCTATAAGAGTTAAACCAGCAAACAGTCAACTATGACATAGTGTCACAGAATACAGCAATATAGAGTACAAATGGGGGTTACACTTTCTAAATATTAGATTATCTCTTATGTACTTTCTCTTTCTGCAGGGATGACCTCAGGGATTCAACAGATATTGTGATTCAGGGGTTAAGCAAGCTCAAAGGAAGACAGATCACAGAGAACTTCAAGACTATAGAGCTTACCATTTTCTTTTATCTTTTTAAATGTTGATTTAACTACAATAATAAATATTCAAACCATTCCATATGTCCTAGAGAAAAGAAAGGCAGATCAGACATGCCCCTTGTCAACCACTAGGCAACTTGTCTAAGGAAAAATGAATAATTTTTACCACCACTGTGGAGATTCTTGAGGTTTTTTTTTTTTTTTTTTTTTTTTAGAGAATGGGGAATGCATTATGATAGGAGCATGAGATTGGAGTTCTCTGTCAGCTGTAACAGGAGTCAAAAAGACAAAGAAGTGACATACACAAGGGTGCATGGGAATTGGAAGATAAATAAAGGACTATCACATTCCATGGGGATTTTCCTCAGGCCCCCTCCAACTTGACCCACTATCTCCCCCATGATTTTTTTTTTTACAAACATGAATGTCAAGTTCTCTGCTTCCTGTCTTCACTAGCATTATTTTCAAGATTAGCCCCTTTCATTTGCTAGATAGATCTCATTATTCAATAGTTTTTTTATACAGAACTGAAACATTTTAATTCTCCCACCATGAGATCTACTTCTGCCCTCTGCAGTTATAAAATAAATTTATAATCTCTTATCTCCTCGAAGGCTATCTTGTATTTGAAAGTTATTGTATTTGTTGTTCTTATCCCTTGAAACTAGGCAGCCATGGTTTCTTTAACTCAGAGGTCCCCAAACCCTGGTCCGTGGACTGGTAGGGGTCCACGGCCTGTTAGGAACTGGGCCGCACAGCAGGAGGTGAGTGGTGGGTGAGTGAGCATTGCCGCCTGAGCTCCACCTCCTGTCAGATCCATGGTTGCATTAGATTCTCGCAGGAGTGCAAAGCCTGTTGTGAACTACACAAGCGAGGGATCTAGGTTGCCTCTTCTTGTGAGAATCTAATGTCTGATGACTGATGATCTGAGATGGAATAGTTTAATCCCAAAACCATTCCCCTTACCCACCCCATCCGTGGAAAAACTGTCTTCCACGTAACCAGTTCCTGGTGCCAAAAAGGTTAGGGACCACTGCTTTAACTCATTTTACCCAGTAAGATTTCTAGACTTCTGTTCCCTACTTGGTTACCTCTTGAAACAGCTTAATTATAACTATCTAATAAAGTGACCCTTCTACCAAGCACAAGACTCTACCATGAGCTGAAAAGAACTGATACCCAAGAGAGGTCCCATGGCTTGCCCAAAGTCACATTGCTGGTAAGTGAAGGGGGCAAAATTCAAATCCTGGGCTTTGGCCTTCTGCGCTAGTTCTCATCCAACCTCTAAATACAGAGAAAGAATGAGGTCCTTTTCATTCCCTCTCCAACAGATCTTAAACAACACCATACTCTCATTCCAGCCCCATTTGCCAACAGTCTGTGATCTTCCTCCAAACCCAGGCATACACTGGAACTGGCCTGGGCAAACTGCGATGTATAGTCAACACTTTGTCTTTACTTAGGCGTGTTTGCCTTTGAATAATTAAAGTTGCATGTATTCATAGACAGAAGCCAAGACAATGAAATATATAAAAATATGAATAAAGGAGATTTATTTTAAGGAATAATTTCTTAAAATACGCTTTTGTCTTCTGTCTACAATGAAGTTTAGATAACCTTTTCTTAGTGTATCCAACAAGTTTTCAAGTGCATTTTTCATTCATTTGCCCTTTGAAATGGACTTATTACCATTTAATGGTGATAAGCAAACTCTGTCCTACCTACGCTTATTATAGCTGTCTAAGGATATGACATTCAGATTGACATGCATTCCTGGAGGGTTGTGAATATGCAGCTGGCATGATGTTAATAGATTTTCTCATTCACTTGTAAACAATTCTGTTTTTATTTCTGCTGATCCCAAGGTTTGGATTGAACTTTTGTTTTCTAGTCTTAAAGGATGAATTTTATGTGAGCTTCACAAATACTCATTACCTGAATATAAAGGTCTCAGCATGGTAGTTGGTCCAAAAATGCAGCCAGCTTGTTCAAACTCCTTTTCAATTCAGAAAGCCATGCTAAGGAAATTAGTGATATTCTCTCCAGAGGTGGCTAACTTCCTTCTAGTTGGTCTAGGTCTTGCTACTAATCATGTAAAGAAATTAAAGGAAGAGGGAAATGATGGCTCCTGGCTGCCAGTCACTTTACAATTTTCTGGGGAAATGAAGAAAAAAAAAAGGCAGAAACAAAAACAAACAAAGAAACCAACCAAACAAAATGATGGTGCTCAAGCTGATGTTCACGGAAGCAATGGCTATGTCTGGCATCATAGACGTGGTGGATATTGAAGCAGGGTCAGATTTATGTAGAAACAAGGTAGAATGGAGGGCTTTCAGATTGATACATAAAAATATCCAGTTGTCAATTTGCCAAGAAAATCTATTTTCAATTCTTCCTCTCCAAGCTCATCTAACATTCTTCTCTAGACAGACAACACATTTTATAGCTTAAGAACAAAAAGCTATCAGTAACATCTTGCTGTTTCATAGCTCCATACTTTTGTATAGGCTGCTCATTCTACCTGGGATAGCCTTGGTTCTTTAAAATACTGCAGAGATATTAGGAGAAGTTTTCCCTAGCCCTACTAAGTAGAGGTAAACACTCCTTTCTCTGAGTTACCTCTGTACTCTTTTAACACTAATATAATTGTACTCATATGCTATAATTGTAATTTAAATTACAATAAAATAGAAGAAAAACTATATATACACACACATATCTGTGTATATGTATATATATATGTATATATATGTGTATATATATATACACAGATATGTGTGTATATGTATATATACATACATGTATATGTATGTATGTGTGTGTGTATATATATGTTTTTATGCTAGACTGTGAGCTTCTAAAGCTCAGGAACAGTTATTAGCTCAGCACCAAATTACTAGTCCCTGGTAAAACTTAGAAGGCAATACATGTTTGCTGAGTTTAATGAAATCTCCAGGGAGCAAAAGTTTCTTCCTTATTTTATGGCCAAAGAATCTCCTGGCCCATCAAAATCCTCTAGTGAAATATTGTCCCAATCCTGAGTTTGCATTAATTGATCTGTTTATTCACTGAACCCTACTACTGTGTGCCAGGCAGAGTGTTATGTTAGGTCTTAGGAATATAGTAGTAGGCAAAACAGACCTGGTCCCTCTCCTCACGAACCCCCTGTCCCTACTCACACTCTTCCAAATTACTCATTTCTATTAATTTACTGCAAAATAATATTCTCACCTCTAGCAATAACTTTTCAATTCAGAAGGCCATATATAAAAGCAAATTGATACTGAGTATGTTTCTGCTGAAAGGTCTATGAAGAAACATTCTAGGCTGCAAGGTATACTCTTCATAAATACATATATAGATGTATGTATTTCTGTGTACATGTACATTTCTACGCCAATGTATACATATATTATAGATATGCAATACATAATTAAGGCTCACACAAGAATACAACCCACTTATAAACAGAAGGATCCCTTGACCCTTCAAACTTAGGTCCACTTAATTAAAAACGAAGCATAATTTGTACCCTTAATTTAATGGCCTATGATTTTCAAGTTTAACTATTTTCATGTTGATTGCTATATTTTGACCCCATTTTGAAGGCACCACAAGGGTGTTTATGCCCTGAAATAAAGAGGAACAGACAACCTTTCCAACCTTGAAAACAAAGGAAAAAATTTAAGACAAACAAACATAAAAAGCCATCATGTATTTCTCTGCACCCAGAATAGTGCTAAACATAAAGTAGGCACTAAATGAATACTTTCTAGATAATTCAGTAAATGAAAGAGCAAACACTTGCAGTTATGCAGTTCCTCATTAGGGCAAGCCAAAGGAAGAGCTATCGATTTAAGGGGAAAGATGGTTCAAAACTAAATCTTGACCCAAATGGTGAAAAGATGATTACCTGAAAATAATTTTAATCTTTTTTTTTTTTTTTTTTTGGAGACGGAGTCTCGCTCTGTCATTCAGGCTGGAGTGCAGTGGCCGGATCTCAGCTCACTGCAGGCTCCGCCTCCCGGGTTAATAATTTTAATCTTATAGCTACGCTTTAAATTCTTTGGTCTCTTAGCTCTCAGGGCAGTGATGTATACCGTGTGGGGTGCAATATCACATCTACCTAACTCAACCAACTTATCCAGCCGAGGACAGGCATCATAAATATTCCAGTGAGTTCTGTGAAGATTAGGGGTAAACAGATGTCTAGTTCACCTCTGCATTTCTCAAGAGTCTTGCCAAACTCTATAGAATCTTCTCCAGTTAATGTGCTTTTGTCATTTCCGGGCTTCTTCTACATGTTACAAATAAAGTGGATACTTGTGGTGGTAAGTGACAAGGTTCATAGGAGAAGGTGAAAGCAGGAAAAAAGGTCAACAAACATTTACCGAGCACCCACAGTTTTTAGGCCAAGGCTAGGTTCTGGACATACAGAAATAAAAACACCCATCACTGGTGACTCTGTATATCGAGTCTCAATACTTCTTGGTCACCATGATAGGTTTTGGTATACGTTGTTCTTATTTGCAATTTAATAGCAGGAATTTTATCTCTACCACAGAAGAAAACAAACACCTTTGGGCTCACTCACAAGCACATATTCATGAAATTTTAAGATGTAAGAAAATTCATTGTGTTGTCATAGATGAAGACATTTCTTTAAAAAAAAAACCAGCAATTCCATCTGGTCTGCTAAACAGGTTCTCTTGGTAACATCATGCATGTTTTAATAAATTTATCTAATTGCATTGCTCCTGGGTGGGTAACTAAGAACTCTGAAGGACAGATATATTCCCAAATTATTTCTCAAGCAAATTTTTGGGTGTGTATATGTTAACAGTAGAAAGGAATCTAAATAAATTAATATTTCCAATTATAGTATACTACCATGAAGTGATTTGATTAAAATATTTTCCTTAAAAATAAAAGGGAGGCAAACTCTTGTTTCTATGAAGAAACATTCTAGGCTGCTGTGTCTGATGGAACGTGTACTCCATCTTCATGAATACATATATAGATGTATGTATTTCTGTGTATATGTACATTTCTTTGTAAATGTTACATTTAAAAAGTAGATTCAAATAACCCTAATTTAATTTTAAAAAATTTTAAACACAAGGAAAATGTTTTCCTTTATATCGTCCTTATCACTATGACAACTAAATGGGTTTGGTGCAATTCTATCTTATCCTAATTAAGAACATGGCCCTGCAACACGGTATTCTGTTAATATTAAATAAAAATGTGTGAATTATCTAGTTTTAATTAGACTGCTGCATTTATGGCTTTCTGTTGTGAGCAAATGCTGTTTAGCATATAAAACATAAATTGAGATTTGTTTCTTAATAATTAGATGAATGTAGGGGAAATCAAGGGGAACCCACACTGCTTGAATCACACATCCTTATGTAGAGTCTGTATCCATTCACTTATCTTTTCATCCTTCTATCCAATACTATTGAGCCCCTCCCATTAGCAGTCAATGGAAGGACAAAGAAAAATCTGTCCTTACTAATGAGCTCCCTCTGGTGATAAGATCCACCAAAACAGATAATTATAATATAATATAGTAAGATAAATGTAGTTACAGAAATAAGCCGGGAATATTTGAGATATAGCAAGAAAGACTCAACTGGTGGGGAGGAAGGGAAGAGAAACATCTTTCAGGAGGACAATTAATCAATAAATAAATAATGCTTATTTATTTTTTGTTTCATCAATATCCCTACTCACTTTCCCGCTCCTGTATTATTTTGAGGCAAATAATTTCACCCATGCATATGTCAGTGTGTAGCTCTAAAAGATAAAGGTGCTTGTTTTTAATATAAGCACAATACAATTATCACATCTCAAATATTACCAATAACTTGTCACCACATATGTAATTGGTGTCCAAATCTCCAACTGTCTCATCGTCATGATTTGTTTTACCATTTATGTTTTGTTTGAGTCGAAATACACAAATGTTCATTGCTTACAATTTGTTACTTTTAAGTGTTTCCCCTATATCTCTTTTTTCTTTGCCAATTATTTATTGAAGAAGCCTGAGTTTTAAAGAATGAATGGAGGGTTAGACAAATAAAGGGGAGGGGAGTAAGGAAGGAAATTTAGAGAAATGGGACACCAGGAGAAAAAAATGTTGTAGAAACATTGAGGCTTTCCTTGATTTTTCTTCCTTCCCTGTCTTCTCCTTCTTTCTTTCTTTTTCTTTTTGATGGAATTTCACTCTTGTTGCCCAGGCTACTGCAATGGCACCATCTTGGCTCACCACAACCTCCAAATCCCGGGTTCAAGTCATTCTCCTGCCTCAGCCTCCCAAGTGGCTGGAATTACAGGCGCCACACCCGGCTAATTTTGTATTTTTACTAGATACAGAGTTTCTCCATGTTGGTCAGGCTGGTCTCAAACTCCCGACCTCAGGTGATCTGCCTGCCTTGGCCTCCCAAAGTGCTGGGATTACAGGTGTGAGCCACCGTGCCCAGCCTCCTTGATTTTCTTAAACATGCAAACTCTGTGAGCATACTTACTTATTTTGGGAACATTGCTCAGTATACTAACAATACTCTTCTCTATAAATCTAGTAAATTCCTGTATCATCTTCTAGCTTAGCTTCAGAAATTCTTCCCCACTTTTCTCTCATGTTGTCTCCCTCCTCCTTTGAAGAATGTATCAGCTGGCATTTATCAACCAGTATTTTTGGTGTGTTTGCGTTGAGGCATCATGTGAGATGCTAGGCATGTAGGGATGAATGAAATCAAATCCCTGCCTTCAAGAAACTCTCAGGCCGGGTGTGGTGGCTCACACCTGTAATCCCAGCACCTTGGGAGGCCAAGGCGGGTGCACACGAGGTTAGGAGTGCGAGACCAGCTTGACCAACATGGTGAAACCCGTCTCTACTAAAAATACAAAAAAAATTAGTCAGGTGTGGTGGCACACACCTGTAATCCCAGTTACTTGGGAGGCTGAGGCAGGAGAATCGCTCGAACCCAGGAGGTGGAGGTTGCAGTGAGCTGCGCACCACTGCACTCCAGCCTGGGCGACAGAGCAAGACTCCGTCAAAAAAACAAAACAAAACAAAACAAAACAAAACAAATCTCTCTGTGAGGTATTTTAGTAAGAAATGAGGCAATGCCTATGATGCCTATGTTTTGGCCTAAAAACATATATTTTTCCAAATAATTTTTAGTCATGACAAACATATGCTCATTGTTGTGCAAGGCATAACTGGAGAGTTTTCAAAAAAAGGGATATTTGCCATGGAATCATTAATAGGCTTCCTCTTTCAGTTTCCATTTAAAGATGGAAAGCAACACTTTGTCAATAGGCTAATCATTTTGACTGTGTGTTTTATTGCTTTTTCTAATGTCCTATGTTATGAAAAGGTCATGAGAAGACTAATGTTGGAAGATCAGATTATCACATTATAATGAGTTTAGCTAGTACCCTATGGCTTACATTTTACTTTTTATGCTGCTAGTGGGGCAACTGAAGCAAGCAAGACAATAATGCATTATCCTGTAATATTTTAAAATGATGTTGTTGATGGTGGAAGACCCACTAGCACTTTTTTATTCAATTAAGGGGCTGCCAGTATTTCCTTGGGTTTGTTATTGGCCTATACAAGTAGAAAGATACATCTTCCTATTCAAGCACCTAATACAGTGTCTTGCACATTGTGGGAAATGGTGGGTATCACATGTGCTGTCCTGCTACTTTCCAACTATGTGACCAAGCATCATTTTCTCCTCTATTTTTATAGTGCTACTGTGAGAAGTAAATGAGATAACATGTATTCAGTGCTTTGCACACAGCAGCAGTAAACAAACAGAGAATTTTGTTATTATTTGTTAAGTAAATGAATTTTTAAAATTGTACATTCTGCCATTGTCTTTTACTCCTTTACCTCTGCCCTATCCAAATCCCTGACCTGTCTTTCCAGACAACCTCAAATATCTCCTTTACCCACTTTTTAAAAATGCATAAAGGGCCGTCTTAAACATCTTAATACTTAGTTACACATTGTTCCTGTGTCTAAATGTTATTCTCCCTAATTGTAGCCATAAGTTCTTTAAAAATAAGATAAGTGTTACATAGAAGTGATGTCAAAATATTTATAGCTAGCTGTGCCAGGTATTAATGCTTTAGTTGCTCAAGCATGGAGACGTGTGAGAGTCCTAGGGAAGGGATTCAGGGGTTCCAGTTTGAAGCAGCTTGGAGAGGAGCACTCAAAGAGCCCAGGGTAAAAGCTATTTACTAACAAGAAAATATTCCAATATTTTAAGAAGCAGAAGCACTGCCTGCAGCCGGAATATTAGCGCTGGCATTTTTGATACTTCTTTGGCATCCTCTATTTGTCAGGAACTCAACACACTTACTGATAAGGTAAGAAATTCATCCAAGGAACAGTTTCTCTATTTGTACAAGGAAGCTACAAAACAAGACAAAGAAGATTTTATCTGGTTTGTGCTATGGGGAAGTGAAGTTATGCCATGGTAATAATGGTACCTTTTAATGCTTATGTGACATATGTGCTTTTAAATAAACATTATCTGTCACCCTTCCACTATTTTTAGTTGCTTCTTTCTCTGCACTGGAGAACTGTCTAATCTGAAGAGGAAGAAGCCAGTGCACTGGAAGCATTTCCTACCTGGTCACTGCACCCTTCTCTGACTCAAGCATGTTTTCTGAGTTAAAACAGAAGTCTTGGGCTCTTCACTGACACAGCTGGGCTGGGAGCACTTACCCATGCCTGGATACAGATTTTCTGAACAGATTTTATACACCAGAAGCAAGGGGCAAGAGGAAATATACTTTGATTCTGTTTATTGCTATTATTTTCTGTTCTTTGGAATGAAGCTAGATAGACAAATGAATATTTTAGGAGCATACCTACCAGGTAGGTGGACTGACAGCACTGAGACAAGCTACATGAGTGAAATAAGAATGTTTAATCATTGCATTTGGATGACAGAAAATTGTGAACTGTATGAGCATGCTTGTGATAGAAAGTAAATAATGGTTTTGTCACTTCCTCTTCTATGCTGTAAAAGTGGAAAAACAATCCAAAGTGTAGTTAATTAAATTTGGAGTCAGGAATTTTAGTGGGAAACTATTACCAAGCCCATTAAGTACAATCTTAATGAAGGAAGTATTCTACTTCCTCAGTGGAAAGAAATGATGATTACTGCCAAAGGCTGAAGAACTTATGAATTACATAAACTTTGAATTATCCAGAAATCAGAGTGAAGTCTAATTTTTCTTTGAAGCATTGACATTTTGTTGAGAAATTTTTACTTTATGTCTCATTTCCAAAGTGACATAGCAAACACACGTACCAAAATATATTCTTATTTGTCTTATCATATTTTTTAGCATCACAAACATCATGATATCAAAATCCAAATACACTTGTGTTATTGTATAAGTCATTAATCTTCTCTGAGCAGGTTTAATTAGAAGTAAAAAGGAGAAGAAGAAGATGATGATTTTGTTCAAAATACTATAATTCTTGAGCCTGGTAACATACATTTTAAAGTTCACATTGATTGACTCCAGATCTGTATCCACATTGTAAAGAATCAGAACATTTGACTGTGGTTTAGCTTAGAACTCAATGGTCATTATTCAACAACAAATTTTGGTGAGACTGATACTCTAGGTTTTCTGTTCGTTATTCTACTGGGCACAGGGCTTCTGGCTGTCTGGTGATTTCTGCAGTAGTGCCAATGTAAAGATAGGCAGTGAGTTGAACAATTACTTCATTAGCTTTTGTGGCAAAGAGCATTTTTCTCTACCTCAAAGCCTTTCCTTCTTTCTTCTCCCCTAGCAAACTCCTACTCTTCCTGGAAACCAGTTTAGGGACATGCACCATCAAACGCTTCGCCTTCATTCCATTATGTTATGTACTAACTCTAGTAGACATTTGTACATTATGTATTGTACATTTCACAAGTTATAGATGGCTGCTGGATTCTTTTCCAGCATCCTACCCCACCACCATCCCATCCTAACAGCAACAGCTGCCAAATTTCAGTTAAGGACTCATAATGTCCTGGGGAGGCTGTCTTTATCCTATTTAAGCTTTAGAATTGGGCTGGAGATTTGGTCTCATGTTCAGGGGTGGATAGAAGCCAGTCTCTTCAAAGTGAATTCTAGCAATCATTGTCAGGATATCTTTCTAGCCAGATGTGACTATGAAAACAAGTTGTCTAGGAGCCACTGGCAACTGTCCTGAGGCCATGAGGGCAATTAGTCTTGGTATGAAGCTAACACAAAGACAGGCAGTGTGGCAGGACCAAAAGGGATTTCTTGACAACATTGTGAGCTGAGCTACAGGATCAGACCTCTTGAAGCTGACTTTACTGATGTACTTTTAAGTTACAATCACCAATGTGAGTATATATTCCCTTTGTTGAGCAAGTCAGTTTGAGTCAACAGTTTAACGCTGTATTTTCAGATTGGGTGAGCACTTAATGTAGGCATACTATGTGTTAAGTATTTACTGTGCCAGATACTTCATATGGATGAGAGCATAGCTTATACCGGGAAATAAAGTTATCTCATTTACATCTTCCCAACCGCCTTGTGAGACAGGAATTGCTATACCTGCTTTATAGTGAAGGAAAGCAAGGTTGCAAGGTTTAGTAGTGGGGAACACTTCCAACAATGCATTCTGCCTTTCCTCCTAGAAAACTACTTTGTTTTGCAAGCTTGACACTACTTACAATGGAAAGCAGCCTTATCTGTTACTGTCATGGCTGAGAAGGAATCACACTTGCAACTATGGGCTCATTTATCCATGTCTCTTGGATTATAAATTCCTTGAGTTCAGGGATTAAAGTATTTCATCTTTGTTATCTCATCACCCAGCAGAACACTTGGCACATGGTCCATGCTTAATAAATAACTAATAATAGACAAATGAACTAGAAAACAACCTAACAAAGCAAGATAATCTGGATTATTCTGACCAGAACACATGGCTTTCCCAAGTATTTTGCATTTTAGTTTTTTATATTTGGCTTGACTCTTTCAGAGTTAGATGTTCACAATATACTAACAGCTATTTTCTCCTCTAATTTCCTAAAAGTGTGTTTTCCCTTTTCTTATAATTATGTGAATGATTCATGTTTATTAAAAGTTCAAATGATAAATAAAACATAAAGAAGAAACTAAAAATAAAATGGAGATACTACCACCAAAGGCATGCTTTGTCTTGCTTTTGTTTGTTTGTTATCTCTTTGCACCATCTCTACTACCAACTCTTCTAGGCAAAATAAATATGGCACCCATTAGTCTTCACAGAGTCATCAATTTAACCACTGTATTTTCAGATTGGGTGAACACTTAATGTAGGCATACTATGCATTAAGTATTTACGGTGCCAGATACTTTAATATGGATGAGAGCATAGCTAATACTGGGAAATAAAGTTATCTCATTTACATCTTCCCAACTGTCCTGTGAGACAGGAATTGCTATATTTGCTTTATAACTAAGGAATGCAAAGTTGCAAGGTTTAATAGTAGGGAATACTTCCAACAATGCATTCTGTCTTCCCACCTAGAAAACTACTTTGTGAAAATAATACTAAAAGAAACACAAATAAAAGGAAAAAAAATCATTCATGTTAATTGCATAATAGCTTTCATTTCATTAAAAAACAAAAACAAAATCCCCCAAACCTCAAAGTTATTAATAATCACAAAGATTTGTTGCTTAGAACTCCTGACTGTTAATTTTCCTTAGGAGTGTCTTTGTCTCCAACGTGACATAAGATGAAAAGGAACTATTGGGAGAATGATGCACTAAACAGAAGGGGCTATAGTAATGGCATAAGGCCACACAAAGTCATTGATAGCCATCTCTGCTTTGATTTGACTCTTCCTACAGGGGGAACCTCCCCTGTGCGACAGGGTTCCACTTGGATCATTCAGGCAGCTTTCTATTAGTCCTCTGCCCTAAGTGTTATAATTGCAATTTAAAACTAGAGATAAGGAAAGGACACCTGAAATTAGCTAGGGTCTCTCCAAGCAACTGTTTCCAAGTGCCCTAAAAGACACATGGCAGACAGTTTTAATCCAGCCAGTCCTAAAATTGTTTTCCAAAGTAAGGCTATGCCTCTGAACTAGAAAAGCCAATGTCTTTCCTTGAAGCTGAGATCGTCACAGTTTTGACCATTTCCTTCTTCAAATGATTTCTTTTGGGTTAATCGAGGAAAAAAGTCAAAAGCAAAAACATACAAAATCCCCAGAAAACCAACCCACTGGAATTTTAGTTTACTACTCTGAATTATAAGTAAATGTTCTGCAACTCAAGGTAGGCTGACTCATATTTTTGGGACCCAGAACAAGAACATAAGCAGAGACTCCCAGTCCTGGGCTAGCCCTTCTTCTTTTTCATAGTTTCTTCCTGCACCACAAAAGACCTTTCATGCAGATGTGTGGACATCTCAGCTCATCAGTGCAAGCAATGATTAACAGCATCCATCCCTTGCCCTATTTCCTACCCTCATGCAAATAGAAGACTCTTGGTTTCCCCTCAGACTTGGGGGCATGGGGTTAGGGAGGCACATCATACACCTCTTGAAAGTGAGCTTAGGAATGTTTGGGGAAAAAATTAGTGAGTCCTATTTACCCTGAATGTGATCCAGAAGGGGGAGAGAGCAAAATCTAAGACAGCCCATCCTCTTGGCCTACAGCCTTCTCTAAAGCCAGAGATACAGGGAAACTTGCTCAGTTCAAAGGGTAGTACTGATTTAGGGTAACTTTCAGAGCTTGCCTTGAATTTGGTAGATTTACGACCTTTTTATGTTTCATTTTTTATACCAAATTTTATACTTCGATAAGAATAGGAGAGATGGCTCAGGAGAATGTGATCTTAACTGGCATAGACCAAAAGTGGGAGCAAGGAAATCCCCAACTTCATTTTAAAAATATTCCCTAAACTCTGAGAGGGATTAAACATATGAGGAGAGGAATCAAAGCAGATATGGGGCCAAGATCCCAAAATGGAAGTGTGAAGAGCTGGGCAAACTCTATTGCATGCTTCCAACATGTTGGTCACCATGTGGATCCTGAAATCAGACAGGCGTGGGTTTAAATCCTAGCACTGCTATATGCCAATTTACATTAGTAGTATATTTAAACAAAATTTTCTTTATCAGTTCCTCATTTGATAATGGAAAGCAAAATAGGATCTACCTGGTAGGGTAGTGATGAAGATTAAATGAGAAAATGCATGTAAAATCATTAGCATAGTGCCTGGGACATCATAAACTATATTTACTAGTATTGTCAGGTATTTTAATACAACGTCAGGGCTGGAATTATGGCCTAGTTGTTATTTGGCAAATAACGTACAAAGCTATGATGTGTTATTTGGCATCAGTTTATTTCCATGTTCTCTATTGGAAATAAAATGTATTCTTTAAATAATTATGTAAGGACTTTGAATACTATTCTAGGAATTAGTTAAAAGTGAACAGAAAGGTAATAACTCTGTCTTTACTAGGATTCCAAAATAAAAACAAAAACACAAAATGATCTAGTTATAAGAAGTATATCTTGTTAATTTGAAAAATTGTATAATCTTCCTGTTTACCATGCAAATTTCTTTCAAAATCAACATCTATCAAAATGAGTTAATATATTTGACAAAATACAATTTACAACAATGACTACCTTTCATTGGACATTGCTTTGTGCTAAACAGTATACTATTGGCTTTACCTATATCATCAATTTGGTTAATTCTCCTAATTTCCCCCTCCTCCATTTTACAGAGAAAGAGCGTGAGGTGCAGACAATAATACTTGGTTGGGGACACAAAACCCTTCCCCTTTCCATTTACACCTTGCTGAGCCAGGTCTTTGAACAGCACTTTTAAACCTGTCCTTTTTGCCACCTTCCCTACACTCTCAAAGGAAATTATATGTATCACGTAGGCAAAATTAACATTTGCCTCTTTAGCTTTTAATCCTGGTTTGAGAGACATGGTTTTGTGTGTATGTGCCCTGTAAGAGGGTTCTTGTCACAGTTTATATTTGTCTTGCTGTAAATTTAATTGGGGATAACTCATATTAAATTTTCTTTTGTTGCTATAAATAGAGTTTATCATGGGTTGGTGGAGAAAATGGAAAAACCACTGCCAAATGAGAAGAAGTTCAGTTTTTGAGACTGGTACATAGGTTTATTTTTCCATAAAACCACACTGAATCAAAACCCAGATACTGCTGTAAAATAAACCATGGAGTCTGGCATGTAATTTTTAAAAATTTAATGCACAGTACAGCTCAAAGGTACTTTACAACAAATACAACTACATTATTCTTGGCATTAAGATACATTAACACTTTTAGGACCCTTCAGCTGTGTGACCTAAGCTTTACAAAATGTCATGGGCTGGCTGGAGCATCAAACACAGATGTTCATTTGTATCTGTGACGATTTGCTGAATTTCCTATCTTAATCATTATTGCTCTATCCATAAGCTTTGAGCCAAACATAAGACATTTTACAGACCCCTTGTGGGGCAGCCGCTTGTGGATTAGAAACCAAGTCTCAGGTTACACACCCCTAAGTGCCAACCACAATACATCACTCCTCTGCTCTTTAAGCAGAACTTATTCAGAGAAATGGAAAATATGGAAAAGCTATTTATGGACAAAAGAAGCATGTACAAAAAAAGTGTTCCTGAAAAAATATATATTCCATATTCTAAATCTGCCAAGTTTTTGGTATATTCAGAAAGTATACTAAGAAAGGAGAAATAACTTCATTGGAAGTGTGCTGGTGCCGATAACCAAAATATTTATGCAAAAAATAAAGCAAAGAGTAAGCTAAGTCTTTGGTGAAAAAAATGTATACTTTTTTTTCAAAGAGATGCTAAAATGAGTTGCTTTCTTTGAGGTTAAAGAGGACATTTGTTAAATCTACAGATTCTACATGTAAAGAGAAATTACAATAGTGTGCAGGTAAACACTTTGGACAAACAGTTATGGGTTTAGAAGACAGTAGCTACTTGCCAGTGAAATAAAGCGAATGTCAACAAGCCAGACACACTTGAAACATTTGAAAAAATGTCCTTGTTACTCCTCTCCATATATAATATGCCATATGACACCACAGTTAAATCTGCTATTGCAAAAAAAGTACGTCAAGCTGTTGGTTTCCATGAGATTTGGACAGAGGCAAAACAACACAGCAGAGAGTCTAAGAAGGTACAGCGTTCACTTCTCTTTCCTTCTGAAGAGGAAATGACTTCCTATAGTTAGCTGACCAGGAGTTAGTACACATCCTGCCTGAAGCTAGGACCTGGAGCAAGGACCCGCAGCACACCCAGATGAGACAGAAATGCAGCTTCAGGTAAATGTTAATGGTGACAATGAAACTAGAGAAAATAGCCAGCCACAAGTCATGCAAATACAGCAGTCATGCCTTCTGCATTTGTCCGTCCTGCGGGTACATCGTACAGCTCTTTCCATAACGATCTAGTCTTTTCTTTCACTCCCTCTCCCACATCATCAACAGGCATGCCAAATGCAAATCCCACTGGATTCTGATCCCATCCCGGCAAAACGCAGGACTACCACCATACTGAGTTTCACAATAATCGCCACAATGCCAATTATTCACAGCCCCTCAGTTCTGTTCACACAAAAGATTGCAATTTGAATCTTGCCTTGCACAGGTTCAGCTCGGTTGGAGCTGGTTACCAGGCAAACGGTCTGTTTTAAGATTTGCCGATTGCTGAGGAGAGTGAATTAGGGGGGTGGGGATGGACAAACCACCCTGTACATACCTCCTTTTGGCAGCTAAGAAAAACAATTTCGTGACAAAGAGACTTGTTCTTTTCAAAGCTCACCCAACAAATGAAACTGATAGAATGAAACCTGAGAAACTTTAGCAACCAAAGAAAGCAGCCTTCCAAGGATCAAGGTGAATAATTGATTCATCGGGTTTTCTTTCATCTTTTAAGCTATTTTGCTCGTTAAAAGGAAATTGTGGAATTTGTCAGGAGCCCAAGCACTGACACACACTTCTGACAGCAAGTGCATATTCCAAACTACGGGTAGGTTTGCCAAGCTTATTCAACAACAACGATTAGCTGCAAAGCCAGGGAACTTACCGAGCACAAAATTATTGGAACAAAGCAGGGAGGAGGCAGGAGGCACCAAAGGCAGCTTCTCCGTCTCCTTGGTGCCAGGTTCTCCTGTCTGCTGTCCGGTTCACACTTGCCTTTATAACTAAGACTCCGACAGAACTCACTAGCGGAACCTGATGAATTATAAAACAGCCCCTCCTAGATTCTCATATTTTACATCACAGGGGGTGACCATGCAGCATTCTCGCTCACTGGGTACATATATTTCCTTGTAACTCATCCTGATAAATATATCAGCCTTAGAAGCAGTGACAGTAATTGGTGTTTGGGATGTACCACTATTAACCAATAAGATGCTTTCCCACCATCAGTACTGCACCCCCATCCTCTGCTTGTGTTCCCCTACACCTTGTTAAGGTGGATCCACCCAACTCAGTGAGGGGTAGGCAAAGACAACAAAATGTGGAAAAAGCCCCTGCACCAATGCACATACAGCAAGGCGTATTACTCAGGGTTAATGCTCATAATAGTAAGGATCAACTCCTATATTTGCATAGCCTGTCACAGTCTACCAAATACTTTCACTCTCACTGCCTCTCTCAGTGACTAAAGAAGGTATCAGGAGTGCTACAGTACAGATGAGCACCAGAGATCAGAGAGGCTAAGTGACTTTGTTTGGTATTCACTGAATTTAGGGAATACAAGGAGTCCTAGAGATTAGGGAGTCCAACCTCCTTACTGTGCAGATAAGGAACCCCTGGCAAGAAAGATAAAGTGACTTGCCCAGGTCACACAAAGTGTGATTTGAGCTTGAACCCAAACCCAGGTCTTCTGATGGCAAAGTACAGTGCCTTTCTATTCTACCATGCTGCCTCTGGAGCACGAAAGCCCAGCAAATGAGAAGACTGGAAATCATAAACAGTACTGTTGACCAAAAATCATTAATGGGCTGGCTTCATGGGGAGCAGTGCCTGAGCTTTTTGTTTCCTCCCTGAAAAGGTCAGTATAACCTTTTTAGGTTCATTGAATAACAGCACTGGAAAACATGTTTTGGATAATAATAGCTAATAACTATTGAACACATTTTAGGTGCCATGTAGTATTCTAAATGCTTAGCGTGTATTGACTCACTTAATCTTCAAAATGTCCCTGTGAGGTAAGTACTATCATGAGCAACGTATCTCAGAAAGAAGCTGAGATTCAGGGAGGTTAACTAATCCACGCAGGATCATACATCTGTTAAGTGGCAGAGCTCTAATGGACTCCAGGCAACTTAGTTTCACAGCCCAGACTCATATATTATCTGGCCCCAAGCAGTGTTTTACACTAAACTGCTAGAGGCAGATGAACAATGAGAGCAGATTGATTTAATATGGCCTTTAGTAGAAAGGATAAAAAGATAATAAGTTTTGGAATTCAACAGAATTGTGTTTAACTGTCTTTGCCACTAATTTACTATAACATGGATTGTTTTATCTGTAAAATGGGTATATTAAAACCTACATCACAAGACTAAATGGAGAATATCAAGAAAATAATGCAATGCCTAGTTTATAGTATGTACCCCCAAATGGTTCTCATTCCTACCGTATTTCCTTTGACAAAATGAATTTCTGCCACACCTTCTCCCTAAACTACCTTTTAAGATGTGAATTTTACTGTGCTAAGGAGTCTTCTAACCTGCCAGCCAGTGAAGGGGGAAAAGTCCTAAAGAGACCTAACATCTCTCTACCAGAGATGGGCTTTCTATCAGAGAATGAAGGGCCCAGGGCTCTGTGCTGGGCTGCCGGCCCAGCTCGCTAGCTTCTCTCTGCTTTACTTCCACCATTACTCAAATAAACTCGTCAGCCCAAGAAAGCAAATTTACAACATGTCTGCTATCCACTGTGAGACCATCTTGGCTTCTCTTACCCTTTTCAAACAAGCTCCCACCACAAAACCCATAAAAACAATGAACTTTTGCATGTAACCATACACTTACAGCCACTAAGTCACAGTGTGCCAAGCAGGAAGACAGGTATTTCTGTCTTGAACGTTCCACTGCTAACTCCTACTGTAAGTCATTATAGCCTAGTATTCGGCCACTGGTGAGGTCTCTATCAGATGAGCTCCTCCCTATCAGAAACTGCTATCTTCAAGGTATGCAGTCAGCATTCCTTGAGAGACATCAGAAGTAACCCTCTGTGAGACAAGGCGATGCTGTCATGTTGCAGGATATGCAGGTTTAGACATGAGAGATTTTCTTAGCTCCATGTTTCCAGAAAATAACTCTGTGGCCAACTTAATTTGCTCACATACAGTCTGTTCTCTCCTTGTTTAGTTTTTCCTCTGAGCATCTTACTAGAGGGTCTGGAATATGCATGGATGAGATGCCTTCTTTCCTGACCATACTTAATAGTAGGTACTATAGGAGCAGAGGTAAGAAATATAATTGGAGCTAAGGGATGGAGGAAGACACGTTCTTCTAAACTGGTAAGAAAAGCCAGATGTAAACAAAGAACAAGTGATAACTACTGCTACAAGATCAATGGTTACTTCCTGTACATCTAAAGTGGGTTATCCACATATTATCTGAAATGGCTTGGTCTAGTCTCCAAGTCTTCTCTGTGCCTTCCACCTACATTTACCCCCCAAAATACCCTCAGGAGCCATTTCTTCCCTGTCCAGTTCCCCCTGCTACCTGGCTATTCCACCATCATTCCATGAAAAATTAATATATATGAGTCATTATAACTCTTATATTGCAGCATTTCTCTACTCCCCTGTCACAGATAATCATAATTTTATACACATTCTTTCATAATTACCACCTCAACCAACAATTACTCTCAGACATAATGAACTATGTAGAGTCTTGAAGCTATACCAATATTTTGCTTAAATTAGTGATGGTGCTAATATTTATTGAACACTTATTATGAGCTGACAATATACAAAACTTTACGCACATTTCTCATTTAACCTTGACAACAACTTTTTGAAATGGTCTGTACTATTATCTCTACTGTATAGGTGAGGACTCTGACTAGAAAGGTTAGGTGACTTACTAACAGATGGCACAGTAGGAATAATAGCTGAGGTCTAAGACTATAGCACCTGTTCTCTTAACTATCACATCCACTGCTTCTAAGCATTTGTGGCAACAGATAACATAAAACACTAGTGTCTGTTTTCACTTCCTCACATCCCATTCTCTCCTTTACTGACTTCAATCAGGCTTCCCAGTAAAATTGTTCTTATCAAGGTAAATGAAAACATTGTCACTCACAAAATCAATATCCAGTGCACAGTCTTCAGTTTATTCAACCTCTCCCAGCATTTGGCAGAATCAATTACAATTTCCCTGAATTAATCATTGTCTCTGTTTGGTTTCCAAGACCCCCGTGGTTTTTCTCCTACCTCACTAATCTATCCTTCTAAGTCTCCTTTGCTAGGCCCTTCTCTGCTTTCTGATATTCTAAATTTGAGTGTCCCCAAGTTCGTCATTAGACTTCTTTTTTATACTCACTCCCAAGGCTAGCAGTCCAGTATCAAGACTCAAATGCCATCTGTAGATCAAAGGCTACCACATGTAGATCTCCAGTCTCAATCTGTGCTCTATGCTCCAGACTCTTACATCCAGCTGCATACCACATCTAAGCATCGCTACTTGATTGTTTAATAATAGGCTTCTCATATTTAAAATGCTCAAAACTAAACTCTTGGTTTCCTCTCCTGAATCTGCTCTACTCCCAGTATGCATCATTTAAATAAACGGCACAATCATTGACCTAGTTGCTCTGGCCAAAAATCTGGTAGTCATTCTTGACTCTGCTTTTTAACTTACACCCTATGCCTTATTCATCATCAAATCCTGTCAATTCTGTCTTCAAAATGTACCCTCAGTCTTTTTTTCATCTCCACCCTCAAATCCCTAATCTATACCACTATCATTTCTCACATGGATTTCTGAAACCACTTCTACACTGGTTTCTTTGGTTCCATTCTTGCCTTGCTGCCACCCTTCCTCCACAAAGCAGCCAGCCATGTTTTTAAAACAAAATTCAGACACCAACACTCCTTGCTCAGCTCCCTTCAGCAGCTCCCCTTTCACTTGGAATTTGCTCCTTTCACTGCAACCAGTATTCCATCTGCTCAAGTGTCTCCTTGGAGGAGAAGATTTCTTTGACATCCTATATAGAACAGCATCCTCTATTCCTCCATTTATCTCTCCCTCTTATTAGACTTCTAAAAAATTTATAGCACTTATCTCTGCTTAAACATTATATACTAAATATTATATATTAAATATATATATGAAATATGGTATATTTATTTGTTAATTTCTTTATTTTTGCTCCTCTCCCCAACTAGAATGTAAGCTCCATGAGGCCAGGTTCCTTGTCTTTTTTGTCCTTGGTTGAATCTCCAGCACCAGAACAGGGCTTGCCAAATAATATGTACACATTAAATGAATGTTATATGTAATACGTGTTTATTAAATGAATGTATTTGAAGTCTTATCTTCACTACTTCTTGGTCCTATATCCTTATACAAATTTCTTACTGTCCCTATATTATAAATTTCTCAATTATAAATTTTTTTAAAAAACAAACAACCCTCTCTTATTTTTCTTTCTGATGTTTTATTGGTACTTTCTAATATATTCAGCCTATCCTCAATTCCAGAGGTTGGTCAATGTTATGGGTGGAAATGTGTCACCCCAAAATTCATGTGTTGAAGTCCTTGCCCCCAGTACCTCAGAATGTGACCTTATTTGGAAATAGAATTGTTGCAGATGATATTACTTAAGATGAGGTCACACTAGAATATGGTGGGACACTACTTCAATCTAGTTCAATATGGCTGATGTCCTCATAAAAAGGAAATTTGAGCACAGAGGTGCACACAGGGAGAATGTCTTGTGGAGATGGGAGTTATGCTGCCACAAACCAAGAAACTACCAGAAGACAGAGAAGAGTCCTAGACCAGATATTTCCCTAGTGCCTTTGCAGGAAGAATGGCCGAAATAACACCTTGATTTCAGACTTCTGGTCTCCAGAATGTTGAAACAATACATTTCTCTTGTTCTAAGCCACCCAGTTTACGGTACTTTGTTACAGCAGCCTTGGGAAATGAATATAAATGAATGTAGTCAGTCAGATATTATCCTCATTTAGTACATGAGGAAATCGCAGCTGAAAAAAGTTGAGTAACCTGCCTCAGGTTTCACAGCTAGAAACTGGTAGGGCTGAGCTTTAATCCCAGATCTGTATGGCTTCAAAGTCTATGCACAGTGGCGGTGGTTCTTAGACACTGGTCCCTGGCTCTTGTTGGTCCAGAGCAGAATGAGAAAAGTAAGTAGGATGCAGTGAGTTTTCATCGAGCTAAAATGGCCTTCTTTTATTATAGAATTATTGCCTTCCTGCTATTTATTTTTTCTTCCTATTGTTTTGGTATTGTTCTTTTTACTTCTGAAACGGTGGTGAGAATAAATAGTAGTTGGATTTTTTTTCATAAATTTTTGTTTTGTTTTTTAATGTCTTGCATTTTATTGACAACATAAAAAGGTGGCAATTCTGTGGCCTATAGAAGTTTGTTCTGAAATGTTTCTGGTTTATGAAACATAAAAGTCTGAAAACAAATGTTCCAATGCTGTCCCCTTTATGAAACAAGTCCTCAGCCTGGGCAACTCTGTGAGGCCCCATCTATACTAAAACAAACAAACAAACAGGAAATATCAGCTGGTCATGATGGCATACATCTGAAGTCCCAGCTACTCAGCAGGTTGAGGGAGGAGGATCACTTGACCCTAGGAGAGCCACACTGACACTGCAGCGAGGTATGATCACGTCACTGCACTTGTGTTGCCTGGATGACAGAGCAAGGCCCTGTCTCAAAAAAAAAAAAAAAAAAAAAAAGGAAGCTCTTCACAAACAGTGACACACTTGGTAGAGAGAAGAAGCTTTGCTCTCAATCAATTGTAGAGGTCCCTGCTCATAAACAGTGTCCGTGTTAATGGTCACAATCTCAATTAATTACCATGAAATTAATCTGATATAATCCCATGCAACGAATTTGTTTGAATTTAACAATATTCATTACTTCAGAAATTTCCTTAGTCTTGTCCCCTTCCTTTTTAGGATAGATTTCCTAGTTTTCAGTAAAATTCTCGAGTTGCTTTTGACTTGATCCATTTTCTTTTGGGTTCAGGATTTGTGGGCTTATACAAATGTCTGAGGATTAAATAAGATCACTTCTGTTAAGTATCTAGAACACCATAAAAGCTTTCAGTAAATGCTAGTTCCCTTCAAAGAAAGAAGTAGATTTATGCATCCAGAAGGGAAACGACTTTAGGACTAAAGGAGATTTACAGCAACTGGATGACTTTGTAAGATGGGCCAGTCTGGAGAGTGTTAATAAACTTCACCCTCTTGTTGAACATTCAGTGATCCATGACAGTTTATAGAAATTGTGGCAGTCTATTTTTATGAATTCATGTTCAAGAGTATGTGTGCATACATATAAACATAAGTATATATAGAAATTAATATATATTGATGTCATATACATCATTAATATAAATTTGATTGGTATGAGTGTGTGTACCTTCTTCAATTTCTGAGAAAACTCAGAAGGACAAAGCGTTCATACATATAAGAGTTTGCCTTCTTTGTGTATCCATTATCTGATCCCCTATAATCTAATTTGGGGACCACCAATTAGTCTTATCCTGAGAAACCTTAGTTAAGACCATTTCAATCTATCCCTTTGCCAAAGTTATCTCAGACTTCAAATCAGTAAAGAAGAGATTCCCTCAGTCTGTGAGTACATATGGAGGGCCTACGATGTCCCAGGCACTACATTATTGAATGTATGCCTACATTATATGTATGCCAGAAGAACAATGTAATCAAGGTCATATTCTCCCTCTCCTTAGGCTCTCAGTCCAGGGAGTAATAAATTTAATAGATAATAGCTAACTACACAGTTGCATAGCATATATTTTTAAAAACATTTTAATAAAATTAACAAATAAATATTCTAAACTGTATAGGCTACAGGGACAAAGTGTAGAAGCCAGAGGGCCAGTCTTTCCTGCTCAGGCCCTCAGGTCCCCTTTAGAGAGACCCTGCTTTGGCCCAGTTTGGGGCTAGGACTGCTGACTTGGGGAGGCAGGGAGTGAACCGGAATGGGTGATCTGGGCTCTTGCAAGCCATTCCTCTTTGTTGGTGTGTGGGAGGAGAGAAGAGGTCAAAGAAAGCAAGACCCTGTAAGAGGCATCCCAGTGACCCCTAGAAGTGACTGGGGTAAGGGGAGCACGATTCTAGAAGGGAGTGGGAGGGAGTGGGCAGTGAAGCAGGGCAGTGAGCCTGGCCAGTGGTGGGCTCCGGACGCTGTTCTACCCATACCCACTCACTCTCGGACGTAGACCCTGGTGCACACAACATCATCTGCCCTCATGGTCAGGATCAGCTCCCTATCATTGGTCAGTTCTCTGGTCCATGAGGTCTTGGGGCCCTCTCCCTTCAGGAGCTTCTGCTCACAGAATATTTTATTCTCACTCTCCCTTTTCACCAGGCTCTTACAGGGCCTCCCATCCATAGTCTGCTCCTCTAACTCCTCCCCAACCTTGAAGTTAATCTCTGTGGTGCACACGGTGGTGGAGGTTTTGATGTAGAAAGTGTCTCCCTCCTGTTTGATCTCCACTACTGGCTTGGACACTGCAGCCACAGCAGTCTTCCTCAGCATCACATTCACCCCCAGCACTTTGAGCAAATCCTTGAAGTTTTCTGATCGAATGATTTTCCAATTGCCAGAGAAGTTGGGCATGGTGGCGGCGTGGGTGACAGTCCCCTTAGACCTCTAGGCTGGAGCACTGGACACTGTCTTTTAGTCAAAAGAGACGTCGCCGTCGCTGGGTCGTGAGGTTCAGGAACCAAGACACGACCAGGGACGACCCCAAAGCTCTGCATAGTATATTTTTATAAGGACTTTCATTAAGGTGCTATAGAGGCTGAGAGGAATGGCATCTAATAACTCAGTCTGGGGACTGAGGTCATGAAGGCTTCTGGAAGGAGGGGATGAGCCTTAAGCTGGGTCTTAATGGATGAGTAGGAGATACCGAGATATCCAAACAACAAGTGCTCCAATCAGAGTAAGAAGCATATGCAAAGAGATGGTAGGGGGTTAACCACGGAACTCTGGAGGAGTGAAATTTTATCCATTTAGCACTTAATAACATAAGTACATGTGATGGAAAAAAGACTAACTTGAGAGTAGGAATACCAGAGACTAATCATTTTTTTTTTTAATGAACTTCTTCAATGCGATGAAGGCTAAAGTGGAAAATGTCATGCTGTATAGTTAGACTGTCCTGATTCATTCAAGCTGACCTTTACAAGTTGCTTAACTTCTCTGAATTAAACCTTGGTTCCTCATCTATAAAATGAGGATAATATTATCTGGTTCATACAGCTGTTGTGTTCTTATGAAATAAAAAAAATGTAAACTATCTTGTTTCTCACACAATGTACTTACATTAAATGTCAAAATAAGACACCAGACTAAATGTCAGTTCATGTCCTGAAAACACTTGTGTCATTGTAAATAAGAGCCTTCATCACTCATGCCAACTCTGGTTTCCCATTGGGATATATTTATCTGTTTACTTCCTAAACCAGTGGTTTCAAAACTTTGCTTGCTGACACCATCGTTTAAAATCATTTTGCGTACTCACCCATTATCTTAATATTTACATATTTATAAATTATTGTGTAACCATATTACTGTGGCACAGTGTGGCACACTATAAAACATATAACAAAACAGAAATTTAAAGGCTGTGATGAAAAATTAATAAAAAGAGAAGGTTTTGGCTACCACTGGGGTACGTATAATCACTTTGAAGAATACCAAGATCTCCTAGAGAGAAAAGACTTAGTGTCATTCATTTATGGAGCACCCAGAAGCACAGACCAAGTACTAAAGAAATATCTAGGAATTGAAGAAGCAACACCAGGACATTAGAAAAAACCCAAAAAACTCTGTGGCCTACTAGTGCCACTATCCGTCCAAACCAGTTTTTTAGTTTTTATTTTTAATATATATTTTAATTACAGTACAAGTTTAATGTAGTAGAAATGTTAAACAACCAAAACATAATGGCTTTCCCCCACAAAGGTCAGTGGCAAATACAGAGTTAATATTCATTATTTTTGAAAGAGCTAATTGTAATAATAACCATTTGCTGAACACTTATAAGGGGCAGGCACTACATTAATGCCTTTACAAGTACTTATTTGCTCTTTACAATAATCTGGACGCCATACTGCACCTCTGTAGAGGGTATCAAACATTTTGGTCCATGCTGTGGGTGGGGATGGGGGGTGTCTGCAAACCATGGCCTGTGGGCAAATCTGTTCCACCGTCCATTTTTATATAGTCTATAAGCTAAAAATGCTTTTCACATTTTCAGTTTGTTGAAAGAAAAATCGGAAAAGAAACTTTTATATGAAAATCACATGAAATTCAAATTTCATGAATTTCATGACCATAAATAGTTTTATTGAATCAGAGCCACATCCATTTATGTATTTATGTATTGTCTATGGCTGCTTTTGCACTACAATGGCAGAGTTGACTATTTCAGTAAAGATTGTATGACCTATAAAATATAAAATGCTTGGTATCTGGCCCCTGACAAAACAAGTTTGCTGGCCCCTTGTGTACATAATTGGAGTCTACTGGACATGTGCACGTTGCAGCTTGCGTGGCTATAAGTTATGGTTCCAGTAACAATCCTATCTGGAAATGTAGGTTCAGAGAGGTTGTCACTTGTCCATGCACTTAGGAAATGGCAGAATCAGAGGTTTTTAGGATAATTTTTTAAGGCTGAAATATGCACTTGATTTCACCTAGAGTTCAGGACTGTTTTCTCTTATGGTCTTTTCTGGCTATGTACCTTAACTAGTCACATGTAATATAACTTCCCCTCTGGCTCCACTGTCTTCTCTGTACTCTCCTATGTAGCTTTTAATATATTTATTGCTAAGGACAGGGTAGGGTGGGGAACAGGTCAATGGAACAAAAGTACAATTCATTCATTCACAATACTTTTCATTCTACCTCTTCAGGTCTCTCAAGTACACACTTGGCCCCTACGTATGAGGCTCTGCTGTCTCTGGCTGAGCTGAAAGTGATGAAAAGGACATGTGATGGAATGCTGGAAACCTCATTACTGGCTCTTTGCCTACAGAAACTCAGCCAGCTTATCTTCTTTCCCAAGGAACTTCAAACTTACACTGGCTCAGCTGGTTCTTTCTAGGTGCCTGTAACAAGTTGCTCTGCCCAGTGGAGATCAGAAGCCGATAGAAGATACTCTGCATATGCTTTTCTGTCCTGGAGAATATGTTCCCTTTATTCTCGTTCTCATTGTAGCAGATTCTCCCAGGGTCTTGGCCACTCCTGGGTTGTAATGTGGATACCGAAAAGTGCAAGTTACAATAATTTTTTCCTGGATGGTATCCAGAAGACCCAGACATGTGAACATAATTTCTGTGGCTGCCCAATTATAGCTATAACTTCACTTCTAAGCAAAGACAACTACACAGGCAGGACATGGACTATGTAAAGTTGTGAGAAGAGCTTTCATATATGTTAATCTCCTTTTGACTCCTCCCAGCAAACAGGAATTTGTTATTCCCATTTCATAGATTAAAGATGCTGGGACTCAAGAGGAACTAAGCAGTATATATTTTGTATATATCCAGTAAGTGGTAGATCTGAGCTTCAAACCTGAAGCTTTCTGACACCTGAGTACCTGTCATTTCAGTAAAGGAGCCTGTTATAAAGACGTCAGTTTGTTGCCATAATAGTCATTAAAAGATAAGCAAACAAACACGCCTTCCCTGCCACAAATCATGGCATGATTATTCTTTATAATTGGGATGCAGTATAGCACAATGGAGTTCAATGATGAGCAGGGCTTAAAGTTATTGGCAAATCATTTAAACAGCTTGATTCTCTGTAAATTTATCTGTAAAATGGAAGTAATAACATGCCTAACTTTTAGGATCATGGTAAAGGTTATATAAAAGAATGTAGGTCTTCTGTTTATATGAAATGCCTAGAATAGGCAAATCCATATGAATGGAAAATAGATTGATGGTGCCTAGGGCTGGAGGTAGGGGGTGGGAGGAAATGAGGAGTTGCTAATAGTTATGGGGTTTCTTTTGGAGATGATGAAAATGCTCTAAAATTGATTGTGGTGATGGTTGCACAACTCTGTGAATATACTAAAACCCACTGAATTGTATACTTTAAACAAGTGAATAATATGGTATATAAATTTTAAAATGATGTAGGTAAAGGGCTTAGCACAGTGCCTGGCACAAAATAAATGCTTTATAAATGTTAATTTTTGTCATTATTGTTTTGAGGCAGAGACTATCTGGTAAGCTAAACTCATTTCCTCTTCTCCCAGAGCACAAAACTAGACTCTACCCTAAAAATTAGGTGTGGCCATGTGTCTGAGTCCGGGCCAAGGGAATGTGAGTTCTGGCCAACGTAAGGGAACAAGCCTGGCCCATAAAAATATTCCTCTCACAAGCCTTCATGTTGTTTCCCTTCTACTAGCTTGATGCAATGAATCATTTGGCTTCAGAGTTACATGTTGAAGATGAAGGAGCCATAGTGTGGAAAAGCTAAAGTTCCTGAATCACTGACCAGGGGAGAATTGCCCATTAGCCAAGAAGACCAGCTTAAAGCTTTCTGAGAAAGTAAATACGCTTCTAATTGTTTAAACCTTTATTTACTTTGAGTTTTGATTATAACAGGTACTGGTATTATTATAATTAACATGTAATTGTTAGTTTTTACAGTACCAAATTGAGGAGAAGTGTCAGCCCTTGTCATATGCCTGAAATAAATTCACTGTAGATTGGCTGACCATGCTGGGTCTGGGGGCATGAGTGCACACAGGAAAAGTTGTCTGGTGAATTTGAGCATTATTTTAGTACTGTTGAATAGTCACTGGACAGTTTGAGTGTAGTATGCAGCTTCTAATTACCTTCCCCAACTTTGGGGAAGCAGAGTCCTTGTTTTGCCCTCCAGTCCCTTCAGGAAGGGCCAAATGAACAGCAGGTAACATGCAATCAAACCGTGCACAGTAGTAGGGTGTGGAAACGGCGAAGGCAGCCCTGTGCCTGCTGCTCCACCCTTCACTCCTGCCCTCCTTTGTGGAGGACACCGTACCCTGTCCTCTTCTCTTTTGATAAAAGGGAAAGTAATACAAATTAAAGATGTGACCCAATCACATTATTTTGTCCTTGCTTAGTGCTTTTTAAAGCAGTATCCTATACTCTAAATGTGGAAGGCAGAGACAGCTTTTAGCTCTCCGGGTGAATAATGCCAAAGTATTTGATTGCTATTGTCTCTCTTTCAGAGGGTTTGCTGTCAGAAGGAAAAGCTCTGAGTCATTCTTTAGAAAAGGTGAACAGAGGATATGTAACCACAAGCCAAAGGTGACAGATCGGAAAGGGACCAATCACTGGGAGCAGGGTTTCTCGGGTTTGTGAGCCCCTTCCTTGTGCAATTGTGTCAAATTGGGCCATAAACGCCTTCTGTATCTTTCTCACAGAGGAGTGCTGTAAAACCCAATGGGCATGTAAAGTGAAGTACAGGCAGATCTTATAAAAATAGCTATTGATTCCTGAGTGTTTACTGTGAAACCTTCTTACATAGCTTGTTTAATCTTCTTGACAAGTTTAATACATAAGTATTATTATTGGCCCCACTTAAGAGCTATTGAAACCGAGGCTCAGAGGTTAAGCAAAGCAGTGTCCCCAGGATGACACAGGTAGTAAACAACAGAGCTGGGACTCTAGGAATTGAGGGATGCCAAAAGACTACATTTCTCACCACCATGCCCTTCAAGGACTTCAAACAAACGAAAAGCATTAGCAAGGTAAATGGCTCTTCTGCTGGAGAATCTAGAATGTCCAAAGCCAAAATGTCTACCCTTGAATAGAAAGAACATCCTACAAGGCTGCCTGTGTTCAGCATATTAAATGCCCAAGAGAATAATGAAACAGATAAGAAAAGGGAAGAACAAAGGCCATTGTCCCAGGCCCTGGAGACTAGCCTGCCTGAACATGATTCATAGTCATTCATGGACTCAGACCTCACAGATTTTGAATATCAGATCATTGCAGATAGAAATGTGAACTTCCAGATAGCAACCATGTCTTCTTGCTGAAAATAGCTTCCCTCCCCCCAGCACAAAGTCATAAAGAAAGAAAAAAGAATCTTAATTTCCTTCTGCTTCCTGTTTGCCAGACTGTTCCTTTTTTCCTTCAACCTCACGGTCCCATTGTTTCTCTCATTTCTTCTTAGTATGCTCTATTTAAACCAGATGGAGCAGTAGCATTTTGAAGAGATTTTTGAACCCAAGGGACTCGCATCATAAATAAATAAACAAATGAACACTTCCGCAACTGGCAAATCAGGCAGGAATGGGTTTAACAACTGAGCTGGAAATGTAGCTGAAAATCTACTCCATGATGAAAGATCAGAATGTGGCACAAGTTCTCTTCACCAAATAGGTAACCACACTGACTTCTTTCAGTAAACTGGGGGCTAAAGAGAGAAGCAGTGGGGAGGCAGTGGCAAAGAGCTGCAGAAACACATTCAGTGGTCCCTGTCTACTTTGCATTAACAATATGCTGATACATTATCCCATGGTTGCTATGAAATATTTGTTCACCACCTATAAAAGTAAGGCATTTTCAAGTGCTGGTTTTCTTTAAATTAAGCCTCACATGGAATGATAGTTGAATTATGTAAGACCTAAAGGAAAGAGAATGTATTTAAAGAAAACCATAAGTTGAGTTAATTCACTGTGAAGGGTTATGGAAGCTATATTTATTCCAGAGAGTCAGCAGCAGTGTAATGGAGCATCTATTATATGCCTGACCTAGTGCCAGGTTCTGGGAATACAAACATGACTAGCCCAGCCCCTGCCCTTAAGATGTTCACAGAACTCCGAGGATTCACAAACTAAGTGAAAGCGAAAGACGTGTTACCACTATTAAGACAGTAGAAAATATATGAGATGCTTAGCAATCACCTCTAATGAGGGAGAAGGTATGTGTGGGGAGGGAAAGAGGATAGAGTTTGTGATTCAGTAAAAGAGTCCCAGCTGCAGTGGCTCACGCCTCTAATCTCAGCACTTTGGGATGCCGAGGTGGGTGGATCACCTGAGATCAGGAGTTCGAGACCTGTCTGACTAAGATGTTGAAACCCCGTCTCTACTAAAAATACCAAAATTAGCTGGGCATGGTGGTGGGTGCCTGTAATTCCAGCTACTTGAGAGGCTGAGGCAGGAGAATCACTTAAACCTTGGAGGTGGAGGTTGCAGTGAGCCGAGATGATGCCATTGCACTCCAGCCTGGGTGACAGAGTGAGACTCCGTCTCAAAAAAAAATAATAATAATAATAATCCCCTATCTGTCTACTTATAAGACCTAAGAAGCTATTAACCAAGGAGAAGAGGTTGATGGTCCGGGCAGAGAGCACACGAGGAATGGGGACAGGCTCCACTGTGGTGTGAAACAACCTGAAGGTTATGGTCACTGTAGACATTTGAACCCAGCTGGAAAACAGACTCTGAGGAGAGAAATAAGAGACAGGCCTGGGAGTCAGGGGGTGGATCATTCTCTGTCATGTGGTTCAGGGGACTCCATCCCATAGGCCATGGGAGCCTCTGTAAGACTTTAAACAGCAGAGTGAACATGATCTGATTTGCACTTTAGAAGATCACCTTGGCAACCATGTGGAGGATGGACTGGAGGTGTTGAGGCTGGGAGCATAGAGAACAGTTAGGAGGCAATGGCAGCAGTCCAGGTAGGAGGGATAGGGCCTGATCTTAGATGGCAGCAGTGGGGATGTAAAGAAAAGGAGGGAGAACTAATATTAGGAAGGAGAAAATCTGGGCTGGAGGTCATGAAATCTGGATTCTAGTCCTAGCTTTGGCACAATCTCTTAACGTGACCTTAGACAAGCTCTTTCTTTTCTGGACCCTGTTTCCTAACGTGGCATGTGAGAGGGGGACATTTGGTGGCTATACGAGAATGCACTTTATATATGTACTTGATTATTATTATTTACTCATTAGATAAGCCAGTCAGTCAGTCAGTCAGCAAAGGCACTCATTCCTTGAGTCACAGTTTTGGGCATCTTGATATGAAAAAGCAAAATGGTAGTACAAAAAAATCCAACCACGGGAATGAGGAGATTTGAAGTCCATAAGCATTTACTGATCATATATTAAGTACAAAATATACATCATAATATACTATAGATACGATAGAAATAGAAAAGACCAAGATGTGGTCTCTACCTTCTGAGAGGGAAATGAGGCAGCCTATGATTAATTCAATTCAACAAATATTGAGTAAGTACCTATGTGCAGAGTATTGTGTCTGTCATAGTAAGGAAAGAGAGAAATCGGACATGGTCCCTGACATGAAGGACTACGTAGCCATAAATGGAAGAAAAGTGATGTTGCTACTGGAGAGTTGCAAATCACTATGGGAGCCCAAAACAAAAGAGAATATGTACCAAGTCAAAAATCCATTTTTAATTTTTGCCATCCTAAACAGAAATATAATTTCCCTTTCTGTGGTTCAAGGCTGCTGAGAGTCACCTTCATGAAAGCAGATGAAAGAAGAGATCATTCACTTTACTCTAAACAAAGATTTTTCTATGGGTGAGGTCCTATACTAGGTGTTCAATGTAAGAACAAGAAGACATGCTCTTTACCGACAAAGAAACGAGTCAGTGTTTATAACATTTTGGATTGTAGGGAAGAGAAAGTAGAAGTTTGGTTCTACTTTTTCTACCCAACAATTCAAAGTGCCTTGAACAGTGCTTAGCATATGGTAGGTGCTCAATAAATGATCAACTGAAGTGAACAATATTAAATTTGCTACTTACAGAAAGAAAATGAAGTTGACTCTAAAATAACAAATACATGACATCTAATTATCCAAAGAATACACTAAGGAAAGAGTACTTTTATGTAACAAGTCACGAGTAATTAATCAAACCACAGGCCACTGGCTTGTTGTAATACTAATTCAAACAAGGTTTCTAAGCAGCAGGTCTCCACTCCCAAAGTCTTGGGAAGCAGATGGTACCTAATTTGCTTTAAGAGGCATTTGGTTGACCACACTTGGTTCTTTAAGCCAGAGTAAGTTCTTCAGTTTTTGGAACTCTCCTTAAGAGAAATCAACCTCCAACCCCTTATATATAACAAGCTGATCTGTTTCTAAACATGTAATCTAGAAAGATCAAACTTGGGAATGGTGTTGCTTAGAAAGAAAAATAATGTCTTTGGGGCATGACAGGGGGATTCTACTAGCAACCTGGCCAAGAAAATTTGCTGACTTGGCATATAAGGTATGTAAAGAGCTTGAAAAAAATTAAAGGTGCTAACAATGCAGGTGGGATTTAAAAAGAACACGCACCACATTGTGATATTTTTTCAAGAACAGAGAGGCCTAGAATATTGAGATACCAGCTGGTAAGAATTATGACATTTACTTTAAAATCTTTGGCCAGTAAGAAGTGATTCTAAAAGACTTGCAATAGGTTTAGCTCATGGACTCTGAACCTTGTTACAGGCCAACTTGATAAAACACAGTGATTTCACATAGGAGCTTTTGATTACAGACTGGCTTGATTGTCATCCAGTCTCTGCCACGTACTAGCTGCTACAAACTTGGATAAGTCATTGAGTCTCACTTAAGCATCAATGCCGTCTGTAAATGAAGACTATGATGCCTAATGTCACAGGGTTGTGATGGGGAGTACATGAGATAATAGAGGTAAACAGCTTAGTACAGTGCCTGGCATGTAACAAGTATGGTGACTATTACTATTATAATTATGTTTGCTGAAAGGGAAATGTTCATTCCAAAATTGGCTAAAAACCCTGTTTCAAACATTTCTGAGACTGAAATGAAATATATAGATGATAGGTTTGCAGAAATGGCAGTGGGTGTTTCATTTTCATATAATTATAATGTGCAGCAGAACAGAGCAGCATCTTATGCCAATCATGAATCTTTTCTCATAGTAAAAATATTTTGTGAGTGAACCTGAACTGTATGTACAATACTAAATATGTACTTCCACGTGACAGTTGGTAACATGGGTTTCTTCTGAATTCTATTTGATGACATAACATAGAGAAACCTAGCTTGGAACGACCTCAATGCAAATATCATCTCTGTCACTTAAAGACTGTAAGCTCCAGCAAAACAAAAACTTTCTGATCCTCAGTATACACATCTGTAAAACAGGGATAATAATTGTACTATAGTTTACATGATTTTGAAAGAATTTCATGAGATGATAATAATATCTTTAGTGAGTTTTTGCCATGTGCCAAGCTCTGAAAGCCTATCCTAAATTATCTTTTCCTCATCCTATGTTATCTCTTCCACATCCTATGTTACCTTCCAGAAGTGTGGTTGTAAAGTCAGGGTCTGCAGCTAAGAGTTCAGAACCAGCCAGGTGGGATCAGGTGATTAGAGAGGCAGAGGGCTGCCAAATGATAGCCAAAAATATCAGTAGCTTTTACTGCATTCTAGAGAGAGTTGTGTCTTTGACATGTTAGAAGTGGACTGCAGGTAGAAGTCCAGCAGGGGCAGGAAAAAAATAATTCTGAATATATGCAAACATCGGAAACTTTGGGATCTGTGATCCTGCCTTAGGTTTCCAAAGCTAATTACAAATAACTGCTTTCAAATGTCTATCTAGGGAAGACATCTAAAGGGCCCCAATAAAGGCAGATAGGAGCATAAGGATAGATGTCCCAAATACATCAAATGGGTAAAAAAAAGATGTAAAGAAGAAAACAAAGCACACCAACCTGCTCTGCTCCAAGTGAAAGTTATTTAGCTCTTGGAACTGGTTTCATCTTTAAAATTGAGGTAATAAAACTATGGCATAATTTACATTGGGCTACTCTGCACTTGCAAGAAAGAATGGAGAAACTTTCTATGTACTGATGATACATAAGGATCTCCAAGACACAGTATTAAGTAAAAAATAATAATAATGGCCGGGCGCGGTGGCTTATGCCTGTAATCCCAGCACTTTGGGAGGCTGAGGCGGGCAGATCTCGAGGTCAGGAAATTGAGACCATCCTGCCTAGCACGATGAAGTCCCGTGTCTACTAAAAATACAAAAAAAAAAAAAAAAAAAAAAAAAAAAAAAAAGCTGGGCATGGTGGCGGGCGCCTGTAGTCCCAGCTACTTGGGAGGCTGAGGCAGGAGAATGGAGTGAACCCGGGAGGTAGAGCCTGCAGTGAGTTGAGATTTTGCCACTGCACTCCAGCCTGGGTGACAGAGCGAGACTCTGTCTCAAAAAAAAAATAACAATATTTTTAAAAAATAATAATAATACAGAATACTGTTTATAGAATGCTGCTTTGGTATATAAGAATGGGGCTAAAAATTTATCTATCTATCTTTCCATGTATGTATGTGTGTATGCATGTATCTATCTGTCTTTCTATGTATGTATGTATGTATATATGTATCTATCTATCTGATTTATCTATCCCCCCACCACACAAGCACGTGCACACACACACACACAAATATAGTTTGCTGCATTTGCAAAGAAAACTCCAGAAAGACACAAAAACCTAAAAATAGTGATTAGCTTTGTGAGATGAATGAGGGCAGGAGAGGAACAAAACTTTTCAATAAATATCTTATACAAATTAAATGTTTAAATTAATTTAAATAATAAAATTAGGATAGCAATTGGTACATGCCTTATAAGGTTGTTTTGAGAAGTAAATAAAATAATGTATGAAAGAGCTTAACCATGGGGCTTGACACACAGTAAGTATTAACATACATCAGTGAAGATTATCCTCTCTTGAGAAAGAGTGGGAAGGAGCCCTTCCTTGGCCTTAACTTTCTGCTCAAGGGCCAAAGAGAGGTGGAGACAAGTTGTAGGAGGCTGGCTGCTGGGGCTCTCATTGAGACTTAAGGAGCAAAGAGGCTATGATGACCTTCTGGTATCTTCCTAGGTCATGCAGCACTATTACTAGATATTTGAGAGAAAAAGCCCACTTAGAAATAAAGACGGAGTCTTTTACTCAGGAACCTGAACACAGTGGATGAAAGACTACAAAAAAGTAGAGAATCAAAATCCAACACACACCAGATCGATCCATGACTCTGAGAGTTAGAAATGATTTAAAAACAAGAATGGCTTAGAACAAAATGAGAAAAGATGAACAGATGCCAATGAGAAGCTATTTTCTTTCACTGTGTTCCTAAAAAATTTCTTCAATGTCTTTAAATAATACATCTTGGGGGATTAATTGGAAATGCCACAATGGAATGAAAATAATAAAATAAAACTGTCTCTGAATAAAACCCTTTATATAGTCACAAAATTAATAATCTACATTTTTTTGCTCCATCTGCATTGAAAAGGAAAATTTAATAATCAGACACAAAAGGTAGGAAATTACAATGAATCACAAGTGTTCAGATATTGTAACCCAAACAATTGCTCTAGCAGTGCCTGCTTTACTTAGGGTTATGCTAAGTGGCTGACAAAATAAAGACTCTAATTCTTTCAGTTTCTTTAAAATTAAAACACAGCATTTGTAACATAGAAAAGCACCATTTTGGGTACTTGTTGGGGAAATAGCACACAACAGGATGTCTTGGCTTTGTTAGACACTTCTTTAAGTAGATTCTATAAAAGGAGCAAGCAGGCAGGAGTCTGGGAGATGGTGATGAGGCATCCCCTTTGGGTAGCTGCCATATTGTTAGTTATGGTGGTTAAAAATTCCAGCTCTGAAAGTAGAAAGATCTGAACACAAACTCTGTCACTCATTAGTTGAGTAACTTTGGCAAGTTACTTAACTTTGCTGAACTTCAATTTCCCATCAATAAAATTAGGATAAATATAATCCCTACCTTATAGGGATGTTATGAGGATCCAAAGAGATAATGTATTCAAGAACTTAAATATACCTTTCTTAGAACAGTGCTTGCAGCATAATAGGTATCAGTAAATATTAGCCCTGATCATTAACATCTATCTACTAATTCATTCATCCATCCATTAAACCATCATTTAGGGGCCACTTCAGGTCAATCTTTGGGTTAAAGAAAGGAAATCGAGGAAGAATAAGACATAGTCCTTGTACACAGAAAGCTCTCAGCTCAGTAAGGGAAGATGAACAAAGAAGACTATATGGAATTAGGGACGCTGTGAAAGAAGTCAATGTCAGTTATACTGGGACATACAAAGGAAGAGGTTGATGAGGAAGGGGTATCATAGAGAAGATGATACTTAATGAAAGGCTTGAAAAGGCTTGAAATTTGTGTATATACAAGGCATTCAGGACAAAACAACAGGAAGGGCACAGATACTGGGATAACCAATAGTGGTAGGGAAGGAAAAGAAGTCTAGTATGGCTGGGTCCCAGAGAACAAGTGAGCCAGCTTGATAGGTAAGCCTGGAGAGGCCTACGGGTCACATTACATAAGGCTGAGTATACAAGGAAGTTTCTGTAATTTGGTGTTTAACAAATCAACTTACTTAATTTGAAGTTGAGAGATAGTCAGCATTGCCCTGCCAGGGAAACATCCTGAGGCTATTCCACGTTATTATAGTAGAAAGATGATTTTATACTTTCTTTGTCAGCTGTATAAGATACCTACTGAAAGAATATCTTGCCTGATCTTGCCAGGGACTTACCCCCTTTGCAAACTCAGTGTTGGCTTGGGATCAGGATATCTCAGCAAATTCCCCTTAATGCTCACTTTCTTTTCCCCCCCTAACACATCTTCTCTTAAACAGGTAGTTCACTTCTGTACAAAAGGATTAACAGTGTCAGTACTGATTTAAAAAGTGCTTTTTAATGGGGTGTGGTGAAATGACTAGGATATAGACACCCACAGTTTCAAACATCTTCTGCTACTTAACAATGGTGTGAATTTGGACAATATTTTACCTTTATAAATCTCAATTTCCCGATCTACAAAAAGGTAGAATGTGACTTATCTCATGGGGTGTTGAGAGGAGCAAATGTGGTAATTAATGCTACGTATCTGCTATCAAGACTGACAAAGTTCTACAAATGGTAGCTGTCATTATTGCCCATGAAGGTAAAGTAGGTGATTTACATGGCAGCCTTGGGAGAAAGAAATGAGTCTGTTGGGAAAGAAGAAAGCCAGGTTTGTTTGGAGGCAGAGGAAGCTAGGGCACCTTGCACTGCTAAATTGTGCCATGTTCTGACTGGGGCTAGACCCAGAGAAAGCTCTAATTCCTGTGTGTTGATTGAAATTGCAGTTGAAGACACTGATCTCTCTCTCTCCCTGGTGCTCATGAAAATTCTTCCTAGCTAGCCTGAGCTTCATGGACAAATAAAGGCTAACCAAAGCACTTTCTTTTAAAAGTTTCAAGTTACTTAAGGTCTCTAGAGTTGGAACAGAAAGAGATGCTAATAGTGAAACTTGCTAAATACAGCAATTTTTCCGCAGTCCATACAAATTTTATTAGTTAAGGAGGTGATGGGAAGAAAGCAAATATACTCTATTGGTAAGGAATTGCAGTTCTTCCAAAAAGCGCTGTAAATGATAATATAATGATGCATCCATCCAGTCCCTAGTGGGGAAAATACATTATCCTCTATGGTACATCTGTGCTGTTCCAGCATTTCACAGACAAGATTGAACTCTCACATAGCCCCAGGAAAGCCACATGCTCTTGCCTTTTAACCCAGTGTCTTTAACTGGTTAAAGCCCATTTCCTCTGTAGCTCACAAATATGTTTACAATAAAAGTCACCTACAATGGAATATAAAGGGAATCTCTCTTAACATATCACACAGATTCTATAATCTGGATCCTGTAAACCCACTGATGAAAAAAACAGTGACAAAGAAACAAAATGGGACTTTATTAACCTAGGTTCTTGAATTGTAATGTTTAATGCCAAGCATTAATGGAATAGTACACATAAAAATTTCAACAAACGCCAGGGCTCGGTGGCTCATGCCTGTGATCCCAGCACCTTGGGAAGCTGAGGCTGGTGGATCACCTGAGGTCAGGAATTCGAGACCAGCCTGACCAACATGGAGAAACCCCATCTCTACTAAAAACACAACATTAGCTGGGTGTGGGGGTGCATGCCTGTAATCCCAGCTACTCATAAGGCTGAGACAGGAGAGTTGCTTGAACCAGTGAGGCGGAGGTTGCAGTGAGCCGAGATTGTGCCGTTGCACTCCAGCCTAGCTAACAAGAGTGAAACTCAGTCTCAAAAAAAAAAAAAAAAAAAAAAGAAAAAAACAAAAAACAAAAACAAAAACAAAAAAATTACAACAAAAACAAAAGTTTTCTTTACATTTCAAATAATTCTTTTCCATGCCAATTATCTTGAAAAGTTTTGGTTTTTAGATGTGAGCTCTGAAAGATCATATAAATAACTCATAACAAACTAACCTAATACTCATCATAACAGTAGCAAAAAATCTGAAACAACCTAAAAGTTTAATAATGGCAAATAGGCTAAGTCAATAGCGTCACATCCCTATTACGGAAACTTAGATCTCTTTTAAAACTTACTTTTACAAAAGAAAAAAAAAGTATCGACATGAAGAAGTGCCCACAAAACATTGTTAAAGGAAAGAGGAGGTATCAACTACCGTAACTACCATATACAATACAATTACAATTTTATAGGATGCTGAAAATAAATGGCAAGGACCTACAACAAAATCAATAGTTATTTTTTATTGTCCTATTTATTTTTTATAATTTTAAAAAATCCCAATAAAATATTCTTTTAAGATATTTAACTTTCTAAGCAAAAGCTTGGTAGGCTGTGGAAGTATAAAAAAAGAATGCATCTGAAAACATGAAAAACTTTGTCTGCATGAAAAACGTATGTAACGTCTTTTAGATGACATTATTAAATGCTTATACTATAATGTAACTAAAATGAACCAGGGTAGTAAGTTGTACATATAATATAACCTCCCTTATGTATTTCATAAACAGAAATGGAACTAAAATGAGATAAAAAGGGAAACCAGTGGTTGCTTCTGGATAGTAGAAATTATTGCTTAGTCCTTCTATTTTTTTTTAAACATGCTTCTGTATTTTGCAGTTTCAACAATAAACACGTAATACCATTATAATTGAAAAAAAAGTTTTTGTTTTTCCCTTCTTTTTTTTTTTTTTTTTTTTTTTTTAAAGAGAGATAATTTGACTGGGCGATGTGGCTCACGCCTGTAATCTTAGCACTTTGGGAGGCCGAGGCAGGTGGATTATCTGATTTTGAGACCAGCCTGGCCAACATGGTGAAACCCCATCTCTACCAAAAAATACAAAAAAAAAAAAAAAAAAAAAAAAATTGCAGGGCATGGTGGCACAGGCCTGTAATTCAGCTGCTTGGGAGGCTGAGGCAGGAGAATCGCTTGAACCCAGAAGGCGGAGGTGGCAGTGAGCCGAGATCATGCCACTGTACTCCAGCCTGGGCAACAGAGTAAGACTCCATCTCAAAAATAAAATAAAATAAAATAAAATATTAAAAAGATATAGATATAACTCAGCAGGACAAAAACTGAATATAACCTTAAAGTCACTGAAATACTAAGTGATTCGGTCTAAACTTCTGGGTATTATGCTCACTACCTGGGTGACAGAATCATTTGTATTCTAAACCTCAGCATCACGCAACATACCCATGTAACAAAGTTGCACAAATGTGCCTCTTGAATCTAAAATAAAAGTTGAAATTATAAAAATCAATAAATGCATTAATGAATTTACTGAAAAAATAAAGCATAGACATGAACAGGAACGTGACATACCTAACTTGTACTTGCCCTTTGTACTTTCTGAATGCAGGGTGGAACTAGCTGCAGCTTTGTTTCCTCTGCATATTTTCACTTATTTAAAGAGTTCTAAACTTCTTTTCTCCAGGCTAAATCTTCAATGCAAAAAAATTATTTTGGAATTAAGACATGTGATTGCCTAAAAATCAACTTGTATGTTATTACCAAGTAAACATTTATGCTCTGGAATCCCCAAAGAAGTATCTTTTCTGAATATTTGAACTGTCCATATAGCTGAAGATTAAGACTTCAAATAGAGAGAGTTAAATTGATTACTTTTGCAGATTACTTTACTTTTTAAAACATCGTTATTATATACTTGCCTTACCTCCAGAGTAATATACTAGATATAATAAGTTTTTAAACTGATGAGTCAAAACTATCATTATGAAGATCTTTTATTGTGATAATAAGACATCAAGTAGTTCTTAATAAATAAATAAACTTCTAACCCTTTAAATTCAAATCCACTTTACTTTCCATGTTGCTAACATTTAAAAAACACAACATAAATCCAAGAAAATAATCCTATATCAATTAAAGTAGAAACATTTACAGTTTCTACTTAATTCCATTACTTTATTTTTTAAAGAATGCCATAAAAGATTTACAGATTCCCTAGCAATGAATTCTCTTTGTGAAAAAACCACATAGACTCAAAAGCATATGAAGGCTTATTTTGTTTGGCTCTTGGAAAAGTAGATCTAATGCTTGGAAGGCAAAAGACAATAGATTTGCAGTCATTGTGCACACCAACAAAAGTTTCAACTTAACAATTAAACATTTTAAAACCAGGCCGGGTGTGGTGACTCATACCTGTAATCCCAGCACTTTGGGAGGCCAAGGCTGGCAGATCATGAGGTCAGGAGATCAAGACCATGCCGGCCAACATGGTGAAACTCCGTCTCTACTAAAAACACAAAAATTGGCCAGGCGTGGTGGTGCACGCCTGTAGTCCCAGCTACTTGGGAGGCTGAGGCAGGAGAATCACTTGAACCCAGGAGGTGGAGGTTGCAGTGAGCCGAGATGGCGCCACTGCACTCCAGCCTGGGTGACAGAGCAAGACTCCGTCAAAAACAAACAAACAAACAAACAAACAAACAAACACACACCATTTTAAAACCAATAAAAGTTTTACTTAAAAATTTATTTGGCAATATTCATTAAGTTCCTATTCTATGTCAGGTATTGTTCTAGGTGCCAGGGATATCGAGGTGCCTGCACATGGTATTGGAGACAGCACATTCCTTTCATAGGACATGTTAAGGCAGTGGCTGAATGACCACTTGGCAAAGATATTACAGGGGAAATCCCAATATGTAATATCCCCCAACTCCTGAGATTCTCATCCTCTCGAACTGCACTTCCATAATCCCCAGGAAAGCAGAGCCTGAATCAAAGGTTTGCAGTAATATATTCAGAGGCTCACATGTGAGAGTTCATTTTGAGCAGTGATCCTGGGAAGAGGGATGAGGAACCAGGGAGAAACTCCCACCAGGACCTTCTGAGGAGCATACACAGTGCAATTCAGAACTATCTATCCAAAGGATGGAGGAGAGCCTCTACGCACCAGTTCCCTTCCTCTCCAATTGTCGAGAGTTGCCACATGCGATGCCAACTCCTTTGCACTTCCAGTTTTGTGCATGCCAGAGTGGTGAGTGGGCTCTTGGGTAGAAAGCAGAGATAGGTACGGCAGCTAAGGCAAGGTGGTGTCAGTTACACCTGTATGAAGCTGGTTGCTACAGCAATGCCTTGAGTTACTTTGGCAGAAAAAAAGCAAGACTAAGTGCAAGAGGTGACAACACCTTTAAGATTCTTCTAACCCATATGAGGTCATGATAACAAAAGTAATTAACATTTATCATCAAGCAAGTATAGACACTTTTCACACATTTTATCACTTAATTCTTAAAATCAACTCCACAAAGTAGGTCATACTTTTATCTCTATTTATATATACTTTTATCTCTATTTCAAACATGAGAAAATAGCTTTCTAGAGCTAAGTGGTCTGCCTGAGGTCATCAATAAATGGAGAACAAAAGATGAGGCTGAAGGACTGGCTGCAGAGCCCTAGAACAACACTGACTCCCCCAGAGCCTATAAGCATCCAAACTTCTCCTGTATAGGAAAACAGAAGTAGAAATCAGTTGCCCTTAGGAGTTCCTGTTTCTATATCTGTCTGTGACCAGAGTTCCTTGAAGGCAGAGATTGTGCCTTATTCCTGAATTATATCCAGTACTGTGCGGTGCATGACATATAACAAGTGCACACTGTTTGGCTGGGCTCAGTGGCTTACGCCTGTAATCCTAACACTTTGGGAGGCGGAGGCGGGCAGATCACCTGAGGTCAGGAGTTCAAGACCAGCCTGGCTAACATGGTGAAAATCCATCTCTACTAAAAATACAAAAAATTAGTGGGGCTTGGTGGTACATGCCTGTACTCCCAGCTACTTAGGAGGCTGAGGCAAGAGAATCGTTTAAACCTGGGAGGCAGAGGTTGCAGTGAGCCGAGGTCGCGCCACTGCACTTCAGCCTGGGCAAGAGAGTGAGACTCAGTCTCAACAAGAACAATAACAACAGCAACAACAAAAACACAAACAAGTGAACAATGCTTTTGACATTGGTTGAGTGTCTGTTCCCCCTCAGTGCACTCATGGTTCTTGAGAGCAGGAACCCTGTCTTAATCATCTTTATATCCCAGCACCCAGCACACATAGTTCAATGTTTACTTGCCCTAACAGAATAAAATTTTCCAGAAGGCAGAACACATAGGGTTAAAAATGTGAAGTTTGTGTCATATGGGCCTGAGTTAGAGTCCCACCTTTGATACTTTAACTAGTTATATGATCTTGAGCAAACTATGTAATAATCTTTTAAATCCAGAGCTTCCTCATTTGCAAAAAAGCATGATACTAATTGTATTCCATCATAAGGTTGTGGTGATGATTACATGAAATTTATGTAAAAGCTCTTATCATTAATACTTGGCACATGGCAATCTTGCAATAAATATTAGATATTATGATAATTATTGGAAATTTATTCTGTGTTTAAGTTAAATTTGAAGTTCCTAAACTAGATCTGAAACATTTAGAATGCGCACAGTGGCACATACGGGAAAATCTCTAGAACACAAAGTACCTAGGAAACAGTACCTGTACACAGTGATGCTCAATAAATATTTGTTGAATGTTAAATAAAAAAACGAGCCATGTTTGCTTTTGGCATGAATCACCAGCACAAATGTTGAAAATAGAAAAATATAATATAGGTTGCTATTTAACATCTGACAGGGAGAAAGTATTAGTAGCCCAAGATCTGACCGTAAACAAAGAGGAAAAACAGCTATGTAGCCTATGGAAGGTGAGAAGCCGTAAAACAAGGCCAGAAATGTGGGAATCATTCTCAAGACAATATGATTACAATTGTCTTTCAATACTTGGCTTTATATACCTCCCCAATTTCATATCACTTGTGTTTTACGGTCAAAAATTGCAATATGTTGCCTTTTTTTTTTCTAAATTACAGAGCTATGTATTTCCTTAAAGTACTGTATTTTTCTTAAAGTACTTAATTAGCTAATACTATTTAATTACAATCTACATTTAGATTCTGCAGACTGAAGGATCTATTTTGGGACCATTTTTTTAATGGGATATGGAACCCAGATACTAAGGAAGAAACTGGGGGATAGAAGATCAATGCCCAAGGCTGTGTGGGCATAGTGGGTATTCTCTTTGGATCATGAGAGGAAGATTTGGTTTGCATTCCTGCTCTGACACTTATTTACTAGTTGAGTGATCTTGGACAAATTATTTCCTGTGTAAATCTGTTTTTCATAATCTCTAGTATGAGGCTGCTGGTGCCCATTTCCCTGACTTTACTTGATGATTTATTAGGGGAACAAATTATGAGTCCCCTGTATGTGGTGTGTACTCAATCGCTGCTTGTTCTCTTCCCCTCTTAAAGGCAAGAGACAAATGTGAGTCCTGGGGTAGCTGCCAATAATATTCATTCAGGCCCCCTTCTTAATCATGCAATTCATCAAGAAATAATCTTTTTGAGAGGAAAAAAATAAAAGTCTCAAATCAGAGTGCCTAGGACAAAATTTTATACTCTGTGTGTGTGTGTGTGTGTGTGTGTGTGTATGTACATATGTATATATGTGTGTGTGTATACATATGCGTATATATATACATATGAACCACATTGTAAAGTTCCACTCCACCTTAGTTTGCTTTCTGGCCAACTAATCTGGGCAGACTTTTAAAATCACATTGGCTGGAAGGTGAACATAGTGTTTCATTACAATCATTACATTTACCACCCTAGTGTTGATAATATTCTCTAGGCTGCCTGTGATGCTTAGTGGCTGAGCAGCAAGTCAGAAGTTTAATTTAGCTTTCTGAGCATCTGCAGGTTTTGTTTTCAACAAAGAACTTCAGGTTACATAACCGCCTTGGCTTCTGTTTCAGAAGGTGAACCTTGACTGTCCAAATTAACTGTTGATACAGGTCTTCAGAAGCAGAACTTGATGTATCTGGAAGTGATCTCCCCCAAGTTATTTGGAAAGTAACAATGGTTACTTGACCTTCCTGGTTACTTAGCAAAAGAAGGCAGGAGAAAGAAGGTTCTAAGCGTAAGTAGGTGATCATTAAAAGGGCAGATACAGCCTCTAAAAATCAGGTTAGGTCTTCTTTTCCCAACCCTTTCTAGCTTTACCCTCTTGCTGTCCACACTCCACTGGATAGGTCTATTTCACTGTTGTGGGTGAGCATTTTGAGAAAGATTTTAGAAAAAGCAAAGGGGAAAATGTAACATGAAAATAGGGTTCCTGGGAGCATATGAAAACAAAGGAGAGAGAAATAAGGTGGGTACACTGTCCTGAACTATTTCATTTAACACATGTGAAATGTGGATGGAATGAAGCCCAGCCAAGCAATACATAAGGTACTTTTTTTTTTTTTTTTTTTTTTTTTTGAGACTGAGTGTTATTCTCTTGCCCACGCTGGAGTGCAGTGGCACCATCTCGGCTCACTGCAACCTCTGCCTCCTGGATTCAAGCAATCCTCCTGCCTCAGCCTCCCAAGTAGCTTGGACTACAGGTACCCGCCACCATGCCTGGCTAATTTTTGTATTTTTGGTAGAAACAGGGTTTCACTATGTTGGCCAGGTTTGTCTCTAACTTCTTTTTTTGAGACGGAGTCTCGGCTTGTCGCCTGGCTGGAGTGCAGTGGCCGGATCTGGCTCACTGTAAGCTCTGCTTCCTGGTTTACGCATTCTCCCTGCCTCGCCCCAGTAGCTGGGACTACAGGCTCAGCCACCTTCCAGCTAGTTTTGTATTTTTTTAGTAGAGACGGGGTTTTCACCGTATAGCTTGTGGGATGGTCTTGATCTCCTGACTCCGCGTGGATCCCGGCCTGCCTCGCCTCCCCAGTGCTGGGATTACAGGCTTGAGCCACCAGCCCGCCTGTCTCGAACTCTGACTGGGTGATCCACCCCCTCGATCGGCCTCCCAATGCTGGAATTATAGGCATGAGCTTCACCTTGCCCGCCGATACTTTTCATCCACCTGCAAGGACTTCTGTGATGGCTGAGCACATGGCTACCCTGAAACAAAAGGAGGCTGGGAAAAGACGAAAGAGGATAATCAGAGACTAATTAACAACAATATATAGCTCATATAACATGTTTCTATTTGCAGATGTGGATGGCATAACCAAAGCTTGAAACTGGTACAAGGACATCCATGTAGTTGGTAGGACATGAAAGACATTTAGGGTTTAGTCTTGTAAACACAATGGAAATAAATTTTCTGACTCCAAATCCTATGTATTTTTCTAGTAGCGACAAGAAGCTGAGGGCAGGTGGAATGGGTTCATATAAATATACTCCAGAATAAAAAAGGAAAACGTAATATTATTAAGTGTTATAGTAATATAAATGTGCTAATAACAATCATTTTTAATACTAATAAATGTAACCAATTTTCATGGAGCACTAACTGTATACAAGGACTGTGTTAAACTCTTTTTTGTTGTTGTTGTTTTTGAGACAGAGTCTCGCTTTGTCGCCCAGACTGGAGTGCAGTGGCCGGATCTCAGCTCACTGCAAGCTCCGCCTCCCGGGTTCACGCCATTCTCTTGCCTCAGCCTCCCGAGTAGCTGGGACTACACGCCTGCCACCTCGCCCAGCTAGGTTTTTGTATTTTTTTAGTAGAGACGGGGTTTCACCGTGTTAGCCAGGATGGTCTCGATCTCCTGACCTTGTGATCCACCCGTCTCGGCCTCCCAAAGTGCTGGGATTACAGGCTTGAGCCACCACGCCCGGCCAGGACTGTGTTAAACTCTTAACATGGACTATCTCATTTGTTCTCACAGCCCCTTTGACAAGTGTAAAGCCTGATACTTGGTTAGATGACATACCTAAGGTTCCACATAACCAGAGCCTGACTATAAAACCATAGCCTCAACAGTCACCAACTCCCTTATTGAACTGTGCATTCAAAGAATGCAATTCAAAATCAGATACACATTCCTTCTTGCCTTGTGCACACATAGAGAACTAGATAAAGAAGATGACAACTCAGCAAAGGCCAAAATGTCACTGATAAGCTGTTTAAAGGGACAATCACATGGGATAGGGTGTATAGATGCTATGACCACTGTGCTCAGTAGAGGCACTATATTGCTGAAGGTTAGTTAGACTGATAACTAGCTTCCCAGCATTTCCCCCTGCTTGGATGCCTCTGTGGTATCATTTGCTGCAAAAGGAGGTCTTCTTGGGTAACGGGATGACGTCCATCTGTGACTTGACGTCAAGTGAGTCATTGGACTGTCGTCATATGGCAGGTGCCTCAATGCAGATCAAGTTCACCCTGTGGGAACCCTGCAAGTTTCCTGGTGAGTTTTATATTTATTCTGAAGTAATGCGCTTGGCACCTCAGGCTGACTAATATCTATGTGTGACCACGATAACTACCCAGCTAGCCAGCTTTCACAGTTGTAAGAAAAGTTATAGGAAGAAAAACATAATTGAACGCTAAGATGAAGGCCACTGTGCAAATATCATGTCTAGACTCCAGTCTAAGTGTGTGGGTGTTGCCATTGCCTGCCTTTTTATTAGAGTTTACAGGGAGCCTTGCTAATCAAAGCATGCTCCATGGGCCAAAGCAGGAGCACCAGGTCACCTGAGAGCTTGCTATAATCATTTTAGACCTTGGTGAAGCATGTACATATTCTTTTTAAGAATTTTTTTTTTTTGGCCGGGCGCGGTGGCTCACGCCTGTAATCCCAGCACTTTGGGAGGCCGAGGCGGGCGGATCACAAGGTCAGGAGATCGAGACCACGGTGAAACCCCGTCTCTACTAAAAAATACAAAAAATTAGCCGGGCGCGGTTGTGGGCGCCTGTAGTCCCAGCTACTCGGGAGGCTGAGGCAGGAGAATGGCGTGAACCCGGGAGGCGGAGCTTGCAGTGAGCCGAGATCGCGCCACTGCACTCCAGCCTGGGCGACAGAGCGAGACTCCGTCTCAAAAAAAAAAAAATAAAAAATAAAAAAAATAAAAAAATAAAAAAAGAATTTTTTTTTTCTTTTTCTTTTTTTTTTTTTTTTTACCAAGCTCAACATCAAATTATTAGAGAAATGCAAATCAAAACCACAAAGAGATACTATCATGCCAGTCAGAATGGCTGTTATTAAAAAGTCAAAAAGTTAAAAACAACAACAACAACAAAAAACAGATCTTGGTGAGGTCGCAGGAAAAAAGTTGCATTTACACTGTTGCTGGGAGTGTAAATAAGTCCAGCCATTGTGGAAGACAGTGTAGTGATTCCTCAAAGACCTAGAGGCAGAAATAACATTTGGTCCAGCAATCCTATTACTGGGTATACATCCAAAGGAATATAAGTCATTCTATTATAAAGATACATGCACGTGTATGTTCACTGCAGCACTATTCACAATAGCAAAGATATGGAATCAACCTAAATGCCCATCAGTGGATGGCATCATTTAGGAATCAACCTAAATGCCCATCAATGATAGACTGGATAAAGAAAATGTGGTACATATACACCATGGAATACCGTGCAGTCATAAAAACGATCAAGATTGGCAGGCGTTGTGGCTCACACCTGTAATCCTAGCACTTTGGGAGGCCGAGGCAGGTGGATCACCTGAGGTCAGGAGTTCGAGACCAGCCTGACCAACATGGTGAAACCCCCTCTCTACTAACAATACAACAAATTAGCCAGGTGTGGTGTCGCATGCCTGTAATCCCAGCTATTTGGGAGGTTGAGGTGGGAGAATTACTTGAACCTAGGGGGCAGAGGTTGCAGTGAGCTAAGATCGTGCTACTTCACTCCGGCCTGGGCAAAAGAGCACAACTCCACAACTCCATCTCAAAAATAAAAATAAAAATAAAAATAAAAAAGAAAGAAAAGAAAAGGATCAAGATTATGTCCTTTGCAGGGACATGGATGTAGTTGGATGCCATTATCCTTAGCAAACTAACACAGGAACAGAAAACTGAACACTGAATGTCCTCACTTATAAGTGGGAGCTGAATGATGAGAATACACGGACACACAGTGGGAACCAACACACACTGGGGGCTGTCAGTGGGGATAGGGGGAGGGAGAGCATCAGGACGAACAGCTAATGGATGCTGGGCTTAATACCTAGGTGATGGGATGATCTGTGCAGCAAATCACCATGGCACAAGTTTACCTATGTAATAAACCTGCACATCCTGCACATGTATCCCTGAACTTAAAAGTTGAAGAAAAAAGGAAGAAAAGAAAAAGAAATTTATTTTTTACTAAATATTTGTTTAATCGCAAACTGAGTTAATATATACAAAGGAAAAGATAAATGTATACACTAGGCAGATTATCATACTAGTTACACAATTCTTTCACATGTTTTTCTCCTTTAACCTTTTTAAAACCCTTAAAATCTTATCTGTTTTCTTACTGATAAATAAATTGTCTGAAGAAGGTAAAAAGATCTCATCACTGAATGCATTTGAACCTAGGCATTCCAGCTCTAGATTCCAAAATTTTCCACATAAGTTACACTACCTTGTTAAAGGAATTTAGAAGGTTGCTTTAACTTGGAGTAGTCAAAAAAGGAAAAACTTGAACTGAGATTTGAAGAATGAGTGAGGTTTGCATAAAAGAGGGATTTCCAGAGTAGAAGAACATCAAAAACACAAATACTTGGAGAATAGCAAGAGAAAGTATTTTCAGGAGAAGGCTAAAGAAAATATTTAAATGTAGGGTTCATGTTCCTAAGTGAGCAGCAGGAGGGAAGAATGAAATGATGATGAAAACCAGATCCAGATCACGGAAGGCCTTGAAAGCTATAGGGCAGAGCTGGGCTACTTGGAAACTCAGGGAAAGAGTGACATAAGGAACATATTTTCAGAAGATAAATTATTCCAGTTTGGTTCATTAAGCTTTTATTGTAGATTTTAATATGCAATGGAAAATATGCTTTTAAAATGAGAGATGAATAAATTCCAAAAAGTACTTTAGAAAACTCTCTTCACACTACTGCACTGTGGCAATTGCGCCATCTGCAATTCTGCACCTGCTTCGTCAACTGCTGGCTGTATTTCAGGAGACCTGACTTCACTGTTTTCTGACTGAAGCATACAGTATTTGCCAGAGTACTTGAGAATGTGCAAGGATGAAGAGAGCATTGGCTAGGAACACAGATGTCTTTTCAGCAGAGAATTAGGTGGATGATTCATCTCTAGAGTATCAAAAGTGTGAAGTAAGTAAAGTTGCCAGAGTGGGTCTGAAAATACACTATTGGGTCAATGTTGTGCAAGTGGGACACGTTTTTCCACCAAGGGTCACATACATAAAACAACTTGATTCCAAAGCAACTGTTTTGTTCTTAGCAAAACAGAAACAGTTGGTTGCTGTTTAAGAATAGAAACTACAAATGTAACTAAAATACACTTTAAAATGTCAGTTTAATATTATGTGAAGATTAAGAAAGAGAGAAAAGGAGTAGTTCTAAAGGGGAAACAATTGAGGAAGAAAAGAAGAGAGTAAAATATAGGCAAATGCGGAGGAAATGGGAAAAAAGATAAAGAAAAAGAGGAAAAGAAGGCATGGTGGGGAGACACTTAATTGAGGGTTATCAAGCTTTTTAATGTGCATTATCTACTTTAATAATGATCTGACTCCATGTGGTAGATAGTGTACCCATTTCATAGATAAGAAAAGTGATACTATTAGAGATTAAGTAATCTGTCTAAGATCACATAGATAAATAGTAGAGCTGGAATTCAAACATTCAATTCATTTGAATCTCAGGATATACTGAAGGGAATGTCAGTCAGAGAAGACATACCAGGCTACTTAACCTCTCTAACATTAACATGTACTTCCTCATTTGAAAAATGAGTAGCATTTCTAAAGCTGCTGGATTCAGTAAGCTCCATAGTAATAGTTATCATTATAGGAGCCCTTTGAGAGGATAATATAATTTGTTTTATTATTATACTTTAAATTCTGGGGCACATATGCACAATGTGCAGGTTTGTTACATAGGTATACATGTGTCATGTTGGGAGTGTAAACTAGTTCAACCATTGTGGAAGACAGCGTGGCGATTTTTCAAGGATCTAGAACAAGAAATTCCATTTGACCCAGCAATCCCATTACTGGGTATATATCCAAAGGATTATAAATCGTTCTACTATAAAGACACATGCACACGTATGTTTATTGCAGCACTATTCACATTAGCAAAGTCTTGAGACCAACCCAAATGCCCATCAGTGATAGACTGGATAAATAAAATGTGGCACATATATACCATGGAATACTATGCAGCCATAAAAAAAGGATCCTTTGCAAGGACATGAAACTGATAACTATAATTTTAACTCCTTCCCTCTGGTCCCAAGTCTGAGGATCAAAAACTCACAGGAATCATTGGTGTTCTGGGAAAGAATCCTCAAATCCACCAGGCACCAAACATTCCATATGCTGAATCAAGAATATCTTCTCCATATATGTCCTACTAGATATTAAATATACATAGAATGCACTGTGAATAATTAATTTGTTTAATTTGATGTATCATTCTATCGTCCACCATTATCTTTATCAACAGAATCTGAAAGTACCACTATTCTCAGTTAAAAAGGGATTCCTTGCATTCAAAACCTGGGAATGACTATGAGTATAATCGTAGAGTTTTCCACACTGAAGAGGCAAGAGAGCAGCCAGCTGAGGCCTATACCTGACATCTCCAGGTCTGAGGCAAATGATCCCCACCCTTGGCTTCTTAATGACTGTCCTTTGTTCACGGCAGAGAGATGTGATTTTTTTCTAATGGCAAAATTGATCTTATCCCTTTCCTGCTTAAGATCACTTAACTGGTTTTACTACCTTCAGACTAAACATCAAACACCAACTGGGCATAAGGATTGTTCCGTGATCCTTCTCCGATCGGGGGCCCTCCCTAACAATCCAGGCCCGACCAGATACTCATCTAAGCTCCTGCCTATTGAACTACTTTCACTTCCTAGGACAAGCTGAGAGCTCCCTCTCGATGTCCTACCTTTCTACTTACTGTTTCTTCTCCTTTCCACTCTTCAGGGCTGACTTCTCAATATTTCACACCTCAGCTTTGACATTTCTTCTTCCAGGAAGCCTTTTCTGTTCATGTCATTAGGCCGAGTTAAGGATTCCTCACCTAGGAGCCTATAAGACCCCCATAGTATTGATTACATTGATTATATTGCATTTTGATTGCCCCCAAACTAGATTCTAAGCTTTGTGAGGATGGAGATCATGTTTGATTTGTCCTCCAATGTCTAGCACCATGCCTGGCACATAACATAGCAGGTGCACAATAAAGATCTGCTCAGTACATTTAAAACTCCATGAGAGTCCTATCTCCAAAGGTCAGGGAAGCACAGTGTTTTTGGTTTGTTTGGTGCAATTAACATCAGTTGCTCGTTTTTCATTTCTACAAGAACTTCAGGGTCCCTTAGTAAGTTTTATAGAACTAGTGATAAAAATTTATAGCTCAATGGTGTTGCTTTAGATGCACTGTGTTTTAACATGGGGATTTATCTATGCTTGGGGATATACAAACTGTTTTAAGTCCTCTCCAAATGCTCTTCAAAATGTATCCCAAAAAAGTATTAGGTCACTCTCACAGATTATACCCATTTTGCAGAAAGAAACACAAAGATCGAGAGGTCAAGGGATGATTTCCTTTTGATCACATAATAGAATGTTTTGGAAAAGATTTTTTTTTTCTTGATTCTACTTCTTTCCTTTTGGCCCATCATACAGACTTTTCTCACATAATCTTCAATGCTTTAATGTATTTGGTTTTTTATAAGTCTTTCTTTTACTAGACTTTAAGCTCCTTATAGGCAGTGACTAGATTTTATTTTTCTTGCTGTTTTTAGCTTAGGACCAAGAATTGTGTTGGCATGCAAAAAATGTTACTTTGCCCAGCTCTTACAAATGCTCTACCAATCATGCTCTTAGGCTTACTGTCATGAAAGCATTCCTCTCTTATGATTTGCTGAAACTTCAGCTTTAAAATGTACTTAAATCTTTTGTAGTACCTTCCACCTCCCCACTCCTGATTGTACTAATCTTATACTCTATTTAAACTTCTTCAGTAAATTAGAGCTCCTGTCTTTTCAAGAAAGTACAGTGTACCTCTCATTAACTAGGAAAAAGCCCTTAATTTTTCCCTCGAAGCTACAGAGAACATGATTTGCACATACTTAGCTCCCTAAAAAATGACCACCAGTGCAAATTAAAAAGCAACCCTCTGCAATTTTAAATTTAAATCTTAATTCATCTAATCTAGATGACTTAAATGTTTGCTTTTCATTTTAACAGTAGGGAACCTATTTAACAATATTTTTCAAATAAATAAGGACTCCTAGATATTAATGCAGATGCAAATCTGTCTGGAGATTAATGAATTACTGTCACATCCTAAAAGTGGCAAATAGAGAAAAGAGGAGTAGCTGAAGGTTTTGTAGGGGCTTAGTCACATGGTCCAGTAGTAACAGTTGGGAAATGAGTAGAGAGGTGATAACAAAAATAAAAACAAACAGTTCAATTAGTCTACATGGAGAAAAACAGCCCATAGGCTAATTGATTATAGCTGTCATGACAGTTGATTATAGTGTTTGTCTGTAAACACACAGGAGGAAAAAAGCACAGAAAAACTAATGGCCTGTTTGGCTGCCTTTTGTTGGTGAAACATCCTACAAATAGATGATGCAATGCTAGCCAGCCCCTCTCTGGTAAGAAACAGAGTGAACCCAATGATGTGGCGGTGTGCTAGGAGGCACCGTCTGCTGACACAGAAAGAAAGGTGGCCTTGCAGACTGTGGTTTGAAATGCCTTAGGAGCCAGGTGCTAGGTTACATTATTGTGTTTAAAGGCAGAGCCTTTGGGATTTATCTTTTCTGTGTCCAGATGACTTACAAACAATGATACTCAGGGCTACTGACCCAATAGTAAAGGAACAATCCCTGTTCAGGTCTATCTTTGGGAGTAAAGATGGCTTTACCCTCAAACCTGCTCCACACTCCCTCTGGGGCGTCCATTATGCTCAGGGGGACAAAGATGAGTGCAGCACATGCTTTTGGGAGAACAGATTGATCATAAACAGTAAATTAAAATGCAATAGTTTAAATTCTTTAGGGGCACCGAGGAAGGGGAACTCTCTCTGCTGTGGGCAATTGGGAGTAGAGACGGCTTCTCAGAGCAGGTCTTAGAACTAGGCTTCTAAGGTCATTAAGAGTTTGTTAAGGCCGGGTGCAGTGGCTCACGCCTATAATCCCAGCACTTTGGGAGGCCAAGACAGGCGGATCACCTGAGGTCAGGAGTTCAAGACCAGCCTGGCCAACATGGTGAAACCCTGTCTCTACTAAAAATACCAAAAATTAGCCAAGCATGATGGTCCAGCTATTCAGGAGGCTGAGGCAGGAGAATCGCTTGAACCTGGGAGGTGGAGCTTGCAGTGAGCCGAGATTGTGCCACTGTACACCAGCCTGGGCGACAAAGAGAGACTCTGTCTTCAAAAAAAAAAAAAAAAAAAAAAAAAGTTTGTTAGATATATGTAAAGCGCTTAGCACAGGATCCAGCAAAGATTACATTTTAAAATAAATAACTGTTTTGTTATGTATGAGAATAATATTATTATATTCTGAATTATTATGAATTTAAAAGAAGGGTGTTCCAGCAGGGAAGCAGTGTGTATGCAGGTGTTTAAAAATATCCCATGTTAGCCAGGCATGGTGGCTCACACCTGTAATCCCAGCACTTTGGGAGGCTAAGAAGGGCGGATCACCAGAGGTCAGGAGTTCGAGACAAGCCTGGCCAACATAGTGAAACACCATCTCTACTAAAAAAAAAAAAAAAAGAAAAGAAAAAGAAAAATAGCCAGGCATGGTGGTGGGTACCTGTAATTCCAGCTACTTGGGAGGCTGAGGCAGGAGAATTGCTTGAACCTGGGAAGTGGAGGTTGCAGTGAGCTGAGATCATGCCACTGCACTCTAGCCTGGGCAATAAGAGCAAAACTCCATCTCAAAAAAGAAAAAAAAAAGAAAGAAAAAAAAGAAATATCCCATGTGCTAGAAACAATCAGCGGCACTTCTTGGTGGCTGGAAGATTGAGGAAGTGACAATGGGTTTCTTATTTTAGCGAGGTAAGTATATTGGCAGGGTGGAAAATGGACTGAGTGGCTGAGAGGGAGGTGAAGTTGGGGAGCCCAATTAGGCAGCTATTATAAAAAGTTAAGTCAAGATGAGTGGGATTACTCTCTAAGAAGACAATATTGAAGAAAATGTTGCCCTGCGGTAAAAAGAATGAGGAGTAACTGGGTTCTAATACTGTAAGGCCAGCTTGCATCTTCTAGCCCAGTCCAGTCACCAGGCAAGTGAAGGTCACATTCTTGTCCAGACTAGTGCAGATGGGACTAGTTTTGATTTCAGATTCTGGCACCTGTAGGCACTAGAGCAGCAGTTCTTAACCCTGTCCATTCCTCACCTGGGAAACATTTTTTTTAATGCAGGTTCCTCAACTCTACTTCAGACCTACTGAGAGGAGCTACAGTTTAAAAACACCCTGCACATCCAGAACTGAGAGCCATGGCCCACAGTAGTCAGGCCTAACAGTGACTCTTATTTGGTGTCTTTCTGGAAAAGTCTATAGGTGTATGCATATGGCAGTGGGGACACATTGTAATGGATACAGTGTTAGAGGACTGAGAAGCCCATGAAGCAAGCTGCTTATTCCAGGGGACATATCACTATTAGCAGAAATGGAAGAGGGGCCCTGCCACTATGTGACTTGAGTGTTCTGATCTTGAGAGCTTTGAACATATCTTTGAGCACACTCAAAGGAGATGTCTTAGTCCATCTGTGCTGTTATAAAAACAAAAACAATTCTGAGGCTGGGCACTTTATAAAGAGATTATTTTGGCTAACAATTCTGCAGGCTGTACAAGAAACATGGCACCAGCACCTGCTTCTGGTGAAGGCCTCAGGGTGCTTCCACTCCTGGCAGAAGGGGAAGGTTAGCAGGAATGTGCAGAAGTCCAACAGTGAGAAAGGAAGTAAGGCGGAAGTAGGTTCCAGGCCCTTTTTGGCAACCAGCTCTGTAGGAATTTACTCAGTGACGGCCAGGGAGGGCATTAATCTATTCATGAGGGATCTGCCTCTGGGACCCAAACACCCACATTAGGCCCTACCTCCAACAGTGGGAGCAAATTACAACAAGAAGTCTGGCAGGGGAAAGTATCAAAACTATAGCAGGAGGTGTTCCAAAAGAATTTGAGGGACTGACTCTATAAAGAATATAATACAGGTTATTAATCATCAATGACAGTCAATAAGGAGACAGGGGGAAAACACCAGTCTTAGCCTTGGTTCCCGACAAACAGACTGGATAACTTCCATCAAGGTGAATCTGTATATTACACACTATCTCCACATCCAGAACTCTTGTATACTGTGAACCAGAAAATCTTAGCAAAAAGAATGAGTTTCAGCCGGGTGCAGTCGCTCATGCCTGTAATCCCAGCACTTTGGGAGGCTGAGGAGGGCGGATCACCTGAGGTCAGGAGCTCAAGACCAACCTGGTCAAAATGGCAAAACCCTGTCTCTGCTAAAAATACAAAAAATTAGCTGAGCATGGTGGCTCGTGCCTATAGTTCCAGCTACTTGGGAGGCTGAGACACAAGAATCGCTTGAACTCAGGAGGCGGAGTTGCAGTGAGCCAAAATCACGCCACTGCACTCCAGCCTGGGTGACAGAGTGAGACTCTGTCTCAAATAAATAAGTAAATAAATAAATAAATAAAGTTCACTTAAGTTATGTAAGTTATGCCTGAGAAGCTAAAATCATTTCTGTTTCTCAAGGTTTTCCACTACAAAAGGTACTCCGAGTGTATTGTGTTCTTTACCTTTTTCAAGATTCTCAAAAGCCCAGGGAAATAATAATTATAACCTACAGATGGAGAAATGAGGTTCTAAAAGCTTCATAGGCTCAGTAAAGACTATGTAAAGTCACTTGGGAAAGCTCACAGAGCTAAGAAGTAATGATCCCTCCCTGAACCCATATCTGACAGAGCTAATGCTGGTAACCACCACACTGTAAATACTTACATGTCTCCAGAATTCACAGTCCGTCTTGAAAATAAACACATTGAAATGAAAGAGTAAGTAAAGTTTAGGATTATCTTTGACTCCTTCTTCAGCCCTCCCTAACTTTATTATTATTCTTCTTTTAATTACCAGATTTTAGAACAGTGAGAGTAGGGCCAGGGAAGACTGTTCTCTAACTCAAGAACCCTCTCTCCTGCTACTCACCAGATCTGAAAAGCCCTTGTGAAGGCAGCATTTGAGAGAACTTCTCTGCCACATGCTGATTCCTCTCACCACGAGAAGATACCAACCTACCCTGGGAGCCTGAGAGCTCTTTGAGTATCTGTGGATGAATCAACTAATCTGATTAATTGTTTTCAGAGGTGGGGAGCTGGGTAGTGAGGAAGGGAAAATTTTGATGAGAAAGAAACTGGGCCTTTAGCACATGAAATATGAGGCTCAGAATTTAATGACTTGTTCAAAGTGAGATTTTAACAGACATGCTTTAACCAGCTATTTTGGACATCTTATACAGGCCAGAAGAGAAGGGGGATAGCAGTTGGCCAAGTTATAAGGACACGTATAAGGACACTATAAGACTGCAAACCAGATCAGTGTGAATGTACAAGTTAAGTAATTCATTTAACAGACCCTTACTATTGAGTAACTATAGACATTTTTTATTTGCGTGGTTCCAACATGCATGAATTTTCATTATCATGATTTAATGGAGTAGTTCCAATCCCCCAACAACAAAATTCAAACTTTAGCTACTATAATATATTAACTATGAGTGATTGCATAAGGCACAAACTTGTTACTAGCTCTTCAATTCACAAATTTCTACACAATAACACATGCGCATCATCATCAGTGACTCATGTCAATTCTCTCAAGGTCTGTCAGTGACTGGTCACTGAGCACCTGCTATTCACTTCACAACACACACACAGTAAAGCATACTTGTTTTGCCTCCTTTTCTCCAGTGATAAATCCATATGACATTTTACAAAAATGGATAATTCAAAGAGGGACTTTGTCAGCCATGAGGAAAGCACAGCAATAAAATAAAATGCTGTAAGTGAAATTTAGATGTGACAACGAATTATAGAAGATATAGCTGACCATGGGAATGTCGACCTCAACACTCATTGAGAAATTCCACAAATGAAGCCAGAGGAACTTAGTGAAGGTAAACTTATGAACATAAATAAAGAAGAAGATATAAAGGATGAAAATGTCCCAGAGAATATGATATTGGCCAAAAACTTCACATTAAAGAACTCTTGTAGGTATTTCAAAACACAAAATGCAAAGGATAAAAGGTTGCCGAATGATTAGAAAAAAGTGTGCCAATTTGCGAGGGGATACAAAAAATACTTGCTCTGTATCACAAGTTATACGACTGACAAGAAAAAAAGGCAAGTACTATTCAAACTACTCTTTTTTTTACAAAGAAATAAAATAATTAAATTTTCACTGTTTCTAATATTTTAAAGAACAGCATACTAAGAAAATGTTATTTTACTATTTTTTATTTCCCTATATATCTAACAAAAAAATTTTTAACATTTTGACAAAAAACTGGAAAGTTTATGGGTCAATCATAGTTTTTCTCATAGATCACTATGGTTTCATCCTTATGGTCTCCCACTACCATGCAAAGTAAGAATTTTCCTGTTTTAAGTGCCAAGCATAAGACATGGTCCCTACCCTCATGGTGGTCTTACAGCAACAATTAATTCTAAAAATCTGTGATTGTTCTATGTTTAATGAGGGTGCCAGCCTATCTCAAGGCACTCATAAAGGCTGTAGAGGAGTTGTGGGAAGTAAATTTGGTAGGGGATATGGAGAAAGTAGCAAAGGAAGTACTGATGAGGGTGAGTTCCAAGTCTGAGGAAAATGCAAATCTCTCCAGTCCAGCCAGTTTACCTCCTCACCTCCAGAGGCAGGGTGGGGAGTGACTCTGGGCTGGTTTTTAAACTGGCTGCCAACTGGTCAGCTGTTATGCCAGATACATATTAATTGCCAACAGAATGCAGAGACACAGGTTCAAGTTCCTTCTCAAAAGTAATACAGAAACTTGAAATGCTAACAGGTGCCACCCTCAGCCAACTTAGGTGAATAAACTTTCTTAAAATCAGTACAAAATGTTTGAATTCTAGTCTCTTAGTCCCTAAAGTCACAGAAATGCAAAGAAGCATCAGGGGCTGCGACAATATATGTTCTTAAGGAAATATAGTTATAGCAGCATATGAAATGACACATCTGGATTTATGAGCAGGCAATGATTTTTAAGTCCAGAATACATATTATATTGCACTATTTTTCCATCATAAAACATTTAAAAAAATTTTATTTATGGCCCCTACCAAGGAAGATGTGTGGCTATGTTATATGCCTGCAGATGCAATTAGGAACAAAGCTATTAAGAGGCAGAAGTTTCCTTAGGATTCATCTTGTCCAACTTCTCATTTAAAAAAACAACAAAATGGCCAGGGGTGGTGACTCACACCTGCAATTTCAGCACTTTGGGAGGCCAAGGAGGGCAGATCATTTGAGGTTAGAAGTTCGAGACCAGCCTGGCCAACATGGTGAAACCCCATCTCTACTAAAATACAAATATTAGCTGGGCATGAGGGGGGGCACCTGTAATCCCAGGTACTCAGGAGGCTGAGGCAGAAGAATTGCTTGAACCCAGGAAGTGGAGGTTGCAGTGAGCTGACATCGCACCACTGCACTCCAGCCTGGGCAACAGAGCGAAACTCTCTCTCTCAAAAATAAATAAATAAATAAATAAATAAAATATTAAATTAAAAACAACAAAACAACAAATGAGGTGAATTTAGTCTAGGGAGGCCAACTGCCTAGCTCCACAGTCAGATTCCTGCATCATAATAACAATAGCCGACATTGAGTATTAGTTTGTGCTGGGTGCAATGCTGAGGGTTTTACAGAAGAAGCATTATCTTGGGGGGCCAGACATGGTGGCTCACACCTGTAATCTCAGCACTTTGGGAGGCCAAGGCAGGCAGATCACCTGAGGTCAGGAGTTTGAGACTCCTGTGAAGTCTCTACCAAAAAATACATGGTGAAACCCCGTCTCTACCAAAAAATACAAAAATTAGCCAGGGATGGTGGCACATGCCCATAGTCCCAGTTACTCAGGAGGCTGAGGTGAGAGAATCACTTGAACCTGGGAGGCGGAGGTTGCAGTGAGCCAAGACCGTGCCACTATACTCCAGCCTGGGTGAAAGAGTGAGATCCCATCTCAAAAAAATAAATACATAAATAAAAATAAGAAGCATGATCCTCAGAAATTATAAAATAGTTACTACTACCATTATCATTTTACAGGCTTATGTTATTCAGCTAACCAAGAGAGCGCTGGGATTTGAATTCAGGCAGAATAATCTGAGCTGACATTCTTAACTATGAAACTATGATTGTTAAAAATTACCCTTTCTAGTTACTTAACTATGTGGCCCAAAATAAGGTAACTATGCCCCCTGGAGGATGTTACAGTCTAGCTTTCCATATACTACTACTAATGTTTAAACAACCACCAGAATGTAATACCCATTTCACAGATAAGAAAACTGAATATGTAAAATAAAATGGTTTCCCAAGGTTGTACAGTTTATGATTGGTGAAAGCAGAATTCAACATTCAAGTCTGTCTGGTTCTTTCACACACGTAAGCCTGCCTCCCTGGATTAGAACTAGGCTCTCCCGAAGCAGACTCTCTGGTTTCTATTTGAACAGGACTTCCATACATTAAATATCTAATCTGAAATCAATGTGCATCCAGGTATTGCTGGAACCAATTTAAATCTAAGGCAAATATTTCACATTCCTTAATCAATCTCTCTCTCCGTGTGTGTGTGTGTGTGTGTGTGTGTGTGTGTGTGTGTGAGAGAGAGAGAGAGAGAGAGAGAGAGAATATCAAGAGTCTAGCAGTTCACATGAGATAGTCTTACTGAAGAGGCCGGTGGTAAATCAAACTCAGAGTGTGATTTTGAGGTTGCATTTAGGTGACGGAAGAGAAAAATTCACTGATTGTTGTTCTCCCAGAACACAGATAGCAACAGATATGAAAACAGAGCCACTGTAGAAAATGCCTGCAAGCAGAGGTTACTAACAAATGGCAGGGAAAGGCTGTTCTAGAAATGAAAGGGAGGAGAATCTGCTGCCCTCTTTTCATTTTACTGGCCACACCTCCCCAACATGGTCTGCCAAGAGAAACGGGTCTGAGAAAAGCAGCATGATTCTCACCACAGCTCTTTAGCAAGTTTCCAGGGGTTTTCAGCATAGCAGGCAGCTGCTTCCCAAATTCAGCTCTGTTCCCTCCTCCTGGTTGAGCTGCTTCGTGTGTAAACTCCGCCCGGCCAGCACACACCTCCTGACGCTCTTGAGTGGTGGCCAAAGCCTGTTAGGAGTGAAGCAGGTAGGGCCACCTTCCCAGGTTAGTGGCAGAGCTAGTTTAAGATGCTTTGCAACACAAAAAGCCCAATTTAAAAGATGGGATTATTTTCTCCTTTTAAACGCTGTAACCAATCACTTTCCAGATGTTGGCTATCTCGCTTACCTCTTTTTCTCTCTCTTCTCAGTTAAAAAGGCTTAGTCCTGGAAAAGTAGAGGAGGTGAAAACCTGCCTGGGGAGGCTGCTGAAGGACGCCAGGAAGAATTCTTATCTCCAAATTCGATCCTACCTCCCAGCTAGCTGCTGGTGTTTGAAATTCCAACTCTGAAGTGTTAGTCTGGTATCTCCTTTTAAAATGTAGAAGAGAGTAAACAAAGTTTTTCACAGCGTAGTGTTAATTCTTCAGCTGCAGGCTGGAATCTGCTGGCTCCCCTTAGGCAGGAAATGCCTGCTTAAATCGTCCCTTAGGTGGGAAGAAAATTCAAAAAGGGAAGGTTTATGGAGGCGGACTTTCACTAATTTCACCTTTTTGCATGGCAAAACCAAGTCAAGAAATAAGGTCCTCTCAATCTGAAAAGTTAATCTTTGTCTTCATTTAATTTGAACCAGGAAAACCCCTAATGCCAACATCAAGACTTTGTTAGTTAAAGCTTTTCTTAATATTTTAGGATGAATAGCTAAAACTTGGAAATCAGGACAATTTAGATTCCTTCCTAAAACCATTTTCCAGGTACGCTTAAGGACTTTTGTTTTGATTTGTACTATATATGCATTTGAATCCAAGGCACAGATACTGATATTTATGTTTTAATGGTTGGCCATTTGATTAAGTGGAGCTCAGACATTTTCACTTTCCTTCTCAATATTGATTATCATTGCAGTTCAGTTTAACAAGGCACTATTTCCCAGCGCTATCTACTGCTACCCAAATCAGCTGTGGTGGTCACCATGGTAACCACCCACTCCTTTTCCCCTGTTATTTCATTTTATAACACTTAAAGAGCAGTGCACAGGCTAAAAAACCCTGTGGGAGGAAAAAAAAAAAAAACTCAAATAGGAGTCAATCAAACTCACCTGAGATGCAGAGTCATCTAAGTGTAAATGTTTTGTTTTATTTTTAAAAAGTCAGTTGTGAATATATTCAACAGAAACAAATGATCACTAGGAAAACAATACTGAAGGGTTGGATCTGCTCATTGCCTGGAGACTAAAAACATTTTAAAAGTGTTTTTTAGGGATAAAATGGGGTTAACACTAACATTTCTTTTTTTTTTTTTTTTTTTTTTTTTTTTTTTTTTTTTTTTGAGACGGAGTCTCGCTGTGCTCCCAGGCTGGAGTGCAGTGGCCTGATCTCGGCTCACTGCAAGCTCCGCCTCCCGGGTTCACGCCATTCTCCCGCCTCAGCCTCCCAAGTAGCTGAGACTACAGGCGCCCGCCACCACGCCCGGCTAGTTTTTTGTATTTTCAGTAGAGACGGGGTTTCACCATGTTAGCCAGGATGGTCTCGATCTCCTGACCTCGTGATCCACCCGCCTCGGCCTCCCAAAGTGCTGGGATTACAGGCTTGAGCCACCGCGCCCGGCCAACACTAACATTTCTAACTAATCTTGACAAAGGTCTTCCTCGATGGGATTGAAAGCTGTGGAAGTCTCCGGGGTTTTAGGTTAAATCATAAAACTAAACAAGGTCTGTTTAAACCACATCTACAGGCTTGAGATTGTATTTTTCTATATGAATTTCCTTCCCTCCCCACACAAAAATATTAGGAGAAAAGTTTTTTAAAAAGAACTTTCTTTCAAAGCAGTATTTTGCTCATTTATTTTATGATTGCTTATTGAGTCTGCCAATCATAGGTCTAAATGACAAGGGGGTATGGGAAATCAGATGAGTCACTGAGCCAGGCAGGAAGGTAGGTATTCAATCAAATCCCCCAAAGAGATAAGGGCTGCACAACTGTAGACCTGTAGACCATCTCTCTGTTAAACACAGGTATTGACCATTGTCAAACAGGTCAGCCACAAGTGGAAGCTAATCTTGACGGCAAGTCAGTTATTGCAGACCCTGTGAGACATCAGATCTGCCTACAAACAAACAAACAAACAAACAAACAAAAACAGTGCATTGAGGAGTATCATGAAGAGTCTCTGTTTCCCTGCAGGCATTCTGATAGCATGCCCCTTTTGGCTCCTAGAAAGACAGTAATGACCCATTCAGCTGGACACTCTCTTCCTGCCCGTAAATGTCTGTTGCATCTAAGACAGCTGTCTTACCTCTTTCCAACCACCATCATGGATAAAAAATAATTGAAAATGATTCTCCCACCATTGCAAAATGATTCTACTACTTCTAGTAGAGAACTTCTGGTTCTCAGGGATCAGGACCCTCCAGTTCCTCTGCTCACTGAAGTTGAGATTCTGTGTTGTTTTAACAGTATAAGAGCAGCTCCTATCATTTTTCAAACTGAACAAGCTTATTTTCATAGCCTCTACATAGTCTACATAGATAATTTCATTCAACACGATCAACAGTCCACTCATTCACTGGTTGAGATTGCCTAGGGACAGATTTTGAGGGTGATGCCGATAAGTAAGTCATAAGGGACCTCCTAAACAGACAGGAGACTTGAGGGACCCAGGGTTCCAGGATCTGGCCTATGTGGAGGCTACAGTGATTGTTGTTCACAGTCATTATCAGCTGGTCCCTCTCCACCTTCCACTCCCCATCACCCAAGGCTAATGTGGTGCACAGGGGAGAGGTTTATAGGGAAAACTCAGTGGAATCAGGTGCAACAGGATGCCCTGGGACTGTGAGTAATACAAATATTGACATCTGGAAAGCCTGGAAGAGTCACTATCATTTGGCTCCCCTTTGACTTCTGCTGGCCACCTCTTCCTTCCCAAAAGTTCCCAGGATTTCTTTGTGACTTTTCCAAAGCTCCCTGCTTCCTATTCTATTCAAAAGTCTTTCCAATTCTAATATATTCCATGTAAAATATAAAATGGGTGGAGTGGATGGAGTGCAAAGCTATCAGATTTGTTATTTGATTTAAAGTTTATGACTAGGGAACATGGAGAGTTGGTTCTAGTCCAACCTCAGACAAATCCACTTTCGTGATTTTAGTCAAATCATTTTCACTTGGCTTTTTCATCTGTCAAACTATATGTTTAGTGAGATCAAACAAAAGGAAGTTCTTTGTAAAGTTAAAAGTTTAGTTCAAATTTCAGAGACCACAGAACTATTACACAGCTGAAGTCATACTATAGATTGGAAAGTTCAGTCAAATTCATGGATTTTACAGGGCATAAAGTCTTTGGTTAGTGGTATCACAATTCTAGTGATATGAACTAGAATCTTCAGCCTCAAAACTCCACATATAATTAGGCACCAAATCCCATTAATTTTACCTCCAAAATGTCTCTCTACTCTGTATGTGCCTCTGTTGCCACTGCCACTGTCATGAATGCTGCTCTCTCCAAACTTGTTCCTTCCTTCTTATGTCACGTTCCTTTAGTGCATTAGCCACACCAGCAGTCAGAGGACTCTTTCTAAAATGCTCACCTGATCTTCTCTCTTCTCTGTTCAAATCCATTGCTGACTCCCCATCAACTAGAGCGCAAAGCCCATGTTTTTAGTAAAGCACATAACACCTTCACAATTTTGCTTCCCTATCAGCCTCTCTTCTCACCATCTTCTTCCTAGAAAACTTGGTGACTTTGTACAGACAGCTCTTTCTTCTTTGTTGTACACTCACTTTATTCATTCTTCTAAAACACACTCAAACACTGCTGCCTCTGGGAATCCTTCCAGACCTCACAGACTGAGATAATGACCAACCCACTATTCCTGTAGCATCTCCTATATGCCTCTTATTCCAGCATTTCTCACACCACCTGCAATGTTTTGGATCCTTGCTTGGCTGAAGGTTTCACTGGTATGACCCAGCATAGCATTTCTGATGGCCTGGTTTGAATAACTCAGAAAGGACTTTGCACAAATCCCTGGACACATCTAAGCAGTTCTGGGGCAAGGAGCCATTTTCCCCCTGCTTTCAGTAATGCCATGCTGGCAACACTCTTGTCTTAGACCTGAATCACAGGGCCTTCCTCTTTGAAATAGGTTCAGTTCCTGGGAATCCATTTGGTCCCTGCACTTTAACTTACAACTGAACAGGGATTTAACAGCGCTTATGCCAGTGTTTGCAAAACAGTGGTACACAGTTGTCTTGCCGAGGAATAAATTAAGGTTGGTAGAATATTGTTGCCCTGTTTTTCATTATTATTATTATTATTATTATTATTATTGCTTCCTTCTATAATGCAGGCATGATTATAAGCATTGTTACTTCCACTAGGTAACTTCCAAGATATGCTACTGTGAAGATGTCTTAACAAATTACTTTAGACAATGCTAGGTAAGAAAAAGTTCCACCCAGGAAAGATGTGTGTAAGTCTGTAAAGTATATATTTCTTATTTATGAACTGCTTAACACGCAAAGTTAGAAAGTTTAAATTCTGATGTTTGGACATTCATTGCCACTAAGGATAATATTATAAGTTATTCTGCGAATGACTCTAAATACAACATTTAATGGTGGGGTGGATATCTTTCATTCAAATCTAAAGCTAAGGAAGGGAAGTGGACCTTATTAGGCAGAAGTTTCCTGTGGTACTTGCGACAGTTACTGAATGAAAAACAAAGGTAGAGTTTTTCAAAAGCATATTTCAAGCCATACAATCTGTGTGTGGGACAGCCCGAGCCTTCCTGAAAACGAAGTACTCCAAGCTTCCTCAGGTTAATCAAGCCTACTAATGCAGGAATTACTCTTCCTCAGCTGGACACTTAAACCCTGAGCCTGGAGATAGTACACATGTGGAGGACCTGCCAAAATGGACTATAAATCACATCACTTTGCCTTAAGTTCTTCAAACCAGCCGGACCAGTCTTCATCATTCTCTGTGAGATGAAAAATACAGGATTATAGTTCACATAGGGCTGCAGATGAAATTCTGCAGCAGTCAATTTGGTGAATTGATGAAGGCAGCAGTCAATTCAGTGGAGATTCTAGATATTAGATTCCAGTCTGGGCAAAGTTGAATTGGCAGTCTTTGTGCATCTTAATAATTGAATGTTTTACAGTGAATCTGAGTTGCCCATTTCTATACAGATTCATTTATTGCTAAACGAACATATTACCATTAAAATATATCTTCGTTTAAGAAGAGCGAGCATGATACTTTATACACAATAATGTCAGATCAGAAACCAAGTAACTTGTATCAGAAAAGTAAACTGCTTTATAGAACCAAAAATAAAACAAAACAAAACAAACTTTTTTTTTTTTTAAATTGTAGAAACAATTTGAGTTCACTAAGGAAAAACACAAGAGGTTTTTAAAGAAAAGATATTAGAACAAAATAGATACTACTACTCAGGGTTAATCATTGTATGTTGGTCATTTCCTTCTAGGTTTTTTTTATTTTATTTTATTTTTTTTTTACAATGTTGAGGTCACACTACATCAAAAAAAATGTGCACTTTACTGTTTCATTTGCTGTAATTGCACGCATTTTCCTGTTAATACCTCTTTGTCAGAAGCATTTTAATGACTCCTTAAAATTTCACAGAGTACATACATTGTAAATTACTTAACCATTTCCCATTGCTGAAAATTTATAATACAATATTTCAAATTTTAAGAACAGATACTTAAGCTATGATGTATATGATTGTGGGAGACCAGAATATGCCTCCCCAAAATACAAAGAATTACTGAACTAAAGATAATCAAGAGGAAGCAGATGTGGGAAAACTCTCTGCCCTCCATTTTCCTAAAAGCAGCACATAGATTTACAAGGAAAACGGTATCCTCCCCCCATCCCTGCTTTTCTACCAGGGAGAACAAAGGTTAACCACTGAACGCAACTTTGGACCCTCATCAGCCTGGTGATGGTACCAGGAGAATCTACATTAACAAGCTTTACTAACTACCCTTTATCTGCCATTTATTTGCCTTCCTACAAATTGCTCACTGTGCCTGAAGAGACTCAAAGTCCTTTTCCTTCATCTTGTCATTTCTCTAAAAATTTGCTGTTTCTTGTTGAAGATGTTACATAAGCTGAAATTCAAAGCCACTTCTCTGAGAATTACTCATTCCCTGGTCGTCTCCCATGTGCATATGAAACCAGGGGTCTGTTCCAACTAAGAACCTATAGGGGTCATTCTTCTTTCACAGCATGATTATTTTCAATAAGGGGGCCTTATTAGGTCCCAAATTTTAGATGATGAAACAGAAATTAGCAAGGGTCAAAAACATCTAAATAAAGCTCATTTTATATCTAGGCTAGTGGTTATAAGTGTATTCTTTGAGTTAGTATACGCGTCGGCCTTAAGTCCTGGTTCTGCCACTTCCAAGTGGTCCTCTGCGTTATGTAATTTCCCTACCTCAGTTCTCTTTCTTTTTTCTTTTTTAAGTTCGGAGATACAAGTGCAGAATGTGAAGGTGTGTTACATAGGTATACATGTGCCATGTTGTTTTGCTGTACCTAGCAACCCATCATCTGGGTTTTAAGCCCCTCATGCATTAGCTATTTGTCCTAATGCTCTCCCTCCCCTCTGCCCCCAACCCCTGACTGGCCCTGGTGTGTCTTGTTCCCCTTCCTGTGTCCCTGTGTTCTCGTTGTTCAGGTTCCACTTATGAGTGAGAACATGTGGTGTTTAATTTTAATTTGCTGAGGATGGTGGCTTCCAGCTTCATCCATGTCCCTGTAAAGGACATGATTTCATTCATTTTTTTATGGGTGCATAATATTCCATGGTGTGTATGTACTATATTTTCTTTATCCAGTCTATCATCGATAGGCATTTGGGTTGGTCCCATGTCTTTGCTATTGGAAATAGTGATGCAGTAAACACATGTGTGCTTATGTCTTTACAGTAGAATAATTTACATTCCTTTGGGTATATACCCAGTAATGGGATTGCTGGGTCAAATGATATTTCTGGTTCTAGATCCTTGAGAAATCACCACACTGTCTTCCACAATGGTTGAACTAATTGACATTCCCACCAACAGTGTAAAAGCATTCCTATTTCTCCACAGCCTTGCCAGCATCTATTGTTTTTTGACTTTTTGATAATTGCCATTCCGGCTGCCTGCCTCAGTTTTCTTATCTGTTAAATGAGAAGAAATGCTATACCACCAGAAAGGGTTATCATTAAATTAGTGCCTTTAAAGCACTTAGTACAGCATTTGCCACACAATAGTCATTTAAATAAATGTTAGCAACTTAGGAACAACTGTTAATGTTATTAGTGCTTTGTTATTATTTGGTATTATTCATAATCATTATTACTAATAATTTGATTTTGCTGAGCCATGGCTATATTGTCAGAAAAGACTGACTGAAATGTACTTACTGATTAATTTTGATCTAATTAGTATGTTAAAAACATGTTCATTTAAGGAGAAAGCCGTTTTGTGTTTTTGGATGTGATTCCAGAAAGCATGTATAGGAAGCTCTTTTAGGGGAAAAACTCAGTTGTGGGTTGGGGAAATAATTAAATTAATTAATTAAAACATACAATCTCACAGTTGGTAGGGTGCTAAAGGGTAATTTTGGGTAACATTCTCCCCTTACTCCAGCCAGATGCCAGGCGACCTTCAACTATTTGTAAATGTCTCTCATGTTGGGGAGCTTAATACCTACCAAGGCAGCTATTATGCTTAGAAGTTTAGTTTTATATGGAACCAAAATATGTCTTTGTATAACTTCAACATATTGAAAATAAACTTACAGATAACCCTAAACAAGCTTTAACAGTGAATTTTCCATGCAGTGAAATGATGGGGATCACAACCTCTAATGGATTTATTTTGGAATTTAAAAGAAATTGGTGAGAGCCCAAAGGGAATAAAACCAAGAATTCATTACGAAGGCTTTGTGGGTATTCGAGAAGATTTATGTATTCATTATCATGTGTGCTTTCCTGCAAATTAAATAATCTAAAATAAAAGGAAAGCTTAATGATTTTTCTCAAGAAAAAATGTCTAAAGCTAGAATTCTAAAATGGCTCCTTTGAAGTTCAGATGGAAGCTCTTTCATAGTTTCATGCTCCAGCTGGGGAGAGGAAAGGGGGAAGGATGCATTGGGAAACATTTTCGCTGAGGTAGAAAGCTCGTAGCTCGCCTTCTGAGGACATCTACTTCTCCATAACTGAACCACTTTCTGCACAGTAGTGAACACTCAGAAGTATTTAGAAATTGACTCAATGGCTGGATGTGATGGCTCACGCCTGTAATCCCAGAACTTTTGGAGGCTGAGGCGGGCAGATCATTTGAGGTCAGGAGTTTGAGACAAGCCTGGCCAACATGGTGAAACCCCATCTCTACTAAAAATACAAAAATTACTGGGCATGGTGGCGGGTGCTTGTAATCTCAGCTACTCCGGAGGCTGAGGCAGGAGAATTGCTTGAACCTGGGAGGCAGAGGTTGCAGTGAGCTGAGATCATGCCACTGCACTCCAGCCTGGGCAATGGAGGGAGACTCCATCTCAAAAAAAAAAAAAAAAAAAAGAAAGAAAGAAAAAAGAAATTGACTCAAATGGCAACTCGGGTAAACAAGGAGCTCTGTGAGTCACTAATAAAACCACTCACTAGAACTTAACAAAATCTCTCAATATTGTATCTCATATCAGGCATGTTTACCTATCATATCACTGAAAAAGCAGGGTTTCTTTGCATAAAGATTAACTAATGTATTTGGTATTTAATTTTCAGTTTCTAGACAGAAGCTGGCAAGTAGCTGGTGTTTAATAGTGCTCAGGTGGCTGCATGAGTGAAAATCCATCCCTGGGAGCCATAGGAAGAAATGCTTAATCCCTCTAATGTCTTGTTACTTCAGTAGCTGCTCAAATATTGGAGGACTGAGACTTACTCTTCTGGCTTCTTCCTCCTCTTTACAATCATCACTTCTCTCTAACTAGCCCAGGCTAACTATGCCCAGTTCTAGCCAACGACTTCAAATCCCTTCATCTAAGAAATTTCCAAATGTGCCTTTGCTCATTTGTTTCTCTGTTGTTGTTGCTTTAAATGGATTTAGGAGGATACATGTGCAGTTTGTTACATGGATATATTGTGAAGTGGAGAAGTCTGGGCTTTTAGTGTAACCATCACCCAACAGTGAATATTGTACCCATTAAGTAATTTCTCATCCCTCATCCCTCTCCCACCCTCCCAAGTCTCCAGTGTCTACTATTCCACTCTCTATGTCCACATGCACACATTATTTAGCTCCTGCTTATCAGTGAGAACATGTGGTAGTTGACTTTCTAAGTTATTTCACTTAACACAATGGCTTCCAGTTCCAACCATATTGTTGCAAAAGACATGATTTCATTTTTTTATGGCTAAATAATATTCTATATTTATCTATATCTATAGACAGAGATATCTACATCTCTCTATATATATCACATTTTCTTTACCCAATCATTTGTTGCCAACATTATTCATAGAGGTCAAAGTGAACATACCTGGCATATCTGAGTAACATTCTTCAAAAGTATAAGTGAAATGTGAAATCAAATCAATTTATGATCACTAATTTCCCTCCCTCCCTCCTTCCTTCCCTCCCTCCCTCCCTCCCTCCCTCCCTCCCTCCCTCCCTTCCTTCCTTCCTTCCTTCCTTCCTTCCTTCCTTCCTTCCTTCCTTCCTTCACTTTCTTGCTTTCTTTCAGATGGAGTCTTGCTCTGTCACCCAGGCTGGAGTGCAGCGGCACTATCTTGGCTCCCCGCAACCTCTGCCTCACAGGTTCAAGCGATTCTTGTTCCTCAGCCTCCCTAGTAGCTGGGACTACAGGCACAGGCTACAATGCCAGGCTATTTTTTGTATTTTGGTAGAGATGGGGTTTCACCATGTTGGCTAGGCTTGTCTTGAACTCATGACCTCATGTGATCTTCCCGCCTTGGCCTCCCAAAGTGCCGGGATTACAGGCATGAGCCACTGTACCCAGCCCATAGTTTTCTTTAAAAAATAAAATAGAGGCCGGGCGCGGTGGCTCACGCCTGTAATCCCAGCACATTGGGAGGCCAAGGTGGGCAGACCATGAGGTCAGGAGATCGAGACCATCCTGGCTAACACGGTGAAACCCCATCTCTACTAAAAATACAAAAAATTAGCTGGGTGTGGTGGTGGGTGCCTGTAGTCCCAGTTACTCGGGGGGCTGAGGCAGGAGAATGACATGAACCCGGGAGGCGGAGTTTGCAGTGACCCAAGACACTGTACTCTAGCCTGGGCAACAGAGGGAGACTCCATCTCAAAAAAAAAACAAACAAAAAACCAAAAAAACCCAGAAACTTCAGAGGATAATGCACACAGTAAGAGTATTGTTTCATAAAACATTTATGTCAGTTGTTTAATTATGTATGCCTACGTATCATTATATATACATTAATATTTTATACATATTTGTCATATACCACACACATATAAGGCACCCCTTAGGTATTAGCCTCTACTCACCTGTTTGTCTTGTCACCTTTGTGTAGGGCTCAAACTGCATTGACATAAGTGGTGGCTTTGTGTATGTGTGTTCTGTGTTTTAAAATAAATATAATTTTTTTTAATGTTTGATATTAATATTGGCTGATTAGAGAGGGTGAGGATGGAAGATGAGGGCATCAAAATCATGCCACATAAGTTTTTCTTTGGCTTTTTAAGGTAAACCACTTGTAATTTCATAAGTATGTATTTTAAAATGTAACCAGCACTGAGTGAATTGTTAAGGATTATTGATTTGGTATTTAAATTAGTGTTTTACTAGAATTGATTAGGGATTTGATTTGGTATTAGACCAGGAAGGCTAAGTCACATAGCTTCTACTGCACAGGCAGAGAGGTAGAATTCTCCCAGTTTGGGGGCAAGATGCTTTTTAAAAAGCCACTGTATCCTCAGTGTTTTCTTTAATTTGTCATAGGTGTTAAATCCTACTATTCCTACTTTTAATTATAAATTTAATTTAGGTTTACCATTATCCCTTCTATTTGTTGTGAATAACTTTGTTAACTCTTAATGACACATAATTTGCACTCTGACTATATTTTGGCCTAATATTTTGTAATAATCAGGCTTTAAGACGTATGGACACTGAAAGATAAATCATCTGTATTCCTATTGCAAAAGCATATGGAAATATAATTCTTCTCACACCTACATTTTGCTTTTATAGTCACATTCTTTCTAACCAGTGGTTTTGCTTGCCACTGGAAACTGAGAGTGATTGGAATGAATGAGATATAAGATGGTTTACCCTTTCTAAGTGAACTGCAGTCTGAAAAGTTTGAGATCTGTTTATTTAACAGATGAAAAGACAGGTCCAGGGAAATGAACTGACTCATCAAAATTAGCAATGGCACTTGGAAAATTCCAGTCTCCAGATTCACTCTCCACCACCAAATCATACTAACTCCAGCAACATCCAGAAAACAGGGCCTGACCCAGAGCAGAGGCCTCATAAATGTGTGCTTAGTTGCTTTAGTTGCGATTAGATTGCACGATATAAAACTACAGATCTGTTAGGTCAAAAACCGTCAAATATTGACATTTTTCATATAGTTCAACCCAAATCATTTTATTTTAATTACTCCTGCCTATGCCACTCTGAAGTTTTGCTTTTCACATGAGGAGCATGATAGTATATTTGTTAAGACTTGAGCCAAACCACCCAGGTTCAAGACCCAAGTCTTAAACTGATTGATCATGTGTCCCTGGGCAGATTAGATTACTTAGCTTCTCTGTCTCTCAGTGTCCTCATAGGAGAAAAGGTATTACACAAGTGTTTGCTTTTAATATTATTATTACTAGAACTCAACATACATACTAATTAGCCAGATGGCCTGACCAAGTTAGGGCAACTTTATGCACCTGTTCTGAAAGGCATTTTTTAGGTACAAAAAAAGAGAGAAAGATACAGAGATTTTGCAATGTCTTTTCTTGGCAAGATTGGCTATTTATTTGACAGACATTTGGCTTTATTGTTTACAATGGTTATCTCAAAGGTCCTATTTTTCTCTGCTGACAGCACTGGTTAATAAATAAAACAGAGGCCAAAACATCCTAGCAACAGAAATCAACTGTGTTTATGATTTGTTGTTCTGTTTTAATTTCATCTATTTTTGAAAATGTAGTTGCTCTCTAAAGTGCCTGTTTCTTCTCTAGAGTATATCCCTAAAGAAGAAGAAGAAGAAGAAAAAAAAAGCATCCAAACTTGAAGAACAGCTTTGATTAGCTCACAATGTACAGTGAAGACAATAATTTAAGGGTGAATCAGAGTGCAGCAAAGTGATTCCAATGAAACCTGATGCTGGCTAATTACTTATCTATAGATGGTAATGTTCAATTTACTGAGCATCTGTGCATGACAGAATTTGGGACACTGTGGGTGGTACAATTCCAAGATATCTACACAATCTGAAAAGCAAAATATTTCATCTACAAGCATCATTTTATTAGGTGAAATAAACTATATATACAAAACCTCATTTTGTAATTAAGCCATAAGCCACACTGTAGAGCCCTAAAAACGACATCTGTTTGGATAAAAGCAAATAAATCATACCATGGAAGCTGTGCCTCTTTGGAATGGGACTTAGAACAAAAGGGTTTAGAAGACAGATGCTACAGTGATGTTGGAAAATATTATTTACCTCCTAGATTTTAGGTGTGGAACTGGAATAAAGTTCCAGTTTTACAACTCTTTTATCAGACAAATTATTTTTAGAATTACTTTTTCACTACATTCTCACAATGTCCTACTGAAAACAAACATTCTCAAAAAGAAAGAGTGAGTGCAGGAGGAAAGCAATTAATCAAACAAAAAAAGATAAGAAAGAATGTTGAAAAATAAACTTTCATATTGATTGGTTCCATTTTTAAAAAATTATGCTTTAATTAATGGCATAAATTTTCATGCTCTCTTGGAGCTATACTTTTTTCTCCCTTTCTCCTGAATCTAAAAGACATGTTTCTACTTAAAACATATCTCAAATATATTCAGTGGCAAGGCATATCAAAGTCCATGGTATTATAAATACAGATTGGAAAAGGATAGCAAATAGAACTATATGCTTGGTCCATAGCTAACTCTAGATAATTGTTAAATGAATGATTAAGAAACAATAAATAGACTGGGTGTGGTGGCTCATGCCTGTAATCCCAGCACTTTGGGAGGCCGAGGAGGGCAGATAATAAGGTCAGGAGATCAAGACCATCCTGGCTAACACGGTGAAACCCCATCTCTACTAAAAATAAAAAAATTAGTTAGGCGTGGTGGCAGCCACCTGTAGTCCCAGCTACTTGGGGGGCTAAGGCAGGACAATGGCATGAACCCAGGAGGTGGAGCTTGCAGCAAGCCGAGATTGCACCACTGCACTCCAGCCTGGGCAACAGAGCAAGACTCTGTCTCAAAAAAAAAAAAAAAAAAAAAAAGAAAAGAAAAGAAAAGAAACAATAAACACATTAACAGTTAAACTTGTGATTAAGAATAAAAGATTCTTCCACTCAGCATCAGTACTGCTTTGATCTTGTCATTTCAAACCATATTTTGATCCATTCATTTAACATTCAATAATTTTATTGACTACTTTTTTCATATAAGGTATTGTTCTAGGTGATACGATAATTAATAAAGACACACAATGAATCGAATTTATAGTCTAGTGGCAAATACCCTCATGGAATTTATAGTCTAGAGGCAAGAGTCAATGCTCATGGTTTCTGGTCACATGACATTTATGCAATCTCAATTTAGAAGATGACTAGTCTTTAACATAGTATTTTTTCTTTTGGTCCCTTGTTGTGGGAAGTCAGGGACCCCAAACGGAAGGACTGGTTGGAACCACGGCAGAAGAACATAAATTGTGAAGATTTCATGGACATTCATCAGTTTCCAAAATTAATACTTTTATAATTTCTTATGCCTGTCTTTACTGTAATCTCTGAACATAAATTGTGAAGATTTCATAGACATTTATTACTTCCCTAATAACACTCTTATTATTTCTTATGCCTGTCTTTACTTTAATCTCTTAATCCTGTTATCTTCGTAAGCTGAGAATGTATATCACCTCAGGACCACTACTGTACAAATTGATTGTAAAACATGTGTGTTTGAACAATATGAAATCAGTGCACCTTGAAAAAGAATAGAATAACAGTGATTTTCAGGGAACAAGGGAAGATAAATAAGGTGTGACTGCCTGCGGGGTTGGGCAGAATAGAGTCATATTTTCTTCTTGCAGAGAGCCTATAAATGGACGTGCAAGTAAGAGAGATATCACTGAATTCTTTTCCCAGCAAGGAATACCCTGGGGAAGGAATACATTCCTCGGGGGGAGGTCTATAAATGGCCGCTCTGGGAGTGTCTGTCTTATGTGGTTGAGATAAGGACTGAAATACGCCCTGGTCTCCTGCAGTACTCTCAGGCTTACTAGGATTGGGAAATTCTAGCCCGGTAAATTTTCGTCAGACTGGTTCTCTGCTCTTAAACTGTGTTTTCTGTTAAGATATTTATCAAGACAATACGTACACAGCGGGACATAGACCCTCATCAGTAATTCTAATTTTGCCTTTGCCTTGTGATCTTTATTGCCCTTTGAAGCATGTGATCTTTGTGACCTATTCCCTGTTTGTACACTCCCTCCCCTTTTAAAGTCCTTAATAAAAACCTGCTGGTTTTGCAGTTCAGACGGGCATCACGGTCCTACTGATATGTGATGTCACCCCCAGAGGCACAGCTGTAAAATTCCTCTATTCATACTATTTCTCTTTATTTCTCAGTCTGGCTGACACTTAGGGAAAATAGAAAGAACCTATGTTGAAATATTGAGGGTTGGTTCCCCCAATAGTCCCTAGAATCAGAGTTTTCTGCTTGGCCATGCCACTATATCTGTCAGAGCATCAATTTTCTCATCTGTAAGGGTAGGACTGTCATGTCTGCTTTGGGTACATTGCAGAGTTGTAAAGAATGAGTAAACCAGTATATGAAAAGACTCTGGAAACACAGTAAGTATACATATATTACAAGTTGGCAGTAAATCACTGTGGTAAAGACCAAAGGCTCTGGATGCAGTCAGCCTGGATTTGAATCCCACTTTTTCCAGTTGCTAGTGTGACTGTCTTGGCCATGATACTTAAGCTGTCTATCCATCAGTTTCAGGCAAAAAAGGGAATAATAATGGTACTGACCTATACTAATTGGCTTGTGCTGCCATAAAAAAATACCATAGACTGGGTGGCTTAAACAACAGTAATTGATTTTCCTCACAGTTCTGGAAGCTAGTGGAAGTCCAAGATCAGGGTAACAACATGGTTGGGTTCTGGTAAGGGCTCTCTTCCTGGCTTACACATGGCTGCCTTCTCACTGTGTCTTCACATGGCAGAAGGAGAAAGAGAACATGCTTTCTGGTGTTTTTTCTTATAAGGGCACTAATTCCATCCTGTGGGCCCTACCATTATGACCTCATCTAAACATAATCTCCTAAAGGCTCCAAATAGCATCACACTGATGGTTAGGGCTTCAACATATGAATTTACAGAGGACACAATTCAGTTTACAGCATGACTTCATAAGGTTGTTATGAGGATTATGTACATTAATCTGTACAAAATACTTTAAACAGTGACTGGTACTCAGTGAGTTCTCAATAACTATTTGCTATGATTATTTCTGTAGCCAAGTGAATAAAGAAGAAAATCACTTAATTTACAAAGAAGATTGTCTACTAATATTGTATTCTGGGTCTTTTATATAAGGGCATTCTCAAATATGTCAATAGAACTGATTAAGCAATGGGTCAAGGAAACTTGGAGAGGTCTTGCTCTTTTGTCTCCTAACTTCTCACAGTTCTCCTTTGAGGATTCATGCTGACTCATCCCTGGAAGCTTCTGCTCTCTCTCAAACATACTGAACCTCACGCATATTTGTTCCACTTTTCTGTATTGGTGGTATAGACAGAAGAGAGTAGGAGAAAAGACTAGGCTAGTATCTCTACTCTCAATTCCTTAAACATGAAAGGCCAGAATCATTGACAGCAGGTCTAGTCTACACAAAAACTATGCTCAGAGAATCTTCTATTTAAAAGGGCCCTCTGGAGATCAACCTGCATTTGATATAATGGTGTCCTATGAAACAAGCCACTGTTTTCATACTTTCAATCACAGAATCTCACTATAGTACAGGACAGTTCTTTTTGGTTTTGAACAATTCTATAGACGAGAAAATTTTTCTTTACTTTAGGCTGAAATCTAATTCCCTGTAGTTTCTTCCTACTGATTCTAGTTATATCTCTTGTATCCTAGTGTTGAACACACAGTAGGTCTCTAAAAGGGTTAGTTGAACTGGTTCCTGAGGTTTTCTTCTGTACTTGCAATTTTCCTGTCTTCTCCGCTTATTCTTTTGGTGATGCTGCCTTACATAATCTTCTTTTCTTCTTCTTCTCTTTAATACCTGTACCCCCTTTCTCTCCTCCCTCTCCTCTCAGATCCATATTCAGAGAGGAACCCCAGAGAGGAATAATTGAGAGATGAGAGGATGGCATTGGATAGCTTATGAAACAGGGTTAGTAGTGATGCCAATTCTCTTCCTCCTGATCCTTCTGTGAGAAAAGGAGGTTTAGAACAAGTTCAGTTTCCGAGGGTCTGTGTTTTCCAGGGGGAGTTAAACATCACAAATTATAAACAGCTGCATTTTATGTCCAACCAGTCACCATTACAATGTTTACCCAAACCCACATCAGCAACTCCTCACTGTCCACAGTAATGCTGAAATTTACCAATTTAGGCTTCTGGAGATAATATGATGTACAGTACACAGCCAAGATTTTTTTTCTAGTTCTTATGAAACTAGAAAAAGAGTTCTTATGAAACTTGAAAAAGAGGGGCAGGCTTCTCTTTGGGGGCTGCTCCCCAAAGACACACACTAGTCACTAGCAAACCACTGGCATTATTGTCCAAATGAAATGTACCTGTCTAGCACACTCAGCTGAGCAGGATGTGATTTGATAAATACATTAGGCAGAAAAGCACTGAAATAATTTGAATTTAGTTCCAATTTCCTCTGCCTCAAAACAGCAGGAGATACAGTCAGACGAAGAAGCTGTGCTCTGTACAATAAGGGACAGAATTCGAAGTAACCAACTATCACTAAAGTTGTCATAATCTTCCTCATTTCTCTAAAATTTGCTCTCCTCAGAGATTCTCCATCCACCCAAATCCTAGGCATCATATCCTAATCACCAAGTGTTGTCAAGCCGACTTCCTACACACCTCTCATGTTCACCAGCTCTTCTCCCATCATAGCTGCATGATGATGGGTCCTTGTTGTCTCCCATCTGGACCATGAAAGTAACTGTCTTGCTTTATTTCTATCCATCTTCTACCATCAAGGTGAACTTTTAACACACAAATCCTGCTCAACATCTTTCAAGTGTTACCTACTGTTGGTGACAGTGAAGTCCAAAGTGCTAGGGGATAAGTAGAGCTCAGTGAGTGTACATGACGATTCAAACGGTTCTATTTATATTATTTTATTATTTATATTATTGATTTCTTCTTGTATTCGTTCTTCTCTCTTTTGTTTACAGATTGTAGGCATCTTGAGGAAAGAGAGACATTCACAAAGCTGAAGGGCTTCATTATGCCCCCATTTGAATTCTATGATTCAAGTGATCTTAACTGGACCCACCATTGGTGGGTTAAGATAATTTGAATCACAGAATCTTTGCAGTATTTTGTAATAATCTGAAAAGTGACCATAAGAATCTTTTGTACTATGCAGAACTTCATTGGTGTCAAAGTACTTAAAAAGAGGTATTAATAATAAATTAAGCATTTTTATGTTTCATAAGCCTCTAAATTCTGCGAATCATTTCTATGGATAAATTGTTAACAGAAACATGCTACTTAGCAGATAATTAAAAAGAACATTAAGCATTCTCAAGACATATAAAGAAAAATATTCACTGGAGCCTTAAATAATATAATACTTTTGTGATATTAATCAATAAGGAAAAAGAAAGATAACTCAATAGTAAAAATGACCAAGAGATGTGACCAGGCAATTCACAGTAGAAGATATTCAAATAGCTGAAAAAGATATAAAAAAGAGTTCAGCCTCAACCTCATTATTCATCAGAGAAATGCAAATTAAACCAAAATGAGATTTCCCAGAAGATAAAGTAGGCTTATTTTTCCCCATTCCTCCCTCTAATTACAGCTAAAAATCTTACATGTTATTTAGAAAACAAACATAGGAAGACTCCGAAAGGTAGACAGAAGGTAGCAGGCAGGCTAGGGACCTCAGGGTCCACCACAGTGTTGAGTTCCTTAGATTCTCATGAACTCATCACAGTGCAGCTGGAGAGGAGATGGTGAACATGAGAGGTATGTAGGAAGTAGGCTTGACCACACTTGGTAATTAGGATATGATGCCCGAGCATTTGGGTGGATGGAGAACCTCTGAGGAGAGCAAATTTTAGAGGAATGAGGAAGGTGATGACAAGTTTAGTGATAGCTGATGATAGAATTCTATCCCTTTTTGTACAGAGCCCAAAGAGAGCACAGAGCACATTGTGAAAGAAAAACTAATGTGGAAGTAAATTCACCTTCACATTGGAAAACTATTAAACAGTTGCTCCTAAAGCTAAACTAACACATACCCTACATTCCAGCAATTATGCTCCCATATATACACCTTTGTTCCAAAGGACACGCACAAAAATACTCAGTGCAGCATTATTAATAATAGTTAAGTACAGAAACAGCCTAAATGTCAATTATCAGTAGAATGGATATGTGAATTGTGATATTTTATACACTGGAATACTATACAGCACTAAAAATGAATGAACTACATGTATACCCAATGTCATGGATGATCTTCACAAGCATCAAGCTGAGTGTAAGAAACCAGAAACAAAAGATTATATACCATATGACTATATTTATTTAAAGTGCCAACTGTATAAAAACTAATAAAAGATATTAGGAGTTAGGATAGCAGTTACTCTTCAGAAGGAGGCATACAGTAATCCTTGGGAGAAGTATTGTTTTCTCTCCTCATCTGAGTGGTGATCACACAGGTATCTTCACTATGTATTAGCATAATCTGTATACTTCTGATTTGTGCACTTTCCTGTCTGTATGCTATCAATACAAATTTTATGAAAGCAGTAAAAATAAATATATTTTCTCTGTCCCTCCTGGTACAAAGTGAAGATGATATATTAGCAATGAGTGAAAAAGCAACTGCTTTTTGAAAGAACTTGTACCATGGAGGGAGCACTGTGAAGAAAAGAGTTTGGAAAAATTTTCACTGCTGTATGCTTTTGCTGTGCCCCAAATGACTTGTGTTTTACCTCTCTGCACACTAAAACACAAGGGGACAGAATTTTTGTCCTGCACAAAAATCCTCAACAAAATAACTAGCAAATTGAATCTAACAGAACATCAAAAAGTTAATTCACCATGATCAAGTATGCTTTTTCCTGGGATGCAAGGTTGGTTCAACACACACAAATCAATGTGATTCACCACATAAACAGAATCAAAAGCAAAAAATATATGATCATCTTAATAGATGCAGAAAAAGCTTTTGATAAAATTCAACTTCCCTTCATTGATAAAGACCCTCAACAGACTAGGCATTGAAGGAACACAACCTCAACATAATAAGAGCCATTTCTGACAAACCCACAGCCAATATCTTACTGAATGTGCAAAATCTTGGACCATTCCACTTGAGAACCAGAACAAGACGAGGATGCCCACTCTCATCACTCCTATTCAACATAGTACTGGAAGTTCTAGCCAGGGCAATCAGGGAAGAGAAAGAAATAAAAGGCACCCAAATAGGAAAAGAAGAAATAAAACTATCTCTCTTTGCTGATAATATGATTCTATACTGAGAAAATCCTAGAGACTCTACCAAAAGGCTCCTAGTACTGATAAATGACTTTAGTAAAGTTTCAGGATACAAAATTAATATGAAAAAATCTGTAGCATTTCTATATACCAACAACATCATGGCTAAAAGTAATATCACAAACACAATCCCACATACAATAGCCACAAAGAAAATGGAATACCTAACAATACAGCTAATCAGGGAGGTGAAATATCTCTAGAAGGAAAACTATTTAACACCTCTGAAAGAAATCAAAGGCAACACAAATAAATGAAAAAATATTTCACGCTCATGGATTGGAAGAATCAATATTATAAAAATGGCCATACTGACTGGGCCCAGAGATTACACGCCTGTAATCCCAGCACTTTGGGAGGCTGAGACGGGTGGATCACGACGTCAGGAGATCGAGACCACCCTGGTTAACACAGTGAAATGCTGTCTCTACTAAAAAAAAAAAAATGCAAAACATTAGCTGGGCATGGTGGCGGGAGCCTGTAGTCCCAGCCAGCTACTTGGGAGGCTGAGAACCTTTCCCTGACATTCTAGACAGACACACTGCCACTCTTCCCTCCAAACTCACACTGTACTTTGGATGCTCAACCAAAAGACTGAGAATGCTGTCTCCCAGAAGACTGGTGATTTCTTGGGCACAAGGAGTATGTGCATTTTTATCTCTGTATCTCAGTGCCTCAGAGCAGCTAGAACACTAGAAACTTCACAAAGATTTTCCGAATAAACAAATGGGTTTTAAATTTTAGGAAAATATTGTACTGTATAATGGAAATTTGCTAAGAGAGTAAATTTTACCAAACTTTTAACACACAGACACACACACACACACACACACACACACACACACACACACACACACAAAGACATAACTATGTTAGATGATGGCTATGTTAATTTGATTGACTGCAGTAATAATTTCATGATAATCATGTATATCAAAACATAATGTTGTGTACCTTAAATACATACAGTTATTTTAAAACTTTCAAAGAGAAAAATAAATAGTACTCTAAGGAAAAAACCTATGGAAAAATGACTTATTAGCAGGGGAAGTTAATTTTCCATAGTCACAGACTTCTAACATTTGTGTTAGCAGAAAGAATGCTGCCAAGAGTCAGGAGGCCTTGACTTTGCACCCAACTCTGCACCTTCTGGCTGTGTGATCTTTCACGGTCACTCTCTTTCTCTGGCTCTTTATTTCCTCTTTTGAAGGGGAATCCTCAACTCTGGATTCCTTCTAGTTTTAACAGTGTGTACTTACTTTCTGTATGATACTCCTGATGCTAATGAAGCAGTAGTATTTACTGGGCACATACTACATTTGGAACTTTCCCAAAATACCTTTCATCCTGGTCCATATTGTCATTTTTACAATAGAATTAGAATTAGAATTTTTCTATCTTGGGATTAAAGTTTCATCATTGTCTGGCCCTAATCTACCATTGGACCATAAAATTCAATTAAATTTAACATATATTTATGGCATTAGACACCCAGAAGTTAGAAGTAAAGGAAGACAGCTCTATCACTGCTTTAAAGTACCATATAGTCTAGAGAGAAAGACAAGACATGAACACAAATAAAGTAAAATATGACTTTGTGGGTTTCTGTAACCATCAACTTAATGTTAGTCAATAATTCTATCTTTGGCTGCATTAATAATGACTAAAAAGAAATGGATCTATCCAACCAAGACTAGGGTAATCTTCTTAGGCCAGATCATAGGTAGGTCCTACATTTGGCTATAAAATTCATGTTTTAAAAGCAAGCTTGACTGAGTGGAAGAGGTGGTTTTATTCATCTCTGCTAATGGGACCACCCTCCACAGTCTTCTAAACCGGTAACTTCTAGCACCCTTGTCTCTTCCCTTTTCCTAGCCCTTGCAGCTAAGAGGTCCTGAAATCCTGTCAGTTTTACTGCAGAAATATCTCTTCAATCCATTGTCTTCCTTTTCCATGCCCTAAGCACCCTACTTTATATCTCTGTCTCTGTCTCTCTCTCTTCCGCTTACAATGTACATAACAGTGGGCAGGCTTTTTTTGTTTTTTGTTTTTTTTTAATGACAGGGTCTCACTTTGTCACCCAGGTTGGAGTATAGTGACACAAACACAGTTCACTACAATTTTGATTTCCTGGGTTCAAGGGATCCTCCCACCTCAGTCCCCCAAGTAGCTGAGACTACAGGTGCATGCCAACAGACTCAGCTAATTTTTGCATTTTCTGTAGACATGGGGTTTCACTATGTTGCCCAAGCTGGTCTTGAACTCCTGAGCTCGAGCAATCTGCCTGCCTCAGCCTCCCAGTGTGCTGGGATTACAGGCATAAGTGACTGCTCCCAGCCATGGGCAGGCTATTTTATCTTCTCAGTGCTTCAGTTTTCTTATCTATAAACTGTAGACAAAAAATAGCATGTACCTCAGAGGTTTGCTATGGGGATTACATGAAGGAAAACAGGTAAAGTGCCTAGAAAACAGTGAATGTTCAATAATGGTTGGCTATATTTATTACGTACTGGGTATGTCAATGGGTCTTCCGCATCTATTCCTACTTCTTTCTATGGGATTTCCTGACTACAGATGCTGGAAAATGAAAAACTACATTTCCCAGACTCCTTTGCAGCTAGGTTTCACAATGCAAATTGGGTTTCCCAGTTAGATGCCCTAACTGGACATGAAAGCTGAAGTAAGAGAGAGGCCATCTTCCTGTTATCTTTCTACTGTCAACCAAGCTTATCCAGAATTGAATGTTGAGAGGCATTTCTGTGGTAGTGGAGAATATAACTGCTTGCTTTCTAATCCTTTTCCCCTTCTCTCTAGATTTCAAGTATTGCAGTGTGTTCTTGACTTTGATCCAGCAGCTGCCTCCTAATTCCCACTCCTTCAATTCTTCAGTAATACTACAAACACTTAATTCCCTGAATTAAATTTCTTTCTTCTTAAACTCATAGGATAGTTTCTATTTCTCATATGCATCTGATTAAATCATATGGTGACTTGGGGTCCTACACCTAAGTACAGGGCAGAGATACAAACCAGTACTGTACCATAGGAATATAAATTATAAGGCATTGCTTTTTGGCAAATCTGTGAACTCATTTCCTATACTAAATATGAAAGTCAACATCATCACCCTTTGTTATTAAAAAAGGACCTACACTTACATATATACAATTTCCCTAACCACATACCAGAGAGTGATTTACAGTATGTTCTAGAAAACAGATGATTTAATCCTGACCCAGAGATCATCTGCTTTTAGAATTCTGGAAATGCTGAGCAGACTTTTAATCTTTGGATCTGTTACCACTTCAATTTCATAGCTGAAAATACTGACACAGAAAATGCCTCATGAATGTTTATGATTCACCACCTCTGGGAGTCTGGGACACCTGTTTGGCACAAGGCTTTAGTATAAACAAGAGTTTCAGGAAATTTTTTATTCTACCTACACAGAAGCTAAAACTATGTTAAGTTAGCTGCCCAGACCTGCCCTGTAGTCATCAGATTTTGTTATGAAGTAAAATGATTAATTTGCAGAACCTTTTATATTGAGGGGAAAAATAATTCACGTTCCATACTTAGCAGTTTAATCCACGGTGGCTCCATGCCAGCTTTCTTCTTAGGATGCTGCAATACTCATACCTGTCATCAGCAATTAGTGAAAGCAACTAAAAATACGAATCTCAGTTCTCAAACTCTGGATACTGACACTCGTGATTGGTTCCCATGCATCATGATCAACTCATCTACTCGTCCTGAAGTTCTTTTTACAGGATTTAAACCCCTCATATATTCTCAGTATTTGTGATGCATTCTGTAGAATAAAAACCTGGCCAAATGCTGTGAAAACAAATTTTGTTGGTTGTGTTCTTTATACAGCAAGAAGTGGCCAAAGTTTGAAAAAAATTAGAAAACTATGCAACACTATCCCTGAACTAAATTTATAAAATTGCATTGGATTTAGCTTTCTCCTGTTCTACTCTAATCCTTCCACCTCTGTTTTTGATTTCAAAACCTCCCTGTCTCTTTCAAGATTGTACTCTCAATTATTCCTTTACTCTTTCATTTTATCTCCAACTCCTTCCTCTGTCCTAGCTCCTCCCCCTCAACAATTAAATATACTCAAGTCTTTGCTTTCTTAAAAGCTTGTAGCTGAGCGTGGTGGCTCATGCCTGTAATCCCAGCACTTTGAGAGGCTGAGGCAGATGGATTACAAGGTCAGGAGTTCTAGACCAGCCTGGCCAATATGGTGAAATCCTGTCTCTACTAAAAATATAAAAATTAGCCTGGCATGGTGGCATGCGCCTGTAGTCCCAGCTACTCAGGAGGCTAAGACAGGCGAACTGCTTGAACCCAGAGGTTGCAGTGAGCCATGATCATGCCACTGCATTCCAGCCTGGGCGTCAGAGCAAGACTCTGCCTTAAAAAAAAAAAAAAAAAGTTGTAATATCATATTCCCTTCAGTTTTTCTCTCAAAGCAGCTCCTTATAACTTTATTTCTTAGATTGGAATTAGGTGATATATTCTAAGGCCCATAAGTTCTTCACAAGAAAATTAAGTATCTGTTTGCATTTTCATGATTATCTTGAACAACAATATAAACACATTTTAGATAATCTGGATGCCTGCCCTAAAACCAAGCAGTACCATGAGATTTCTTATCTCTTACCTTTGTATATATGAATGCATCAATACCAAAGGGTACTGATTTAATTTTCTTGAGCCAAGAAGAAAAGAAAATGGATGGACATATAATAACCTTAAACAGTATCTTGGAATATTATACAAATGAGGAGAAGTAGTGGGAGAATGGAGTGAGTCATAACATGGCACATGAAAGTAGAAGTATATCAAACTCAAAATTACCTGCAGCCAGTATCATACTTCATGTGGAGAACCGTTATGTAGTTTTGGTAAAATAACATAAGCAATTACATTAAATTAATATTGTAAGTTTGATTTTAATTTGCTTTAAAATCTTCCTTCCTTCCCTCCTTCCTTCCTTCCTTCCTTCCTTCCTTCCTTCCTTCCTTCCTTCCTTCCTTCCTTCCTTCCTTCCTTCCTCTCTCTCTCTCTCTCTCTCGACAGGGTCTGGCTCTGTCACTCAGGCTGAAGTGCAGTGGCACAATCTTGGCTCACTGCAACTGTCTCCCAGGTTCAAGTCATCCTCCCACCTCAGCCTTTCCAGTAGCTGGGACTACAGGTGGACACCACCACGCCTTGCTAATTACTTGTATTTTTTTGTAGAGATGGGGTTTTGCCATGTTGCTGGGCTCAAGCTATCCACCCTCAAGCGATCCATCCTGGGCTCAAACGATTCACCCATCTTGACCTTCCAAAGTGCTGGGATTACAGGCGTGAGCCACCACACTCGGTTTTGAATTTTCTTTATATTTATTTTATAAGCATATTTAGTTTTTATGGTTGTATTAGTGCTGCAAGTATAGATGTTTCATATGAAGTTTGTGTTTTTATATATATATATATATTTAAGTAATATAAACAAAAATTTTAAGCCAACCTGACTTTACTCAAGGATTCTTTTCCTTTCTTATTTGAATTTTAGTTTACAAACACTCATAGAGAGCTTTCTATATAGCAGATATTAAGTATTAACTCCTTGTAATAATCATACGACATAGGTATTGTTATTAGCTTCACTGTGCTGTGGAGAAGATTGAGGCATTTACAGAAATTAATAACCCATGATCACACAACAAGTAAGTGGTACTGTTGGGATTTAACAGGCAATCTGGCTTGAGAATCCCCATCTTTAACATATAAAATGCTGCTTTCTTTTAGATAGATTCGGTATTTACTCTGTCAAGGTTTGAAAAATACCACGTTAGGAAATATGATCTACTTTTGATACATATTCATGAGGGCTCTGTTCTTAGCTTTCTTCCCTTTTCACCTGACATGTTCTCCGAGGACAATATCATTGATTACTACAGTTCTAACTATCAACCACACCTTGATTAGTTCCAGATCTCTAACTGCGGATTAGACCTGTATTCTGTTCTCAGGATGTACATAATCAACTGGACACTTCAATCTGCAACTTTCAGAGACACCTCAGGTTCAACCTAGGTTGAAATAAAAGCCAAGCTTTCCCTTTCCCTGACTCCACTCTTACTCTAATAAACCCGCTTTTTCTACTTTATTAGCCCTCCTGTTTAATGGCCCCACTTCCTACTCAAAATTCTCACTGTTGAGTGAAGAAGAGACATAAACAGTCATTACAGTGAGTACATGACAATCACAGGGACACGTCCAAAATGCCATTTAGCTCAGAAGGAAACATGACTCTGCCTGAGGTAGAAGGGTCAGGGAAGGCTTCATTAAGAAGACAATGTTTAAACTGATTCACAGTAATGCCTGCTTGCATTTAGAAAAGGAACTCTCATCTTTCTCCATTAGCATACAGTTTAAGGGTATATTTTATGTGCACTATTTATATTGATGGTAGAAAATAGAAATGTATGATAATTTTTCATTTTAGCTCCAAAATGAAATGTCTACTACTTTGTTCCCCTCCATTTCCCAGAAAAGCAGAAGTAGCAATTTTACAAGCTTTATTTTTGCCATTTGAAATGAAATAAATGAAAGATAATATTTCTGTATTCTTTTAAAAGATCAATTTATCTCTAAAACATTTTTTCATACTCTAACATTTTATGGGAAAAAATCTATGTAGATTTTGGTCAATTATATCAGTTTTGACTGACTCTGAGTCAGCTGCAGTATGACGTTCATTAGTGGTCATGGCTCCCCATATGGCTTCTGTGGGTTGACCATCATAGGCGATAGGTCCTTCTAGACGTGTGCAGGTACCACATTGGAATTCTAGCAGCACAACACAGATGAGAGATGGCAGTGACGATTAGCATGGAGAGCCATAGAATCAGGTCACAGTTGCCAGAGAGGCAACTTTTTTGTCTTTCTTTTTGAAGGTGTTCGCCCTGATAGCTTCTCCTTCAGAAATAATTTTATTGCATAAAAGAGATGTCCATTCAAACTGCTCAAGCTAAAATGAGAATTTCCTTGTCAGGATACAAGGGTCATTTCTAGGAACCCAAGAAAAAGATGCAAATTCTGGCTTTGAAACAGTCTAGAAACAGCAACCACAAAGTCTAGGAATAAAGGGAGTTTTTCAGTCATGATCTGTGCCATTTGTCTCTCTCGCGGTTATACGGTCTCCTCTTGTTTCTTCCTGTGTCAGTTTCCCTCTTCCTTCTCTCTGCCAACCCACTTTCTCTGCACACAGAGCCCCCACCCAGCAGCTCTATTTCCAGCCCTCACCCCAGCTGTATGCCATCTTTGATTTTAAGCACTAACAGAGAGAAATGCATCTCTAAGATGCAATTTCAAATCCTAAGGGAGTCTGATGAGTTCCTTTTGGTTCACATCTAGCTATGCACAGCAAAGTAAGATCATTTCTTAGAAATACGTATGTAGGGACCTACACTGGGGAAAATTGGCAGATACCTTCAAATTGTCTCCTATGGGTATGTTTGTAAGCACTGAAGTTTTGTTTCAAAGAGAGAATAGCCATAAAGCCTGACCTCATAAGATAAAATAAGTGAAGCATATTCTTTGCTTCCTACTAAGAATTATGCTGTTACTAATTAAAAAGACTGCCCTAATTACAGCCACCTGTACCATTGAATAAACATAATTCTTCAGCATCAGGTTGTTATGAACTAATTCGACACATGTTACCTTTCACTCTTAGGGAGGGGGAATTCTGATTAGTGCTCAGGTAAAATCATGAACAAGGACCAAAAGAGGCCACAAGAAAAAATGCTCAAGCTTGTCTTTACTCTAGTTCTTAAGTTAAAGTATCAGGAGGAACCCCCAAGATTCCCATATGAAGCAGCTCACTGGCCCTAAGATTTAAGGCCAAAAGTCATGTAGGAATAAAGAATATGGCTTTTTCTAGTGTTCTTCATGGGAAATCCCTCTGGGAGTTTAGTCGTTATTCTGTGACTGAGGCTAATGACCATATATAATACTATTGACAAGTATGAGCAGTGTTTTCTTAATATTCTGAATACCTGAATTTCACTGAAATCCAATATAGTTAAAGAGCAGAGTCTTCCGGTTAATCAAATATTGAGATAAGAATTACCAAATGTAGAATAATAGGTCTTTTCGAGTAGATAATTATGCAGTTCAGTTACCTTTAAACTCTACTCTGAGGTGCCATAGAAGCAATAGACAGAGGCTCTATGCTGTACTCTACATTCATCTCTACTTTCATCTGCTCTACATATAGACATTTCAAATAATGTATCATTTGAACAAATGGTTCCATGACATTATAGATAAATGAAATATATATGTGTGTCTATGAAAACTGCTGAGGTACTTCAGTCTTCTCAAGAGAAAACTGAGAGTTCCATAAAAGTTAAATTTCCAGCACTGATAAAAGCATATAGAATAAAAAATAAAGAACACACTAAATATGATTTATTTTTTCAATAATAATTCAAAAGGTACCTTTAGGACTTATTATATCCCAGAGTTATAGATTTCCTATCTTACAGTCAGATATGGAATAGACAGAGTTCATTTATTTCTTTTTGCATTTAACAAACATTTATTGACCACTCCCCACGTGCCAGGTATTTTACTAGGCACTAGAGGTTCAATGGTGAGCAGAACAAGATAAACTCTGTCCTCACTGAACTTCTCTTCTAATGAGAGAGACAGACAGATATGTTAGATAAGTGAAATATATATTGATATTGTTCAGTGTAAAAAGTCAGAATACAAAGCAGAGAAGTAGGATATAAAATATATGTACACTGTGGAGGCAGAAAAGTTCTCATGGGGAAGCTAAGTTCTTAATAAAGTTTGAAGAAAGGTGGTTATGCAGATACGTTCAGAAATAACATTCTTGGCTAGAGAACATCAAGGACCTGAGCTGGAAGTGTGTACAGTGTGTTAGAGGAACACAAGGAAGCCAGCAGGAACAGAGCAGAAACAGCAGAGGAAGAGTAGCTAGAAACAAACTCAGAGAGTAAATGGGAAATGGGGGAGAAATATATAGGAGCTTAGAGGTCAATATTAAGGACTTCGGCTTTTACTCTGGGTGGGATAGGAGAAGTTTAGAGTAGAAGAATAAGATAATCTAACTTACATTGGTGTTGACAACAGATTGAAGGGAGAAAGAACACAATCAAGGCAACCATTAGGAGTCAGTCGCATTAGCCCAGGTAATGAATGATAGTCATGTGGACTAAGATAGAAAAATGAGGATGCTAAGAAATAGTCAAGCCTCGGATATAAATCTATGGTGTAGCTGATCAAATTTGCTTATGGATCAGATGTGAAGATGAGAGAAAGAGAGAAGTTAAGGATGACATCAAGTTTTTTGGCCTGAGCAACTGGAAAAATGGGGTTGTCACTGAGGTAGGAAAGATTGTAGAAGATTTTGGTTGTAGGAAGTAGAAGATCAAAAGGCCAATCTTGGACATGCTATGTTTAAGATACTTACTAGACATTTAAGTAGAGAAGTCAAATGGGAAGTAGAACACCAATATGGAGTTCTTCGGAGAGTTGTTCCAGTGTCCAGATTTCAGATAGCAATGGGAATTATTAGCATGGAGCTGGGATTTAAAATTATGACACTGCATGAGATCAGCAAGGGAGTAGGTAGAGATAAAAAAGAGAGGACTTGCCCGGGCGTGGTGGCTCACGCCTGTAATCCCAGCCAAGGCAGGCGGATCACAAGGCCTGCAGATCAAGACCATCCTGGCTAACACAGTGAAGCCCTGTCTCTACTAAAAATAGAAAAAATTAGCTTGGCATGGTGGTGGGTGCCTGTAGTCCCAGCTACTCAGGAGGCTGAGGCAGGAGAATGTAAAGAACCCAGGAGGCGGAGTTGCAGTGAGCTGAGATCGCGCCACTGCACTCCAGCCTGGGCGACAGAGCGAGACTCTGTCTCAACAAAACAAAACAAAACAAAACAAAAGAGGAATAAGCCAAGGGACACTCCAAATTAGAGGTCTGAAAATATGAAGGTGAACCTCCTCCCCTCCCCATTCCAAAACACACAGAATTGACATGGAGAAACCAGGAGGAAAATCATCCAAGTATGAATCACATAAACCAAGTGAATCAAGTACTTCTAGGAGAAAGGAGTGGTCACTTATGACAAATGCTGCTGACAGAGAAATAAGACGAAAATTGAAAACTGAGAAGTGACAATGGAGATCATTTGCAACACTGAGAATAAAAATTTTGGTGAGTGGTGGGGATGAGCGACTGATAGAGTGGGTTCAAACGAAAATGGAAGAAGAGCAATTGGAGACATAAAGCACATTTTTCCAATGAGCTTTGTTATAAAGCAAGATTGTTTAATTGTTTTAAGATGGGAGAAATAGCAGTGTGAGTTTTCTCCTAAGGGATTGATTCAATAGAGAGAAAAATGTTGATAATGCCAAATAGAAAAAGGAAGAATTGCTGAATTAATGTCACCTGGAATATGAGAACGAAGTAGGCATTGGCCAGAAACATGGGAAATTCATCTACAGTTCCAGGAAAGAAATTACAGATGCAGATAGATGGGCAGATGATTCTCTCTTGATTAAATAAAGCTGTTTCAGAAAAGTAGACAGGAAGCTCAGCAGCTGACAGTGAGAATGAGGAGAGGGTTGCTGAAAGTTTAAAGTAAGAGGAGAAAGAAAAAGTAGTCCTTGAAGGAAGAGTGAATTTACAAAGGAAATGTAGTACGATTTTTAGGTAGTATTACCTGAGACTCAGAAAGGGTAAATATTTTGATCAAGGTGATTTAGCAATAGAATAAGGAATAAAACTCAGATCTCATGGCCGGGTATGGTGGCTCATGCCTGTGATCCCAGCACTTTGGGAGGCTGAGGCGGGTGGATCACTTGAGGTTAGGAGTTTGAGACCAGCCTGGCCAACATGGAGAAACTCCATCTCTATTAAAAATACCAAAATTAGCTGGGCATGGTGGCAGGCACCTGTAATCCCAGCTACTCTGGAAGGCAGCTATGCTTACCACTATATCACCAACGCTGTTAATCCCAGCAACTCTGGAGGCTGAGACAAGAGAATCTCTTGAGCCTGGGAGGCAGAGGTTGCAGTGAGCCAAGATGGTGTCACTGCACTCCAGCCTGGGCGACACAGCAAGGCTCTCTCTCTCAGAAACAAAACAAAACAAAACAAAACACCAAAACCAAAAACTCAGATCTATCAACTCATAGCTCTTTGACCAGATTGTTTTCCTCTATACTGCATAGCATAGTAGATGTTTATTTAGGGAGTTTTCAGGAGAAATGCAAAATTCATACTCAAGTAAAATTAAAAATAAAGTTTAAGTCCTGCACCAGTCATCAATTTATATATATATATAAATTGTATATATATTTATATATATAAATTTAATTTTTATATATATAGTGTCTATTTCATAGCTTTAAATTATGGAATTACATGCCAAGTGAAATACAGAAAAAAGGCAGTAATACAACAATTCAACCAAATCCTGCCTCTGCCCCATCCCCAATTCCCCAGTGCACATAAAAAATGCTTTTGCCCTAAACATGGAGCTTATTTAGTTAAAAATACTGGGTTTACAATTGGGGGAAATTTATCCTGAATTATCCAAATAACGATCTTAGTTCCCTACCAGTAGAATATCTTAGAAAAATACTCTACCCCTGCCAAAAAAAAAAAAAAAAAAAAAAAACCTGTTAAAATCAATTGTGACCTATATTTCTTGGGGGGTGGGGCAGAGTTTCTAACACTAACTTTTTAATGAGTATCTATTATTGTATAAATCCTTGGAAGGCAGTGGAGTTCTTATTTTGCATTAAATGTCAAGTATATTCAATAAAAGGATTAGAATTGCAAAGAATGAATTTGACTTCTGTCTTGCCTAATTGTATTTAATTTATTATGTTGAAATCTCCTATATTTAGGACTCCCATTATGAGAAGCAGTGCATCATGCTAATTAAAGTGAGTAAACTGCAAAAGTAACATTTATCATTTGCATTAAGAAGGTAGAGGTCTCCTATCCTTATTGATGGTAAATAAAACAGGGGTCTATTCCACATGATCACTTTACATTTCTCACTTTGGTGCCTGCCTTTCTGGCCTGTGACTTGATGATTAGAGATTCAGGAGAACCAAAGGTTAAGAGCCTTACTTATGATTGCTGAAGCTTTTCATGTAAGAGATACAAAGATTTCACTGAAACACAAGATACAGGAGGAAACAATTTGCCATGTGAAAAAGAAGTCCTTAGAAAGCAAAAGAGAGTGATGTGAGTTAGTTAGAGAAATAATATTGGCAAAGATACGGGTCAGGATGAAAAAGATGTAATTATCAGTGATAATTTAATTTATAATTATTTATTCTAATTGCTATAATAGCTTTCATTTAAGCAAGGAAAAAAAACTAACTTGCCTCCAGGAAAATATAATATTATTTTAGGTAAGTCCTGAAATATGTTTCTAGCTTCTAAATACCAGCATGGTTTAAATGTCAGATTTATTTGTTGTGAGAAAATTCAAATGAATGTTGCCTATGATTAACATTCAAAAGGTAAATTGATGTGTTACAAGATCTTACCTACTTTTACCTTATTTCAAAGAAGATTGTGTAAATAAAATAATATTTTTAAAATGTAGGTTTTAAAAATGAAGAAATAAAAATAAATGTAACTATAATGAAAAAGAATACAAGTTAATATTTTTTAAATTACATTTCCAGCACAGATTATACACTTGAATGACTATAAATGGCTTTAAGCTATTCAAAATTAGGTCTACTCTGATATCAGGAGTTTGTGATATGTTTATCAGAACTCAAGTAAATCTGTGGCTGATGTCCACAAGCAAGCAGCAAAAATTAAATATGACTGTGTTTTCATTTCAATGTAATAGTCTCATATGAATGTACATACACATATAGTATTTTTAATATAATACACTGTAAGCATCTAGACAGTATATTTAAGTTCATTAACAAAGGGTAAATATAGGAATATTTTATTACTTTCCCAGACTCAAAAAACATTGTTTTGATTTCCACAGCCCTAAAAATTCCATAGTCATTGATTAGATAGAGTAATGGACACACATTATGATCTATAGTGTTTATTTACCGGCCAAGAATCTAAGCTATTATAATAAATATGCAAGTGGACATGAAATAGTTAACCATACAAACCTCAGGGGTCAATTTTTAGACCATTTGAAATACAGCCTCTAGGAGAAAGAGGAACAAGGGAGACAGTGAGGAACAGGAAGTGACTATGGGGGTTACTATCCAATTAAGGTTGAGAAGAGAATACAGATATCTTGAAATTTGGCTTTAGGTGGTTGGCAGACTCTCTTACTAGTTAAGGGTTTATTCCCATACGTGCCTTTAACAAAATTAAAAATCACTACAAGCTATGGGCCTTATGAGTTACACTCAAATAGTTGCAAATTAATTTTGAAAATGTCCTACTGTATATACTTTTTGCTTCAGCAAAAGATTAAATTGGGTTGTTTATTCCTCACTATATTTAATTCTTCTTAACTAATCCTTTACTTTATAAGCTCTAGAACCAAAAGAATAGTCTCAGGCATTATTATGGAAAGGCACCACACCCTCAGAATTAGAATATTTTTGAATTATATAATTATTCAATTGAATTAATTTATGAAATAATTTATAATTATCTCACAGGAGTGAAATCCAGAATGCATTACCTGCTTTTAGAACCACCTGGGCCACAGGTTTCATTCTCAAGTGTGAACTTATGTAATATTTTGTGTGCTAAAGATGGCAAATAGCTATTAACTTAGTGTAATCATATAATTGGTAAAGATATAAGATTGCCAAATGCATTCATTTTTACTGTGCTTTAAAAGACTGAGATATATTGCTAATTTTCATAGCTTAACAACAATAAGAACATGTGAAGAGACAGGGTAGTAGTTTCAAGTCCTGGCTCTACGGCCAGACTTCCTGGTTGGAGTCCTGGGTCTTCCTTCTACAAGCTGTGAGCCTCCACAGACCACTTTACATCTTTATTTCTCAGATTCCTCATCTGAAAGAAGGAGCTAATAACCTCATAGGATTGCTGTGAGAATTGAATGTGGTAATACATGTAAAACAGAACAGTATCTTATACCAGAGAAAGCATTTGATGAAAGTAATCCAACCCAGTTTTAAAAAACCATATAAACAAATACAAAAATTTCCATCTTTATAATCTGTTACTGGGGATTGTTACATAGAGTTAGCAGTCTTAGGGAGTCTTGGAGTTCGTTATTAACATAAAATTCAACATTTGTATGAGAAAAACCCATTATAGTTAGCCTTTCAACTTTGTTCAGCAAATATTTATTGATCATATACTATGTATCACACTATGTCTTAGGTATTACAGATACATAAAGTACTAATATAGAAATATACGTCATATATTCTATATTAAACAAACATACACAATATGCGTATGTGGCAAATGTGCCTATGAGGATAACAGTTATTATCTGTCCTATTCACGGAGTGCTTAGTTTGCATATGGTTCTCTACTAGGAGTTTCTGTCTGCATTATTTTGTTTACGTCTCTTACTTTTGAGGAATTTATATGATCCCCATTTTCACTATGAAGAAAAATGAGGCTCAGAAAGGCTAAACAACCTTCCCAAGGTCAGCAAAGTGACAGAGTTGGAATTCAGACATCAGTCTGACTCCAGAGCTAGGGCTCTTCTGCTTTTTGATATTGCTTTGGTTCTTACTGACTGAATATCAGTGAATTTATATATTTCAAACAATTTGAATTGGGTTCTACTGAATGGAGACTGCATTGTTTACATTCTGAAACTTTTCAAAGCTAGAAAGTCATCACTTAATAAAGAACTACTTTGTGGCTTAAAGTGGCACTGAAAGTGTTAAAGAGGTGAGCTGGGACCCAGAGGTGGGATCCAAGACCACCACTCAATGCATAATGGTAGGGACAACCCACTGTGTTGTAAAGCAAACTGTCTTTAAATAGAGGCCGTGATGAATAGATGACGCCTTTCAGAGACTGGGGTCAAAGGTAAGGAAATCTTAGATAATTTGTGTTGACCAGAAACAGGGGTCCTGATGCCTTCTGTTGATCTCAGGGTTGTTTAAAGGAGATGGCTTGATGAAGACAGGTTTAGGGCTTCTTAGAAAGCTTCTCTGACTTCACACACATATATACACACTCAAACATGCACATTCCCTTTCCTCATCAGACTTTGATGCTTAAAGTTCCTTTAACATAACCCCCTTCTCTTCTTTTTCTACTTTTTTATTTGCCTATTTTCTTTCCCACTCACTTCCTATAGCCACCTGTAGAAATGCTGGTATCAGAACAACTGCACTGAGTACTGATCACCATGTCTGTTGCCCTTATTGACTTGGTTAATACAAAGGAGAAAGCTAACATCTGTGTCCACCAACTATAAGTTAAGGACATAATTATTATAGAATTTAGGCCAGAAAACGGTTATATGGAAGTAATCATACAGAGACCTAAGTTCAAATAAAATTTTTGTTGACTGTAAATGTCTCTTCTTTTCTTGGGAGCAAGACTCTGAAGGTTGTAATAAAAAATTCTGTAACCTAACAAGTCACTCTATTACCCAACAACTCTGTGTGCCTCTGCTGGACTAATCTTCCAAACCTGCCACTTCTATTGGTTAGTCTCCTATTCATTTCCATCAGGATCTAGTTCAGCCTTCTTGGTCTGTCATTTAATGCTGTCCCTTTTCAAGCTCCACACATCTTTCCACATCACATCTGATTACCCCACAGAACTATGCACCCTTCTCCACACACCCCCCATAACCCAGTCCATCAGGGGACTGGATCCCTTGATCCTTTAGCTTACCAGCCATGTTCCCTTTCCATATCTTTGCAGCCTATAGGAGAATAGGCAGCTTCTATTCTCTAGTCACATTTATCCAAATCTAAGAGACTTCATTGCATACATAGTATAGCATAAATGAAGTTATATATGAGTTGTACATGAAACCCAGCACTGCTACTTAATAACTGGTAATCTAGAGTAGATTACTTAGTTTTGCCAAGTCTCAGTTTCCTAATGTATACCATAAAGAGAATACAAGTAACTATCTCACAGGCATGCTTTGAGATTAAATGAAAAAATGCATGCAATCTGCTTAGTCCAGTGCTCGATATATAGTAAGGAGGTAATAAAAGTAACTTAAAAATAATTAAATACCACAGTTTCAATCTTATTTTCTAGGTTGATCATTCTTGTTTTGATTATATCACCCTCCTCTTTACTCATAATATGACTTGCAATTGTATCATTTATGTAATTTCTCAGGATATTTACCATTTCGTAATATAATATTTTTTATGGTTATGACGACTGAACTTTCGATGAAGAAGAAACTATAAAAGAGATGCTTTCCAAGGCCACAGAGAATATATACTTCAAAGGACATGTTATTTATTTTCACTGATTGAGTGGTTAATTGATGGCTTCATTCATTCAATCAATCAAGAGATATACATTGAGTATCTAATATATTTCAGACACTGGAATGAGTCAGAAAGATTCTGATTTAAAGGAGAGAATAAGAAGTACATAAGTTACTATGACACAACATAAAAAGTCCTAAGTGTCTATATAGATAAAGTACAATAATGGGTAAAATGTCATAAGTGTCTGTATAGATAAAGTACAATAATGGTTCAGAAGATAGAAAGATAACAACTGGAAGCTTTACAGAGGAAGAAGACTTGAGCTGTCCTGGAAGGGCAGGTTGTATGAGTTGATTGGAAAATAAGAGGTAAGACACGGATAGCCGAATGGCAGAGGGCACATTCCCAACCAAGGCACATGCATGAACATAGAATTGTGGTTGGAGAGAAAAAGTACCTGCGGTGAACAGCAAGGGAATAGCAGTTCAGATGGGAGCATCTAAAAGCTCTTTTCAAAATTTGCTTGACCCCCTTGGGCTTTCCTTTAATTAGCACAACTGTGACCTTGAAGGCTTTAGCAAATGTCTTTGCTTTCCAGCTGTTTTTAGTGATTTTTTTTCATTGTAGGGCTTTAATTTAGAGTAGTTCCTCCCTGGATTCATTGTTCAACAAATTACACTATGCTGCTGTCATACCACCCTACCTGTTTCTTTGAGAAGTGATTTCCCTCTGTGAGAGAGGTTCCTGTTGACACAAAATCACAGAATGTTAGATGAGACCTAGGAGGGCTTTGTACTCATAGTGGTTTTAAATGGAGAAAGATTTCTGCAAAAAAATTTATACTAGTAGCTAAGATAGACTGCCAAATTCCTGTTCTTCACTAGGAAAAGTCCTACAGGTTCTATAAAGGACGTCCAGAACTCAAATTAATAATTAGAACACTGATAATAATTACCAGCTCAGCTTAGCTCAGCTCTGTCCCAGATTTCAAAACTCACAAGTAGGACATTCAAAAAGGAGTCTTGAAGCTCCCGAAGATGTTTTATTAAATCATTTCAAAATGAATAATATTAAATATGGGTTGTGATATTTGGAAGGCAGAGAGAACATACTAACTTTCCCTTCATGGATGGCCTTCTATTCACTTACATTTAAATCTAAGGCACTGACAGTTGAATTGCTTAATGAACAAACTCAACATCCAAAAGACCTTCAGCTGAGCAGTATCCTCAGACTCTTCTTGTGAATTCCTGAAGTTCCCTTGACATGCTCAGTTCATTAAAAGCCCTTTACCTGGTGGGCAGAAATTGTCTTCAGGTTCATTATGAATGTGAAAGAACAGAACACTAAATTTAAGAATTTAAGAAGTCCAGCTTATATTCCCATTATTGGCAGATAAAAAAATTGAGGCTCAAAAGAGGCTGAAAGAACTGGGTCACTTAGCTGCATAGTGCAAAAGCTGAGACCAAGTCCTAAACACATATTGTTTCTCATTTCTAGACTTCCAATTCAATGCCTGCTCACTTTCTTCTCTAATCTATCTCCATCTACTTTTTTTGTTTGTTTGTTTGTATTACAGGTGCCCGCCACCACGCCCAGCTAATTTTTATTTTTAGTAGAGACGGGGTTTCACCATGTTGGCCAGGATGGTCTCAAACTCCTGACCTCAGGTGATCCGCCTGACTCGGCCTCCTAAAGTGCTGGGATTACAGGCATGAGCCACCGCGCCTGGCCCACCATCTCCATCTATTCTAAAAACAACAACAGAAAAACAACAACAAAAACAATAACAACCAAAAAAAACCTGTCTCCAAATAGATCAGTCACAAATCCAGTCCCTTCTTTCCATTTCCACTGACATCTTCCCAGTTCAACACCACAATCTCTTGCCTAGATAACTGCAGCAGCTTACTAAATCCTCTTTGTTTCTCTAGTCTTGCCCTACCTTTCTGCCTACATCAAGTACATTGTGGGTTGTCTCTACAAAAATATTCCCTTATTTAACACCCTTTGAATGTACTTCATTGTCTTAAGGTACAAGACAATGAGCAGAAGATACAAGACCTTTCAAGGTTTAGCCAAATTTTTATCTTCAGATTTATGCTGTATAGATTTTCATTGTTGGCTTCTTAGCTCTCCATCCTTCTTCACTCTGATCTGTGCCTGGGAAGCTGATAAGCATGGACCACATATGGCTTCTGGTTGGGTTTGGCAAAGGGAGAACACTAGCAGTAGATGGGAGGCAGAATGACAGTGGGAATGGGCATTTATTTGCTGGATTCCTCACTGCAGTCTCCTCAGGAGAATCTCTGCAGTCGGATAATTGCTACAAGGAGACCCCGTCTAGGAGGGGTAACAATCCCATACTTAATAGTCCTGGAGTACCTCTCCAGGACATCTGGCCCACTTTTTGGTAAATAACTCCTATGTTAAATTATCCACAAATTATTCACTTTGAGTCTATTAGTGGTTCCTTGCCGGTCTGATATTTGGCCAATCTCAAGTTTATGCCTTAATTTACAATTACAATTTGCAACTTACAATTATATTGAATAATGATAGTCTCTGAAACAAATGCACCTGTTCATTCTTCTCTGAAGCTTTGTACCTGTTGTTTATTTCTGTCTGAATTGCATTTGTATGCATGTATTTCTGTCTGAATTGGACTCCTAGTTCCCATTGCCCCCAACATTATATCTCAGGTCCTTGACTGACTAACTGCTCCTAGACTCCTTCCGATTGAATGCAAATGGCTGCATAGACATCTCTAATCCCCCTGTGCTTCCCCCTGTTGGATTACCCTTGACAAATGTGCTGTTGTGTGTTCCCTAGTAGATGGGAAAATTGGAGGCCAGGAACTGTATCATTCATCCTCATAAACTCACTACCTAGCACAGATCCCAGAACAGCATAGCTACTCAACAAATCTTACTTAATTAAAATGTATTTTATTTGGATATGGAAGTCTTTCCCTTCCAGTTCTTACTTGGCTTGAAATTTTCCCTGGAATCTCGCAGGGAGTTATTATAATTACCAGATGCTGGGCAAGTACCAAGAAACTGTGAGAAGAACACTGCTCTAATCCTTGAGAAGCTCAAAGTCCATGATCTAACTCCCAGGCTATTTAAGGGCTCAAAGAAGATGATATGTAAGTAAAAATGCATTTTAAATAAGATATTGAAACTAAATATAATTTGGTTTCAAAAGAGAAATTAATATTTTGAAGAAGGCATCACAAATCCAGATCCCTTTATCTTAAGTACAAGACTGCCCTGCCAAATTAAATGTCTGATTCTTTATTCCTGCCAGTTTCCAAAATCTGTCAGCGATTGCTGACTCAAAAACAAAAGCATAAACAACACAGTTGAAAGATGTTCTTAACAAGCATCTGATCCTTTCCGATGCTACATGACAGAGCATGGAAGACCATACTGCAGGTGGACCATTCTATTCAAGTTTCATTGGCTTTCCAATTAAGTTAGGGCACAATTGACACCACATTCTAGCATCACCTCACATTCTGTTCCAAAGATTTTGTTGATTATACCTCACATTTTGTATAGAGATTTTGTCAACATATGTTTGTGCCATGAGTTTGGGAATTGTAGTACTTTTCATGATAAGGACGATAGCAAACCTAAGTGTTGAGATTAAGTATCAATTTTTTTTTTTTTTTTTTTTTTTTTTTTTGAGACGGAGTCTTGCTCTGTCACCCAGGCTGTGGTGGGATCTCGGCTCACTGCAAGCTCCGCCTCCTGGGTTCATGGCCTGGGTTCATGGCCTCAGCCTCCGCAGCAGCTGGGACTACAGGCGCACGTGGTCACACCCAGCTAATTTTTTTGTGTTTTCAGTAGAGACTGGGTTTCACCATGTTAGCCAGGATGGTCTCTATCTCCTGACCTCGTGATCTGCCTGCCTCGGCCTCCCAAAGTGCTGGGATTACAGGTGTGAGCCACCGCGCACGGCCAAGTATCAAATTCTTATATGACAGCTTCTTAGAAGCTTTGAACATCTGAGTCAGAGTCTGTGATATAGTTTAAAGCAAGTAGTTGTTTGTTTGGTTTTGTTATTTTCTGTTCCCACCTGCCAGGTTGGCTTTTTGAGCAGCAACCTCCCTGTCCACCCTTGAAGGCAAAGTTCCCTATAAAGGGCTGCCATACTACCCTTTTGCTAGCTTGGGACATCAGTTCTCCCCTATGGTCCATTACACACTGTTATGTCATGTTTTAGTAATTATGTACAAAGAACTGAAATTAAGAAGTTTTTTCAACTTTTATTTTAGGTTTAGGCGTATATGTGCAGGATTGCTGCATAGGTAAACTGTGTGTTGTGGGGGTTTGGTGTCCAGATTATTTAGTCACCCAGGTAATAAGGACAATACTCAATAGATATATTTTTAAATCCTCTCCCTCCTCCCACCCTCCAACATCAAGGAGGCCCCAGTGTCTGTCATTCCTTTCTTTGTGTCCATGCATTCTCATAGAACTGATTTTTAATAAATTAATGTGAATCAAGATTGTTTCTATTATAGCTTCATTCTTACTTTTGCTTGCATTGCAAATTGCTCTCTTCATTAGGAATGAAAGGAGTGAACTTATAATAAATGCATAGAGAAACCCACAGCCAATTTCACTTATGCCACATGTGACTGTTCACCATGTGAGTTGCAAGGAAAATGTGAATGATCACCATATTTCATCAGTTGTAAAAGGCAACTTTTTCCACATTTTTATATACCTGAAATAAGGCTTCATCTTACAGTTGATCGCACCTTATAGTTAACATAGGCAGGTTTTTAAAATGGAATATAACATATAATGTTATATCCCACATTAGCTGCATTTTAGATTCAAAGTTAATTACCCCAGAACCCATATCCCACTCTTTATTTTGAAATTTCTCTCTAGTCAGGCTCAGTGGTTCCTACAATGTTGTCTGTCCTTCTTCTCTCATTGGTCCTCTCATATTATTAACTCATTAAAAAAATATTGATTGTCTATTTTATGCCAGATCTCATATTCTTGTAAAGTGGTTCTATTTACAGAACAGACATTGCACCTAATTCAGACCAGTTCGAGATCTTTCAGAACTTATCTTTCAGGTAAGCCCATGTTGGCCATTTGTTTGAACAAGAGCCACTGAAAACTGTTTGGTGGATTCTAACTATAGATGGGTTATTTAGGAAAGAGAAGCCATTTCTTAATGAATGGGAGTATACCTCATACCAGTTTATGTAAAATCACAGCAGTCCTATCACATGGCTGGAAGCACATAAGCATTGACTACCAGATCCCCTGAGACAGGTGCAAAGCTGAGAAAATCACAGTGGGAGTGATTGTGGAGGGAGTAATGATTGTGGGGCAGCAGGAGGGGGAAGATTCCTACCCTACCACTGCCAGCTTTTGGAACTAGAAAGTACTGATATATCATAGATATTCAATATATGGTTGTTTAATGAATGAATATATTTAGCCAAGCAAAATCAGATTAAAGCAATTTGAATGAGTGGTGCTGAAAAGAAATGGAAATCACAAAGGCCAGTTGCCCCAAAGGGGTGTGCAGGGAAGGGAGAAGGCAAATGTCACTGACCTTGCTGTGGTGGTGAGGTTGGATGGGAGTCACTCTATCTCTCTGCCTGTCAACACTTGGGATTTATTATCTTTGAGTCACTGTTGTAAGAGCTTTATAAATATTAACCTATTTAATTTTAAAATTATCTTATAGCTACTATTATTATCTCAATTTTACTAATAAAGAGACTGATGCACCAAGAGGTTAAGTACCTTTCCCAGGGTCTCACAGCTAGTAAGTGACAGATTTAGGGTTTGAACACAGGAGTCTGGTTCCAGAGTCTGTTCTTTGATCACTTCATTTCAGTGCCTCTTTCTTCACTCAGGAGGTGTTCCCTACTTTAGTCATTACAATACTATGGCCTTTGAAGCCAGATGTCTGTGGTCTGTCCCAGACTTGAGGAGAGACAAACTTGGCTCTCAGGTTGCAGAATGTTAGGCTGATAAGCCTGCTCTGTAGGTGTGGGCAGGCAGAGATGGCCAGCACACTCTCTAGATTTGACTTGGATATGATCCAGGGTTTTAGAAATACAATTAAAAACTTTACTCAAAATTACATGTTTTGTTATAGTATTAAAATGACACCTCCCTTGTACACTCAACTCCCAGGTTAGAAAAAAGTAATGTTTGACTTTCTTTGTTCTTTTTTTTGTCCTGGCATTGTGAAATATAGCCTAAAGAAAGTCCTGGGGAACTGCTCATAGCTATATGTCAAATGAATTATTTTATCAGTGTGTTAAAACAATTTTTTAAGCCCACATTTTCTCTAAAACTCTTAGTGGAACGTTAACATCTTGATGGGATACACAATTAAAAACAAATACTTTAAGAAATTACTGCTAGAGGAATTAATCAAAATACTTAGAGGCAGCAGATTTGTCCTGAAAATAATCCTGATATCTTAGTTTCTGTCTTGAAAAGGAGAAATATTTACCTTTTAGAATAACATACTATAAATATATTCTAAATCACAATTCTGGCTCTTGCATTGTTCTTTAATATCCAGAAAGAAAATGGCTTTTGATTTGGGGTTGGTGTTTAACAGAAATCACAAAAGTGTCCATTTTTACACCACAGGCTGGATTTGGGCCTATGATACTAACAACATACCTTCAGTTTTAACAGAGGTTAGATGTTTAATGCAGCATTAGAATCCAAGATGTAGACAGATGTCTCAGACAGACAAACATGGTAGCCAAGTAGACCTTGCTTTTTCAGCCTTTGAGACTGAGAGCCGTGTCTTTGTTCCTAGTGCCTAGAAAAGGGCTGGGAACATAGAAGGTACAATATATGTACAATTGAGTTTCTCCAACTGAAGAGAGATAAAAAACTGTTGCCTTTGTGTACCAATGGAAAGTAAAGGTATTAGAATTGCTACCCAAATATACTCAATAGTGATAGTGTATGTTTGTTGGAATGTAGATGTAGATAATAAATAAAAAGTAGATCCACATGAAATTTTGAGAGCACACTGGACAGCATACAATGTCCATTTTATTTCCTTGACATTGTGTTTTGCTTGGTTACTTGGATGTTGACAAATGCTATTATCATATTTTCTTCTTAGAAGCAATATGGATATGAAGACTAATCTTGGGAGATTCCACTGAATGCTTTTTTTTTTTTTTTGAGATGGAGTCTCGCTCTGTCACCCAGGCTGGAGTGCAGTGACATGATCTCGAATCACTGCAACCTCCGCCTCCTGAGTTCAAGCGATTCTCCTGCCTCAGCTTCCCAAGTAGCTGGGACTATAGGCATGTGCCACCACACCTGGCTAATATTTTGTATTTTTAGTAGAGACGGAGTTTCACCATGTTAGCCAGGATGGTCTCGATCTCCTGACCTCATGATCCGCCCACCTCAGCCTCCCAAAGTGCTGGGATTACAGGTGTGAGCCACTGTGTCTGGCCTGCTTTTTTTTTTTTTTTTTTAATAATGAGTTATGAGTTAAACCTATTTGTCTTTGGTATTCTTCTTTGTGTTCCATGGCAATGCTGATTCCACTGTGTTCCTCCTTCTTATAAATTTGAAAAATGAAGAAAAATGAGATTGTATGTCTTTAATTATATTATCAACAATTGAGGGAAAATATATGTGCCATGTATTTTGCCAAGGCTATCTTTTCTAAACAAACTGCCTGTTAATTTGTGGGAGTGCTTCTGAGTCATTATTAGCAATGCTTTTGTTTGCTATTGTTTCTTAGAATCTTAACTTCTTACATATATTTTCTTTCATTTTTTTACTTGATTCTCTCATCATCTTTTATGGTTTCTTAACATTCTTATTTACCAATAGTAAATACAATTATTATCATTTTTTCTTAGTAACTCACAGCAACATATATTTATCTGAGAGTTTGGAGTTTAGAAGACAAAAATAGGTTTCACTGGAATAAATAATCTGTCCACAGCACTGCATTCCTCCTAGAGGTCCAGGGAAGAATCTGTCTTCAAAGCCAGCAATGCCCCATCTAGTCTTTCTTGGGCTGTCACTCTGGTCTCTTATTCTGTCATAACATCTTCCTCTCTGACTCTCCTGCTTCTCTCTTTTTTTTTTTTTTTTTTTTTTGTTATCAAAAGGCCCTTATGATTAGATTGGGCACATCCAGATAATCCAGGATTGACTTCTCATCTCAAGATCCTTAATTTCGTCACATCTGAAAAGTCCTATATGCCATGTAAGGTGACATAATCACAGGTTTTGGGCATTGGGATATGGACATTTTGGGATTAATTATTCTGTAGTGTTCTTTTTTTAGGATAAAATTTTATTATATGTTTTCCCCTCAAAAAGTTCTGGGGTACATGTGCAAACTGTGCAGATCTGTTACATAGGTAAACGTGTATCATGGTAGTAATAATTCTTTGATCAGAGAATTATCCCATCACCTGGGATTACTATTATAATTCAGTTAGGTTCTTGTTCTCATGGAGCTTATTTTCAACTGGGAGAAGGAAGACCACGGCAAATAAGTAAGGTAATTATATGTGGTGACATATGCTGTGAAGAACCTAAAACAGGCTATCATTTTACAACAAAAACGTAGCAGGCTCTGATGGTCAAGAGCAGGGAGGCTACAGCCAGACCAGAATTTGAATCTCAGCACTAATACTTTGCCGTGTGATCTTGGGCAAGTTATTGAGCCTTTCTGTGCCTTGGTTTCTTCATCTCTGAAAAGGAAATAATCATAGCCCCTATCTGATAGGCTTGTTTTAGGGATTACACTAATTAATACGTGGGATACATAGAACGCGGTCTGGTACACAGTAGGCACTTTGCAACATTAACTTTCATTATTTTAGTAATTAATACTGGATACTTTCTATCGGGGGAAATTATGATTATAACTTGTCCATCAAAATTATGCTATGAAGTAGGTGTTAGTCCCTTTTCACAGATGAGAAATCTGAAGATTAGAGAGGCTAAATAGCTGTCACAAGGTCATGCAGCTAGCCAAATAGCAGAAGCACTGCATTTGACTTCTGCTCCGTTCTCGAACATCTTTGTCTCTCTTCATAAGAAGTAAGTTTTGTTTTTTTCTGAATATTTACTTTCCAGTGGCTCATTAATTAAGCCCATTATATCTATAATCTCACATTTATGACTAGAGAGATATACACATTTACTGACAATAAAACTCATCCTTCTTAGCCTTTTTCTTTTCTGATTTTTTTCTTTTACAAAAGAAAAATTTTGCTGCTGCCTAAAGTCAGACTGATTATAACCTCAGCAACATCTTTCATATACATTTGATCTAACTTTATTCAAATTTAATGTATTAATTATGAGCCAAATATCTTGCTCCTTAAAGGTTGCGTGCACTTTCCTGTTGCAACTGTACCTTCTACATTAGATGCTTTAGAGTAGGGTGCTTTAGAAAGTATTTCCATTTGTGATCCCCCAGATTTCACCTACTAAGTTGAAATTCAAAATTGCTATTATTTTTCTTTTCATGACCTTTTCATATGTCTCTTTTCTTTTCCTAATCACAGTTCCATTTAGACCAAATGACATTCAGAAATTCTCACTTCAGTGGTAATCTGCTTCCTTTTATATTCAGTTTTAAACCATAATCACTACCCTCTTCCCTCAATTGCTCAGATAGTTGGTGTATATTTTATTAAGCAATGACTTGCCGACTTGCCGGATTTAAGAAAAGTGCTCTCTTAGAGCAAATCATTCTAAAGCCCCAGGGCTTAGCAGCACAACGTGGCTCAGCAGATCCTGAGGCCATGCATATAAGTTTAATGAGGCTGTGAAGGCAAAGTGCTTTAAAATCCATGAACTTAGCCTATAGTTAAATGAACATGGCCTTTTTCTCCTTCTAAAGAAGTGAGGAATAGGTGAAGTCCCAGAGATTGGCAGTTAAGATCTGGCTGTGGGCCCCTCTTGGAGATGTGGTATTTCAAATGGACACCAGAGTCAGGCAGACCATTGTCAGAATTTTGCCTCTGCTACTTAATTGTTGTGTAACTTCCCTGGGATTTTATTCCATCATTCACAAAATGGGAATAACAATGTTTACAGTGCTTTGTGAGAATTAAATGGCACAACATACATAAGACATACTGGGCACCCCATAAAGATAACAAATATTATAATTAGTTACTACCTGTTCTTTCTACATTCACTTGTGATTTTTTTCTGAATCCTTGAACCCAGTTCATTCTTTCATAAGTGGATCTTCATGACGGTGTAGAGCAAAAGCTCTCCTTTGGCTTTGTTGAACTGTTTACCATTTATTTTTATTATTTTAAGGACTCGCATCAGCTTCTCCACATGAACCAACCCATTTTCACGATGCTTAGGCTTAAAAATATTACTGGCACTCAAATTTTTATTGATCAATTGATTTAATCATTCATCAAACACTTATTGACTTCCTAGTAGAGTCACTCCTTTCCCCCATGAAGCTCATAGTCTCTGGTGAGGTCAGATGCTTGTTTACATGAAGACAAGCCTGAGGGAGAAAGGCAACAACACAAGATGCTGAGGTAGCACAGAAGAAGCAGTGTTCCTCTACTGGGGATGGAGGGTATGGTTAGGGAAGGCTTTCTAAAGGAGAATGTCTCTGGCTTGTTTTTTTTTGGGGGGGGGATGGAGTTTCATTCTTGTCACCCAGGCTGGAGTGCAATGGTGTAATCTCGGCTCACTGCAACTTTACCCTTCCAGGTTCAAGCTATTCTCCTGCCTTAGTCTCCAAAATAGCTGGGATTACAGGCGCCCGCCACTACGCCCAGCCAAGTTTTGTATTTTTCAGTAGAGACGGGGTTTCACCATGTTGGCCAGGCTGGTCTTGAACTCCTGACCTCAGGTGATTCTCCCATCTTGGCCTCCCAAATTGCTGGGATTACAGGCGTGAGCCACCGTGCCCAGCCTAGCTTGTTCTTTGAAAGTAAAGGTGTGTTCCAGTGGCAGTTGCCCCAAGGCCTGCTTCCTCTTCCTAAGTCTGTCATCCTCTGGAAGGGAGGGGTCGTGCTCCCATCTCTGGTGCCCCAAAACCCAAGTTTATTTCTCTCTTAACACTGGCAATAACCCGTCCACACCACTGTTGCCTTTTAAAATCTCTTGATAATCTCATGCTGTGTTTGTTGTTGATTCCAATCCAATGATCACCAGGGCTGTGTGGGTAAATGCTTTTAAATGCTCTCTCATCTTGCTCTTTCCCCTCACCCCCCAGCTCTTAGGTATGTATGATGCTAATCTTGTCCCTAAGTAGGTTTCTTCTGGCTCCTTTTGCATCTTTCTTTCTTGTCTTTCCTCCTACCTTTTGTCTCTTGGTGTTCGGTTTTTTTTTTTTTTTTTTTTTTTTTGCCTTTTGTAGAAAGATTTGTTTCAATGTAGTCTGTAGCCTCCTTTGTAAACCAATTAAAAAGTTTTTTAATAAAAAAAAAAAAGTAAAGATGTGTTGAGTAGGCAAAGGAAAAAGGGAATTTGGGGCAGAATATAATTACTAAGCCCCAGAGAATGAAACATTAAGGCTTGTCGGGTGAATGACGAGCAATTTGGTGTCATTGGAGTAAACATTCAAGGAGCAGTATAGCTGGGGAGAGGATAAGAGAAGACATACATTTGGATGTATAAATTTAGATGAAAAGTGCCTAAGACAACTGCCTGACATATAGTAAATGCTCGATAAGTGCATTTAGTTTTTTTTTTTTTGTTCTTCTAAAGACTAGCTCTTATTTTATCAAATAATATACATTATGCTTTAAAGCCAGATATTATATTTGATTTTCTTTGTAGCTTGTTCTGTACTCTCAGGCTTTCTGTAAAATTTTATTTTTTATTTTTGGTTTATAGTTAAGAAAGTCAAAGTTGGAAAATACAAATTGTGAGAAAATTTTAACGGCTTAGAGAAAAAATTACAATAATATATCCTTAATATTTCAACATCAACAATCACAAAATGAACCAATAAGAGATTAATAAGAAAATCCACTTTTTTTGCTTTCAATAAGAAAATTAAACATCCATATGTCAGCAGACTATTAAAAACGTTTTCTCTTGAATCTATTAGAAGGAGGGAAAAATACGTTCCTAATGATAAATAGAACTATCCAAGTTGAAAACATTTGATTTTCCTCGGCAATTTTCTCAGCCCGTCCTTCTGCCTCCCACACCCCTCCCAATAATTGTCACATCTTCATTTCTTTGGAGTTTGTTTCAGCTTTGTTTTGATAATGATTGTGTAGACACACTACTTTCATTATTTCTCACTAATAGTTACCTAAAGCAACTATTTGTCTGCAATTTTATAGATAATTGTGTTTCTTTTAGAATGCTCTTTGTGTTTCTGCTGCTCATTACTAAGTATACAACAGTGGGGAATTGTCTCTAAAACTCTACTACTCCTTCTTTTCCTACTGGGAAAATCTCCCACAATGAATAATGCCTATTTTTAAGAAATTCAAACATTTCTTTTTCTTTTTCAAATTCAAATTTTTAAAAGGGAATTCAAATATTTAAAAAAAAATAAAAATACAGCAATGTGTTGTTTAACAATGGTAATTATGTCTTTTGGTGATTGCGTGTCGTGGGAACATCTCAGAGTGCACTTCCATGAACCTAGATAGTATAGCCTAATAGACACCTAGGCTGTGTGGTATGGCCTCTTGCTCCTGGGCTACAAATATCTACAGCATATTACTGTACTGAATACTCTAGGCAACTGTAACACAACAGTAAGTATTTGTGTATCTAAACATGTAAAAGGTACTATAAACATGTGGTATTATAATCTTATAAGACCACTGTTGTATATGTGATCCATTGTTAACTCAAACATCATTATGTGGTACATGAGTATATTAAAAATTTGGATAAAATGGGATATGATTATTTCTATTACTAAGAAATCAATCATTTATAAAATCAGTTCTTCTGAGTGACCTTCAACAGAGGTATTTATGCATTGACTATTGATTGCATAATAAAGAAGGATTATACCAATATTCTTCTATGGTCTTAGTTGAAGATGTCTATTGATATGAGTTACTGGTTAATTTCACTTGCTACATAATGTTCCAAGAGGAAATGGGGTGGTTTCAACCTTGATTTCATATCCCTTTATGACTGCTCAGTGTACACCTCTTTAAAGATTATTTTGATTTTTGAACACATGTATTATGTTAGTATTAAAAATAAAGTTAATATACCGCCAAGCATACAATCATGCAAACTGGCAGATTTCTTTTGTAATTTGTGATCCCTTGGCACTCTACTGCACATTGGTTATTCTATGCTCCAGCTAGTTCACATTTGAATAGATAAAATCTAGGCCAGAGTGTGGTGGCTGAAGAAAGAGCACAAGAAATGGACTCAGAGCATCTGGGTGCAAGTTCGGCTCATAGTATTTACTAGTTGTGTGACCTTGAGCAAGTCACTTAACTTCACTGAGCTTTACTTCTCTTATCTATGAAATTAGAAAGATGATAATACTACCAGTCTATTTACCTCTTGCAGTTGTTCTGTAGATTCAATGAGAAACACATGTGAGAGCCCTTTGTAAACTGCAAAGTCTTATACTTGTGCTAGTTAATATTTTATATTTCATTTAATGTTTCCAAGACTCTATTTTCAAATTCTCAAAGCCACTATTAAGTTCATTAGGAAATACGTTTATTTATTTGCTTAATCTTTTGCTTTCTTGCACCAAACAACCAAAGTAAAACTGAGTGTGTATTTGTCTTTAGTTAATCTTGTCAGCAGAAGTGTCAGAATCATTCTTGGAAGCAAAGAAAATCTGCTCTCATAGAATGGCTATTTTTTCAGCATTGAAGATCAATATTTGGGAGCTCCAGTTAACTAACACAACTCCCAACAGGCATTTCAATGGGGATAAATTTACTTTGCTACCCACAGTTCAAAGAGAAACTGCAAGGTATGGTCACTTATTTGGTGCATTTGTTCATTCCACAAATATGTATTGAGTGCCCACTCTGTGCTGGGTGCTCCTCTAGGCACTTCGGACACGGCCGTGAGCAAGACAGACAAAACGTGATGCTCTCATGGAGTTTACATTCTAGTGGAAAAATAACTGAGCTTACAGCTTTTTTCATTCTAAGAACACAAATACCTTAATCTGAAGAGCATTTCTTGCCTTCTGATAAACAGCTTTTAAACTGTTTTTTGGGCCTGGCGTGGTGGCTCGCGCCTATAATCCCAGCACTTTGGGAGGCCAAGGCAGGTGGATCACTAGGTCAGGAGATTGAGATCATCCCGGCTAACACGGTGAAACCCCGTCTCTACTAAAAAAATACAAAAAATTAGCCGGGCATGGTGGTGGGTGCCTGTAGTCCCAGGTACTCAGGAGGCTGAGGCAGGAGAATGGCGTGAACCCGGGAGGCAGAGCTTGCAGTGAGCCAAGATCATGCCATTGCTCTTCAGCCGGGGCAACAGAGTGAGACTCTGTCTCAAAAAAAAAAAAAAAAAAAAATAGTGTTTTTTGGTGGTAGGATCCTTGCTTCATGTATCCAAGACCAAACATGAAAAACAAATAAAGGTTGCTCTGGGATTGGGCCCAGAGGTCAGGTTGTCTCCTCCTACACTCCCCATCCCTGCTCCTGCCATCCCTCTGCTAGAGCTCAGGACTCTTCAGAGGACAGTTCACAGGGCGTTATCTCCGCATCAGTTTTGATACTGAAGACATCCTGTAAATGCCTGCATCCCCAGTCTCCCAAGGGTTTTCTCAAGTTCCTTTCCCGCTCTGGGTCTCATTATCTCTCTCTCCACATAATAGCCACATTATAGAGTTTCTGGTGTTTCTGATAATTATGACAATAACGGCAGTTATCACTTATGGAGGACATACTATCTGTCAGGACAGTGCCAGGCATTTTATATGTACTTCATTTAATCGCCAGAGTCGTCCTGTGAGATAGGTGTGAATCATCATTTTACAGATAAAGGATGAGATTCCCAGAAGTAAAGTAATTTCCCAAGGCTACAGAGCTGTTAATGGTGGAGCTGGAATTTGAACTTATCTATCCGATTTCATAGTAGGAATTCTTTTTTTTTTTCTTTCTATATTTCAGGCCCATCAGCAGGAAGTAAGGAATTCTTAACTACTGCTGCTTCCCAAACTCTGTGAAGCTCTTTGACCCTCTCAGGGATAGTTCTAAGTATGGTGCAAAGGGCTGATGAGAGCAAAGGGGAGCGCAATGCTCACTCAAATATGTGTTGAAGTTTATTATACTAGCTCTCATTTACCAATGGCCTACTCCATTCTGAACATTCTACATCCATTTTCACTAATTCTTCCAGCAACTCTGGAAGGTCAATATGATTATTACTCCTACTTTCTTGATGAAGACTCTCTGGCACAGAGAGGTTGTCACTCACTTGAGGTCTCACAGCTAGTAAGTGGTGAGCCCTCTGCTTGCCTTTATGACAGCTTGGGACCAAACTATTCCTAAAGCCAAACGATTCCTAGAGCCAAGCTCAAGACTCCCGCATCCCCCAAAAGAACAACAATTTTAAAAAGAGAAAGACAACATACTCTCCTAGCCTGCATCTGCTCCTAATCCAGGCCCTACTCCAAGCTGCTACTGTCGGACTCTGTTCTCATTTATAACTGGGTGCTAAACTCTCTAACTCCACCAGCATGAACCCTCCTAACTCTATTTCTTTGTCTGATAAATTTTGTCCCTCCATGTCCCTCTCCTGGCATCTTTTTCTTTTGGTTTCTCCACACCCATTCCAAACCATTTTATCTGTTTCCTCTTCAACCCTTTTATCACAGCATGAATCTGTTTATATTTTCTTCCTTTTATGAGAAACAGGATGGTGCATGGGTTGTTCTGGAGCCTTTCTGCCTGAGACTGAAACTTTGTTTTTTACTCTACTGTATAGTTGTTTAACCTTGGGAAAACCACTTATGCTTTCTGTGTCTCAGTTTCCTCATCTGTAAAATGAGTAAGGGAATATAACCTATATCATAAGATTTTGCAAAGTTTAAATGAGTTAACACTTGCAGAGATTTTAGAAAGGTGTCAGGCATGTAGTGAGTGCTTCATACATGCGAGTTTTAATTATTCTCTTTCTTATAAACATGTCCCATTCTCTCTCCATCTTTCTTTTTCTCTCATCTATATTTTACTCTGCTTTAGCTACACATTTTTTAAAAACAGAGTTTCTATAAAATAAGTTCATTGTTGTTATTCTTTTTTTTTTTTTTCAATTTTGTCTACATTTAAATGCCCACTATTGGCCAGACAGTGTACTAAGGAATAAGAAGGAATATAAAGATGAATAAAACATGCTTTTCTGTGAAGGGTTTGTTAGTTTTTTAATTAGTAAATCATGCTTTCCATGTTTTCATGAAATGGATGAATTTATGTATTTATAGGCCAATATTTATGTCTATTGGCTTTATCACCTACATCGCTACCTGAATCTATCTACTTCTCTCTACTATTCTGCCACCACTCTTTATTTTCTATTTTACCTTTTTTGGAGACAGGGTCTTGCTCTGTCCCACAAGCTGGACTGCTGTGATGTGATCATAACTCACTGCATCCTTGAACTGCTGCTCTGCCACCGCACTTATCCAACCAGCACCATCTCTCAACTAGACTCATGCCTTTCAACTGGTCCTACCCCAGCTTCTTCAGTGCTTTCTGGCCTACTCTCTATTTAGCAGCCAGAGCCATCTTTGTGAACAGCAAATCTGATCTTGCCAGCCTCAGGCCTAAAACCTTTCAAAGGTCCTTTCATTGTTTTCAGGAGAAATAACTGAGTGCTTTACACAGTCCTATGTGATCTGTCTCTGCTTCTCTCTTCTGTCTCCTCTAGAGTTTCTCCCACATTCCCTGGTTTGCTTTTCAGTCCCTCCATTGTACCATCTTCTCTCCTTCAGATATCCTTCACACATCTTTCCCTCCTGAAATAGTCTTCCTCACAACTCCTTTTTCTGCTATGCTTTGACAATGCCTACTCACCCTTCAGATTAAAGAAAGTATTATTCCCGTGGAATGCCTTCTTGACCCTCTACTCTAGGTCAGAGCTTTTGTTTGTCTTCGTTTGCTCTGGTTTAGTATTCTCTGAGTACATTTGAGTACCTAGACTTTAAGATTTTGGATCCAAGTTCTCTTCTTTATCTTGAGCATTCACTTTGTATAATTCATAAGTGTGATTTTACTTGGCTGACTGTAGGTCCATTAGGGAAGGAAGGGGCCATGTCTATTTTGCTCACCATTGTATCTCCAGAGTGCAAGGTAGCATGTCACTCACTGGAATAATTTAATAAATATTAGCCAAATAAAGATTGAATGAATGAATGTTGTCCTGCCACTGCTTAATTTTACCAATGTGCCAGCAATTCTTTATTAATAAAGTAAATTACTTTTAGCAATGGGAACATGATAAATGTGAAGAAGCTGAGAAGAGAATAAGAGATTATCTTGAAACAAAGTGCAATTTGGAATGTTTGTCTTTTAAAGACTTAGGTAATGAGTCTATCAGGAATTCTATGTGAATTAGAAATCTAAAAAGCACATTAAAGATGTATACTTTCTATTTCTTGGGCTTGACTTTCTACCCTAAAGCTGCCACTACTTGTGATTCTGACAGTTCAAGACATCTCCACTATTTCAGCTTTCTGTATCTTTAATGTCCTGAAATTGATTTTTTTTTTTTTTTTTTTTTTTTTGACACGGAGTCTCGCTCTGCCGCCCAGGCTGGAGTGCAGTGGCCGGATGTCAGCTCACTGCAAGCTCCGCCTCCCGGGTTCACGCCATTCTCCTGCCTCAGCCTCCCGAGTAGCTGGGACTACAGGCGCCCGCCACCTCGCCCGGCTAGTTTTCTGTATTTTTTAGTAGAGACGGGGTTTCACCGTGTCGGCCAGGATGGTCTCGATCTCCTGACCTCGTGATCCGCCCGTCTCGGCCTCCCAAAGTGCTGGGATTACAGGCTTGAGCCACCGCGCCCGGCCCTGAAATTGATTTTTTTATATTAATTTTCTTCAACCTCAAAAAATCTATTTGCAAGCTTAGCAATTACAATTTAATGTATTAAACTGATAAGATTTAGGCCACAATGGTTCTATAAACAAAAAGATCATGAACAGTAACTTGTTAATCTTCAAACCCCCAACAAACAATAAATGCTTCTACTTGAATTAAACTTAAAATCATTATTGAATGTTTCAAATCCCATGGTACACAGAGACAGCAAATACACAGATACAGATCTTTCCCCTTCTTCCGAGTGGGTGAAAGATAATTTCTGTGTGTTTAAAATGTATGGGGAAAAAGGAAACATTTAGAAATTACCTGCTTGTAATAATTGTTATTCGATGGCATGTTTTAATTAGAAGACACAATAAACTAAACTTCATAGAACATCAGCTGGAAAGGGTCTTAAAACTAATCTCTCAAACCACTTTAATTAATGAGCAATGGAATCCATGTTCAGAAAAGTGATATGACTTAGGCATGCTCAATAAAGTTGCAGAGTGAGGGACAGGACAAGAAAAGTGCGTCATTACTCATTATTAAATTTGAGGAATGACAAATAGCTATTCAAAGAGATGTGAGGGTAAACTACACTGGGCACCCAGAATACAAAGTGAAGTCAGAAAGTTTTAAAGCCGTCTTGCTTTATAGTCCTCTTTGCATATCTCTGTGGAACATTCTTTTACAGTTCTCTAACACCCTGAAATTCCTTATCAAATTGAAGGATTGTCTAGTGAAGATCTGTGTTCATTTTATAAACTTGTAGAGTCAAGAGTAGTATTAAAACTCTTTATTTCCATGCATTTGATCTGGGTGTTGCTAATGATTGGTGTGAATCTAAGAGGTCTCCTTGTCAAAATGTCTCTAGCACAAGGATTTCTTTGGCTTTTTCCAGCATTAATGAGCGACTGATTTATGTCACTAAATGTCAAGACACCCCTCAAATAATATAAAATCACAAGATGAAACTGTCAAAGACAAATACACTTTATTATGGAATGAAAGTTGTTATGGGGATGGGAACTGTAATCATACAATGAGAGGAGGCTATATCTATTATTAATCTATAATCAGCTTTGTAAATATTTTTAACCCCTTTGATATGAGTTAAAGATGTAGCATTCCCAGGATAGATAATAAGATGAAGAGAGTTTTCTGAGTTAGGAGTTAGGAAGTGATGCCTGCTTTTGTCCTCATTATATTACTCTAGGTCAAAAACTGACTTTTGGGCATGGGGAGAGGGGTGCAGCATGATTAATGATTAAGGAATCTGGAAAGGACCTTTCCTGAATGAATCTGCAGACTGTTCAGGAATCATCTTTTTGGTCATATTCTACGATGCTATGTGTTAGATGGAGGTTGGGGAGGAAACAAAGGCAACTAGGAGAAGGCTATTAAAAGGATGCAATGAGTGAAGAGACTTCCTGGGAAATGTCTAGTTGCGGGCAGATGCATTTTGCTGTTAGTAGAATGTGTATGTGTGTGGGAGAGAGTTGTAGAGAAAGAAATGTCTAAGCAATAAAAATCTAGAGTCATGTAAAGTTTTTTTAAGTTTCTTTCCTAATATTTCAGTAAAAATTAGAATATAACTAGATTAATTAGAACAGAATTAATGTAACATATGAGGTGAAATTTAATATTTGGCAATAAGGAATATCACTAAAGCTATAAAGATAAGCTAATTGATAACAGATAAATGAATGGATAAGCAGCTGCTGGCTGGCTGGATAAAGGGTATGCACAAATAAGTTAGGATTGAAAAGAGAAAAAGTGTAATATATTTGAACTATTTGTTGAAAAATAACTATTTCCAGATCTGTGGCTATTTTAAAAATTAACAATAGTTGCCTACACTTATACTAATGCTGTCATGTATACATCATTCAGTTGTGATACAGGAACAATAACAATTAACAACAGTAACATGCTAGAAATGAAAGTGATGCAGTATGCATGACAAAGTGGTGAGGCTCCCTCAGAAATTTTTTGACCCCTTTATGTCCATTTGATTATCATAATCTCATTGGATTCCATTCCTTGGGCTATTAAAGCCACTCCCCATCATGAACTACTATAGTAAATTTTAAAAATCAAGGAAATTACTAACTGCTCAGCTAGTCTCAGCTTTAACAGCTGTACCAATTTTAAAATATTAAATGGCTTTCCTATCTAGATGCCGAACTTTAGTTCCTCCATCTGTGAAATGAGTAAACTTGACAAGATGATATTTAAGGATTCCTAAAACTTTTAATTTCTATTTATAGTGATTCTAGTTTAACTACATAGAATCTATCAAGTTTAATAGGTTGTGCATTCATTTCTCCTTATGTATTAAAAAATGCAAAGAAAAGACATAATATTAGTGACAAAACTTTCAAGTAATGAAATTTATGCTTCTATCTCACCTGAGCTGGAATTTGCACTAGAAAACTGGTCTTGTCTACTCCAAGTCGTGTATGGTACTCTCTGTTCTGAAAGCTTATCTTAAATGTTCTCTGATGATTCTGAGGCAATTTCTGATCAAGATCCACAGCTGGACTTTAAAAATCTTTCCTGGGTATTTGCGATGCAGTTACGTGAGTTGGGAAAGTGTTTCAACATGCCACAGCTGCTCATTCATATGCATAAGCCTACATAGATGCTGATTTAAAGAAAGAAATATGTCTTGCATTGTAAGTATGCTTCTTGGATGGTGTATGTACTTTCACTTCTGAGAACCTTCAGGTACAGATGATGTCTATATTTTTCAGGGGATAAACTGTATATTCGTGTCAAGCTTTCATTGTATCTTTGACCCCATAGAGAAATGCACCATGGTGTCCAACTGTGGTTTAAGCTCTGTGACAGCGGTTACCGCAAATAACATCAGAGTTTCACTTATTGCTGAAAAGAAGAAATAGTTTTCCTTCTGAATTAGCCTCACAATTTAAAAGGAGTTAAATAGATTATTTACATGAGTTTTTGCATTAAAGTGAAGTAAGCTATTCAAATTTAATAGTGAAGGCTTAATGACTTTCCCTTGGTTCACAGAGGCCTCTGTGAGGATAGGAATCAATGTTACTTCATCCTAGCTCACTGCTTCTAGGCTCACTTGCTGAAGAGGTCATAACTAAAGGCAATGAAGCCTGAATAGGTTCATTGTTTCACTAGCTGAGGAGTTCTAGCAAGAATTTGCTTGACATTGGTATTTAGATGGCCAGGTTAGACAAAGTAGAGTTGAATGGCACATGAAATTCTTAGATCTCCTGCTGTTTGACCTATCCCTACTAAAACCACTGAGCCATGACCAATCATTGGGTGACACATGCCAGAAATCAAATCTAGTGGTGCAGCCTCATGTGACTTTACCCAGTTCTCCAGGTAGAGGGAGTCCAACCTAACAGTGACAAGTGACAATTTTTACAGGTCTCCAAGTGTGTTAGGGCAATGCCTCACAAACTCCAATGTGCATACAAGTTATCTGGGGAATCTTGATAAAATGCAGCTTCTGATTCAGTCGAGTTGGGTTAAGACCTGAGATCTTAAAATTCTAAGAAGGCTCTCATTTAATATCTGTGCTTTTGGTCTGTAGACAACATTTGGTAGAACAAAACTCTAGAATAATTCATTTCTTCCTTCAGATGCCTGCATAGATTACTCCCTCATTTCTTTTAGATCTTTGTTCAAATATCACCTCATTAGCATGACTTTCCTTGCCCACTACATATTTCTCTGTCACTATCATCTTTCCCCTGCTTCTTCTTTCTTTATACTGCTCATCACCATCTGACACATTTTACATTTATTTGAGAGGGCCTTTTTTTGGTTCACTGTTTTGTTATTTCCTTATAACATGGACTGAGGCATAATAAGTATCCAGAAAAAAATACCTATTGATTGAATGAATGTATAAATGAATAAATGAACCACATAGTCACTCTGCCACAATTCCATAAACCAGACTACACTTATGAGTCTCCAGGCAATTATGAACTCTGCTCTTTGGGATTTTCTTTTAACTCAAGTACCTTATTAAAGAATAAAGGGTGGATGAAATCAGGTCCCTTCACTATCTACCAAAGTTCCTGATCACTGGTAAGGACTGTACCGTCCACGACTTCTTTTCTACCTGCAGGCCATTCTGAAACCCTTGCAGTCTCTCCAACAATGTCCTGAGAGGTCATATTAAAGGTAAAGGAATTTGTGGTTCTCATAGGGACCACTTGGCTCTTAATCAACTCCACTGTGAGCTTTATCCAATACTAGCTAATGCCTACCTACTTCTCCAAGTGAATATCTGGTGGCTTATTATTTCAAACCTAATCAGTTATCTCACAATAAATGTAGATATTATTAGAAAGAAGGCAGCAAATACAGATCGGATTTGCCCTGATCTAACTTGGGGAAATGTTGTGTTATCTTTTTTGAAAAATGTATAATTAGGTTGTAATCAATGCCCTTTTTATTCATCAATGGTGTCAAAGTTGAGTTTCAGAACTTGAAAAAAAAATGTTAGTGCTTTAATTATCTTGTCTTTGTGCTATATTACAAAAACAACAGCTGTAGATTTTCTGCAATGCAGGGGAAAGGGAGTTTATCTACTAGGGTTGCTAAAGGTTTTGTAACTGAAAACAAAAAGGGACCATCTAAAAACTGTGTCAACACCAAATGTCCAAACCAGGGATTCAGTTACCATCTCTGCATCTAATGTAAAAACCCCATGTCATTCCTTCAATATTTACTCAGCAAACATTTCTTAAGCACCTACTATTAATATATATCAACACACTGAAAACATTATATTGCATTTAAATAAGAGCAGACCCATTCAGTAACTCATTAATAAACTATAGTGAAATTCATATTGCATGGATTAACACAAGATAGAAAACGAGTGACAGAAGGGTCCCTGCTGTCTAGGAGCTCACCTGAGTGGAGAGGTGTGCAAACTGTGATAATGGGTACACCAGGTGTTTACATACAGTTTTGGGGAACTCAGATAAAGAATCAATCAATGCTGACTAAACAGATTAAAGATGGCTTTGCAGTGGAATTGACATCTGAGGGCTCTCAAGATGAGTAGGAATCCTGCAGGTGGAAAGGGAGAAAGGCAGTTCTGGGTAGAGGAATCCACAGAGCAAAGGCACAGTTCAGGAGCAAGTGTAAGAGCAGAGAGCAGTCCTGTGTAGCAGGGGGACAATGAAAAAGGCTGATACTGTGGGTGGTGGAGGGGTGAGTGTGGAATGGAGCACGGAAGTTGGCTGGGAATATATTGTGAAGGGCAAGGAGTTTGTGCACAGGCATCTTGGTGTCATATCTCTTAGAAAGATAATTCTGAAATCAAAGGGGAAGGTGTCTGGGAAGGGTAAGGAAAGGGAAGGGGTACCTATGGGTGCACATGTGTATAAGGCATTACATTTCCTTGTGTGAAGTGGCATTACAGTAACTTCACTAACTGGGTATAGGTAATTAAAGGTTTACAATAATTAACTTTGCATAGTGTTTAAATGGAATTATTATTGAAGTATAACATGTAATCCTCTTGAAAGAAAGAAAAACAACAATTTCATTATTTTCCTCTTCTTATGAATGTAATACATGTTAATTTCAAAGTAAGTGCATGATAAAATTGAATTTTAAAAGATAGCAAAAATGAATCACAATCACACCACCAGAGAAAAACATTATATATGACTCTTCAAACTGGTGTTAATTCTACTACCATAAACCAGACACTAAATAAGATTGAGGATGGATAGAGTAATATGGACAACTGGAGACAAGCTCATTTTAAGCAGAAGTGAGTATAATTGTGATCTTGCTTTGTGAAGTGAAACTTGCCAAATATGACATTTATTGCTACATTATGGTAATTATAAATTTTATAAATTATTTATAATTATCACAAAAATATGCTAAGCAGTACGAGGAGCACAGTTGGAAATAGTTTTATACTTTGCAATACACATTTCTTTAGCAATTCCTTTATGTCTTTGAAGCAAAAATGAAAAGCGCAAGTAGTGAAAATGAAGAATCCCTTCAACCTTTAATTACCTTTAAGTGATAACTCAAGTACTGAGGAATGGTAGGCTTGTATCCATTAGTTCAGCAACTCTTTAAGAAATATCAAGTATGACACCAGAGATAGAGCTATCAGTGAACAAAATATAGGTATGGTGTCTGCAATGCATGGAACTCACAATTTTGTAGTTTAGCAAGATATTCTTTCTCCCTCCATTCCTGAATAGAAATTTCACCCATTTTTCAAGGTCTGGCTCCATTTCCACATTTCCATGGTGCACTCTTGCACTGTCCTGACCCCTTCAGGCTTATCCTTTCTCTGACATTCCATAATTCTTAGAAACGCTGCCATTAAGATCATTCAATTTGATCATATGTTACCAGGAACTATACTCTATTAAATGTATAAAAATCTCTTTCACCCCAATAAGATTTAAAAAATCCTTGAAGATAAAGACTATGCTTATTACTTGGGGTTAGGGGCAGATTTTTCTGAGCATCTGATAATACTGAGAAATACATTTAGGAAATTTTTGATAAAGCATTTGATTATGACTGAACAGTGTATTTACTGAAAGCCTAATTCTTGACTATACTAAAAGAAATGTCAATAAAATCTTTTCTCAGCACTGTCTTAAGGGTTGAATGACTCACAAAATGGGTGCAGATAAAGGAGACCTGCTGAGAATTTCCTAACGGAATCTCATGATGCACTTTTCATTTCATATGTTATTTTAAAGGTAAATTGTTTAATACTTCCTAAAACTGTTGTACAATTTAAATGTCTCTAAACAGCAATTCGATTAGTTTTTCATTGAAAACTGCAGTTAAATTAAGGCTCAGTTACACATAAAGTTTGGATAGGAGAGGAAAAAAATCTGATTGCTTGCTGTTGCCATTACCACATTTCCAGCTAATTTAAAGCTGCGACAAACTAGTATACAGTTAGGCTATTAAAACAGAGAAGTCATTCTGTGAATCCAATCTGTACTTTGGCATTTTGCAAAAAGCTTGTTGTTATTTGCAGGTTTCTTTACAAACACTTTAAAAATCAATTTATATGATTTATAGGATGTGCTTTGAACAAGCATCTTGATAAACTACAGAATAATATCCAAATTAAACCTATTGCTTAAAGGAAACCAAGATGTAAGGAGGCTCCAGTAGAAAGATGAAGGTTTATATTGATAGAACAGGGACATGTTTGTCCTTTTCTGTAAACTTTAAAGCTTAAAATCATTATCAAGAGCTTCTATTTGCTGTATCCATGGTTCTAACCATCTTATTGTCTGTGGAATTGTTTGAGTTGAGATTTTTCAGAAACAGGAAAACAGGGACGTTTATGCTGCATGTCAGGTAATGGTGAAGGGTATACAGTTTGAGACTGAAAAAAACCAGCTATTAAGAAAATGGAACATTCTGATGAAAAAGTTCTTACTCTATATGAAGTAGAATTTGTTAATCAAATGGTGCTAGCATATATCTTTTAATTTTCAGTTTTATAATCGATGTGTGTGTGTGTGTGTGTGTGTGTGTGTGTGTATATATATATATATATATTTTTTTTTTTTGGAGACGGAGTCTTGCTCTGGGCCCAGGCTGGAGTGCAGTGGCACAGTCTTGGCTCACTGCACACTCCGCCTCCTAGGTTCATGCCATTCTCCTGCCTCAGCCTCCCAAGTAGCTGGGACTACAGGTGCTCGCCACCATGCTCCGCTAATTTTTTGTATTTTTAGTAGAGACGGGGTTTCACCATGTTAGCCAGGATGGTCCTGATCTCCTGACCTTGTGATCTGCCCGCCTTGACATCCCAAAGTGCTGGGATTACAGGCGTGAGCCACCGTGCCCGGGCTATAATGGATACTTTTTAAAGCATTTATCCCTAGTAAAATACAAGTCTACTAATATTTAACAAATAGAAAGACTTTTCAAAACTATCTGAGAAGAAAATGTTTCCTTGGTGTTGTCATCATCCATCTGTCACCATCGCAAATCCCCTCTTCCCCAGTCTCTGGCCATATCTGACCTAGGCCACATAGAAGAAAACATTTATTAAAACTTTGGAATAGATTAATTGCAAATTCTAATTCTCAAGCCAGGCACAACTGAAAGTAACATGTCAAAACATGCATGGAAGAAAATATTTTCTTTATTCATGGGCAGAGCGTGTGATTGGCCACCATTAATAAGATCTAAGCTGTCACAGGCAAGACACAAACCTCAGGCTTCCAAACAACAATAGACCCATTGATACTAACAAATCATCACTTGAAAAGGAGCTCCTAATACTCATACGCACAGAGGCTCTTCCTTGATGACATCTTGTAGTCTCATGTTCAGCTGTTTAACACTCCTCTTTGCTAGCCATGTGGACCAAAAGCAATGCACTTCATTTCTTGAAGACAGTAGCCATATTCCTCTTATTTTTTTTTAATAACAAGATCTGACCCATAATTGTGTGCTTACATTAAGTACATTTCATTTCCAAAGGAGCAACCTATATATGCATGTTTTAAGACATCAACCATACAATAAGTAACATACCAGTTGTCTCATTAAGCCTCATTTTAAACACAGAAACAGGTGTTTAAATAAACCAAAGAGCAGGGCATGGATAATCCAATTTAGGATATCTCATCAAGTTTAAGTTGGCTAATCCAATTTATATGATCTCACCGAGTCTCACGGTTTACAGTGATTTATTTCAAACAAGGGATATTGTAGGAGTAAAAGTAAAGAAAATCCCAATCAAGAACCTCCAAAAGCCATGTTAGTGTTAATGAGTATTAAGTTAATGCCATGAGGAGAGAATATGGTCTACTGGTCTATTTCTGTAGATGAAATCTCTCCCCTTTGCTTCTTAAGTCTTAACTGTTTTTACAGCATCCATTGGTGACTGAAAGTGTGTACCAGATAAGAATATAAATGAAATAAAGCTGATGCTGGTTGCTATTTATTTGAATTCATATTTTCATAGGCCTTTCTAACTGCCTGATATTTTCCTGGAAGATTAGAGGTAACAAAGCCATGGTTCATGTTCTTTGGACATGAACCATCAATTTTTCTCTATAGGTAGGTTTACAAAACACCAATGATGGTGACTCTAGTTAATATAAATGATTAGTAATGAGGGTACAGATCCACACAGAGACATATCAGAACATTATTAGTTTGAGTTCTGACTGACCTTCAGGTTGATATTGTGCTATAATCGTCACTGTCTGTCCAGCCCCCTTTAGTGCAGCAGCTGCCTGTTCGTGGGATGCACCACGGAGGTCAATGCCATTCACCTGAAAGAAAGGAAGCCAGAGAATTTTGGTATTTCATAAGGCATATTATTCTGATAGAAGAAAAAATTTTCCCCCAAACCAGGCTGTCTAACATTGTATCACATGCCTCAGAAACTCCTTGTATCCTACTCAGGTGTTTATGGCCTTTCATGGTCTTAATCACTTTTAGTTATGAGAGACGTTAAATTTCATCTTGTGGTGTTTGTGCCATGGTCTGACCAGGTTGGAAACATTTTTATTTATCCATGTTCTAGTGTATGCATTTAATATGCCTCTGTGAGCTTCCTAGATTTCTAGGGTAAATAGGGATAAATATGAGCCTTCAAAATTAGAGGGAAAACAGGATGATAGCGACACATGTAATGTAATAGACAAATATATGCTGAAAGATTAAAACATTCAGAAGAGATTCTGGGGACATGGTATAAAATGGGGCCAGCTGGTTGCAAAATCCATCTCTTTGGTCAGTTGCCTAGCCTTGTCATCCTGAGCCTGGTGAGACAGTCCTAAGCCTTGTTTTAAAATATACTTGACTGTCCTATTTCTCATATACAATTCCAGAATGAATTCTGACAAAAATGAAATAAAGAGTGCTCGGAGTTTAATTAGCTATTGCTAACTCCCATTTTAGGTCCTATACCGAAAGAGAAACAGAACATCTTAAAAGTTCCAAATTCTGCCAGGGTGAAAATCATTCTTAAGTCAAATTTAATAAGAAGCAAATGCTAAAATTTTTCTTGAATCAATTCAGTCTAAGTCAATACAATGTAATTAATAAGTGCTCTCCAATGACAGAGTTCTCTGTCTGCCCCAGAAGAGGGACAATAACTGGAGCACAAAGGGAGACAAGATAAACCCCCAGTAAGTTTTTCTGATGAACACACAGTAGGTATGGTTTTCTAACCTACAAAAAACTAGCTTTTTGCAGGATAGCAGAATTCTGCTTCCTTTTGTTCATGGGGCAGGTTGACATGGGCTATGAAAGAAGAATAAAAGAACTGATTAGCTTATATACATTCAAAATATATAATTGTATTTTGCTTTTCATCAATCCTATTTGACAATGACATTGGGTGGTAGATGGGGGTTACTACTTTGTTTCCCCATCAGGTCTGGGACATCTATATGCTTAAATTCCATATCCTCATCCTCACATAATAACTTTGTTAACATCTCCTTATTCTCTTTGGTAATTTTCCTTGCCTCATCCCTGGCTTTCTAGTGTGGTGAACTCCTTACAGAAAGCATTGATTACATGGTAACATTGGGGAGTCCACTGAGCTAGGCCTGATCTGGTTGTGCCACTCTCTTCTGACTGACTGCCATACTACTTCTCTGAGCCTCAATTTTTCTCTTCTCTAGGAGGGAAGGGACTGTTAGGCTATATGAGTCTAAAGTCCCCTTAAACTATAAAATTCCAGATCTATTCCTTGGTAGATACAGTCATTTCAGAGACTGTCTAGGCTATTGATGAGTCAGAAGTATGACTCTGCCGGCCAGAAGAGACAGGAAAGGCAATTTGATCCAGGCTACTACCTATAGGAGGCTGAATTCCACAAACTTCACATGCCAAATAATTTGTTCTGTCAAACAGTTAAGGTTAACTTTTTATAAAAGAATAATACGTGATCATGGCAAATGCATTCTGTTTCAGAAATGTTTAAAAGGAAGAGGTAAAAGTCCCCTCACCATCTCCATTTCTAGAGGCAACCACTTTAGTGTATACTTTTTTCTTTTATGATTCATCTAATATTTCTTTAATCATAATTCTAGTTCCATAGGTTTTCATGTTATGGCAATTTGTACCCGAGTTTAATGACAGAAAAGGCAACAATTTCTAAATTGGTGGTAAACATTTCTTTACAATTTTTTAATGTAACACCATTTATTAAAATAGGCAAACTATAAGATGAAAATGAAGGCAACAGAAAAGCTCAACTTTTCACAACCAACAAAATTAGCACAACCTAAGAAATAATTTAGAAAAAAGTGTTGTTAAAAAGACATAGCATTAAGTATACATATGTAACAAACCTGCACGTTATGCACATGTACCCTAGAAAGTATAATTTAAAAAAAAAAAAAAAAGACATAGCAATTTCCATTCTATTTAATGCGCAAAATCACAGCAGATAGCAGCAAAGGACTGGGCGGGGCGGAGGGACATTGAGGAGAATTTGATAATTCACATTGTGATTACTCTGCACATTGATGAAAGATAATTCACACTTCTAAACCCTCAAGACTTCCCTTTTTAGAGAACCAAAATAAATCCAAGACACCCTGCTGACACTTCTCACTCCTAAACAAACTGATGATTTTCTTTTCTTGAGACAAAGGCTCGCTCTGTTGCCCAGGTTGGAGTGCAGTGGCATAATCTCAGCTCACTGCAGCCTCCGCCTCCCGGGTTCAAGCAATTCTCCTGCCTCAGCCTCCTGAGTAGCTGGGACTACAGGCACTCACCACCACGCCCATTTTTGTATTTTTAGTAGAGACAGGGTTTCACCATGTTGGCCAGGATGGTCTCAATCTTTTGACTTCATGATCTGCCTGCTTCAGCCTCCCAAAGTACTGGGATTACAGCGTGAACCACTGCTGATGACTCTTTTACACATAAAACTGAAATAGTTGTGGCAGCAAAAGATTTTGATGGCAATGAAAGTTTGTAAACTGTACTTCGATCTCTTTTTCTTATTCCCAAAGTGCAAGACGCAGGGTTCTCAATCTTTCAGTAGTGCTTCTCCTGTAAATAATCCTTCATTTTGTTTGGCAAAGGCAGTTTCTGACTTAAGTCTATTCTGGTATACTGACATATAACAAAATGACACAGGTATTGCAACAAGTGCACCTGCATGAACCAAGACACTGACTTGGCCAGTCTGACAAGGTAAGTTGCAGATCCAGGAACCTGAGACCTTGAATAACAAAAAGCTCCATTTTCAGAGTCCTTGATGGAATGCTCAGTTAGATCAACTATGGATGTATGCCCTTCCACACCTGGCCGTTCATAAAAGCTAAACCTACCATTTGAGTGCTCAATTCTAGTGTGAAGTGTTTCACCATGGGAGCGAAAGCTCAAGCTTAAAAGATAACACTCTTCAGAACTGTCCTGATCAAGGAAAGAACCATCTGGCACACTTGCTAGCTTCCCTTCTGCCTCCCAACATGTGATTGGTCCCCAGTACCATCCTTGTTTTGCAAGTTTTTTCAGCTCCTCTGTAAGACTTGTCACTACCATGGGACCACTGCTTTGCACTGAGACATAAACTCTTGCAACACCACGAGCAGAGTTAAGATCAAAATTCAGATGACACAGGATACTTTCAGTTACGTGGGCTTCTGTGCCAGTAAGTCCACTGAAGTTCCTTTGGATTTGATTATTCTGCATTGGAAGTAGCAATGGTGAGAGTGGAGGGACATCATCATGACCCACTCTCGGGCTCTGCAACATGACTCCCGTAGTGCCAGTCAACAACCCATTTATGGACTGATCCACAAAGATCTCTGGGGCAACAACTAGGTCCTGGACTACCTGACTCTCATCTTCAGGGAAAGAGCGCCCTTCCACTTGAGGAGGAACCACAGAGACTTCCATGGCAGAAGAACTGTCCAGACAATAGCTACGTGATCCTTCCAAAGGACACATCCTCTCATCTAAAGGCACAGTATACTGAATGTAGTCCTGAGGCAGAAGTCCAGTAACGACAGGCACATGTTCATCCAGGCGAAGATACAGGTCTCCGTTCTGAGAAGCCGAGCTTTTCAGTGAATTGGCTTGTTCCTGGCATGTGGTCTCAGACTGAAGGTCGTGGAAATCCTTCCGGACGCCATTCAGGGGTGGACTCGGGCTGGAAGAGTGATCTTGACTCTCACCTCCATCTTGATGCACGTCTCCTCAGAGTTTGTGGGCTGAAGAGGCCACGGCATGGGACTGCAGTGATGGCTGCAGAGGCAGGTGGCCTTATCGGCCTCTGAGCTCTCATGTCTTTAAAGATTATCGGTGCTGAGGAGGAGGAGAAGGTGTCCTCATCGGCAGAGCTCCCAGAGGGTATGCCCACCTTGCCTTTTGGCTTCTGTTTGGCAGAAAGCCGCCTTTTTAACGTACCCATCAAACTTTTGCTTTTTGATCTGTTTTTTTCCCGACTTTTTCATCTTCCCTGTTGATATCGCAGCTGGCTGTATCTTTATCATAGCAGCTACCAAATAAGGAATTATCTTTCCAAAGTCACTGGCTAGCGATGGTTGTTGTACTACCATGAAATCAGTTTATTTTTCACTTTTATTCAAGTTAAAAGATTTCCAGAAGGTTTTAAGACTATTTTCTTCATTACGACTAGTTACCTAATCCAAGGGATCAAAATGGAGGGGATTCACTTCTGTCATGATGGAATGAGATGGTCGGCCAGGCGTGGTGGCTCACGCCTGTAATCCTAGCACTTTGGGAGGTCGAGGTGGGCAGATCACTTGAGCCCAGGAGCTCAAGACCCGCTTGGGCAACACAGGAAGAGCCCGTCTCCGAAGGCGGCCGGGCTCTACTTCCTCGCCCAGGACCGGTGCGACGGCTGCGCTGGCCTTTCCTCCAGCAACTCCTCTTCCCGCCTCCTTCCTCCTCCTCCTCCAGCTTGTGTGTACTTTTTAAAGATTCACTATATGCACATGCAAGCACATGACTTTATCTCCATTTCTCTTGCTCTCCTTACATACATATTTTAATATATTATTGCCTTTTTACTTAACTGAATAGGTCATATCATAAGATATATCTTTCATTATCATATCACCTCATATCACTCTACCTTTTTAATGAAAGCCTAGTATTCTATGTTACGGATGTGCCAGCACTTTTCAGTGAGATCCCTCTTGATGTGGTTACGGTTGTTTCCAGTTTTTCTGCTACTATAAACACTTATAAAAGTGTTTCTGAAGGATAAATTTCCTGGAAAGACTTCTTGGTGAAAGGGTATATACATTACTTGTTTTTTAAAATTTGCTATTGTACATTTTCAAAATAATTATTTATTCATTAAACATATAGAAACTAATAAATAAGAAAACAAAAACAGGCCATAATCCAATTGCCCAGATAATGTATTGATATGAAAAATAAAATTAATATACACACATCATGTCCATATATCATAAGTAAGGCACAATGAAAAGACATAGAAATAAAAGGCTCCCCTACCTCTTATTATTCTCTACAAAGGTAACCATGTTAATGGCTTCTTGTATATACTACTAATTATTTTTGTTATGAATATAAGCCAGTTTATAAAATAGATAATTTAAAATTTTATACAAATAAGATCATGTTCTACACCTTGATTTTTTCCACTTACTAATATACCTTAGCGAGCTTTCTAATTTACATATTTCTTCCCATTAATCTCATTCTTTTTAATAGCTATGAGTGTTCTATTATTCAATGAAAAACAATTTGTTTTACCAGTAGCATGGCTGATAGCTAGGTAGCTTCACTATTTTGCTATTATAAACAACGAAGTAATAAATATCATCTAACAGTAAGCTGTTGAGTAAAGAGTATGAATGTGAAATTTTGATAGGTATTGCCAGACTGCCTGTAAAAGTGTAGTATTAATTTACATGCCCACAAATAATATATGATTTTCAACTTCCTCACACTCTTGTAATAGTTACATATACTTCAACATTTGACTTTCCATTCTGATAGGTAAACAATTTTATTTTTAAATTTTGCGTTTCTTCAATTATAAGGTTAAGCATCGTCTTCTATGTTTATTGGATATTTGAACTTTTTTTTACATAAAATCCCTTTTTATTTATTTTGTTTTTGTTGTTTAGGCAGTTTGCTCTTTCAAAACATTATCTGCAAATGAAGAATGTTATTGCTCCTTCTTAGGTAATGATTGCAAATATTCTTAGTTTGTTATTTGTACTGTTGTATTTTGACTTTTCTTTTGTACATTACTTCCTATCATAGAGTGAGTTTTTAAATATTTAGTGAAGTCTTATTTAATTTCCTTTTCTTTTTTGGCTCTTGAGTTTTAGATTATAACTTCTCTTCATCAATATATTTAACAAATTACCCATGTTTTCCTGTAGCAAACTATAGTTTAATCTTTAGCCATTTAATCCTTAATCAATTGGAATATACTTTGATGTTTGATCTGAGAACCAAGTGAACAGCCAAAATTTCTTGGACGTTTCCTTTACAGCATAAGATTTCTACATGTTTCATCATTCTAGTCATCCTCTGAATTTTTTTTCAGTGCATTAAGGAAAGTACATGGACAAATGGGAAGGAACAAAAGATTTGCAGTTAGACAAAACGGGTTAAATCTCAAGTCTACCTAGGTTACCTAGATAACTTGGGGAAGTCACTTAACTTCTTTGAACCTTAGCTTTCTTCTCAATAAAATGAGTATACCTACCTACCTACCTATCAGGGCTGTTGCAGGTACAAACAGGCATTCAGTAAACAGTATCTATTATTATTGTTTTAGCATTTCTTCAAAGAGCTGTGATTATAAGTGATGAATTAAATCTAATGGAAATTAACCAACACAGAGTGCGATATATTAGTTACTTCATGCTTTTTTAAAAAAGAGGAACACAACATTTTAGGACTAGAAAAGCCTTAGAAACTTGTTTATCTAGCACTTATACATTAGAGATGAACCCCATAAAAGAAGGGACTGGCCCAAAGTCATACTGAAGTTAGCATAGAGATAGGACCAGCCAAGAGCACCTCTTGCCAAGCCCAGAGTTCCTTCTAGTTTAGCAGATGTGCTCTGTGAGTTTGTTTCTTTTTCACTGGACCAATAATACAATCTTGTTCCTTTTAGGCCCAAATTTACATGGGCCTCTGCATTTTTGAAGAGGTGTGTTGCTGCTGTTATCCCGAACAATATCATAGTGCCCTTGTTCCTATTGATTTCTTCCCTGGTTTTAGCAAACATGTTCTTCTCCAGTCATTCAGATTTTTCAAGATCACTTTGATTCTTATTTCTTTCCCTGAGGTTTGAGTTTTTAATCAGTAAACCTTGCACAAATAACATTTTCAAAAGTATTCACAGTTTACATCATTGATATGACATTTTAAAATACCAAGTGTGACACAGCCTCATATATTTATTATTATTGTTATTATTATTTTGCTTCAGTTTGAACTTTTTCATCTGGATACATGGATTCTCAAGTTCTGTTTAGAGTCCTCTTCTCTCCGAGAAAAATTCTTTTCTTGAAGCATACATTCTCAAAGATTGGATGCCACTAATTATTGTTGAGATTAATAATAATAATTAACATTAATTGAGCATCAGGTATGTACATAAGAGATATTTATATGTTATCTCATTTAATCCTCAGGAGGGTGGGATTATTTTTCACATTTTACTGATAAGAAAACTAGACTCAGAGACTCACTGACTTACTCAAATTTATATGGTGGAAAGAGGCTAAGGATTTAAAATAATGTAATACTCCTGAGTTCTTAACTACCAATTTACACTGTAATTTAGTATCCTGTCTAATTCCGAGGGTCTACGCCTACAAGATTCCAGTTCTGAAACCTGTCTTTCAAGGGCATAAGTCAAGCTCCCTGAAACTGGCAGCAAATGATTGTGTGTTTTGCCACTCTGCTCTGCAGTGGTCCAAAAGCAACCTGATCTAGAAATTATGGCCCAACTTATAATGATTAGATCACGTAGGGCTAAGGTAAAAGGCATTGTCAAGCTAGAACAATTTCATTTATTGCTACCTCTTTATGTATATGACTTGTATTGGATCATTAAAATATTTATATTCCGGCCGGTCATGGTGCTCACACATGTAATCCCAGCACTTTGGGAGGCCAAGGCGGGTGGATCAAGGTCTCAGGAGATCGAGACCATCCTGGTTAACACGGTGAAACCTCGTTTTTACTAAAAATACAAAAAAAAATTAGCCAGGCACAGTGGCGGCCGCCTGTAGTACCAGCTACTTGGGAGGCTGAGGCAGGAGAATGGCATGAACCCGGGAGGTGGAGCTTGCAGTGAGCCGAGATCATGCCACTGCACTCCAGCCTTGGCGATAGAGCGAGACTCCTTCTCAAAAAAAAAAAAAAAAAAAAATTGATCTTCCATATGTTTTGGCATCCTTTGCCCAGTAATGTTGGTAATGAATAGAAATTTGGGAACTTTTAGTTGACTTCTAGTTGTGTTGCTGCTGTTGTTTTCAGATCCTAATGTGAATATGAGTGGTTTACCATCCCCAAGGTCAATCTTTTTTTCTTTTTGTTTTTAAAAGATATCATTATATTTGCTACTTCTGCCACTAGGGGCCTTGGCCTGGGGCTCCAGGGGTTCCCTGAATAAATGACGATTCTCTGGAAATATTTGTCTGTTTCTTAGTACTATAGAATGAATGATATCAGAATCAGAGGATTTCAAAAATAGAGGAAGTCTTGTGATCTTTCTCAACCCCAGTGTATATTGTTAGGCTGATTCAAACATATTCTTATACCCTTGTCCCTCACTATGTTGACTTTTAAAAATTTCTCTGATTCAGCCATTTCTGCATCTATGCACATGCTATTTTCCATATCTAGAACATTGCTTCTCACTCTTTCCTCATCTGGAAAACTTCTAGTTCTTAAAGACTCAATTCTAGTTCTTAAAGACTTAAAAAACTGAGTTGTGTAATGTATCTATTTATAAGCTCCTTAAAAGTCAGATCTCTGCTTACTGGAACTTGTGTTCCTGGCATAGGGTCAGGCAAGTAATAGGTGCACAAGAACAAAAGAGGAGAGTAAGTGAATAAGCAAGTGGGTGAGTGAATAATATATTCTCGCATTATCCCAGGCAAATGATCATCTAACCTCCATGGATCAACACTAATGAAGAACTCACTGTCTTTCAGGAAAATCCATTCTATTTGGGTGAGCTACAGTGATTAAAACAAACAAACAAAAAACAAAACAGTTCTTTGTGTTGAATCTTTCTTTCCACCTCTTGGTTTCAGTTCTGCCCTCTGACGGCTCAGAAAACAATATTTCTTCTTCTATATGATCCTAATATGTGAATGCATTTTTCACTTTTCCAGGAAGTGATCCCACTCCCTTCCCCATCTCTTCATATCGTTCTCACCAAGTGACCATTTGCTTCTGCTTGCATACCTCCAGTGTCAGGGAACTCTCGTTCCCTGGTTTCTAAATTCCGTTTTTTGTTATCTCTTATGGGTGTTATTTCCAGCATCTTGATATCGTGTAATATCTCATTAGAGACTCAGGTAAGTGAATGTGAGATCAAATATGACAATATGGATGCTCACCCTATGACTCACTGTACTATCTTTTAATGTGTGCCTTCTATAGTGCCTAGAGATAAACACAGTATTGAAATAAATTTGTTTTTAAAAAAGTATCCACTTAGTTATTTCACTTTCCAATTTAAAGGAAGACTGAACTAGAGTGACACATAGCCATTGTTAAGCAATGTGCTGTTCAGTGGAGGACAGTGACAGCTAAACACATGATTAAATACTGGGCGGTAAGTGCTAGCACAAGAAAAGGTCAGAATTCTATGGTACAGAAGAGGCATTCCTACCAAGGGATGAGGAGGAATAAGGTTTCCTGGAGACAGTGATATTGAGATGAGGTCGTGAATGTTAGCAAGGTGAGGATGGGTGGAGGTTCTCACAGATGGGGAGAGTAGGGTGAGGAGACTAGTGGCAAGAGTATTCCAGGCAGAGAGAGAGGCACACATGGAGGGCTGTAGGTGAGAGAGGGCCTGCACATCTGAAGAACAGGAAACAGTTGTTACTGAAGGGCAGATACTGGAGGAACAAATGTGAGAAAGAAGTGATGAAGAAAAAGATGATGATGATGATGATGGTGATGATGGTGATGATGGTAGCTGACATGTATATAACACTTAATATGTGCCAGGCACTGTTGTAAGCATTTAATATACAGAAATTCCCTTAGCCCTCATAATAACTGTGTGAAGTAAGAACACACAACAATCCCCATTTTACAGAGGTGGTAACTGAGGCACAGATTAAGTAACTTGTCCAAGGGTACATTGCTAACATATGGCAAAGTCAGGAATGAAACCCAGGCAGTGCGGTTTAAGCATCTTCATTCTTAACCATGACAGCCTCTCAAGCATCTGGTGATCCAGGGCATGATAAGCCATTAGTATATTTGACCATAATGAGGAGTCATTCCTCAGCTTAAAATTGAGAAATATTATTTTAACATCACTCTTGTGCCCCAGGAGTGCTTACAGGTAGAGAGAATGTACAGGAAGAGAATGTGCAGGAAGCATGTGCTTATGGCCAGCCTGGTTGCAAGAATCTGAGGCTGGATGGACCCCCTTGGAGATGCTGCTCAGAAGGCAGAGCAAATGCTCATGGCTGCCAAAGTTTTCCGTTACAGCTCATGTCATCTGCCTGCTCTGAAAGCAGTGTCATGGAAGAATGTTGGATTTAGACCTGGGAAAGCCAGGATTCAAATCTTGGTCCCTTCCCTTACCAGCTCTATGACTTTGGGTAAATTCCTTAATCTCTTTGAACTTGTTTCCTCATATGCACCAAAAGATGTGAACCCTTCTTTTGTTAGGCTGTTATCAGGATTGTTAGAGTTTAAGCAAATAAAATGCTTAAAATAATACTTGGTACATGGTAGGTACTTACTAAATAGTTGCTATCTGTATTATAGCATATCCATTATCCATGTAACCAGGACTTTTAACTGACTTTTATCAGCAATAATAAAACCAAAGAATATGTTTCAGAGAAGGCTGTCTTAGAATAAAAGTAGCTAAGAATTACAAATTTAACAGAATTATTAACTGCGAAAAAAAAAACACAAAGGGGTAACCAAATGGGAAAAGGCTAGATAATTGGCACCACATTTCAATTAAAATGAGTCAGGTACAGAACATAGGGGACTGTTTCAAGCCAATAATTTCACAGTTGGGGGTCTGGGTGGAAGGTGGCAGGGGGCAGCAGGGAAGAAACTGGGGTAGGATCCAAATGATTTCTACTTTATTCAGAGAGACTACGGATAGTAAGATGAACAGATGTATATTATGAGTGTATTAAATACATGTAGAAGGCTCCCATTCTTTCTCAAGAGGGAAAAAAATCTATTTTCATTTTTCCTGAAGTGATGAGATGCAATGAAGCGAAAATGTAAGTTTTGTTGCCAACTCTGCCATCAACTTATTCAAGCCAGCTAATGAGCTGCTCTGAAAAGTGAAGGTGCTGGGCCGCACCATCTCTAGGGTCCCCTGTGTTGTAAATTTAAAAGAAGTATTTTATAGTTAATAAACTGTTTTCCCACCTCACATTTGTTACTGAACAAGGTGATACATAAACAAATAGAACAAACACATTCACATGTATTAAATGATCTTATCACATACTTATGCGGGTAACAGGGAAACTGTAAATATCACATTTGATGTTGATTTGTGAGCAGTCTGATGGCTGACATAGAACATAGAAAGAGAGAAAGAAAAAATGCTGCCAGCAGAAGTAGACCTTGAATGCCAGGGTAAGAAGTTTTGTCAATAAGGGGCTATGGAAGGGTTTTACAGAAGCATTTAACACAATAGGACATGTGTTTATGGGAGAACAACTCTGGCAACAGTGAGAAACTGGGGTTAATGAACTAAGTGAGTTCAGGAAAGGAACTATCCCAGCAGATAACCAGATGGGAGACTATTGAAGTATTACCAATGATACAGATAATTGAGGCCCAAATTAGGCAAATGAGGGTGGAATTGAGGATGGGAGATGCAGCGCAGATATGAGAGAGAAAAACAGAGGAAGGTTCTATGCAGCTGTTCTCCTCAAATACTTCTGGAAGCCAAATAGAGTTTAAATAGTATTTACAGTGTTGAGCAGATTGAAAATGGGAGATAAGGAAGGTGTCAAAAAGCTTTAGGATGATTGGAGGTGTGATGATACCATCAATCAAGATGGGAACACAGAATGGAGAGTGGGTTTGGGTGAGAGGATAATGTATTTTGTCTTAGACATGTTGACTTTGCTATGTCTGTTGGATATCTACAGTTTTGCAGACAGTTGGAAAATATCTACCTGAAGCTTAGAGAAGTGTCCAATGTTCAAAATCATTTTAGATTTCATATTCCTATGGTCAGTACCATGGTCAAATTAGACCCAGATGTAGAAGAAGCTTGATATACAAGATGGGGATAATAAGAGTACCAAGTCATAGAGCTGCTATAAGGTTAGATTAGTTAATACATGTAAAGCACTTAGAACAGTGACTGGCATCTAGTAAGGGCATATAACTATTAGCTATTGTTGAACCCTCTCCTGACATACACAACATGGATGACTTGGGAGAGTATAAAATTATCTCAGTGCAGGCTCATTTGACCAGGGAAAAGTGCTAGGGTTGTAGGCACTAAAACAAAAAAGCACAATCCTAGGAGTTACGAGTCCTGAGTTCTGGTCATGCTGTTAGCTTATTTGACTTTGAGAAGTCCCCTCATCTCTCTGGGCCTCAGTTTCTTTATCTAGAAAGAGAGCTTCACACTAAATCTCAGAGGTCTCTTCTAGTGCTTAATCAACAAATACATTCTATGCTCCATATGTATTTTGTTGACAACTTGAGACAAACAGATCATTATGCATTAAACTTTTCAAACACCCTCCAGCATGTTTCAGAGTGAATGTACTATAAATTGTATTTGAAATGGAAAATTCTAATTAAGTTCCCTTCTCCTCCTGGAGGCTGTTGTACTTTGTGAAGAGTGGTAATATTTCTGACAGTATATGCATTACAGCTCAAGACTAGAATCCTGGAGCAGAGGCAAAGTGAAAAACCGATATTGAATATTTATGTATCTTAGCAGTTAAACATTAACTTCCCTTTAAATTTGGCTTCCTGATGCAAAAACAGGCTTATAGTTAAAAAAAAACTTAGACCTTTAAAAATGTTTTGGCTTACCAGGTCATTTCTAGAGGGATGAATATTTTGGAATCCTTAAATGAAAATAATAAAGTATAATTTGGCTATCCAAACCCAGCTTACTAAAGGCTGAAAGACAGTAACATCTAGAATTTATGCATTTCAAGTAAAAAGTTAACTATCTTTGTAAGAATATATAAACAAGAAATGGTTGAAACCTTATAAAAATATTATACAAATACAAGGTGATACTACTATCTCCAAGCTCTGATTTTTACCTTAAGTCTAGACTAGTTAACCTTTCTGCTTACTTGTCATCTGCAGATAGATGTGTAAGACTTTTCAAACCCATCATACTCAAAATCAAACTCAAAATTTCTCCCAAACATGTTTCTCAAGAGTTTTCTCATTTCCACCAAACAGTACTACCACCATTCTCCTCTCAAACCACTGAATCAAGAACCTCCATTCATTTCTTCCCCTTCCACCTCCCCATGCAATCCCTTAGTTCATAGCCATATTCCAATTCCACTTTTCTCTAACTCCACCCCATCCCTCTAGGTCAAACTATCATTTTCCCTGGGAATACTACAGTAGCCTTGATGGTCCCTCCATTCTCTTTGTGGCCCACTCCTCCAACCCTCCTTTATCCCTTTTTGACTCAGCAGCTAGAATGATCTCAAACTGTATATCAGATCATGCCTCTCTTCTGCTAAAATCTTTCTTTTGGCTCCTTGTTAGGCTTTGCATGAAATTCAAACTCCTTTCCTCGGACTCTGCCTATCCGTCTTATTCCATCCTATTCCACGCTGCCTACTTTACTGTTTGCTGGCCACAAGGGCCTTCCTTCTGTTTTGCATCAGTCCAAGTTTTCTCCAGTCTTACAGAATTTGTGCCAGTGGTCCCTCTGACTGGAGTGCTCTTACCTAGCTTTTCTCATCTTTGACAACTTATTTTCATAAATGTTAGCTCAAATGTCAATTCCGCAAAGAGCTCTTTGCTGACAATCACATTTAAAGTAGCCTCCCAGCCTATCTCTAACTCATCCAGTTTTACTTTCTTACAGAATTTAGACCCACATGTTATTCTATTTATTATCTCACCCACCCCAAGAGAAGTTTCCCGTAAGTAGGGACTTTGACTGTCTCTTTTAACTCCATACTTTTAGTGCTGAGTATGCGATGTAGATGTTCAACAATATTCCTTAAACTAATGAATGATTATAATTATTAAATCACATAGCTTTATTTAAATCATTAAAATTTATTTGACAACCAGTTATTGTGCACTTGTTATGAGCCAGTCCTTTTCAGAAGGCATTTTTCCTCTACGGGGAGAATAGTTGATGAAACTGAACTCACTGATTCAGCATCTTTGAGGGTGAGGCCCAAGACTTTTTTTTTTTTCTTTTTTTGAGACAGGGTCTTACTCTGTCTCTCAGGCTAGAGTGCAGTGACATGACATGCACCACTATGCCTGGCTAATTAAAAAAAATATATTGTAGAGCAACCAATATGTTCCTTGAAGCACCCAATATACCTTAAATGTCCTTGCAAACATTGTTAAACAACCACCTCCACATCATCCAAGCCTTTAAACTGTTCAGGCAGTGTCAGACTCTGGGCTGGAAGGCTAAATTCCTATCCTTCAAGATCTGCTTTGTGGTTTCTCACTTCACCCACCAAATGTTCTATCCTGAGGTAAGATGTGTGTGTGCTGCTAGACTGATGGATTCCCTTTGGTTAGGGTTAAATTTGAAGCTGAGATCCTTTCTCTGGTGGATGGTGGTAAGAAAAAAGCCTTCTGAATTTGTTCAACATGTTCTCCCTTTTGAATCAGTGGACTAACTGAAAGTGCTCTGTTATTCTTTTTATCAACCTGTTTTTTTTTAGTGATTTCTGGGCCTCAGATATTAAAATATCACTATTTAATCTACTGTTAAAACACTATCAATAATAAATTGATTAACTAGATAATGAACTATTCATATAATGGAATACTATGCAATCATTAAAAGCAATAGCATACATGTCTAATATTTTGAAACTAAAAAAAGTCATGATCTATTGCTAAATTAAAGAAAAGCAAGTTGTAGAACTATATGTATATATAACTCCATTTGTTTCAAAAAAGAAAAGTATGAATGATCTTATAGAGAATGCCTCCAACGTTACACAACGAATTGATAACAGAGGCTTTAAGGGGCTATGGTATCATGGTGGGGAGGGGAGAAATGCTGAAGAGGAGAGAATGGGTTACATTTCATTTTATAGCCTTTAACAGTATGTGAATATTTTTAAGTAAACCTGTGGTACTATAACAATTTTAAAAGTCATACAAAAAAATTTTAACAACTGAATTTGAGGTTTGTGCTACCTTAGCAATAAAAGACAAAAGGGGCTATGTAGGTAAATTAAAAATACAGTAATATTTATAGAAAACATGAGTCCTAGAGTATTCAAATTTTCAAACATTGCATTAATCCATTCAATAAATATTAACTGAATGCCTTCTTTGTGCCAGTCATTGTGCTATTTTTGGGGGATGGATTGGTGAAGAAAGCAATGGTTCAGCCCTAAGTGACTTAGAATCTAACAGTAGTTCTGAACTGGGTATGAAAATGTGTCCATTTGTAAGGGGGGATGGTATTTTTTGTTGTTAAAATGTCCAAGTCAGGAGTCAGCATTGGCATTAATTGTAGAAGGCGCACGCGTGTTAAATGTTTTGCAAACTGTAGCACAATCAGGCACAGTGAAAAAATGTCCTTCCAAAAGTGCAATAACACCTGCAAAAAGAAATACTGAATCAATACCATTTTTCACATAAATACCCTAATTCCCAGTGAACCTTATTACTTTGTTCAAACAAGTTCAGTTGGCTAAGTTCTGGGTCAAAGTTATTAACTAGGAATTTGTCTAAATAGTATACAGATTTGAAAGCAATAAGGATGTTCATTTCTACATATCCTATAATATTCACTAATTTGTTTTAGTTTACATAAACTAATCTGAGTGAGATTGTAATGTAGGTGAAAAGGGTTCTTGTTTCCTTTTTTCCTCATACACAGTTAATCTTGTTCATAAGCTTTGGAATCAATTTTAAAGGAAGGAATAGTGCTGTCTCCAGAGACATATCTGTCAAACAGTCCACTCCTAAAGCATCTAAAAGGCTTGAGCAGGAATAGGATACTAATGGAATCAATCTTGGTCAAAATCTGTTACTGCAAAACTCAAACTCTGGCTGCTGCATGCGGGACTCACCTGATGTTTTTTTCATCATAGCTCCTCAAGATAATGACATTCTTTTGTGTTTGGGCTTATGTGTATCTTGGCATCTGACTGTTGCCCATAATTACATCTTAGTATTTCTTTGACTTATTCCTCACCTAAAAATAAGTTAATCATCTCATTGCCTAAAAGCTCCCAAGAAACAGGTTTTGTGAGTTTAGGCAAACTGTGTCAAGAACTCTTAAGTACCCTCTTCTCAATTACTTTAGTCAGATCTTCCCAATTGCAATCAGTCAAATATTTTTGGGAAGTCAAAATCTTCCCAACTGCAATCAGTCAAATCAAGAGCAGGAGATCTGAATAAACAGAGATGCTTGAAAATCAGCTTGTATTCACCACTATGAATGAGAAATAATATTTATTAAACTATTTCTCTTCAAAATATCTTTTGCTTTTGTTTTTTCCTTTCTAATTTACTATGCTAGTTCTAAGCATTGATCTAAACTATTGAAACAGGCTGTTTCCTGTTTATTTTGAAAAATTTCAAATTATAGAAAACTTTATAATAAAAATTCATAAAGATTCAACAGTTCTTAACATTTAGGTACATTTGTTCTCCCTCTTCCTCCTTCTGTCTCTCTCCACTTATCTACCTATCTGCCTATCAGAAGACACACACACACACACACTTTTTCTGAACCATTTGAAATATGTTGCAGACATTATTCCACTTTCAGCCTAACATATCAGCAAGGCATCTTCTCAGTGTAAAGATATTTTCTGTATAACCACAATGCCATTATTACTCCAAAGAAAACCAACAAAACTAATATTTTATACCATTTAATATATTGTACCTATTCATATTTCCTCAGTTATTCTCCAAATGTCTTTTACAGATTTTTTTCTTAACTCCAGGATTTGATCAAGTTTTATGCATTGCATTTGGTTGTTATTATGTCTTTAGTCATTATTAGTCTAGAACATTACCTACATTTTTCTTTAAACAAAATTTACTCTTTTCTTAAAAAAATTTCAGTCAGATGCTTATAGAGTGTTCTGCATTTTGAATTTGTCTGATTGTCTCTTCCCAATCAGAATCAGGTAAAACATTTTTAGCAAAATCCAATGTGTAACGCTGTGTATTTCTTACTATGTCATAGCAGGAGGCTCAAAATATATGGACCACCAGATCCCTTCATTCAAAAGGCACCTTTCTATTTTGCAAATAACAATCTATAAGGTGGTTTGAGACCATGTAAATATCTTTTTTCCAGTAAACTTTAACCCCTAATTTTTTTTAGCATCTATGGATTAGCTTTCTTGAAACAGTTATTTTGTTGCGGGTTAAAAAATGCTTATTTTACAATTCTTTATTTCTTCTAGAATTATTAGCTGATATTATTCTGTGCAGGAGAGCTTCTCCTTTATATATATATATATTTTTTTTCCTCTATAATTCTGGATTTATTTTTGATATATCCTGACTTTATAATTTTTTATATATCATAATGTTTTTGATATATAATATTGTTCTTTTTGACATATTTTTTGATATAGCATGATATTATAACTTATTACCATGTGATAGACTTCTAATTGATGTTTGCTTTTCCTCCAATCTCTGTCTCTCTCCCATCCTCCCCCTTCCTTTCATCTACTCTCAATACCTTGATGGTCATCTTGTATATCACAACCATTCTACTTTTCTCTAAATACCGCCTTTCACATTTTATAGATGCCACAGATGCTCATGTTCATCAGTGTTCCTAACTGCTTGTAAATTATGTGCAAATTTCTTAGCTGTATATTTAAGCCCTTTCACAATGCAGCTTTTACCATAACCCTCTCTAGTCTTTTTAAGACCAGAGACTTCTCTGATATGAAGGAACATTAGAGTGGATTCTATCCAGTCCTCCCATATCATTGGTGGAAAGAGTGAGGCGCAGGGAATGAAGTTATTTTCCAAGGTCACTCAGTGTATTTGTAGTAGAGTCCAGATGAGAATGCTAGAGTTCGGTGTCCTATATTACACACCTCCTCTCCTAAGCAAACCCTCTGCTGCTGCCAGAAGCTTCATGTCCATCCCTATCCTAATGTTCTCTTGGGCCTAACTTCCTCCTCCTCATTTTACTTCCTGTTTTCCTGGATTCTTTGAAGTCTTGGCCTTCTCTCTTGTCCAGGTCAGGTTCTATCTTCCCAGACCTCCTGTAATCATGATGGTCTGTGACACTGACTTGGCCATCAGCTCCACAACCTGGCAGCATTACATGAATTTTGGTCCTCCTTTACTCTTTCGTTACTATTTTTAAGGTGAGAAATAATGCAAGCTCATTTTAAACAACTAAAACAATACAAAAGAACAACAAGTAAACTGTGAACATCTTTCTATCATAACCTTCAGGTAACCACTGATAATAAACTAGGCAAATGAACTCTATACACTTTCCGTACACATATTTACATATCCCCAGTTACATTCCCAATGTCTAGGATAGTGCCTGGTTCCTGTCAGTGAGTGCAAAACATTCATGTTTACCTCCATATGTAGTCATTGTTTTAAAGAATGATCCTATAATAACACATGATGTGCTGTGATTTGCTTTCTTTTTCTATTTATCTTTTTAATGAATAAATATCAATAACTAGACTATAAGCTCCAAGAAGGCAGTGTCAGACACTGTTTTAGTCTTCTTGTTTTCCCAGGATGTGGCACAAATTGCTGTCCTCATAAATTATTATTGAGGGTGACTACAGCTTTATGTACTTGATGAATCTCTTCCTCAACTCTGAAGAAGCCTTAAGGTTCACAAAGACTCCTGTTCCTCTAAAGAGGAATTATTAATCAGCTCACCAAGGATTTCATGGTCAATTTCAGTGTCTAACAGTGAAAACAATGTAAACTAGAAAAGAAAGTAAAGCGAGGAGAATAATGTAGCAAACAGGCAGGACCCTGGAAGGTGGCAACCAACTTTGCCACCTTAAAGGGTAGAGTTCTCTACACTGGAGCTGCCATCTTGAATGTTGACTGTTGTGTTAGGCAGACCACATAAATAGGGCCTTAACTCTAAGCATTATTGATTTCATAAAATGCTTCTAGACATTTGGGAGAACTAGAAGCAGCAACAGAATCATTTCAAAACTCTCCTGAAAAGATAAACTCCATACAATCAGGAGTGAGACAGAGTGACCATCCTCTGGAATTACCTCTCCTTCATCACTTTCCTTTGTTCTCTCAAGCATATATCAAGACTTCATAAAAGTAGTCAAGGCTGTGCTGAATCTTTCACTATCAGTCCCAAGTGGATATTGTAAGCATCAGAAAAATTTTCCATTTACACAGGCAGGGAGGTATTTTAAGTAATTTAAATCTTTTCTAATTACTAACCAATACCCGCTTTCCAGCCTCCCAATTTAGCACACAGAATGCTGCTCCCTGCAGAAAACAACTCTTCAGCAAGGTGTGAGTTTCCATGGTTAGTTGCCAGAGCTTCAGATAAGAAGGGAGCTGCAAAGTCACAATACCTTCAGTAGATAAAATCATCAAGAAACAAAGTTCCACTGCTATTGTTCAGTTCCTAGCACAAAGTAAATGCTCAGCAAATGATAGGAAGGATGGGAAAAGCGAATCAGAAAGGAGAACAGAAAAGAAAAGGAGAGAGGGAATAAAGAGGGAAGAAATCTAGTCAACTGACTTTCAAACTGTGACCAACAATTTAAGTGTGGAAGGAGATCACTAATAAAGATAATACTAGTTACTGAATACTGAACAAAAGGGTATTGTATTAGGCTTGTTATTGTTAATCCTCCCAAGAACTTTGCTGAGGTCAACTTTAAGATGGGGAAACTGAGGCACAGAACGATTAGATGCTTTGAAAGTAGCAGAGCTAAGATAAGAGATCTGGTCTGTGTGGCACACACACTGTGTCCTGTGTCGTTTTTCTCCTACTTAATCTTCCCTCTTCTCTTACAATACCTGCTGTCTCCAGCCTTAGGGATGCAGGTAACACTTCTGTCTCTGACAGCCACCAATGTTGCTATGTGCTTCCAAATCTACTTCTGCCCCCCACGCATACACATTCCCTTCCCCATAATATCACATGCCTTCTCACAGCAGCCTCAGCTCCTGCTAGTGCCTGTCATCACAATGGGCCACTTTGCTTTTCCATCTTTGCTTTTCCATCTCAGTAAACAGCCCCCTCCAGGCATATTGTAGTCTCATCTCCAGGGGCTGTTTCCCTGTTTCTTCAGGGCAAGCTTGATCAGTGCAGGGACCAGCTTTCCTCAACAGCTCTGCCACTTTGGGTATTACAGAGAACAAAACAATCCCCCAGAGCATTTTAACGTCAAATCCTTTTAATATTCCTGTGGCCAAGTTCAGTGTCTCCTCACCCAGCTCCTTCCTTGAACTATGCTTCAGCCTATACTGGGGCCAGTTCTGTGAGAGGCTGGCTGCAGGCTCTGATCAGTGATGGGCTCTGCCACATCTTGTGAGACCAAGAGGCACTAAGTCAGTAAGCACAAAGGCAGCAGTCATCCAGAAGGGGAAGAAGCACTGGAGGCTGCCTGAAACAGGGGACCTGGAACTCTCAAACTTCATTCACTGTACTAACAGTTGCCAGCATCAGAATAAAATATATATGACTAGCCCTTGCTGCTCTTGGCATGGGGAGTTCCATGAAACCAGACATATAATTCTGCATTCTTTAAAATCATCATCCTCCATCTTTTCCCTTTCCAAGTTTGAACTGCATGCAGTTTCCTATTGCATTGTTTTCTCTTTTGTTAAACTCCTACCACCTGGAAGAGTTGCCACGTACACTGCACTGTACACTGTATACCATACACTGCACACTGCTCTGCAAAGGTATGGTGCCTTGATTCTCAGTGTTTTTCCTCTCTATTATGCCCTCCCCTTTTCCTCACATTCTCCCCGCAGGATATCACCTCTGTGATTCTCTCCTGATCTGTCTCTCTGCGTCTGTGACTAGATTCCCTTCACTTCTCCCTTCCTTACCTTTCCTCTGCGACTGGGCTGCATCTATTTCCTCCTCCTGCAGCTGGTCTCATTTGCTTTTTCTTACCACTTCCCTCTGAGTGATCTGCCTCTACTTTCCTGCTGCATCCTCTCTTCTCTTCCCTGGTTGATTTATCCTGCTTTACTGGGAAGACAGCCTATGACTGACTGTTTACCACCTAAATTTCTGGAATTGTGTTATCCTTTAGAAGTCCAAACTGACATGCTGTGAGAGTCTCATAATTAGGCTTATAAAAATAAATCTGTCTTGTTCCACTGTCAATACAGCTAAAACACTGGGTTAGTTGTCAAATACAGGCAAGCCAGAGGAGCTTGCTCCTGAAAGCTAAAATAGCAAAATTATCTGTGCTAGCATTTTGAAATTCTATCTTAGGCTGTATTGCTTATACTTAATGTTCTGGGACTCTAAGGAAAGGACAAGCCTCAAGTTAGGGTTTTTCTATGTAGGGCTTCTGGAGAAGCTCTTTAGGATTTATAGGTCTCTGGAGCTTCTTTAAAATCCACTCGTTCCTGTCTAATATAGAGACCTGCTGCAAATCAAAGAATCAACTGAATGTTCAACCCCCTTCTAAATATCATCATTATAAACTGAATGTTCTAGATTCTATATTTGCTCCTGATCTGACCCTTAGTCCTTGCCTAGAACCAGTCAGTCAACAATAGCTCAACTTTGGGCTTTTGGGTATGTGCGTAGCTCAAGGTTTATATCATCTGCCTTGTAACCTCCATATCTTACCCATCCTTTGCCAATATTTTGTTCCCTCTTAAAAGTATGAAATAAGTATGGAAATGTTTCAATTTTGGTATAGCCCTAAGATACAAAATATGGGCTGAAGAAGCACTAAGGGGAAAATTCACATTTGGAGATGTGAAAACCATGAATATTATATTAGAAGACAGATGCATGCATGCCACCCATTTGCAGAGACTGCACTGTTGCTAAATATTGCTTCTCTTCAAAATTATGCATAATGAGAAAGTCAGGTAAACCAGGAAAACGTATGGATTTTTGGATGAATAGGAGACTAAGCAAATAACTATGCATAGAAAGCATAAATCACTCACCAACAAAATGTATAATCTACAATGTGTTTTCCAGGATAATGTGTGTTAAGGTATCTGTTGTATGCATACAAATTCAGCCTTCTTTTCTCTTTTTATGGGGCTTGGGAGTGTTTGACAAGGTAAATTATTCTTCCTGAGCACAAGTCCACCTGAGGATTAGTGAATGGGTGTGATTTTCAACCAAAACAACTTGTATTTAGCCACCTTCTTTCTGACACCTAGAAGTTCCTGGCTAATGTTATTTATCAAATGCTGTGTGCAATAAAAACAAGTATTTCCCCAAAGAAAGTAAATTGTGCTGCAATTATTTATGTGTATGTGTATGTATATATGCTGTGTATAAAAATATAAATAATTTTGGTAATTATTGATGAGTAGATAATACCTTAGCACGTTTATGTCCCTTAAAGGAAGAAAAATCCAGGGATAGGTATATTTTCAAGAAGGCTCGGTGGATTTGGCTCTGGCTTCTGTCACCATTTAGCTTTGGAATTTTGTGCTTTCGTTCCTTCATTTATTAAACAAACAACAAATAAACAAATATTGTGCAAGAGGGACTCTGATATTCCATTCGGAGTTATGATTCTGTGATCCTATCTTGTTTTAAAATACCTATATACTGTAAAATGTTTGATTCTGCAAAGAGCTATGAACCTATTGTGCCTTTTCCCATGCAAAAGTGATTCTTTTGTTTACTCATTCATTCTAGAAACATTTACTTGTGATTTACTATGTTTGTTTATGATTTACAATAGGTTCTGTGCCATGTCCCACAGATTCAAAGATTATTTACACACAGCTCTGTTCTTGAGGAGCTCAGTATATATAAGATGACCTCTTAATTTACAGAATTTTATCTCAAAGGCCTAACTGTAGAAAGTCAAGCTTTCTATGCAAAGAACTCAATATGTACCCATAATTCCAGGTCCTGACGCTAATTGGTATTGTATTTTGGAGAAGTGGTTTATCTTTTGTATTAAGTCTCTGAGGTAGTGTAACAGAAGGGAAAGAGTGTGGGTTTTGTCCAGCAGACTCAGGTTTGGAATTTTGACTCTGCACATCTATGAAGTGATGATAGGAATATCTACTTCAAAATGGTTGCAGAGTTATATTGAGAACTGAATAAGGTGATGCAAATGAAAATCCACTCAATGAATGATAGCTTTTGCTTTTACTATGGGAAACTGAACAATACTTCTGCTTTGTTTAAGCACCCCTTTCAAATCAGCAAACCAATAAATTCAATTTTTTCTGGACTAAATTATTTGAAGACTCTTTTCTTAGTATAATCTACGGCTGTAACCTCTATCCAAGAGTCTGTATTAGGTTGAACCACACAAAGTTGACAATATTTAACTTGACCTACAAAAATGGCAATTCCATATGGTTCACCCTAATACCATTTTTAATACCACTAAGAGAAAATTTTGATTTCTACTTTTTAATGTAAATAGCATGTACAATTTCAATTTTTTTCTAGATGAGTATTTCCTCACTAAAAAGTATGTTTAGTGTGTACAATTCATGACATTTGCTGTTTTGATTAAGAAAAATAATGTTAAAATAAATCCTCCTGGTTCTTTTTTCCAAAATAGTTTTAGGAAGTTTAAATTTGAGTTAAATGTTGTGAAAATTTTAGCCTCAGGAAATGTGAAAAGGGACATTAAAGCCATATGTATTGTTGGCTATCAGGGAAAAGAGTAAATCTTTGACTATTCTAAAAGAACAACATTAAAGTTGTCAGCTAATGAGCTGAAAGTTGTTCTGTGATATATTACTGAGCAAAAGATTAGAGGAAACTAGTATAACAGAGAAAAAGGAAAGAGAGCCTCATTTTTTCCCCTGCTGTATATGTGGCAGAGACAGAGGACTGCGAGTTTGTAGAAGTGTGAGAGAAAAATGTGGGAGAAGTGTTTAAAGTGTTCAAAGGAAACTAAAATGGAGACAACCGATGGGGTACAGGTTTTCAAAACAAGCTAGTTTCTACCTAGAACTTGTCATCAACACACTTTACTAGTAGCTTTTGAACTTCCATCTGTCTACTTGCCTGTGAACACTCTTCTTGGTAGCCACATGTCCTGCTGCCACCCTTGCCTTGGGAAGTTCAATTCAAATCCTACTTCTTCTATGAAATTCTCCCCAGTTACAGGGCATTTCTAGAGGAGTTGTTATTTCCTCTATCCTTAACACTAAAGCAAAATACTTCTATGTCTTCCAACTCTCCCATCCCAAGAGTTTTATAGATGGTTTGTGGTTGTGTTTAACAGTAATAGATGGGCTAAGAAATATATTTGTCCATCTGATATGGCCTCAAGACCATCTAGTCCACATTTATTGAACACCTACAATGTGCCAGGGGCTGTGTCATGTCATGTACCGAGATCAATAAAAATAAGACTTGGGTTTGACATTAAGAAGATCACAGCCTTATGTAGCCATCTTTGAGATGTATAAATGAATAATCCTATGAAGCACTCATGATGTTTCTGAAATTCTTTCCTCAGAAGGTTTACTGGGAATCCTATAATTCTTTTTTTTTTTTTTTTTTTTTTTGAGACGGAGTCTCGCTCTGTCGCCCAGGCTGGAGTGCAGTGGCCGGATCTCAGCTCACTGCAAGCTCCGCCTCCCGGGTTCACGCCATTCTCCTGCCTCAGCCTCCTGAGTAGCTGGGACTACAGGCGCCCGCCACCTCGCCCGGCTAGTTTTTTGTATTTTTTTAGTAGAGACGGGGTTTCACCGTGTTAGCCAGGATGGTCTCGATCTCCCGACCTCGTGATCCACCCGTCTCGGCCTCCCAAAGTGCTTGAGCCACCGCGCCCGGCCGGGAATCCTATAATTCTACCATTTGAGATTCACTGTTTTGGACTCAAGCTTGGTAGATATACTATGAAACTCTCGATATAGTTAGTTGAAATAATACTTTGCCTGTTTCCTAACATTCAACCTCAGTGTGAACTCCTTCATCTGATTTCTTTCATTGAAGGACAGACAAGTAAAAGCATGAGGACACTAGACCTCTAGGTACCATAGAGTGTGAAGAGGGACTAGAGTTGTGGGAAATGAACTTTAGGTCAGTTTTTATCTGGCAGGAGCTGCACAATGTTACAGAGTTGAGGAGATGGGATGATGACCAAAAGGCCAATGCCCATTCCTCTTAGAGTTGAGGCTCGTTCTTAGAGCCTTGAGCACTGGGACTGTTGTGGCACTGTCAAAGAAGGCACGACCACTTGCTGTGTGTCAGGCACCATGATGGTGCTCTACACCCCTTGGCACATTTAACCCCCATAACAATCCTTTGAAGCAGGAGTCATTGGCTCCATTTTATAAATGAGAAGACTTAGTTTGGGGAAGCTAAGTACTTGTCCAAAGTTTGCACATCTAGTTGATGGTAAAGCAGGGTTCAAGCCTCTTGCTGGTTCCAAAGCCATACTTTTCATCTTCTTAACCTTTGAGAAATAAAGGAATCCAGTCACCCTCAAAAGGCAGGTACTATTTCAAGGGAAATACTTTTGAATGCAAGCCCATTTGAGGACCAGCCTTGTGCCATATCAGATGAAGACAATTTGAAAGTGAGAACAAATTTCATTTCCAACATTTTCAAGAGCAGAAACAAAGATTCTTTATAGGATTCTTGTAGATTTAATAAAAAATTCCATCCTTTGCAGGAATGCTTTCTCCCAAGCCCTCTAAATGCCGGCAGATGGTCAGCTGGCTCCTGCTTGAGTAATGACAATGCAGTGACACAAGGCCTTTTCACTCTACCCACAGTGCTTAGCACAGTGAGCAGACACATTAGGTGCTCAGTAACATCAGAAAATGGAGACTGGGTAAGGTTGAGTGACATGTTCAAGATCAGTTAGGTGATATTTGGTAGAAACAGTATTTGAAACTAAGCCTGTTATGAACTCTTGCTTTTAGATGATGCCTCTTTTGGTTCTAATAGCATTTTCTAGGGCAACACAAATAAGCCTACCTTCACTTCTGCAGAATGGTCTTACAAGTGCTTTATCAACAAAAACAACAGCAGCAGCAGCAACAAAAAAAATAATAGGCAACATTTATCAAGTCCTTCCATGTGCCAAATGTTATACTAAACACCACATGTGTTATCAATTTCTCCTCATAACAGCCCTATAAGTAGACACAGTCATCATTTTATTGATAAGAAAACTGAAACACAGAGAAGTTAAATAAATTGCTGAAATTCACAATAACAAACAACAGAGTCAGGATTCAGACTCACTTTTTTTCTTTACGTGTACTTTCATTTTTACATTGTAGAGAAAGTAACAACTTCTAAAAAGAGTATATAGATGAGTATAATATAAGCCCATCAGAGCAAAAAATATTAGAATGTACTTAAAAGAATTAAGATTTCTGTATTACAATAAATCCCGGATCATACGTTCTTTTGGACCAAATGGTAACTGCATATACATACAAAGCAAGTACTGGCACACCAGAGGTATCAAAAACACCTTCTTTAATGCAGTCGCTTAGGAAGTGTAAGAAATAAGTATCATTCAGCATCTGGATGCTAATAATAAAAGAGATAGAGGCAAAATAAACAGGGCAGTCACTCTAGCCCCTTTCCTGTTTCCAATTTTTAGGGATTTAAGTTTATTCAAAAGGTTTATATATAATCCCATAACTACTATTTCTCTTCTTCAATAATTTCAGAATGACAGCTTTACACAACTTTAAAGCTTGAGCTTCTTCTGAATTCCCAAAGTGTTTGTAAAGTGCTCCTTTACAAATGGGCCGCCTCTTCAAGGGTCAGCTTTACCTGTGTAAGGTCTGCAAGACCATTCTCTCTTAGATACAAGGAACACTGAGGAATACTTCATTCATTCCACAGAGGCTCTTAATTATGTGGAAACTGAATGTACTCTCCTTGGATTCCCTAAAATACTTTCCGTTCAATCAGTTACAGATGGGCCAATGGCCCAAGAAATATAACCTTTCATTTTCATAATTTCATAGGCACTGGCAATCACTTCTTTGTGGACATTTTCCCCCTTGCTCCAGATTTTGATTAATTCCTCTGAGTTCAGATCCTTCAGAGGGATACCAGTAATGTTCACTGCACTCCACACAGGAACATTTGAGTCCCTATGCTCTCCAAAGATCTACTCATGGCAGCTTCCAGAGTGGATTCCAAGCATTTGCACAGTCAAGAAATGGAAATAGGCAGTGTCCAGATTATAGCCATTTCCAATAATATGGGTTTTGGAAAATGTACTCAACTTCCAAGCTACATAACTTAAGATATCCATTGGACTGGAAACTATCAGTTTGCAGCAGGACTATATTGGGTAATATTAGAAATCATTAATTTAAAGATGGCCACATTTAGACTGACTAAATTAAAGTGTTTCACCTTTTTCCTGGCGTGCACCTGATGTGATAATCACTAGGTTGGAGTTTGCAGAGATGAGATAATCTTTGCTGGAAACACTATTTGGCAGTTTCAAGAAAAGACTGTCTTGTTTAAGATCCATTGTCTCACACCCTTCAATTCACCATTATCAACATCTACAAAGGCAAGTTAATCCCTCAAGTCTTTTAATAACATGGTGATCGCATGGGCCATGCTAACTGATCCAGTTCTTATAATGGAGACTTTACTGTGGTTAATAACCTCCTCTGAAGCAAAATTCTCAATAAATTCATTCTGGATAGTTACCATCATGTAACCAGAGGTGGGAAGGTTGGTTAAGGGCCAGCTGACACTGTGACATGCGTTCTCTGTTGGTGACACAGATTCCTGGGGCCAAGAAAATTTATTCCCATAGTGCCTACGCTTCAGCTGGACTGCAAGACTCCTGCAGCCCACCTCAGGGATACACACACAAGAGGTGGATGGAGAAGAGAATGGAAGAAAGCGGCGGGCAAACTGCAGGTTGAGCTTGCTGGGGCAAGCAGAAAGAAGCTGCTTGAATGTTCAATGCCTTTCACTTTACTTCAGCTATTACAGCTACCAAGCAAAGCCATGCTCAGCTCCCTGCACACGGACCTCATGGGGGCCTCTGGAAAGTGCTTCTGATGTCTGCTCAGATTAAAGCAGTAAAAAGGCTTCTTCTTTAGCTCTGTGTGGATCCTGGAGAATACAAACATGTATTCTCTTCAATATCTGACATGGATAAGAGGCCAGCCCAGATCTCTGGAATTATTCATTTCCTATTTTTAGTAGATATGCCGTCAGACCCACTGTGGCTCCTGAGCCCATAGCTTATGCATTACTGTGTCTAATTCCCTCTCTTTCTCTCTCTTTCTTTGGGACATTTCAATTTCCCCTTCACCCTCTAATATATCATGTCCAGGAACCTTAATCCTAGTCTGTGGCTTCTTGATATCTTTATTAAAATGCAGCAACTAGAGTGGAACACATAGCTTAGATAGAGTCTAACCAGCGTGGACACAGAAGGATGTCTGCTTCCCACATTCCAGGACTACATTTCTGTAAATAGGCTCCAGCCTATTAGCCTATTGGCAGCATCATCAGATGGCTACCTAAAACCACAAGATCTTCTTTTAAGGCGCTGCTGCCATATGTCTCCATTCTAAACTGGTACAATTAATTTTGGAACCTGTATTTTCCCAGACTGTCTGCCTTAGCAGAGAATTTTGTATGCCTGGCAAATGCAAGTAGTTAATAAGTATTTATAGGGTTTATGTCAATATTTTGCTATCTTATGGCTACTTAGTAGCTTAATGCCTCTGAACCTAAGATTTTTTCATTGGAAAATGGGAAAACAGTATATTCTCTGGCAGTGCCATAGGAGGTTCATATGAGATCATGCATGCAATGTAAGGTGATGTTACTATCACAGATGATCTAGGTTTTAATTCTACACTAGAAAGGTAATTATAACTACTAAACCCATAATCACAGAAACCACAGCCTACAGGTCCTATAACTATCCCAAACATAAGATTATCTGCCCAGATTTCAATCAGAAAACATTTTACAATTCCTTAACCCAAAAGGATGTCCAACGTTTACTTTCATTGCCCTCTAGTGGTTGCTATACAAAAGATATAACTACATTTTGTTTGTTTTACATTTTGATTTTTGAGATGTCAGACACAATATCTTATAAATACTCTTCAAATTTTGTTAGGCTACACGCATTCCTGTGAGCTGGCAACCTTTAAATAATCAGCCTATAATAATCAGAGAGTGCCAAACATTGTGTCCTGTGCAATATAGGTATATACTGCCCATGCATTGTTGGTCATGCATTTATTTTACTAGATCTTTACTCAGAATCTACTGACTTAAAATACTAATCTAGCTTTATTCATTCATTATATATTTATGAGATACATTATATGTCAGGTACACAAGACAGACATTGTCCTGGCTTACAGTGTAGTGAGGAAAATGGAGTATTAAACATGTCTTTAAAAATTAGCATGGTAAGTGCTGTCATAGGAAGAGTATGGGATACATGGAGCACATTAAGAGGGGTACCTAACTTGGAGGTGTTTCTGTTTGTCTTGGGAAGGTGGAGTGGGAATGGCGAGAGACGGCATTTAGAGAATATAACAATCTAAGATTTGAAGGATGAGTAGAAGAGTTATTTTGAAGAGGGTGGGGTGGGAAAAGTTTTCAGGAGAGGATACAATGTCAGATATAGTTACATGATGGAGAAAAGATTGACTTTTAGAGATATGGTTGGACAAATTAAGAGGAAGCTATATTGAGGAATTTAGACTTTATTTGGATGGTTAAATTATAACCAATGGACTCTGAAAAAAACATGAATGCATGTCTTCAATTTTAATTTCTGATTTTAAAACTTTTATTGTTTAAAGAGAAGTCTTAGGCTGGATAAGGTGGTTCACACCTGTGATCCCAGTGCTTTGGGAGGCTGAGGTGGGAGGATTGCTTGAGGCCAAGAGTTGAAGACCAGCCTGGGCAACATGGTGAGACTCTGTATTTTAAAAATATTTTAAAAATTGGCTGGGCATGGTGATGCATGTTCATAGCTATTTGGGAGGTTGATGTGAGAGGACTGTGTGAGCCCAGGAGCTCAAAGGTTTAGTGAGCTATGATTGTGGTATTGCACAATCTAGCAACAGCAAAACCCTGTCTCTAATTTAAAAATAAATAAAATAAAGGGAAGTCTTTATTCATAACATATGTTTAGTCATAACTAATCATAAATTAATTGTTAAAAAACCCTTCGGTGCATCCTTTTTATCACAGAAAGTTCTCTCAAACACATATATTCCTACCATATTGGAACTGGAAAGGCCTTTAAAGATCCTGAGTCTCTGTCTTTTCACTTTACAAAGGAGTGAGAGGATCAGGAGTTTGTTCAGGTTGCCCTGAGTAACTGAATTATTGCTCCTGGGAGCTGTTTGCTTTTCCTAGCCTAGCCGGGTGCTTAAACTCCTCATCCTGTTTATTCAGAGGCCCAATAGTCTCCTGCATCTGGTGTCTTGTTGGTCTGGGCTGTTGATAATTCTTGAACATCCCTGCTTTTCAAAACTTCTGCATCGGACTTTATGTTCTTCCTTTGTGGCCTGATGAAAAAATGGTGGCCTGATGAAAATCTTAGACTTGCAGTGAGGATCTGGGAAGGTCTTTCCATTACTAAGGAAAACACGAATCCTCCTCAGAATACCTGGTGAGGTTTTGCCTTTTCTATGGAACTCCCTTGCCTCACTGTACTTTTCTTATGGTATAATTCAGGGTGGACCTGCTTATTTCTTCTCTTAGACTACAAGCATCCCAAGGACATGACACATGGCTTAGTCATCACTACATTCCACCTAGCAAGGTGACATAAACACGGAAGCCCCTGTCAAGTTTGTTGTAGACAGGGATGAGAGGATAAATGAATAAATAGAGGAATGTAGTGGAATATCTTACTTCCTAACAGGAGGTTTAAATCTATGTTAGTAAGGGAATGAAAGATATATTATTTTTCCTTCAGGGAAAAGATGATGAGCCACCCAAGGTGAAAAGAGAGTCTCTGACAAGTAAGCAAAAATTAAGGTTGCACTCTTTATCATAAGAAATGACTATGAATATGAAGGTAAAAAGACATTAGAGAAGAAAAGTCAGGAAAAGGGGAAAGAGAAATTTGGGTAGCATAAGAGAGTGCCCGAAGGACTTTAAAACTAGAGATACCTGATGTCCACTTTTAGGTTTTTACATGTTTATGCAAATCCACTGCCATCTTTTTGAGGCATAAGTCCTGTCTGCTACACACAAAGGAGATGCTAAGGAACACGTGCTTGCCTTTATGTTAGATACAGAAACAGTGGGATTTTCTCTGATGTTCTCAATTCTAGAGTCTACTGACTCAGGCCCATGCGTGCCTGATGATAATCATGAGCCCCACCAACAAAGAGAGTACCCGCTCAGCATGGAGGCAGACCACCCGCCAAATGAAAGAAAAATGTAGGCCAGGTGTGGTGGCTCAACCTGTAATCCCAGCACTTTGGGAGGCTGGGGCAGGTGGATCACCTGAGGTCAGGAGTTCAAGACCTGCCTGACCAACATAGTGAACCCCCATCTCTACTAAAAATGCAAAAACTAGCCAGGCATAGTGGTGCATGCCTGTAATGCCAGCTACTTGGGAGGCTGAGGCAGGAGAATCACTTGAACCTGGGAGGCTGAGGTCGCAGTGATCTAAGATCATGCCATTGTACTCCAGCCTGGGAGACAGAGCAAGACTCTGTCTCAAAAAGAAAAAAAGAAAAAGAAAAGAAAAGAAAAATGTGGTCTTCATTCTTCTGAATTCTATCATAAATCTGGGAGCAGAATAATAAAAGTACATGAAAAACTACCCATAGCTTAGTATAGTTTATGTTGCACACAAAACCCGAGAGATATAGGCAATAAATGTTTCTGGAATTTGTTTTATAGCAGCGTTGCTCCATCAGGAAAGTTTCCCTCCAGGATAGATTCTGAACATAGACAAATAACAAGAAATGAAATTATAAGGAAGATTAACTATTGGCCTTTTGCTGACCTATTTCTCTGTTTCAAGCAGGAGAATTATAGGTCAGTCCAACGTTCAAGAAGGAGTAACATTTCTCATTCTGAGCTTTCTCAAGAAATCTTGGCTCTTAGAGCTCCTGGCTGATTCCTAGTGGTTTCTTATGTTTAAAAGTAGAACCCTCACCAAAAAAAAAAAAAAAAATCAACAAAACCACAAATGTTACTTTCAGATTTGAATTCAACTTAAATTCATTGAGTTATATTTTAAAAAGCTATCATTATGATAACCAGTTTTAATACTGTGATCAAATACAATCACTAGTACGAAAACTTGGCAAAATGTCACATTCCACTAGTGTCTCCAGTTCAATGCAAAATCTTTTACTGCCATCTTGTGGATTTTTAGGAAATAATCCCAGTCACTATGTGTTATCTATTGTCTTATGGGAATAATAGATTCATAGGCCACAGTTTATGGAAATAACTGAAAAAATGTATAAGCAGCTAAATGGTCAGGTTTCCATTTAACATTATCACTTTGTATTCTCTACTAAGGATCTCTGAGGCTTGGTTTCTTCATAAAAAGTTGTTATTATAACAATACCATCCCCTGCCTGTCTCAAGGTTGCTGTAAGAATAAAAATTTTAAATGGCTCCATAAATCAAAAGTACTATTCGGAAACAGCCAATTATTATCAGTGCTATCAGTTACACTATTAGAATGATAATACCTAAGCATTTTATATGTAACATTTTATATGTAAACTATAGTTCAGGTCAAAAAGTCCAGACCTTGTTACCTGCTTTCAGACAGATTTGTCTCATTTTTTATGGCTTTCAGGGCAAGACAGTAGATGTTTCCAATGGATGGAAAGATTCCCTGGAGATATTTCTTCCTGGGGCAGAAAATAATGTGGGCCTGACAACTGAGGAAGGGAACATTTTCTTTTTTACTGATTCACTGTTAAGCAACTGAGCCCTGACATTTCAAAAGCACAGCAAATATGTAGTATAGGAACAGCTTTTTCCAGTGAAAAATGCTACCCCTGGGATCCTATCTACTGATCCACATTTAGTTATTCTCTGGTAAGTTATTCATCCACGATTTCTCTCTTCCAACCAACCGACACTTAAACTGGAAAACAAGGCAATAAGTTGGCTCATAGATGTCACAGATAACTTAAAAAAGAATCATCTGAGAATTTCAGGGAAAAAACTTAGAACAAAATCTCCAAAAGCTTTCCTTTCCCCTTAGCGACGACTTCTTGAAGTTCGTTCATGCTCCAATTTATTCATCACCTATGAACACCTCTGTGTGCCTAGCACTGAGTTAGGTTCTGGGATGCAATGATGATCCAGACATAACGTTTATCCTTACTGACCTCCATACTAGCTGGGAAGTTCACATCTCGTGACTTATGATATCTGCTGCTTCAAGCTCTGCAGGTGTTCAGAACCTGAGCAGAAGTTAGGAGGCAGAGAAAGGAACAACGCTGCCCTTGGGAATTTGGGGTGGTAGAAAGAAAGAAGCAGCTCATGTAGGAACAATTTGCTGTTATAGGACACTCATCAACTCTCCACATATGTCAGTTGTTGACAGCAGTCATTGCATGCAGTGGAGTGAATGCTGTCAGCAGTGGTGATGGTGATGATGAAGAAGATAAGATGATATTTGGAATTAAGAACTTCTTATGGATTTTAAATAATGTCAGCCTGTGAAGAATAAGTCAAAGTAGTTGTTTCTTTTTATCAATCTGCCATGCATTACGACCACGTTCATATCTTACGTCTCCACTAAGCTATCAGTCCCTGAAGGTGAGATCAATGTCTGATTTACCTCTCTATTTCCTATAGGCATAGAATAATATTTGACAGACATGCTTTCATTATTGAACACTTATAAAGTGCCAGGTACTTTTCTCAAAACTCTTGGAATACAGCAATAAACAAAATAAATCAATAAGAGATATTCAATAAATCAAATAATTAACAAATGAGTCAGAGCCATACAAAGTGTTTTCCACTTCTTCCACTTCATATACATTTATACGAATTGCTAAATAAATCACCAATTTCCTTCTCTCTACTGAATCTTTCCATCAACATATAAACACTGTTACAAAAAACAAACTCTACCTTCTAGTTCCCATTCTATTGCATTCCTCTCTAGAGCAAACTCAAAGGAGATAACTGTACTTGTCATTAAAAGAGGGAATTTGACTGGAAAGGCAGCAGGAACTTGTGGAAAGATATTAAGCGGAGGAGTAACATGATCGAAGTTGATAGAATCTATGGAATTTGTGTAAAAGATGAAAAAAATACTGACTTTGAAGTTGGGCAGACCTAGAGTCCAGTCCTGTTACTACAATCTGGTCTTAACCAAATTATTTAACATCTCAGAGTCTCAGAACTTTGACCTGCAAGATAATAGTAAACAAACTATGTGAAGTTCTTACTAGGTAGGAAGTGCACAATATGTCTCTCATCCTTTCTGTCATCAATTCCTCTCCTTTTATTCTCTTAGGCCTAGGCTCATCCCATTAGAGGCTTCTCTCTGAAATAATTTCTATTGTTTAAGAAGCACTACGATCCTTAAGATCCTAGACCTAAAACATTCCTCAAATAGAGCTCAGTGAGCCAAATAATCATTTAAATGATAGTCATTTATCATTTATCTACCCAGTGTTCAGATATGCTTCTTATTTGGGGACAATTCAAGACAGGAAGGAGGCCCAGTCTTACCCCCATTAGAGAAGCTGGAGGGGGCAGCTATTCCCTTTTCCCGCCCCTCGGCAGCTACAACAGGGCAGGTCAAGCAGATGTTCCCGTTGAGAATTTAGCATCCCCACACTAACATGTAAGGTGCATGGAGAAATAGAGACTTTTCTCAGCAGTGTGGTTTGGCCATAAGTGGCCAGTGGTGACAGCCCAGCATCCTTAGAAGGTTGCTTTTTAGGAGGATTTCCTCCCTGGCCTCTGAGCCTGGTTCCTCAGGCTTCCTGTTATCTAGACTATCTGTTATTTCTCCAATAAATTATTTTTTCATGTAAGTTACCCAGAGCTGATGTCTGTTGTCCGGAGTCAAGACCTCCAGGAGATAATTTCACCAGCCAAGTTCCCATCAGGCACATTCCTAGAGTAGTTAGTGTTACAGATAAGGAAGCTTCTCAGGAAAGAAGGAAGCCTATTCCTAGAGTCAAACAGGATTTGAGTTATAAAACTGTTGAACCCTTCAGTTTCTTCTTGAATAAAACAGCAGCATGATCATTTTCCTACCTTTCCTGAAGGGACCCTTTGAGGATCAAATGAGATAATCACAGTGTGGGACTTTATATGTATATATGATAATGCAAATCTAAGGGTTATTAGAGGTTAGCTAATAAAATAGGTTATTCTGAGGCCAAAATGAACTAAACATCAGTCCACTTTTTGACTCAAAAGAGATTTCAATTTTTAAAGGAGGAGTGATGATCAAGTCGATGATCACTCTTCCTTTAAAACCTGAGCTCTCTGCATGATTTCCCCTTTATTTGTGATCAGCTATTATACCACATTTTAAATGTTTACATAGAGAAGACATTGGAACAGGTGTTAATCCATCCTTTGAAATTTGTATAGGAAGTCCTCGCTACCTAAATATCTATTTGGAAGAAGAGAATCTGCCATAAACATATTTTAAACGATCATCAATTATTTAGCATTTAATATGTAATAGAATATTTAATTAACATTTTTCTGATCTATGGGAATTCCTTTTAGTTAATTAGGAAATGATCTGTCCGAATTGGAAATACATTCCATTGACCAGAAAGCTAAAAGCTTTAATTTATTCTGAATCTTCAGGACAGAAGGGATTAATTGGCCAGAGTTTCAGATGAATACAACTGAGAGGGGCCCTAGGATTCCCAACTGCCTTCAGAGAGGTGGGCAAAATGAATCATTCATTCATTCATTCATTAAACATTTGCTCAGTAGCTGGGTTCTAAGTTAATCAACAAAGGTGAAGAGATGAATAAAACACAGTTTCGTCCTCAAGGGAAGCTTCTAAGGATCTGAACATTGCTTCTAAGTACCTTAATCTTACAGCCTTCGTATACAATGGCTTCCTGTGATGACTCATATGTCTCCTTTTAAATGCTCTTTTTTTCAGGAATTTATGTTTTCTTCATTAACTAGACTTTTGAGTATGGACTGCCTCAGACATAAGCAAACTGCCGAATTCAATTCTCTTGTGAAAGCCTACCTCTCAGAAAGAGCATAGCTTTGAAATCAGAAGCAACAGTGTTCCAAATACCACCATCATTACTGATTATCTGTGTGATCTTGGACAAATTATTTAATTTCTCTGAGCCCTCAATCCAACAAGGTTGTTGGGACAATTCAGTGAAATCATAGTGCAGTATCCAGCAAAATGCTTGGTGCTGAGCATATATTCAATATATGTTAGGCATTTTATCTCTAATTACTGGTTTTGGTTTCTTGGGGCTCTCTTTGTTGGGAAGTTTCCCCTCCAGAATCCTTCTTACTTTCCCATCCTGAGATAAGGATGGTCTCTTCTTTATGCTCATGTGGTCCCTGGAAGTTACCATTAGCATTTCCATGTTATACTGGAAATAACCTATTTATTTGTCTGTCTCCCTTCATGAGGCTACATGTTCACTGAGGAGACAATGCTTTTTTCATGTTGCATCCTTAGTGTCTAGTAGCTTTTGGTACTTTGTGAATGTCTCTGAGTTCTGCAAACAAGATTTTAAGGTGAAAATATTACTTCTGTCAAATAAAATACTTACAAGAGGTTTTCTGGAGATTATGACAGAATTTTGAAAAAATATGTTTCACTTGTTAGTAATTTATATCCAAAGACTAAAAAAGTTATTTTGCTAAATAATGTTAAAAAACTCTTTATGGGCCAGACGTGGTGGCTCACCCATGTAATTCCAGCACTTTGGGAGGTCAAGGCGGGCGGATCACGAGGTCAGGAGATAGAGACCAACCTGGCTAACACGGTGAAACCCTGTCTCTACTAAAAATAGAAAAAATTGGCCGGGAGGGGTGGCGGGCGCCTGTAGTCCCAGCTACTCGGGAGGCTGAGGCAGGAGAATGGCATGAACCCAGAAGGCGGAGCTTGCAGTGAGCCGAGATCGCGCCACTGCACTCCAGCCTGGGCGACAGAGCAAGACTCCGTCTCAGAAAAACAAACAAAAACAAACCAAAACCAAAAAACCAACCAACTAACCAACCAACCAACCAACCAACCAACCAACCAACAAAAAACCACACTTTATCAGCATTTAAAAAATTTGCTGCAGGACTTCTCAGATCTTTCATTGAATTATGAACCTTTTTAATGGAGCATTTCACACATCTGCTATTATACAGAGTTTTGGAAGTACCACTGTGAGAAAAGCTGGTGTTTTACTGGTGCACTGAGTTAAGTTTCAGAGTTTTGAAAGCTGCTTACAGTTAAATCCTTTGAGCAGTCATCTTGTGAGTTAGGTGTTACAAGTCTGATGTTAAGCACATGGTTCCTAAGGTACTATTTTCACTGCACCTTGCTAAGTTGTGACATACAGTGTGTTTATGACACATTGAATAAGCAGGACTTAAGGAATGTAACTGGAAAGCAGCAATGTTAATTTTGTTTCCCTACACAGTTTACTGAGTGCCCACAAATTTTATTTATTGTTTTTCTTTAAAAAGAAAATACATATATATATATATATTTGAGACAGAGTTTCGCTCTTGTTGCCCAGGTTGGAGTGTAATGGCACGATTTCAGCTCACCGCAAACTCCGTCTCCCGGGTTCAAGTGATTCTCCCGCCTCAGCCTCCTGAGTAGCTGGGGTTACAGGTGTGTGTCACCACCTCCGGCTAATTTTGTATTTTTAGTAGAGACAGGGTTTCTCCATGTTGGTCAGGCTGGTCTCAAACTCCCGACCTCAGGTGATCTGCCCACCTCGGCTTCCCAGAATGCTGAGATTACAGGCATGAGCCACAGTGCGCGGCCTATTTACTGTTTTTCTTTAACATATATTACACAGCCGGATTCTATGTCAGATAATGGGGGTGCTGTTTAAGTGACACTTGGGGCAATTCATGAGTTCTCTGGTCCCTTTTAGATAATGGAGGGTTTTTCCTCGTCTACTCCAAGTTCCTTTTGAGAGGAAATTCAGCGAACAGGTTGGAGGTAGGAGGGAGCTCAGCACAGAGGGGACAGGGCTACTGCTCCATCCCCACTCAGTGATATGGCTCTTTCTTTCGGTACAACAGTGAAACACACTTGTGTGTGGCTTGTTAGTAAATAACTGCTGTCCTGAGCTCTCCTGAGTGACCCACAACTCTGGCTCCCTAGAAGTCCCCACTGCCCTGCTGTCCGGCATCTGTGGCACTATGGCCATTCATTGTGTGGACTGGTGCCAGGGTTATGCCAAGGTGTGAAAATTTTGAATAGCATCCCTGACCATAGGTAAAGAAAAATCCAGGGTGGCTGAGGCATCAGTGAGAGTAGGGGAAGTATTGTGGATGGGGCAGGCTGTCCAGGCAGGCAGGGGCCAGACTCTGCAAAACTTTATGGGCTATGTTAAAAATTTTAGGCTTTAAGAACAGTGGGACACCACTGAAAGGCTTTAAAGAGAGCAGGAAAAGGATATGATTAGATATGCTTTTTGTCCTGTTCGCTCTTTCCACAGGCTAGAAGTCTGTATGTGATGGGTGATGTTTACATGCAATAGGCAATCATCAGGAATAAACGACTCTGCCCATAGTCAGGCCCTGCTGAATCCCCACGCTCGGGCGGCTGGGCCAGGAGTCAGCCTGGGTAGTGGGGCTCTGAAGCCAAGGCTGAGCAAGAGTAACCCCCTGGAGCCTCTTCACAGGCCACTTCTGTTTTCATTTGAGGTGGTCTTGTGATCAGAGGAACAGTGGATTCTCAGTTGTGCAAGAAGAAAGATCCAGTAAGGTAGGGAGAAGTCTAAATAGGCTCCACAATTAAGAGAGGCAAAAGCCGGAAATGACTGAAGAGTCAACGGGTCTAGAGGCAGTGGGTTAGAGAGAGAGAGCAAATGCCTGGAACAAGCATGCTGGTGTGGAGAGGTAACTTCCACATGGTTTCTGGACCAGAACTCTAAATTTAACTGGTCAGATTTAGGGCAATAAGTTTTTACCTCCTCAAAAACAGCATCAACTCCACTTAGTTGGATTTCACTTCAAAGTTTAACAGAATGTCGTGGCTGACACAGTACCTTGAAAATTCTGAAACCTTACTGATACTTGTTCCTGAGGGGAGGGTAGTGGTTTTGCTGGAGTTTGGGTGACTCCAAGTTTTGAAGACGAGCGAAGAGAAGCTGAAAGTGTTGCTTAGGTGAAAGGTTTTATAAGGTTTCTGATTTACGCTGTTTCACCTTTGAGGACAAGGTGAAATAATAGCACTGAGTTGTGGAGAGGAGACTTGTCCCTACATTGCATAGGCCCCAGATCCTTTTTAGTATTTCAGAGAGTGCTTGTTTCAGGAACGCACAGAGGGAGACAGAGTTTCTTAGGCAGAAAACATCAGTACTGAAAACTAGGAAAGCAAGGTTCCTCCATGGGACTGGGAGCCAGAGCCAGAGAGGAAGGGCATGGCAGGTATGGCATGGTGACTTGAAGGGATGAGGTTTGTAGGTTCATATGAGGACCACTTCAGGAAATCGAAGAAATAATTTGGGACATCTTTACTGGGGATGGCATGGGGGAGGGGGAAGCCACAACACCAGAACAGATTTAGAAATGTTATTTGAGGTGACAATATAAGGTGACCTTATCAGTACCCAAAGATGGTGAATAGTGTGTGTAGTGCTCATATTCCATTTAATTAAACTTGAAAATAGAGTCCTGGCAAATCAAGTCCTTTCCCTCTGCACATTTCTAAGCGTGAAGATAACCTGAACAATTTTGAAATACCCATGTGAGCTGTGATTCATTTTTACTCTTTCTAAATCAACAATGCAATTTAAATTCTAATTTGGAAATTCAGTTACCTATTATACCTTCACTTCAACAGCTGCAGCATTTCACTTCTGGTAACACATATTCCTAATCATGTATCTTGAAACACAGTTTGTTAAATACTTAAAGTCCATCAAGAATGAGCTTTGGAGTTAGCAAGTCAGCTGGGGTGATCATTTTTGGATGCCTGAGGAATAAAATTGCTTGGAGAGACAGGAAATAATCTCCTTCCAGGGGGTATTGCTTCTCTGTGCTCTGTTCCACATTTTTTCCTAAAAAATCACTGAAACAAATAATAAGGGAAGCATTTCTATATTTCCTTCTGCGGAAAGAATGCCTGAGGAGGCGACTACACTAGTTAATGTGACTGCCTGCTGAATGCCCTAAATTCTCCTCCATGAATACATCAAGAATATGGTTCAATTACTGAATTCCATTCTGCAACAAATCCCTGAGAAATAGAATACATAAAAGAGAAATTAGAAAAGATCACTTATAATACATGTATAGGTTGTAGCCCAAGGTGACGATCTCTTTGTCTTTGAGCATCTTCAATACTTTAATTTTGGAATTCTGGTGGAGATAAGCGGTAGGCCTGGAAAAAATTCCCTACAATGGAGCTTCAGGATCCTCCATCTTCAGGTTGCTAAGTAATGTGTTTTGACAATGCATGAACACTAGATGGCACCCATAACCTTAAAACATAGTAAAAGGCCACTTCCCTTTTCTGTACAGGCAAGAATGTAGGAAACAGTCAATTACGGGAATTACAAAAATTAGCCGGGCGCAGTGGCGGGAGCCTGTAATCTCACCTACTCGGGAGGCTGAGGCAGGAGAATCGCTTGAACCCAGGAGGTGGAGGTTGCAGTGAGCCGAGATCGCACTACTGCACTCTAGCCTGTGCAACACAACCAGACTCCGTCGCAAATAATAATAACAAATCTACTCAAGCATTTCCCGCTACTAGTGTCCTGTAAGATACTCCTTATGTAAGGGTTTTGTGGTCAAAATGTTTGTGAAAACCACAGATTTCATCTGCTCTAGGAGATTTCCAATGGACACAGGTAAACATGGTTTTTAGAAGTACTTCATTGAAGAAGTCTGTACAAAGGAACCTATTACAGTAGCAACCTATTACAATCCTGCTGTTTCAGTGTTCTGTGAAACACACTTTGGGAAATGCCAATCTAGTTCAATCCCTGTCCCAAAGAAGGAACAGCCCAAACTATCCAAAAGAGGCCTTCCTTATACATGGGTATCTGAATCTTTTTAAAAAACAACAGATACAGTCTTAAAGCAGAGTTGTTAATAGTAATAGCAACATTTATTGAATACGTATACTATGACATGCTGTATTTTAAGTGTTACTGTCTCTTCTCTTTCTTCAGTGTGTGTGTGTATATATGTGTGTATGTATATGTGTTTATATACATATACATACATATACAATACCTGGCACATAGTAAACCATTAATAACTAAATTACCTAGGAAGATCCTATAGTCTGTGTGTGAGAGTAGGAATGGACATTCTGCTCCTGATGAGAAAGGTAATTGTCTATTATGCAAGTCTCTTACCTATGAAGAACAATTGAGACCAAAGACATATCCCCCAGATCCCTTCCCTGGGGATTCTACTTCCTTTCTCTGAAATTACTACATTGTTGTTAACATGACTTATTTGCAAATTAATTTTACATGACCTATTAATATGTATTGAATTTTATTTAGTTTTTTTTTTTTTTTTTTTTTTTTTTGACAGAGTCTCACTCCATCACCCAGGCTGGAGGGCAGTGGTGCAATCTTGGCTCACTGCAGCCTTTGCCTCCTGGGTTCAACCAATTCTCCTGCCTCAGCCTCCCAAGTAGCTGGGACTATAGGTGTGCACCACCACACCTGGGTAATTTTTTTATTTTTACTAAAGACAGGGTTTCACCATGTTGGCCAGGCTGGTCTCGAACTCCTGACCTCAGGTGATCTGCCTGCCTCAGCATCACAAAGTGCTGGGATTATAGGCATGAGCCACCGTGCCCAGCCAGCTCTAGATTGTTACTTAGAGTTTTTGCTTTGTATTTTCCAGGAAGGTAGCTTGCCCCTGTATGTCCAGTGTAAGTTATAGATGAAAATATTTTATCTTCCATATTCCATCATTAGTAATTCTTTTGTGCCATTTTGCTTTCCACAATGTAATGCTTGAGCTTCTCAAGGCTGTTTATTCTTTTCTCTCAATGTTAAGCAATGAAATTCCAATAGTGAACCTTGAAACTAGCCATTTTCTAGCTAGCTATAGGTGAAATACATTTTGATATACTAAGGAGAAATGTTCTCTCTTCTTTCTCAACTGAAAAAAGCAGATATTTTCCTCATCAAATGTATTTGCAAACGTTATACATAAAAACGGATATGCTATGTGAACTTCAAAGATTGTTGTTATGTCCTGTGAATTATAATATCAAAGAAGACTATAATTCTGATTGACTGCCTTATTTACTATGTGGTCCTGGTAATAATATTTAAATGGATAAATTTATTTTTGAAGCAGAAATACTTGGGAGTTTTCTTTGTCAAGCCATAGAGTATTACTAGCTCATTTTTTTCTCTCACATGTATGGAGGTTAAAACAAATAAAGCCTGTGGCTTGGTGGATTTTTTTATTTAAACAGAGTTAGAGAGTCTAATGTCATCCCTGTGGCTCAATGTCTTTATCCTTAAAGTGAACATAATAAGGCATAGTGTTGTTAGAAGACTAAATTATTTATGATAGTGACTGACTCAAAAGTACCATGTAAGTATTAGTTCTTTATTGTTTTATGTGTTCCTGAATGTGACGTGCACACAGTGTGGTGTGCACCAGGAAGATGTACCATAGAGACTGTTGACAAAATTTTGAAAAGAGACTGTGCTGAGAGGAGAAAGAACACTGACTTTGAGTTCAGCTTTATAGTCAGTAGCTGGAGACATAGACAGATCATTTAGCCTCTCTGAGTCTCTTTTCTCCTGATTTGGAAAATGGCAGTAATAATAACAACCTATCCTGCCACTTAGAATGCCTTAGAGGATCTCTAGAATTAATGCATGTGACAGTGCTTTGCGTCTGGGAACATTTAACAATGATATGAATGCTGATTTTAATGAAATGACAAAGTGGTACCCCAGTATAGAGAATGTAAGCCAGGATGATGAAGATATGTTAGTATGCTTTAGGTAGAATTTTAGAGTCAATCTTTCAGGCTATAGTGACTTCTTAATGTGCCACCATATTTATTCAACACTTTTTGGTTCAATAAACACTTTTTTTTTTTTTGAGAGACTGCTATGTGCCAGGCATTGTGCTAAGTATTAAGGATATAAAATCATATAAGATAGAGAATTTGCTTTGAGAGACCTTACTACCTAGTACAGAAAGACAGACATGTAAATGTACATGGACAATAAGGTTTGATAGCTGCCAGTAATATCTTATATATCATGAAAGTATTGAAGTAGGTAAGGGAAGTAGTTTAAGGAATGATGCTCAGTTCTTGGATGGCAGAACAAGGTCCTGATGAGGGACCTTATACTGTCTCTCTCATACTCAACATCCTTCCACAGAACTGCAAGCTGATGAGTGGGCAGAGGCCTTCATATGTGAGAGCACCGCAGTGACACATACAACAAGGCCATTCATGCCATTCATGCAAACTGCCGGACACCTTACTAAAGTCAACAGACTGTATGATATTATTTAGGTAAAGTGTGTGTGTGTGTGTATGTGTTTGTGTGTGTGTGTGTGTGAGAGAGAGAGATTTTCCCATTTTTTGAAGGGTTGGAATGGTGGCTAACAAATATAAGGTCAATTATAAAATTCTATTTATAAATCACAGCCATAAAACGAAAACAAATTTTTCTAAATGCACAATGAAAACCACAAACTAAATGCTTTGTTTAGTTATGAACTATGAACCATAATATCAGCCACAAGTACTGGCTCCTTATGTAACTCTCCATTATTATTTTCATGATTAGTAAAATTAAAATATAGGCAGGAACACTCACAATGAATTTACCCTATCATACTAAGGAGGACATAGTAGAAGGAGACAGTCAATAAATATTTGAATAAATTAAAGGAAATAGGGAAAGAAAGGAAGAGGAAAGGAAAATTAGAAGGAAGGGAGAAGGCCAGGCGCGGTGGCTCAAGCCTGTAATCCCAGCACTTTGGGAGGCCGAGACGGGTGGATCACAAGGTCAGGAGATTGAGACCATCCTGGCTAACATGGTGAAACCCCATCTCTACTAAAAAATACAAAAAACTAGCCGGGCGAGGTGACGGGCGCCTGTAGTCCCAGCTACTCGGGAGGCTGAGGCAGGAGAATGGCGTGAACCCCGGAGGCGGAGCTTGCAGAGAGCTGAGATCCGGCCACTGCACTCCAGCCTGGGCGACAGAGCAAGACTCCGTCTCAAAAAAAAAAAAAAAAAAAAAAAGAAGGAAGGGAGAAAGTGGCAATGGGATGGAAGAATGAAAAGAGGGAGGGAAGGGATATGGTACGTGTAATGGGCATTAAAATGGAATATTTAAATCCCAGCTCTGACTCTCTGTAGTTAGGTAAACTTTGATTAGCTCGAAGTTTATCTTCATTTGAACATGGGGCAGTACCTTTCAGAGTGATTGTGAGAAGAATAAATAATAGTTATGCAAGATAAATTAGAGGTCCATTGAACAATGTAGTGCCTATAGTCACCAATACTGCCTGCTTAAACATTTGATAAGAGGGTGGATCTTATGTTAATTGTTCTTATCACAAAAGGAAAACAATAATAAAAATAGAAGAGAACAGGAGAAAACTTTTGGAGTGATGGATGTGTTATGGCATAGATTGTGTGATGGTTTCATGCGTGCATACACATCTCCAAATTCGTCATTAAGTATGTACAACTTTTTCTATGTCAGTCTCATCTCAATAAAGTAGCCTTGAAAATTACTTACGAAATAATGCCCTTTGCACCAAAGTGGATGCCACTGGAGGCTATTATCCTAAGCAAATTAACATAAGAACAGAAAGCCAAATACCACATGTTCTTACTTACAGGTGGGAGCTAAACACTGGATACTCATGGACATAAAGTTAGCAACAATAGGTACTGGGGACTCCCAGAGTGGGGAGGGAAGGAAAAGGGAAATGATTGAAAAACTACTGGGTACTAGGCTCGCTATCTGGGTAAGGGGTCAATTGTACGCTCAACCTCAGCATCACGTGATATGCCCATATAGGAAACATCGTGTGTAACCCCAAATCTAAAATAAAAAAATAAAAGTTGAAATTATTAAAAAAGCAAAAAAAAAGGTGCTTAATACATTGTTGCTGATAATTCTTGAATTTAGTTGAGTGGTGCCGCTGCTACAACTCTGTACCATCAGCAAACTCTATATAGCATTATCTTATGCATTTCATTTTTTTTTTACATTTGCACCAAACTATACACATTATAAAGGTACAGTGTTTAGAGTATGATTATGAGTTTGGGGGAAAAGTCTGCTTTTTAAAATAAAATAATATATCATTTTTAAAAAGGCATGCTTCTCAACATTCTGTTGGATGCAAATGTGTCTCGGAACATCTAGAAGAAAATATTAGCACCTTCACCTTTATTTGAGGGAAGTAAGTGCAACAAGCATCAAGCACCTGAACACCATTTAAACTGTGACATGTAGACCACGCGTGACGGCTCATGCCTGTAATCCCAGCACTTTGGGAGGCTGAGGCGGGTGGATCACCTGAGGTCAGGAGTTTGAGACCACCCTGGCCAACATAGTGAACCCCCATCTCTACTAAAAATACAAAAACTAGCCAGGCACAGTGGTGCATGCCTGTAATGCCAGCTACTTGGGAGGCTGAGGCAGGAGAATCACTTGAACCTGGGAGGCAGAGGTGGCAGTAAGCTGAGATTGTGCCACTGTACTCCAGCCTGGGCAACAGAATGAGCAAGACTCTGTCTCAAAGGAAACAAAAACAAAAACAAACAAAACTGTGACATGCACCAGAAGTCATGACGCTCTCATTCATTTTCCTTTGTAATTGAGGTGCTTTTGGTATCATAATTGAAAGTTAAGGCTTTTTCATTGATGGCGTCAGATATGGAGGGAATGAAGATTAAAGAAACATACTCACCGATAGGATCTGGTCTCCTCTCTGGAGCTCCCCACTTAAGTCTGCTGGTCCACCAGCCAGAATGAAGGATACAAAAATACCTTCTCCATCTTCCCCACCGACAATGTTGAAGCCCAGGCCAGTGGAGCCTTTGTGCAGGACCACCTTGCGAGGCTCTCTGCAGAAAGAAATAGAGAACACAGCTCAGAGGCTGATCCATTTAAGATTTAGGTTGCTTTTACTTTCATATGATATCAGCGATTCACTACCTATAAAATTGTTTCTCGAACTAAGATAACATTTGCACATCAAGAAAGAGGCTAATATCAGGACAGATATTTGAGTTCCCCACTGTAACAACTACCAAAATACCATGCAAAAATCATTCCTTCATTCTAAAAAAATTTCTTAAACTACCTTTACTTCTACTTTTCTTTTGTCTAAAACATCTGTTTTTGTATTGAGCAACATGGTAGTACTCAGTATGACGGATGTACACAAAAGGGAGGAGGGATTTTTGGGAACAAGAGACTAGGTTGAATGCCCAGATCATGAAAGATCTTATATGCCAGGTTGTGGGTTTGTGGTTTGTTTGATTGTTAATTAAAATTTACTGTGTAGGCCATGGGGACTCATTGGAAGATTCTGAGACATTAAGAATACTTAAATTCATTTTAGGAAAATTAACAGATGGTCCTATGGAGGGCTGACGGAGAGGAAAGCACAGATATGATGGGAGGTGGGAAAACCATTTAGGATGTTGTCTAGTAATCCAGCTGCGAGGAAGTCACAGCCCGAACAAGGGTGACAGCAATGAGAATTTTAAAAAGGGCAACACGAGAGAGGAAATTTGAAGGGAGAAGCAGTAGGTCCAGAGATGACTCAGACACTGGAAAAAGAGGAGAGAGAGCATCTAAGTAACTAGCAAAAGGAGAGATGAGTGGAATCCAGGGTCATGAGAATGCATATGATTTTGACATACTCAATTCCAGGAAATAGGGGGATATCCAGGTGGAGACGTTTTGAAGCAGCTGGAGGCAAAGAATAGGAATTTGGGTCTTCAGAGAGGACTATAAATACAGATTTGAGGATCATCAACAAAAAGGTCAGAGATCAAATCTTGAGCGAATAGTTCGCTGAGTTTGTGTAGAGGTCAGAATAATATGGAATTATAGAATGTAAAAAGTCTTAAAAGGCATTTAGTTCAATTTTCTATATCAGTAGTTTTAGAAAGTGTTTTGCAAGCCTTAGGTTTACCAAGCTGTCATTTGTATCACGCACCCTCCTCTCCCAAACATCTCAGTTCATCTTCTATTTTCCAGCTCTTAATGATGTAAGAATGAGAAAGAGCCATCCAATATATTTTATACTAATGACTATACAAATAATTTGTTACTTGCTATCACATTTCCATGCATAAAATGATGCATTATGTATATATGCCTTATTATGAGGAAGAGTGTAAAGTGCACATCATAACTTGAACTGTAAGTAATAAATTATGTAACAATGCATTAAGTTAGAGGTAAAGTGACATATAGTTAACTCATTTCATTCTACAAATACTTTGTCAACACCTACTGTGCCAGGAGGGCGTTTCAGGTGCTCAGAATGTTTGCAAACAAAACAAATATCCCTGTGCTTGTAGGCTTACAATCTAATGAAGGTAGACTAATAAATGATAGATGCAATGAATAAATCAATTATATAGTATGTTATAAGGCAATAAGTATTTTGGAGAGAAAAACGGCAGAACAGCGTAGGAGGGATAGGTTGTGGCAAGGAGGGCCTGGACAGAATGCATTGAGAAGGTGACCTTTTAGAAAAAATTGAAGAGGTGAGGAAACTGGTCATGTCACTATAAAAAGAAAGAACATTCTCGCCAGAAGAAAGGAATAGACAAACAGAGATCCTAATATGGAAGGGTGCCTGGTATTGTCAAAGAACTAGGAGGCCATTGTGGCTAAACTGAGCAAATGAGGAAAGAAGAATGGTAAACAATGAAGTCACTGTATTAGTTTTCTATTGCTGAGTAATAAGTTACCACAAATCTAGCAGGTTAAAACCACGCGCATTGTTCTCTTTCAGTTCTGTAGGTCAGAAGTCTGGGTGGACTTGACTGTATTGTCTACCTATGCTGAAGTCAAGGTGTCAGCCAGGCTGAGCTTTATTGCAAATTTCTGTGGAAAAACCTGCTTCCAGATGTATGTAGGTTGCTGGCAGAATTCCGTTTTTTGTGGTTGTAGGATTGTATTAGTCAGGGTTCTTCAGAGAAAGTCAACATGAGATTGCATACACATACACACATACATACATACATCTATATTATATACACATACATAATAAGGAATTGGCTTAGGTACTTATGGAGTCTGATAAGGCCTCAAGATTTGTGGCTGACAAATTGGAGACCCAGGAGAGCCAGTGATATATATTAAGTAGTTGCAGGCTGAGGCTAAGCCCGAAGGCAGATGAAGACTGATGTCCCAGCTTGAAGATAGCCAGGAAGAAGAAGCAAATTCACCCTTTCATTGCTTTTTTATTCTATTCAGGCCTTCAGTGGATTAGATGAGGATCACACACTTTGGGGAAAACAATCTGCTTTACCCAGTCTATTGATTTGCATGTTCATCTCATCCAGAAACATCCTCACAGACTTACCGAGGAAAACGTTTAACCAAATAGCTGGACACTCAGTGACTCAGTCAAGCTGACACATGAAATTAACCATCATAAGGAATAAGGTACCCATTTCCTTGCTGGCCATCAACTGGGGCCTCTCTCAGCTCCTATAAACCATCCATATTCCTCATCCCATGGCCCTCTCTATCTTCAAACAAGTAATGGCACATTGGCACATTGAATCCTCTTAAGATTTGGAAGCTCTGACTTCCTCTTCTCCAACTAGTTGAATAACTCTTTGCTTTTTAGGGGTTTATGTGATTAGGCCAGGCCTACCCAGATAATGTTCCTATCTTAACTGATTAGTAACCTTAACTGCATTTGCAAAATCCCTTTTCTTTTTCTTTTCTTTTTTTTGAGACGGAGTCTCACGCTGTCACCCAGGCTGAAGTGCAGTGGCACAATCTCGGCTCACTGCAAGCTCCGCTTCCCGGGTTCATGCCATTCTCCTGCCTCAGTCTCCCAAGTAGCTGGGACTATAGGTGCCAGCCACCATGCCCGCCTAATTTTTTTTTTTTTTTTTTTTTAGTAGAGATGGGGTTTTACTGTGTTAGCCAGGATGGTCTCGATCTCCTGACCTCGTGATCCGCCCGCCTCGGCCTCCCAAAGTGCTGGGATTGCAGGCTTGAACCACGACGCCCTGCTGCATAATCCCTTTTTCTTATGTAAGAACTTAATTGTGGGAATAACACTAGGAGGTAGATACCACGAGTCCCTCTTAGAACTTTGCCTACCACTGTCAGAGAGACCATAGTGCATTAATCCTGTAGGGCCTTGTAGATCATTTTAAAAGCTTTGACTTTTACTCTGAGAGAAATGGGAAGCCTGTGAGAAAAATGACTTGACCTGACTTACATTTGTAAATGATTCCCTTGATGTAAAACAGACTCCTCTTGCAGCTGGGTGGGCATGGGAGTTCAGCTCCCCCTTGATCACAGAAACAGCAGGGAGGGAAACACAGAGCATTCCCCTCATTCTACCTCACTGCCATTAGGTGGTAGTAGAAGTTCAGCTCCCCGCTTGGATCCACTAACACCAATCGGGGAGAGAAGATGGGGTGCGGACTAGCACTGCCTTGAACCATCTTATTCTGCCTCCTTACCTCTGCATGGGGGCAGAAGTTTAGATCCCCACAGGGCCCTGCTGATGTTACCCTAGTAGGCAGAGTGGTTTTCCAACTAGTACTGATTTCCTCTTTCTCCTTCTACTTCATTGCCACTGTGCAGGGGTAGAAGTTAAGCTTCTTGCTGGTCCCCATCAATATTAGGAGTAGGGGAATGGAATGCCAGCTAATGCCACCTCATTCCAGCCTGTTGCTGCTGGATAAGGGTACGAGTTCAGCTCCCCACTAGAAAGTGGAGAATCGACTAGCACCACCTCATACTCCCTTGTTCTGCCTATTTGCTGCCCAGATGGGGATGGAAATTCAGTTCTTGTTCTGTCTACCAACAACAGCCTAGTGGAGGAAGTGGAAGGCCATCTTAGAGTTGCCTCTCCTGGCTGCCCCTGGTGGAGCCAGAAATCTAGCTCGCTACACAGCACTACTGACACTGTAGGGTTGAGGGGACAGTTTTTTCTTTGGTGTTTGGCTAGAGTAGGTCAGTATTATCAAAAGTTTTCCTGTTCTGTTAGTCTACCTGTTTTTCCCAGTCATTTATCTATAGGGAGCAGGTTTCACTTGGGGCTGTTTTTGTCTATACTTGTTGGCAGTTCCAGGCTGCAGTTTCTCCAGTGCTCCGTCCAAATACATAGCAAACAAAAGAAAAAAAGAAGAAAGAAAAAGTCCTGGGAACTCACTACAGTATCCTTCCTTTCCTAGACAGTCTGTTGCCTCCCTTCCAACTCTAAAGTCTTCCTACGTTAGTGTTTTTCTACTCAAGGTTTTTTGTTTTGTTTTGCTTTTTAAATAAGAGGGTGGATTAGAGAGAAATGGGGATACATTTTAAAGGTAGAGGCCAACAGAATTTTGATGAAAAGGTTATTGACAAAATCTCCCCCTTGCTTGAGAATAAACACATGTATAGACATTCTTAGTGGGTCCAACAACACTGGAGCTCTATATGGTACATATATATGGAGGGAAGAGAGTGACTAGGACTCTGACATTTGTCCCTGTGCTAGATATTGTGCTTGATGCTTTATGTGAATCATTTGATTTATTCCTCAAAAAAATGAAAGGTATACTGATTTTGCAACTACTTTGAAACAGACACTGAAAGCAAAATAGACTGATGATTGGATAGATGGGCAGGCATGTGATAAAGCAAATAAAGGAAAATGTTAATAGTAGAATCTAGGTGGCAAGTACACGGATGTTCATTGTAAAATTTTTAAACTTTTCCTTATGTTTGAAAGATTTTTATAATAAAATTATGAGTAAAAGAAATAATCTGATGAAGAAATCATTAGGGCAAATTTTTAGATTAGTGAAATGAGACTACTTGCCTAAGCTTTTAACTGAGTTTAGTAAATATTAAAGGCAGGATTAAGGACATAGATTTTCTGTCTCACAATCCCAAAATCTAGAATATGGCATATACCAGAGATTGCAAACCAGCAAGTCAAAGGCTGAATTTGACTGACAATATTTACAAATGTTTGAATTAGTTGCCCAAGTTTAAAATTAGGAAAATTTGCATAAAATATGAATTAGTGGCTTCAAGTGAAAAAAGTTTGACATTCCATCAACACTAGCTCCCAGTTTTGTTGTGAAGTAACACTTGGTTTAGAGAATGGGCTTCTTTAGAATGGTCATTCGTTCACCAGTTTGCCACAGTCCTAACCTCTTTCTCATGTTCCCAGACAAAAAAAAAGCTGTCATTGTACCACATTTGCATTTCTTATAAAATTAAGAGGAAAGTATTTCTTGTACTCATACTCCTATCAAAAATGGGAAAATGAAAGATTTATGAAGGGAATCATATTTTAATAAAAATGGGAGACAGTAAGATTCCTATGGAAGTAAAGATTATCCTTACATGTTTAATACTCATTGTGACTTTATGCAGGAATAATACAGCTTTCAAAGGTCATTATGAAACATCATTGCCCATCACCCATTTATATTACCCATCTGGGGGCATTTTGTTAGTGACCCTTGCACTTCGATATACTGCTTCCTGTCTGTAAAAACAGAAAACATATAATGTTTGCATGACAGTAGATTTTATTTATTTACCTGGACCCCATTTATTTCAAACTATCAGAACAAATCTTTTAAACCAAATTATCTGGAATTTTTGCAACTCAGAAGATTTAAATGCCTTTTTTAAAAAAAGAATTTTATATTATAGTTAATTATGATACTTATTTTAATAGTGAAGAGAAATGACAAAAAAATAAATTTGTAAAATGGAATGTAAATAAAACATCCTAAGCACAACTTCAAAGGATTTATTTTTTCTAATTTAAATTTCTTATACTAACAACCTATTACAGCAATCTGTAGATTTCAAAGCATTTTCACATATATTTTTCCTGTTAGAGGATCAAAGCCCTTTAAAGTATTACAAGTCCTATTTTGTTAATGCTTAGGTAAATCAGCTTGTCTACATTCACACAGCCAGAAGCATCAGAGCTAATCTCTTTGCTATAAGTTAAGTGTTTCATCCATTTGATGGAGAGGGAAGTTAAACAATGAAAAGTTTGAAAGACTAAGCTAAAATTCAAGTATATTTAAAGTATAGTAGTATATATATTAACGTATATATAAGCCACAGGAGGATTCTTAATTTAAAAAAGGGATTACGATATATTATATTACAGAATATAGTTTCCAAAACCATTGACACTCAAAGATTCACTTTAACTGCCCTTAGCTCTTATCATTTGAGCCACATGGTTCAATACTTCATTCCATGCTGCCTTGCACTGTTCTCTCTCTGAATGTTATGGTATCTCCTCCAACCCCTTCATCCCCTCTAATTCAGGTTTTGACTTTTAGGATAACCTCCCCAACTTGAAGTCTCCTTGATCCTAGTTTCAATCTTCCAGATACATTCTCCTCCCTAAAATACAAATCAGATCATCCTACTACCCTGCTTAAATGTCTCCAGCCACCCCATGTTCCAACCACATCAAACTCCCTGTGCTTCCCTGAGTTCGACCTGTTGCTTCATACTTCTATGATTTGGCTCAGGCCACCTTAAAACTCAGTTCAATCATCACTTCTCTGAATCCCCAGGTACATATGATTACTTGTTCCTTGGGTCCACACTGTGTCTTCCACACATGCCTCTATTGCAGCATGTTTTACAATGTGTCCTAATTGCTCATACATTCTTCTCAAGAAAATGTGAACACCTAGAACCCAGGCACCAGCATTTCCCCAGTAATAGTAAGATGCCCAACAGGTAGCAGGAACTCAGGAAGTAGGTATTAAATGAATGGATAAACTCCCACAGTGATTTATGTCTCCATTTCATATTATAATTAATTACGTGAATGTCTTTCCCTCTTCCTAGATTTTAACCAGGGATGTCGAAATCTAAATTCCACAGATACAGATCACAAAACACAAATGGGCAAAGCAGGATGAGAAGGAAACATAGCAAACTGGAAGACATATTTCATCTAAAGGGGGGCTGCTGCTGTTCAACTCTGGACAATTGCTCCGAGCAGGAATGTCAAGCAATCTTGATAGATTCTCTAATTTTTAAAGATAAGCCAAGAATCTAGATATTTATATAAATTTCCCAGAATTCAAAGATGAGAAAGGTTAAAAAACGTAAAAGCATGGTGCATGTCAAACTAAACATGTTTGTTATGGATCTAGGTATGAACTGCCAGTGTGAGACTCTGCCTTGTTAGAAGTTTGATGGTGTATTTGACATTGGCTTCGTGTTTTTCACTTCCATTGTGCTCAGAATGGTACTTGACTCATGGTCATTTAATATTCCACATTTAGCCCATCTCTTTTCTTCACTTTTCAATTTCTCCCATTCTGTAATACCCTTTTATCTTACTGTTTCTCTTTTGTCTTTTTTCCTTTTATATTATACCTGCCCAAGACCCATCATCTTCATGAACCATTCTGAAACATTTTGAGGCACAGCTGCTTTTGCATGCATACTGCCGAGGCTAATGACTCTGGGTCTGAATAATGTAATGACCCACATTTCTATGAACTGTTTTGTGTGTGAGGGCATTGTGGCCCCCAATGAGATCATAATCTCCTGGAAATAAGGTATCATGGTTTACATTTCTAGGTATCCCTAATACACATAGAAGAGCATTCAGTCAACACTTGATGATTGAATAAATAAACACAATTTATAAATAACTCAAACACTTTTTATACTGAAATGATTTGGGGACTCTGATTTTCTATGTTATTCATCATCCAGAATTCATATTGCCAAGGGCTCTGTTACTAATCATTATTATACATCATTATACACTGACAGTGGAACAAAATTCTATCTCTCATTTCTCATTCTGAAATTAGCTCAGGGATTGTAATCTTCTGAAAATTTTCCCTGATACTCTCCTTAACCTGTCTACTGTAGGCTGGGTTAGGTGCCTCCCCTAGCAATCTTTTCATGTATCTATCATAATGCTTATTCCACTGGACTGGTTTATTTAACTCCCTTTCCAGTTAGAGTGAGCAACTTCAGGGCAGGGACTCATACAAAACAGATATGTGTTGGCATATGCTTTTTGTCTCCAGTACCTGGTACATAATAGGTGCTCACTGTCAGCTAATTTCATATTATATTTTAAGTATGGAATGTACAGAAGACAGAATTTGGTCACTCACAATATCAGCATTTTTAAAAACAAAGTTAGATAGCCACTTAAAAATATATATCTTACCCATCCATCCAACTTCCAATAGACAATCATCTATGGAGTACCTATACTGTGTTAGGCACTGTGAATAAAAAGATTACAGAGCCTGGGGTAGGAGGAGTCACATGTAAACAAACGCTTATAGAAGCCTAGGAAGTGGACAAGTGCTATGACAGAAACATGTGAGCAATAAGCTAAAGTAGCCAAGAGTAAGGAGTGGCCAGCCTTCTTCTTAAAAGGTATTATTCTTTAATCATCATCACTTAGATGAAATGTGCTATATTCACTTTTGCAGTTTTTATTTTTCTCTTAATGTGATGTAAAAAGTCTTTATAATTATAAAACCTTTGGATGCTGAATGAATGGAGAAATGCCAGCCTGACCTGCTCCAAGCTGTGATAGATCATCAGCAGCATAATCTTGTTTAGCTGGAGTCTCAGACGGTGCTCTAAACTAGTCAGGATGTTTTCAGGAGAAAGGAGGTGCTGTGGGCTGTCTTTCTCTCTTTACACCAGACAGTTTAAGAGGGTTCATGATTCAAATAGGAAAATTACGTTCGGGCATGGTGGCTCACGCCTGTAATACCAGCACTTTGGGAGGCCGAGGTGGGCGTATCATGAGGTCAAGAGATTGAGACCATCCTGGCCAACATGGTGAAACCCCATCTCTACTAAAAATACAAAAATTAGCTGGTCGGGGCCGGGTGCGGTGGCTCAAGCCAGTAATCCCAGCACTTTGGGAGGCCGAAACGGGTGGATCACGAGGTCAGGAGATCGAGACCATCCTGGCTAACACGGTGAAACCGTGAAACCCCGTCTCTACTAAAAAACACGAAAAACTAGCCGGGCGAGGTGGCGGGCGCCTGTAGTCCCAGCTACTCAGGAGGCTGAGACAGGAGAACGGCGTGAACCCGGGAGGCGGAGCTTGCAGTGAGCTGAGATCGGCCACTGCACTCCAGCCTGGGCCACAGAGCAAGACTCCGTCTCAAAAAAAAAAAAAAAAAATTAGCTGGGCATGGTAGAGTGTGCCTGTAGTAGTCCTAGCTACTCAGGAGGCTGAGGCAGGAGAATCACGTGAACCTAGGAGGCAGAGGTTGCAGTGAGCTGAGATTGTGCCACTGCACTCCAGCCTAGCGACAAAGTGAGACTCTGTCTCAAAAAAAAAAAAAAAAAAAGGAAAATTACTACTTAAACTGAAGGCTTTCTCATGGCCATTCATGGGCTATTCCTTGAACTCTGAGCATCTGGGGGCTTGGGAAGTTACTCCAGTCAACTCCTACAACCTCCATGGTGAGAAGCTATATTGGGTAGTGGGAATTAAGGTATAAATATGCTTTCATTAATCTTTCTAAAGAACATACCTAACCATGTTTCTCTCTTGCTCAAAAGACTTCTAAGGATCTGTATAGCTTTTAGGATAAGGTCTAAACTTCTACATAGGCATTCAAAGCTTTGACCTCACCTACCTCTCCACCACCCAACTTCACTGTACCCCCTTGTACTTCATGTTTCAGCCTTACAAAGTTGCCAACCACAGCTTCTCATTCCAGGTTGTTCCTCCTTGTCTTTGCCCAGGCTGTTTGCTTTGGCTAGAAGGATGCCTGCTTTTTCCTGGTATTCTCATCTATCTAAGGAAGTCCTACTTGGCCTTTAAGACTGAGGCCAGGTACCATCTCCTCTCTGCTGTCTCCTCTACCCTCACCTCCAGAAGAATTGACTTTTTTGACACCACATTGTCCTTTCACTGATCACACCACTATCACTGCCTTTACTGTCCTGAAATTAATTTATTTACCCATCCATCTATGCTGTGAATCTGTATGATCCTGAAAGACAAAGGACATTTAGGTCCTTGTTTTGTGTAATTTTGGGAACTGGTACAGGCTGAGTATATAAGAGATATACAAACAAAAATATTGTTTCATGAAAGAAAAAAAAAAGTGAGAGATTGGGAAAAATGATACGGAGTTCTAGTTCTAGCTCTCTTGGGATCTGTGGGAAGCCAGGATTGTCCTCTACAGGTCGGGTTCCTTGCTTGGGTAATGGAGGGAATGTTTGTCTCATGGGGAAGTGTTGAAATTCCGATAAGACAATGAACTAAAGGCATCTAGAAAACTGATAAATTTTAAAGAAACTTAAATATTGAGATGCTATTTCCAGTAATTTGGCAGATTAGATATTCTGAAAACCCCTTTCATTACAAAGCAGCTAAAAATTCTGAATAAAATAGTTATAAAATACTTTTAAATGCTTAGCTAAGCTTGCAAGTAAAAGAAATCTTCAGAGGCTGAAAATGAAGCAGAAATGCAAGCTCAGAAGAAAGCAAGTACTGAGAATAGCAGCAGACTGAAGAGTGATGAGCTAGTGTGTTAGTGTCTAGATTTGCTGGCTGTATGAATAGGACTGTGTGAGCGCAGTGGCGGGATTAGATCAGAGACACTTGAGCAAAATTAGGACCCTGTGAGGCTACACCCCAAACAAAAGGATAAAGTACAAAAATATTAGCACCTCAACAATGTCCAGGATACATATCTACCCTGATTTTGGCTCATAGGAATAAAAAAAGGGCCTGGGGACCAGGCGCAGTGGCTCACGCCTGTAGTAATCCCAGTACTTTGGGAGGCCAAAGTGGGGGGATCACTAGATGCCAGAAGTTCAAGACCAGCCTGGCTAACATGGTGAAACTCCATCTCTACTGAAAAAAAAAAAAAAAAAATTAGCTGGGCATGGTGGTGCATGCCTGTAATCCCAGCTACTTGGGTGGCTGAGGCATGAGAATCGCTTGAACCTGGGAGGCGGAAGTTGCAATAAGCCAAGATTGCATCACTGCACTTTAGCCTGGGCAACAGAGTGAGAGTCTGTCTCAAAAAAAAAAAAAAAAAAAAAAAAAAAAGGGCCTGGGGAACTAATCAAGGCATGTTTGAATGTGGAAGAAGTTGCACTTGCAAACAGAATTAATACAACTGAATACATTGGGAGAATAAAGGAGGGAGAGTCCACCTGAGTGGTAGAAGAAAGATCTTGGCAATAGGTCTCCAGCACTGTGAGGTCAAGGTGCTCTCCAGCTCCAGCTGCAGGTAGCTAACATAAATGTGCTGTCCTGGTGGTAGGGGTAACATATGAGATGGGCTCATCTGGCCATCCTAGCTCTCTGACAGTAGTCATTTGGTTCACTTGGGTAGCTAATTTCCCTCTCAGAGTCCAGGCTCACCAAGCCTGCGGCTCATTAAAATATAATTTCTCCTAGTGTTTTTCCTATTGGGAGCAATGTGCTAGTTAGCACATTCTGGTATCTTGAGTAGTTACATTTTGCATCATATATTAAAAACATGGTATTACAACATATAAGCTTGATTACTCCTGGATACACTGACAAAAATTGAGTTTCAGAGACTGTAAATGGAAGGCCCAGATCTAGTACCATGACAACCCAAAAAGGGTCTGTTACCCTTGGAAATCATATGGGAAGTTTACAGCTAGTCTTCCTGAATCCTTTTTCATTTCTCTATAAATGCAACTGTGTTCATGTGAACAATGTTATTAAAAAGAGGAGATCGTTGTAGGAGATCAAAAAGATTTTTTTAGTAGAATGAGAAGACATGTATTAGTAAAATTGTGAAGAGAGGAGCATACCAAAGGTGGTCACATGGAAGACAACAGAAGGCTTCAAAGCTGCTGGTTGATTACAACCATCTTATATCTAAATAAGCTAGCTCCTCAAAAGGATGCAGTATAATATGTGCCTCATATTTAAATAGTTAATTTGGTCTGTTAGCCAAATAATCAGTCAAACAGATTACTGGGCATCATACAGATACACAAAGATAGGGGATTTTGTTGAACTGCTATTTGAGGACACGTTATTAAAATAATAGAAAGAAATCTGTCATCATAAGGGGGGATCTATGCATTAAATATGCAATATAGACCAGACTGACTTCAGCAAAATAATAACCACACTGGTACAGAGTATATGCTAAATATACTGTGGTTGGTACTGCGTGGGATAAAACAACCCTACTAGAGGAGGATGGTATGGGGTACTGTGATATGGGGAAAGACAATGGGCATTGGAGCTAGATAGATCTAGGCTTGAATCATAATCCTATCAATAAATATTTGAGTAACCTTGGTGTAGTTTCTTGATGTTTTGCTTTTTTGGCTATAAACTGTGAACAATAATATCTATTTTCTGGCATTGTGAAAGAATTGAAATAACATAAAAATACTAGAATTACACAGCAAGTTCTCAGTAAATGCTAACTCATTTCCTTTCCCTCTAGAAAGTTACGACCTTTGAAAGGTAAATAGTCACACATAAAGTAATAGATCAATATTGTAAAGCCACATATGTTAAGTACCAAGTGACTATTGTGGATGAAAGATCTCTGTGTTAAAGAATAAATATTAAGTCATATAGAATGTACAATCTGAACTACACCTTGACAGATGGGTAGAAATTAGGAAAGCAGAAAGGAAAGTAGAGGGTATTTCAGTACATAGCATAAGCCTAGGGTCAGAGCAGAGATATGCAAGATGTATTTGGAAAACAGGGAGTATCCCAGTTTGAATAATGTGCAGGATTAGCCTCAAGGAAAAGTAGAAGGCTGAGGCAGACTGGGAAGGAACATGGATGCCAACCTAAGGAAGTCAGACTTTATACTTGGATAATGTGAAGGCACTGAATGTTTGTGCACCCAGGGGAGACTTTGTGAATGCAGTAACTTCTATTTGTAAGCCTTAAGTGTTTATGTTACATTGTTCTGTTTCTACAACCCAAGATTGCCTGCAATGAGGTTAATTAATAATTCTAAAGGTCTCTAAAGACACTTCTGCTGCAAAGTGAGGGGCTTTGATTGAGGCTGTAATGGAAGGTCTTGGATTTAACTGCTAAGATCTGAGTTCTTTTTTTTTTTTTTTTTTTTTTTGATACGGAGTTTTGCTCTTGTTGGCCAGGCTGGAGTGCAATGGCATGATCTCAGCTCACCGCAACCTCCACCTCCCAGGTTCAAGCGAATCTCCTGCCTCAGCCTCCCTAGTAGCTGGGATTACAGGCATGTGCCACCATGCCCGGCTAATTTTTGTATTTTTTTTAGTAGAGACAGGGTTTCTCCATGTTGGTCAGTCTGGTGTCGAACTCCCGACCTCAGGTGATCCGCCCGCCTCGGCCTCCCAAAGTGCTGGGATTACAGGCATGAGCCACCATGCCCGGCTTGTCTGAGTTCTTTGTAAAACTCTCTCTTCCTTCTCTTCTCTGGAGTAAATCTTAGAATTAGGTACACATCTGAGACTACATATAACATCCTTGGTAAATGGAATCAAACAGATAAATTAAAAATTTTTCTTCTCACAACATAAATTAACTATAGATCAATTAGTTTGATTTAAAAATATTTGGAGTACTTTCTTATCCACATATCAAACATGATAATCTAATAACCAAGTTTCACCTCAATTTGTTTTTGTCTAAATTTCTTGAGAAAATAAACAAAGAACCAATTTTATGTTGCTCTACATACGTTCTCACTTTTCATAACCATACCTTCTAATCATTATTTTATCTCCAAAGCACACACACAAAAAGGATTATCCCTCTTTTTCTTTTATTTCATAACGTTTTCATTGCCAACTTATTTTAAGTTATATGTACTATCCATAATGACAATAATTTGCTTTTGCTCCCTGTTGCATTTTGAATTTTTAAAGATAAGTTAATTATAAAAGGAATATTTTTTGATAATTATAACAGGAATAATTTTAGCAATCTTGTTAAACTAAATAAAAGTAGAAAAGTAAATATCTATTGTATAGAGTTATTTTTCATAGTTGTGTCATTTGTTCTCAAGCTCTCATGACTGGTGAAATAATGTCTGAAACTATTATGAAGCTGGGGCATTAGCAAAACTAATATTCAAAAATAGGATGAGAGGAAAAAACTCTGCCTATTCTTCCTAAAGGCAAAGTACATTTTATGAATGATTTTTTAAAATGTCTTTTGAGTTGGAACATTATGGTATTATGAAACTCCAATTAATTATCAAATGTTCAAACCCTCTACAATTAGTGTGATATGGGGAAAATGGCTTAAAGTGAAATAATTGGGTTCAAGTATTTCATGTTTTCTCTTAACTCTGATATGGATACATCCATATAACTGTAGAAAAAACTTTAGGCTGAGGCCTGTTTTCTAGTCCTGACTCCAATATTAACCCTTGAGTGTCCTTGAAAACAGCCTCTCTGAACTAGTTTCCATATTGTATAACTAGAGGAGGGGTGAGAAAGGCAAACCAGAATCGCCACGATCCCTTCCAGCTCCAGCATTACACATGCTTGCTTAATGAAAATCAGAAGTGGGGCATTCCCATTTCTAAAACCACAATTCCACTTGATGATTTAATAAATGTTTAGTACTCACCTTCAAGAAAGTGGAGAGAACGGAAACAGCTCTATTGTTAGGTCCTCTCTAACTTGGCCTCTCTTCAGCTTTTGACATTATAAACGTTCCTCTCTCTGTTTCCCTAATTGAAATTTTGGGAAATGTTCTATGTATCTGTTTGCCCAATATTGTAGTTACCAGTCATATGTGTTAGTAAGCACTTGAAGTGTGGCTGGTGTGACTGAGACACTGAATTCTCCTCTTTTTCCTTTCCTCTAGCTCTTTCTCGGAGGGCTCCTTTGTCTCTCTAGGTCTCAGTTTAAACTGTGCTCTGTGACCACTCCATCTAAACTAGTCCCCCACTCCTTTTTTTCTTTTTTAAAATCATGGCCTCTTGTAAGGATACTTATCTTACAGTAAATTAATTGTGTTTGTTTGTTTGCTTGTTGCCCATCTCCCACTATAACGCAATCTCTATGAGAACTACAACCCCCTTGGGCCTCAAGCATCTAGTCTAGTCCCTGGTACAGATTAGGGCCTTGATATTTTTGAAATAAATTAATAAATAGGTGGTTTTATCCATTTCTATACTGATAATCCACTAATTCATATCTGTGGCCCGGATCAGTCTTCTCTACTCCACATTTCTATTCAATTCCTCCAGAATGAAATCATTATTTTCTCCCTGAATCTTTTTTTCTCCCTTTTGTTCCTTATCTGGGTTAATGGTGTCTGTCCAATCTTACAAATCAGAAACTTCTGCATTTTCTTCTCTACTGCTCATCTGGTACTTCCAATCATCCAACAAATGCAGTCATCTTTAACTCAGAAATGCCTCTCACATCATATTAGTATTGTTGCCTTAGTTCAGGCCCATGACATCTCTGCCAGGGATCCCTAACTAGGATTCTCCTTACAATATGAAATAACTATTAATTTGTGCTCCATGGACTTTTTCAATCTCAACTTTCAATACTTTCCTTCTGGCACTATACCTATCAATTATGCATAAATTCCTCTGTGGCCCTCATGGCCAGACTCCCCTGTGCCATTTGTGTGTTCTTCCTCTGTCTGGAATGCCCATCCTCAGATGAGCCAGTTTATCCTTCAACAATTCCACAGGCACATTTAGCCATCTCCTGGGTGGTGTTCCCAGAGCATTTTACTTGGGGCATTATAGTACTATCACTTAAAAATAGATACAGATATATGTATCTCTCCTCCACTAACTGGGAATTCTTTATGCACAAGAAATATATTTATTCAATTTTCTGAAAAATGATTTAGTCCTCTGCAGTAATTACCTGGCTTTGGCTTTGGTTCCAGACACACATCTAAGTTTAAAACCGAGATTTGCCATTTATTAGCTACAAGACCTTGGTCAATTTACTTCATCTTGTTGAACCTCAGTTTTTTTTTGTTTTTTTTTTTCTTTTTTTTTTTTTTTTTGAGACGGAGTCTCGCTCTGTCGCCCAGGCTGGAGTGCAGTGACACGATCTCAGCTCACTGCAAGCTCCACCTTCCGGATTTATGCCATTCTCCTGCCTCAGCCTCCCGAGTAGCTGGGACTACAGGAGCCCGCCACCTTGCCTGGCTAGTTTCTTGTATTTTTTAGTGGAGACGGGGTTTCACCGTGTTAGTCAGGATGGTCTCCATCTCCTGACCTCGTGATCCACCCGTCTCGGCCTCCCAAAGTGCTGGGATTACAGGCTTGAGCCACCGCGCCTGGCCTGAAGCTCAGTTTTTATATTCCAAAATGAGAATAATGGTGGTGCTTACATTGTGGTTTTTGTGAGGATTAAATGGGATAATAAATGGAAATGCCTGGACTATATTAATAAATAACATGTTGGAAGCTCTTAATAGTCATTCAAATATTTATCAAGCACACGCCATTTGCCAAGTATTGTGTTATAGATGAAGATTATTATGACTGACTTGGCCCTCATAGAATTTCAAATCTAGTGGAAGAAATAAGACATAAATATAGAGAGATAGATATTTGAAACAAAATATAAGTAATAAAAGAGATGCATACAAAGTGCTGTGAGGGCCTGGGATAGAGAGAAATAATTTCTGGATGGAGGGGTGTCTATGGAAGGTTTGCTGAAGGAGATCACACTTAAATTACACAGGAAAACATGGCCAGAATTATTTGCTTTGTGAATTACTTCTCTCAGCATAGCAAGTGCTTTGCAAGGGCAGATGCAGGTTTTTTATGGTCTGGAAGTTTTATAATCTGGAGCTCCCTTTTTTTAAAATTTTATTTTATTTTTTAAAAAGCATAAAATACTACATTTGTAACATGAATTTCTTATTTACCCAGAATGCTAGTGCCTGAGATCTCAAATGTGCTTACTGTATATGAACCCTCGTTCCCCCGGCCCTTGTGTCTCCAGTACCCAGCAAAGTGTCTAACACAAGGTACAAGAGCTTGAAGAGGTCCATGTAATTGAAGGGCCTAGAGTTTCAAGGTAAATACACTTCTGGTGCTGTGCTTGGTGCTGGAAATATAACTATAAATACAACTTAGTTCCTGACTTCATGGGCTCTCATCCTAGGGGGACTGGGAAGGAAGTAAGTAAAAATAACCAATTATAATAACATTCATTCATCCATAACATTTGGGATAAGTTTTTTTTTTTTTTCCTTGAGACGGAGTCTCGCTTTGTCGCCCAGGCTGGAGTGCAGTGGCACGATCCTGGCTCACTGCAACCTACGCCTCCCGGGTTCAAGCGATTCTCCTGCCTCAGTCTCCCAAGTAGCTGGGATTATAGGCACATGCCACCACTCCCAGCTAATGTTTCGTATTTTTAGTAGAGATGGGGTTTCACCGTATTAATCAGGATGGTCTTGATTTCCTGACCTCGTGATCTACCCGTCTCTGCCTCCCAAAGTGCTGGGATTACAGGCATGAGCCACCGTGGCCAGCCCAGGGTAAGTTTTATAGTAGGTAGGAGAGCACTGATTTGATATAGAGAGATGGGGAATGAGATAACAATTAATGAATAAGGAAAAGTATAAATGAAGGAAGTGAGAGAATATGTGGTGTTTGATGGAAAACAAATATTTTCACTGGACTAGAATGTACCATTCTAGTAGGGGTGCAGTGGAGACATGAAGGCAGAGGCCAGATCAGGAGGAGGTTCTTAGACAGGGCAAACAGAGATTCAATTCTTAATACTCAGAGGAACAGAGCAGAATATTTGCATATACTTTCTTCATTCATTTAACCAAGGTTTGGCCAGCAGTTACTGGGCTAGACCCTGGCCGAGCCTTGCACATACAAAGCTATACAAGACCTCCCTGTCCCTGAAAAGTTTACACTCTGTGTTATGTGTTGAATTGTGTCTCCAACCCTAAAGAAATTTTGAAGCCCTAACTCCCAATACCCCAGAATGTGACATGTTAGGAAAGGATTATTGTAGATGTTAGATGTTAAGAAGGGGTCACACTGGAGTAGAATGAGTCCCTTATCCAATCTGACTGGTCTCCTTATAAGAGGACAGCCAGGGCTGGGTGGGGTGGCTCACGCCTGTAATTGCAGCACTTTGGGAGTCCGAAGAGGGTGAAACACCTGAGGTCAGGAGTTTGAAACTAGCCTGGCCAACATGGTGAAACCTCTTCTCTACTAAAAATTAGCTGGGTGTGTTGGCAGGCACCTGTAATCCCAGCTACTCAGGAGGCTGAGGCAGGAGAATTGCTTGAACTCAGGAGGCAGAGGTTGCAGTGAGCCGAGATGGAGCCATTGCACTCCAGTTTGAGCAACAAGAGTGAAACTTGGTCTCCAAAAAAAAAAAAAAAAAAAAAAAAAAAAAAAAACCAGCCAGTTGTGGTGACTCATGCCTGTAATCCCAGCACTTTGGGAGGTCAAGGTGGGTAGATCACGAGGTCAGGAGCGCAAGACCAGCCTGGCCAAGATGGTAAAATCCCATTTCTACTAAAAAAACAAAAATTAGCCAGGTGTGGTGGCAGGTGCCTGTAATCCCAGCTACTCAGGAGGCTGAGGCAGAGAATTGCTGGAACCCGGTATGTGGAGATTGCAGTGAGCGGAGATCATGCCACTGCACTCCAGCCTGGGTGACAGAGCAAGACTCCACCTCAAAAAAAAAAAAAGGCATATGAAGACAGAGATACACTAGGAGAATGCCATAAGAAGATGGAGGCCAATGTTGGAGTGGTGCAGCTGCAAACCAAGCAACACTTGAGGTTGCTGGCAAAACTCCAGAAGCTAGGATGAGGCAAGGAGAGTCTCCTACAGGTTTCAGAGGGACCAGGTCCTGCTAACACCTTGATCTTGGACTCTAGCCTCCAGAATTGAGAGACAATAAATTCTGTTGTTTTAAACACTCAGTTTGAGTAGTTTGTTACCTGACACCTAGGAAGCTAATATGCTCTGGTAGGGGCTACCTGAGTCAATGCACAAACTGACATGAACATCACCTGCCTAGGGAGGCAAAAGGAGTCACTGAGGCCGATTCAATCCCTGTGACCTGTCACTTCAGAAAATGGATTTGAAGTAAAAGGATAATCATGCTAGTGCAGTTTTGGGAGCTGTTACCAGGGGCCTGGGCAGAAAGCCTTGTATTCAAATGGCAAAGCCTTCCATAAACCTCATTAATGGAATTTCAGAAGTTTTCATGTAGTTAAGATATCTAAGAATTACTGTGGGAAAAAAAGCCAAAGGACTACCATGAAATGCATCATTAATTACTATTACTGAAATTCATTTTCAAAAATAATATATAAGAAAATAGAAACATCTTACTAACCTTTACCTATAGTTGAACTCTTAAAAATTCTTTCCTTTAAAAGAAACATTTAACTGTTCTCTTCTCAGGTGTTGTCCTGTATAAATGTTTCTGTTGCTTTTACCAGCTACAAGTTCTGTTTTTTTGCTAATTCCAGGGAAGGCTTTACATAACAATTAGTTCAGCCCTGATGAATTTTCTATTTCGAGACGGAGTCTCGCTCTGCCGCCCAGGCTGGAGTGCAGTGGCCAGATCTCGGCTCACTGCAAGCTCCACCTCCCGGGTTCACGCCATTCTCCTGCCTCAGCCTCCCGAGTAGCTGGGACTACAGGCGCCCGCCACCTCGCCCGGCTAGCTTTTTGTATTTTTTAGTAGAGACGGGGTTTCACTGTGTCAGCCAGGATGGTCTCGATCTCCTGACCTCGTGATCCGCCCGTCTTGGCCTCCCAAAGTGCTGGGATTACAGGCTTGAGCCACCGCGCCCGGCCCTTCTTTTCTTTATCAGGAAAAAAGAGGAAGAGCATTGCTTCCCATCCTTGCTTTTCCAATTGAGAAATTTCATTGATCTTACTGACCTACTTTCCCTTTCTACCCAGACTCCTGCCCTTAGAGCAGAGGTTAGCCAAACTCTTCTTGAACACGGCATTCTTAAAGTTATTCATTACCTATTTCCTTTAGCCACAGTAAAATCCGAAAGCCAACTTTGGACACTGATAAGAATGGGAAGTGATTTTTAGAAGAATCATCAAAATGTTTTCCCATAAACAAATATGTATAGCCTTGTCTCCTGACACACCCTCAAAAATACTCTAATTTCCAATCACATAAAATCTCCTTTATTTTCTCTGAATTCCTAGCTTTTCTTTAAATGGACTCTTTCCCTCATCTTGGTCTTTCCATGTATAGGTCTTTCTGCCCGCAGTTGGCTTCTTCTCTTTTATATACCTAGGAACCTTTCCCTCATTCCTCATGAATGGTTGAACAACATTTGCTCTCTTTAGTTCTCCCTAACACTAGCCCCTCTAGGATTCTATGGTACCAAATTCATATGGTGATTATCTTAATTATCATACTCTATCTTTTTATCCATTTAACAAGTATCCATTGAGGGCCTACTCTACTCCTGGAGGGCTCCACTGTGGCTAGGATTATTACCATAAAGCAGACGGTTTCTGCTCCCAAGAAGTTCACAACATAGAGAACTTTTATTAGAAGAGTAAACTGGCAATTATAAGCCAGAATACTAAAGGTATAATCTTGTACAATAATAATTTATTTGCATACTTGCTTTTCCCACTTGACTCTGAGATTCTAGAGTATTTTATTTACTTTGTAAGTTAGTGTCTGATATCTAAAAAATATCTACCAATATCCATTGAAAATAAAAACTTTCAGTAAACTAGGAATAGGAGAACTCCTCAACTTATTAAAGAATATCTACAAAATCCCTACAATTAGTATCATGCCTAATGATTAAAAAACAAAACAAAACAAAACAAAACAAAAAACAACAACAAAAAAACTTGAAGCTTTCCCACTAAGATCAGAAACAAGGCAAGGATGTTCCCTTTCACCACTGCCTTTCAACATCATACTGCAAGTTCTAGCTAATATAATCAGACAAGAAAGGGAAATTAAAAGTATACATATTAGGAAGGAAAAAATAAAACTGTCTTTGTTCATAGATAACACAATACTCTTTGTATAAAATCCAAGATAACTGACAAAAAACTCGTGGAACTAATAAGCAATTATAGTAAGGTTGTAGAATAAAAGGTTAGTACACAAAAGCCAATTAATTTCCTATATGCTAATGATGAAAAGGTAAAAACTGAAATTACATAGTGCCATTTATATTAGCACCCCCCAAAATAATATACTTAGTCATAAAGCTAACAAAATATGTGCAAGATCTATATGAAAAAAAGTGCAAAACTCTGATGCAAGAAATCAAAGAACTAAATAAATGGAGAGATAGTCCATGTAAATGGAGAGCTAGGAATACTCAATATTGTAAACATGTTAATTCTTTCCAACTTAACTTGTAGATTTAGTGCAATCCCAATCAAAATCCCAGCAAGTTATTTTGTGAACTGATTCTAGAGTTTACGTGGAGAGGAAAAAGACCCCAAATAGCAAACAAATATTGAAATAAAAAACAAATTTGGAGGATAACACTACCTAACTTCAAAATTTTCTATAAAGTTATAGTAATCAAGACAGTATGGTATTGGTGAAAGAGGAGACGAACATGATGATAGAACAACTGGGCATCCACATGCAAAGCAGAAAAAATAGGTAGACACAGACATTATATCCTGAACAAAAATCAACTCAAAGTTTATCACAAACCAAAATGCAAAACACAAAACTATAAACTCCTTGGAGATACTGTAGGAGAAAATCTAGATGACCTTGGGTTTTGAGATGATTCTTTAGATACAACACCAAAGGCATGATCCACGACAGGAACAATTGATAAGCTGGACTTTTAAAAATTTTATTAAAATAAAAACAGTCTGCTCTGTGAAAGACAAAATCAAGAGAATTAAATGACAAGCCAAATATTGAGAGACAATAATTACAAAAGACATGTCAGAAAAAGAGCTATTATTAAAAATATATAAGGAACTCCTAAAACTCAAGAAACAAACAAAATTTCCTAAAACTGACAAACAACCCAACTAAAAATGGGCCACAGAACCTTAGATACCTCACCAAAGAAGATAAACAGATGACAAATAAGCGCATGAAAAGATGCCTCCTATCATACATCATCAGAGAAACGCAAATTAAAACAATAATGAGATACCGCTACACACCTATTGAAAGGGACAAAATCCAGAATACTGACAAAAACAAATGCTGGCAAGGATGTGTACCTGCACTCATTCATTGCTGGTCGGAATGCAAAATGGTATAGTGACTTTGGAAGATAGTTTGGTGGTTTCTTACACAACTAAACACACTCTTACTATATGATCCAGCAATTGTGCTCCTTGGTATTTCTCCAAAAAAGCTGAAAACATATGTCCACACAAAAACCTGCATCTGCAAAACTACGTGAATAGTTCTAGCAGCTTTATTAATAACTGCCAAAGGTTGGAAGCAACCAAGATGTCCTTTGGTAGGTGAATGGATAAATGCACTGTGGTACATCTGAAAAATGGAATATTATTCATCACCAAAAAGAAATGAACTACCAAGCCACAGAAGTACATGGAGGAAACTTAAATGCATATAAGCAAAAGAAGCCAATCTGAAAAGGGTATGTACTGTATTATTCCAACTATCTGACACTCTGGAAAAAGCGAAACTATGAAGACACTAATAAAATTGGTAGTTGATGGGGGATGGGGGAGGAAGGGATGAATTGGTAAAGCAGATATAATCTTTTAAAAACTTTTAAGTTTATGGATATATCAGGAGACTGAGGCAGGAGAATCACTTGAACCTGGGAGGCGGAGGTTGCAGTGAGCCAAGATCATGCCACTGCACTCCACCTGGGTGATGGAGTGAGACTCCATCCTCCCTCCCAAAAAAGCAAAAACAAACAAACAAACAAACAAAGGTTCAGGGATACATATGCAGGTTTGTTACATAGATGAACTTGTTTGTTGTACATGGGGCACTGTTGTACAGATTATGTCATTGCCCAGGTGTTAAGTCTAGTACCTATTAGTTATTTTTCCTAATCCTCTCCCTCCTCTCACCCTCTATCCTCTGTCAGGCCCCAGTGTGTGTTGTTCCCTCCTATGTGTTCATGTGTTCTCATCATTTAGCTTTCACTTATAAGTGAGAACATGCAGTATTTGGCTTTCTGTTCCTGCATTATTTTGCTAAGGATAATGGCTTCCAGCTCCATCCATATCTTTGCAAAGGACATGATCTCCTTTTTTTTTTTTTTTTTTTTTTTAAATGGCTGCATATAATTCATGGTGTATATGTGCCACATATTCTTTCTTTATCCAGTCTATTATTGATGGGCATTTAGGTTAATTCCACATCTTTGCTATTGGTGAATAGTGCTGCAATGAACATATGCTTGCATGTGTCTTTATAATAGAACAATTTATGTTCCTTTGGTATATACCCAGTAATGAGATTGCTAGGTCAAATGGTATTTCTGCCTCTAGGTCTCTGAGGAATTGTCACACTGCCTTCCACAATGGACTAATTTTCACTCCCACCAACAGTGTAACAGCAGTCCTTTTTCTCCACAACCTTGCCAACATGTTGTTTTTTGACTTTTAGATAATAGCCATTCTGACTGGCATGAGATGGTATCTCATTGTGGTTTTGATTTGCATTTCTCTAATGATCAGTGATGTCGAACTTTATTTTCATATGATTGTTGGCTGTATGTATGTCATTTTCTGTAAGCTGTCTGTTCATGTCCTTTGCCCACTTTTTAATTGGGTTGTTTGTCTTTTTCGGTACATTTGTTTAAGTTTCTTAAAGGATATTAGACCTTTCTCAGATGCATAGTTTGGAAATATTTTCTCCCATTCTTGTAGGTAGTCTGTTTATTCTGTTGATAGTTTCTTTTGCTGTATGGAAGCTCTTTAGTTTAGTTAAATCTCATTTACCAATTTTTGCTTTTGTTGTAATTGCTTTTGGCATCTTCATCATGAAATCTTTGCCTGTGCCATACCGTTCAGGACATAGGCATGGGCAATGACTTCATGACTAAAACACCAAAAGCAATGGCAACAAAAGCCAAAATTGAGAAATGGGATCTAATTCAACTAAAGAGCTTCTGCACAGCAAAAGAAACTACCATCAGAGTGAACAGGCAACCTATAGAATGGGAGAAAATTTTTGCAATCTACCCATCTGACAAAGGACTAATATCCAGAATCTATAAAGAACTCAATCAAATTTACAAGAAAGAATCAGACAACGCCATCAAAAAGTAGGTGAAGGATATGAAGAGACACTTCTCAAAAGAAGACATTTATGCAGCCAACAGACACATGAAAAAATGCTCATCATCACTGGCCATCAGAGAAATGCAAATCAAAACCACAATGAGATACCATCTCACACCAGTTAGAATGGCAATCATTAAAAAGTCAGGAAACAACAGGTGCTGGAGAGGATATGGAGAAATAGGAATATTTTTACACTGTTGGTGGGACTGTAAACCAGTTCAACCATTGTGGAAGACAGTGTGGCGATTCCTCAAGGATCTAGAACTAGAAATACCATTTGACCCAGCCATCCCATTACTGGGCATATACCCAAAGGATTATAAATCATGCTGCTATAAAGACACATGCACACGTATGTTTACTGTGGCACTATTCACAATAGCAAAGACTTGGAACCAACCCAAATGTCCATCAATGATAAACTGGATTAAGAAAATGTGGCACATATACACCATGGAATACTATGCAGCCATAAAAAGGATGAGTTCATGTCCTTTGTAGCAACATGGATGAAGCTGGAAACCATCATTCTGAGCAAACTATCTCAAGGCCAGAAAACCAAACACCACATGTTCTCACTCATAGGTGGGAATTGAACAATGAGAACATTTGGACACAGGATGGGGAACATCACATACCGGGGCCTGTCGTGGGGTTGGGGGAGGTAGGAGGGATAGCATTAGGAGATATACCTAATGTAAATGACGAGTTAATGGGTGCAGCACACCAACATTGCACATGTATACATATGTAACAAACATGCACGTTGTGCACATGTACCCTAGAACTTAAAGTATTAAAAAAAAAATAGAAATTTTAAAAAAAAGAGATTTTTTGCCTGTGTCTATATCCTGAATGGTATTACCTAGGTTGCCTTTCAGGGTTTTTACAGTTTTGAGTTTTACATTTAAGTCTTTAATCCATCTTGATTTATTTTTGTATCTAGTGTAAGAAAAGGGCACAGTTTTAATCTTCTATATATGGCTAGTCAGTTTTCCCAACACCATTTATGGAATAGGGAATCTTTTTGCCATTGCTTATTTTTGTCAGGTTTGTCAAAGATCAGATAGTTGCAGATCTGTGGTCTTATTTCTGGGTTCTCTATTCTGTTCCATTGGTCTATGTGTCTGTTTTTGTGCCATACAGTTTTGGTTCATGTAGCCCTGTAATATAGTTTGAAGTCAGCTAGTGTGATGTCTCCAGCTTTGTTCTTTTTGCTTATGATTGTTTTGGCTATTCAGGATCCTTTTTGGTTCCATACGATTTTAAAACAGTTTTTTTTCTAGTTCTGTGAAGAATCTCATGGTAGTTTAACAGGAATAGCATTGAATCTATACATAGTGTTGGGAAGTATGGCTGTTTTAATGATATTGATTCTTCCTATCCATAAACATGGAATGTTTTTTTTTCATTTGTTTGTGTCATCTCAGAGAACCCCGGTAAGATACTTAACAAGAAGATCATCCCCAAGATATATAATCATCAGAATCTCCAAGTTCAGAGAATTTTTAGGGCAGGGAAACTATTTTGTATGACACTATAATTGTGGATACATGTTATTATACATTTGTCCAAACCCTAAGAATATGCAACACTAAAAGTGAACACTAATGTAAGCTATGGACCCTGGATGATAATGATGTATCAATGTAGCATCATCAATTATAACAAATGTACTTCTCTAGTGGAGGATTGTTAATAACAGGTGAGGCTATGCATGTGTGAGGGCAAGACACACGTGAGAACTTTCTATATTTTCTGTTTTTTTTTTTTTTTTTTTTTTTTTTTGCTATGAACCCACAGCTGCTCTGGAAAATAAAATCTATTAAAAAGTGCTTAATGAATACAAGTTCCCTTTGCTCCTATGTCCTAAATACCTGGTAAAATAGTTGGCACAAAGAATACGATCAATGAATCACTATGGAATGAAAACCTAAAAGACATCTAAATTTCAGGGCAAACTAGTTGATCCTAAGAACTAATTTTGATAAAAGGAAGACTGCAGCACTGGGGACCAAAAACAAAGGAGGGTGGTTAAGAGATGAAGACATTTGATCTAGCAGAATGAACCTGGGACACCCAAAATATGCACTGTATCTGTTTTGCTGAGTATGAGTTCGGATCTAAGTAAGGCCAACTTAGGACTCTTCCCAAGCCCTATTTGCTGCTGAAAATTACATGGAAGGGATTCTTGCTGTCACACAAGAAAAATGGTTTCATGGGTATGTCAGGGGGTCAAAACCATACTGCAAAAGGTGCTTTCTGGCATTTTATACCTCTTCCCATTATTTCTCCCCTGAAAGCATTCCAGTTTCCCCATAATGATCCCTTCTTCTGGTAAAATAAGTCAAAAGTCATGAGGAATTGAAAAAGCAAAAAACAGAGGAATGAAGACTCTAGTTTACCTTCATTATCCTCTAGATAAAATGGAGTTCCTGGTCAGAAAATTAGGAGCCCTGACTTTTGGTCTTGAATTTGTTGTGGCCTTGGAAAATCTTCTGCCTGTCTCTGACCCTTAGATCATTTTCTCACAAGGAGGTGGACATTATTATATCCTTTTTACCCCCACAATGGATATGGCCCTTGAGTAAATTGAAACTAGGACATTATTATAAAGTAGCTCTCCATAGTGATGTGTGTTTTGCAGACACACAAGGCCAGATGATGATAATGATATTTTCTTCTGCAAAAACCCCATGCAGTATCAAACACAAGGCTTGATCTTTGATAGCCACGGTTCTCTTAGAAGCCAAGGGTGAAAGACACTAATGTGGCTTATAGTTTTCTCTTATGCCCAAATTATTTGCTAGCATTGACATATTGGAATATACAAACACACATTAACAAAAATGATGATCTTGCACTCCTATAGCTTTGTAATGATTTCAAATCTGATATGGTTTGGCTGTGTCCCCACTTAAATCTCATCAAAATGGGAATTTCCCTGCCCAAGCTGTGTCTTTGCCTGCTGCCATCCATCTAAGATGTGCCTTGCTTCTCCTTGCCTTCTGCCATGATTGTGAGGCCTCACCAGCCATGTGGAACTGTAAATCCATTAAAACTCTTTTTCTTCCCAGTCTTGAGTATGTCTTTATCAGCTGCATGAAAATGAACTAATACAGTAAATTGGTATTGGGAGTGGGACACTGCTGAGAAGATATCTGAAAATGTGGAAGTGACTTTGGAACTGGGTAACAAGTAGAGGCTGGATCAGTTTGGAGGGCTCAGGAGAAGACAGGAAAATGTGGGAAAGTTTGGGACTCCCTAGAGACTTGTTGAATGGTTTTGACCAAAATGCTGATAATGATATGGACAATGAAATTCAGGCTGAGGTGGTCTCAGATGAAATGAGGAGCTTGTTGGGACCTGGAGCAAAGGTAACTCTTGTTATGTTTTAGCAAAGAGATTGGAGGCATTTTTCCTCTGCCCTAGAGATTTGTGAAACTTTGTACTTGAGAGCAAAGATTTAGGGTATCTGGCAGAAGAAATTTCTAAGCAGCAAAACATTCAAGAGGTGACTTGGGTGCTGTTAAAGGCATTCAGTTTTAAAAGGGAAACAAGGTAAAAGTTTGGAAAATTTGCAGCTTGACAATGGGATAGAAAAGAAAATCCCATTTTCTGAGGATAAATTTAAGCCAGCTGTAGAAATTTGCATAATTAACAAGGAGCCAAATGTTAATAACCAAGAAAATGTGGAAAATGTCTCCAGGGCATCTCAGAAACCTGGACCTTTATGGCAGCCCCTCCCCTCACAGGACTGGAGGTTTAGGAGGGAAAAATGGTTTTGTGGGCCAGGCCCAGGGTCCCTCTTCCGTGTGCAGTCTAGTGACTTGTTGCCCTGCATTCAAGCCACTCCAGCCATGACTAAAAGGGACCAACATAGAGCTTGGGCCTTAGCTTCAGAGGGTGCAAGCCTTGTCTTGGCAGCTTCCATGTGGTGTTAAGCCTGTGAGGGCACAAAAGTCAAGAATTGAGGTTTGGGAACATCTGCCTAGATTTCAGAAGATGTAAGGAAATACCTAGATGCCCAGGAGAAGTTTGCTGCAGGGGTATAGTCCTCATGGAGAATCTCTGCTAGGGCAGTGTTGAAGGGAAATGTGGCGTTGGAGCCCCCTCACACAGAGTCCATACTGAGGCACTACCTAGTGGAGCTGTGAGAAGAGATCACTATCCTCCAGACCCCAGAATGATAGACCCACTGAAAGTTTGCATTATACACCTGAAAAAACTGCAGACACTCAACACCAGCCCATGAAAGCAGCTGGGAGGGAGGGTATACCCGACAAAGCCATGGGAGTGGAGCTGCCCAAGACCATGGGAACCCACCTCTTGCATCAGCATGACCTGGATGTGAGACAGAGTCAAAGATCATTTTGGAGCTTTAAGATTTGACTGCCCCACTGGAGTTTTGACTTGCTTGAGGCCTATAGTCCCTTTGTTTTGGACAATTTATCCCATTGGGAATGGCTGTATTTACCAAAAGCCAGAACTCCCATTGTATCTAGGAAGTAAGTACAGTGCTTTTGATTTTACTTGCTTTATAGGTGGAAGGGACTTGCCTTATCTCAGATGATACTTGGGACTTTGGACTTTTGAGTTAAGGTTGAAATGAGTTAAGACGTTGGGGGACTGTTGGGAAGCATGATTGATTTTGAAATGTGAGGACATGAGATTTGGAAGGGGTCAGGAGTGGAATAATATGGATTGGCTGTGTCCTCACCTAAATCTTATCTTGAATTCCCACACACTGTGGGAAGGACCCTGTGGGAGATAATTGAATCATGGGGATTGGTGTTTCCCGTGCTGTTATTGTGATAGTGAACAAGTCTCATGAGATCTGATGGTTTTAAAAACAGGAGTTTCCATGCACAAGCTCTCTCTTTGGCACCTTCCATGTAAGGTGTAACTTGCTACTTCTTGCCTTCCATCATGACTGTGAGGCTTTCCCATCTGTTAAACCTCTTTTTCTTTGCAGTCTCAGGTATATCTTTATCAGCAGTTGGAAATGGACTTATAAAAATTCACTAATATATGCGATGAATTAACAATGAAATCAGTAACATGTATATGAAAAGGTGCTTAACATCACTGAGCATCAGAGCAAACCAAAACTACAATGAAATATCATTTCACCTCAGTTAAAATGGCTTATATCCAAATGACAGGCAGTTTCAAATAATGGTGAGGATGTAGACAAAAGGGAACCCTTTTACATTGTTCATGGGAATGTAAATTAGTACAATCACTATGGAGAACAGTTTGGGTGTTCCTCAAAAAACTAAAAATTGAGCTATCATATGATCCAGCATTCCCACTGCTAGGTATATACCCAAAAGAAAGGAAATCAGCACATCAAAGAGATATCTGCACTCCTATGTTTGTTGCAGCACTGTTTATAATAGCCAATATTTGGAAGCAACCTAAGTGTTCATCAACAGATGAATGATAAAGAAAATGTGGCATGTATACACAATGGAGCCACAAAAAGAATGAGAATCCAGTCATTTGCAACAACATGGATAAAACTGGAGATCATTATGTTAAGTGAAATAAGCCAGGCACAGAAATATAAACGTCATATTTTCTCACTTATTCATGGAATCTAAAATTCAAAACAATTGAACTCGTGGAGATTAAGAGTAGAAGGATAGTTACTAGAGGCTGGAAAGGTAGTGGTGGGAGGTAGGTTGGGGGAAGGTGGGATGGTTAATGGGACTAAAATAACTAGAAAGAATGAATAGGACCTACTGTTTGATAGGACAACAGGGTGAGTAAAGTCAATAATAATTGTACATTTTAGAATAACTTTAAGAGTATAATTGGATTGTTTGTAACTCAAAGGATAAACGCTTGAGGGGACAGACATCCCATTATCCATCATGTGCTTATTTCACATTGCATGCTTGTATCAAAACATCTCATGTACTTCATAAATATATACACTTACTATGTTCCCACAGAAATTAAAAATTGAAAACATTTTTTAAAACTACAAATAGAACTACTACATGATTCAGGAATCCCACTACTAGGTATATATCCAAAAAGAAAGGAAATCAGTATATCAAAGAGATATCTGTACTCCCATGGTGATTGTAGCACTATTCACAACAGCCAAGATTTGGAAGAAATGTAAGTGTCTATCAACAAATGAGAATGGATAAAGAAAATGTGGTACAAATACACAATACACTACTATCCAGCCATAAGAAAGAATGAGATCCTGTCATTGGCAGCAACATGAATGGAATTGGAGGTCATTATGTTAAGTGAAATAAGACAGACACAGAAAGACAAATTTTGGATGTTCCCACTTATTTGTGGGAGCTAAAAATAGTAAAAGAACTGAACTTACGGATATAATAGAATCATGGCTACCAGAGGCTGGGAAGGACAGTGGTGGGGGAAATAATGAGATGGTTAATGGGTATAAAAATATATTTATAAATTTATAAACAATGAATAAAATCTAGTATTAATAGCAGAACAGGTTGATTATGGTAAATAATATTTTACTGTACACTTAAAAATAATTGAAGTGTATAATTAGATTGTTTGTAACAAAAATAAAGGATAAATGCTTGAGGTGACGAATAATCCCCCACTCCAAAAACAAAAAACAAAAAAACTGGTGGCAGCAGCATTAGCAGCATTCACAATATTACTGTCTACAAAAACCTTTACAACTCTGTACAACTACAGAGATAGAGAAAGTGATGACTAGTTGGCTTATCTCCCCTAGTGAAGAAATTGGCTAGAAGTGGAGAAAATTGGTCACTTAGGGAATATAATTCCCCTTATTCCTCAGGTCACAGTAGAAGGAGGAACTTTAACAAGCCATCACTTGTTGAATATGGTCTGTGTGTGGGAGAGTGCCCAATAATTACATGATAGGTAGGGTAGGACCTAGCACCTGCCCTGAAGGACTTTTGCACCCAGTAGAGGAGAGAACCTCTTCAACATGGAAGAAAGAGAAAACTACAGGCATTAAATTGTGTGGCAGAGATACGATCTATTATACAGGCAATCAAGAAGAGACACTGGCATTGTGTATGTACCAGTCCAATAAATCTTTTGAATGAAACAGCAATCACTGGAGACCCCAGATATGTAGAAGGAAGCTATGTGTGTTCACATATTTGAGATAGCACATATGTGCATGGGCTCTGGACTTATTCTTTTGTGTGTAAATAAGGAGGTAAGGTGTGGTGACATCTTACCCTTAAATATTCTTTTTACATCTAATACTATTCCTGAAACTCTGCTCTGAAGAAATCAATTTTAGGGGGTGTAGAAAGTTTGAACTCTTGATGTCTCTTTCTAAACAGGCGTATTCACTCCTCTTTCTTTGTTTCTTTATCACGTGCTGTGTTCTGTCTTCCACATTACTGATTGTATCTCCTGAGAGTGTGTGAGAGGTGCACAGGAAATGTTTTGTTAAATGGACAATGAATGGAGACTTTGTCAATTGATTCCTGGCATGGAAGAGGAAGAAATGGGTTCTAGTACACAAGAAAGAAAAAGGTCAGATGGGATACAGGAAGAGAGATCAGAGACGGAACAAATCCCTACTTGTATCTACCATTTGTTAAGTAGTATGCTGGCCATTTACAGACTTAAAAAAATAAACTGTCAAAACAAACCTATGAAGCAGATATTAATCTCTACTTTTAGATTAAAGAGAGACTCAGAAAGGTTTAGTAACAGCTCAAGGTGATAAAGCTAGTAATTGCTGGAGCCAGAATTTAAATGAAGTTACAGATATGCCAAAAGGCCATCTTCTTTAAATTACACCAGGCAGCTATACCAAGGAGAGAGACTTGAGGACAAGCAAGGACTTCAGAGATGCAGTGAAAGCACTGTAAGAGAAGGGATGCTCACACATTTTATTATCATGCAACATTGATATTGAAATGCAGTTTCCCATCGATGTTCATAATTAATGCTTGACCACAGGAGAATTCTCCTTTGCAAAACTGAATAGGCTGTAAAGAACATGGCTCTGTTCTATACTACAGTGTAGCTCTTACAGACCTGTGCTTAGAAGAAAAAAATTTCCAACTCTTGATATCAGCTCATGTAAGCATGGACCTTCTTTAGTCTAAAGAGGGTGTTCATTTACCCTTCAGGTTTGGTAATCACCTGATAAAAATTACTGAAATTTCACCTGAACGGCACTACTAGCTTCTCCCAAATCAGCTGCTTGTTCTTTTGTTCTGTAATTACAAAGATATAATCACAATGAATTTCTGCAATTTTCAACATTCTGTCACCCTATTAGTCTGTGAGTTCTTCAAGGGCAAGGCTTGGGCCTGTTTCTTCTTGATTTTCTCAAATATCTCACCAGAGTGCTTGGTACATACTAGACATTCAGTAAATGCTTAGTTGAACAAATATATAAGAAGTTAATCAATCAAATCAATGACTGAATGAATGGATGAATGGTGCTTGTCCCCTGCAAAATCCTCTTTGAGCAGTCTAATTCTCTATGTAATAAGCAGGAACCTTTACCAAATGTAATCCATTGGTCAATAAAGGTTGCTGACTGACATCTTAAAAGCATACTTCAGTGGAATAAACATTTACCAGCACTGAAAGTCAGCAGAGAGATTAAATAAAGGATAAACATCGCTCGCTGTTTTTCTGGCAATAAAGGGGCATCTGGTCTGTGGCATAGGATACAGATGTGCTCTTTCTTTAAACTCTCTTATAATTGGCCAGAAGAAGGAAGTAAACAGAAATCCTAATGGAATTTAAGGGTCTCTGAGGGATTGAAATATATGCTAGGAAAAACACCAGATTTCATTTGGATATATAAAGATAGATGTCTCAAGATGAGTAATCTAATGAAGGCTGACAAATGATACCTGAAGCAATCCTCTTTGTTTTTGGTTCTTGTTAGCCATGCCACTTTCCACGTCACAGCCAGACAAGGTAGCAATAGAATGAAAATCATTCTTTGTAAGCAGTTCAATCCAAGGTCAAATTTAATGCCCAGCAAATATTCATCAGATAAGACTAAGGCTATTTCAACTCTTGTGATGAATGAGCCACCAGAAAATCCCTCTGACCATGACTTTTGTCTAGACTTATTTTCATGAATGATAAAGACAAGGCGGAAAAGGACTTTTGTCAGTCAGACTAAAAGATGTGATTGAAACGTATGTGACATTTCTGTTGAGGCAGGATGGTCTAGTAGTGCAGGAGACAGCCATCTAGGTTGCAGTCAAGAATCCTTCTCTTCCCAGACACATGACCTTGGGGAAGTCACTGGTCCTCTGTCACATCTGTAGACAGGATAAATAACTCTTACCCAGCCACCTTACAAAGCTGTTACTAGGATCAAATGGCATAATGTCCATGAGATGCCTTTGTAAATTATAATGCACTATGCAAACATAATCCTGGTACTTTCATGGTAAACAGCAAAAAAGGGAGAAGAATAAAAGAGAAAAAGAAGAAAATGAATGGCAAATTAAGACTAAGAGAAAGGAGGAGGAGGAAGTTTCAGTAGAGAAAGAAGGGGAAAGGGAGAAAAGACAGAAAATAAAAAGGACCAAGGGAGGAGCTGGTAGAGGAGAAGGAAAGATGCAGCAGTGGCAATGAAAGATCTCTTAACTCTGGCACATAGGCAGATAAATAAGCAAACAAACACATAAACATAAAACCGAAGGAACAGCAGAACTGGACAGCCATGGGATTTAGAAAATCACGTCTTTATCAAGACCACAGAACACTGATAAGCAACTGGAAGACTCCATCAGACAGCCTCTTAGGAGGAGACAGCGAGTCAACCATGAGTCAGCCTCCTTATTATAAATTTCTAAATGGAAAGCTCTACTGAGTTCATGTTGTTCTCATCTGTGCTTTGCTCAGTCATACACTCAGACAGATTTGTAATCATTGTGCAGCCATTGATGACCCTTTCTTTGCCTAGTCAAGGTCTAGTCGTCATTCAGATGAGAGCCTTCAATGACTCCCCTGACCACCCTGACAAAGTCAGATGCCCTATTATAGGTACTCAGGGCATCGTAGTCCCCCCTACCTTTTTTTTTTTTTTTCCCCACAGAGCTTGACACAGTAACAGATTTATATTTATTTGTGTGATTATTCAATTAATGTCTTATTTTCTCCCACAGACTGAGGGCAGAGTTAATGTCTGCTTTGCTTATCATTATATTCCTAATTGAATTTATTGGTTGGCATCATCATAAACAGAATCAAGTTAAAAAAGGACAGTATTCAAAGAGAGGTAGTGATGCAAATGTAAAGAAGAGGTTGGTGCTGGGGCTACAATTAGAAAGTTTGGGACTGATAAAATCTTTTTGATAGTTTAAGCAACTAAATCTTGTCATGGAATAATGGTTCTGGTTTTCATTTTCATAATAGACTTATGACTGGGTGCTGTTTTATTCCTCGTTGGTTAATTCAGCATATTAACTAGCTCTTTAGTGACATCTCAGTCAATGTCATGGGTGAGCATATTATTATTAGCATTAATAACTATGAGTACTGATGAAGAGGGGCACTTTTCTAGTTGGATGTTCTGCAGCACACTGTTTTGGGTATGTTTAATTATGTAACAATGAGGAGAAAGTTTATTCACAATTACTTTGAGACCATTTTTAAGCCCATTTAGTAAAACTTTAAAAAGTTTTCAAGGAAGATATGCACAATATGATAAGTAATCATGTTGGAACTAATCTACATCCGGAAAATAGGGAGTATTTAAAAAGTAAACATCCCTAACTTCAATTGCCCAGTGGATTCTGTGGCAGCCCTACAAGGTCAATACTACTGGCACTGAACAGCCCTCAGCATGTGAGGCCACTGAACAGGGCAACCCAAGAATTCTCATAACCAGACTCCTGACCTGTGACTTCTGAGCTTCTTCCTAGTCCTGCTGGGCAAACCAGAAGCCTATAGTTTGGAGATATTATTCCTCCATTTCTTCTAATTCAGTACATTTCAAAGCGAGTGGAATCACGATACAAGTTTGTTCCCCATTTATTAACATTTTTATTTGAAACTAGATTTTTGACAATGATTCTAGTTAACGAAAAACTCCAAAACCTCAGAAATCAAACTGAATTCTACTTTGTATTTTAATGTCTTACTTAGGCCTCCAGGTTGGCCAGCTTGTAATAACAAAACACATACAAGTTTGGGGAGGTATGAGAATGTAGTGACTTAAAAATGTGGGCTCAAATCTCAGTTCTGCTACTTAACTTCTCCAAGCTTTAGTGTCTTCATCCATAAAGAGGGTTAAATGTGCCTACAATTGTTATCAGAGCAAAATGAGAGCCACATAAAACACAACACATATCAGTTACTATTAAATTAAAATGAAATATACAATATTTAATGTTATATTTTAGCCCTTAAATATAGAAAAAATATTCTTTTTGAACTTTAGAGTCTATGGGTTTGCAATGCCTGCTTTAATGATAGAGTACTCTGTATTCTTCAATTTATGTTTTTTTGTTTCTTCATTTTAAGGAAGGCTTTCTTTTATGGAACAATAATGATGATAGTGGATAATGTCTATACAAGTCTTTACCTGGAAAAATACAAATCTAGATTTTCTACGTCATCTTGCAAAATATTTTTGCTGTTTTACTAGTCCTTGAAATTCCACATTTGGAAACTTCTGTCTGTTCTAAACAAGAATCAATGGTTTGTTTATGTATTAATTTATTTTTACACAGTTGTAATTTGAAAAGCAAATGGCAACAGAAATCCAGTCCCTGTGAGAGAATTAGAACTCATGTCTTCATAGCCCTTAAATATTTCCTAGCTCTCCACTGTCTCAGCATTTTTTCAATACTGGTAAATTTGGGAGACTCCTTAAAGTTTGCTGTGATGACACCTTTTATATTTTAAGCTCTACACATGTGAGGAAAAAGATTATAAGGCCTAGAAAAGGATGTCTTATGGAGCAAGGAAATGGAAAAAAAAAAATCTGTTCACCATTTGAAATGAGGCTAAGGAAAAGGAGCTGAAAGCTCAAGCAGGAGGAGAGGTGCAAATTCCAGGGACACAAGGAAAAATGAAAAGGAAGCACGTGATGCTGAACTATGGGGGATAGCGATGATCTGGAGGAATTTGCTGCTCTGATAGATTCCTAATGAATCCCTTGGTTTTTAAACTCTGAAGATCTACCTCTGCCACACAGGGACGGAAGGAGGGCCTGTAAACTTTTTGAGTCCTTCCAAACAGCTAGGATGTTTTTAGCAGGTGACCTGGCAACATTAATAAAGTTGGGACTCTCAACCAGAGCTTTCTCACCCAGAACTTTCTTATTCAGGAGGCAGGTCTTTCTTTATTGGACTATAAATCACAAACAGAATTTTTTTGGGGGGGAGCAGTTTGATTTCTTCTGATCATTTCTAAAAATCAAATGGGTGCTCATCTCCTTACTTTTCCCATATTCTTTTTAAATAAACTGTTCAGCTGGCAGGAAAGCAAAATAAAGAGAATGACACATACATATAAATACATATATACATATATGTGTATATATACACATATACATATATACACACATAAACATACACATAAAATAATATATATTATTTTAATACATTCTAAAAATAGACAAAAATCCTTTGCACTTTACCCAACTTGCCTCTCTGTTTTGATAGAGTCACTAAAATATCTGTGATAAGCAAAGGCTCAGATTTTTGACCATCGACCCTAGCAACTAATAGCCTGAAAAAAAAAATCTCTTCCAAGTTTCAAAGAGCACCACTATAATTCAGTATATTAATCAGCATGTCAACCCCTCCCTGCCCCCAACACTACTTAGCACTACTTTTGAAGGTCAGGGTGTGCTGAAGGAAGTTGAGCATTCATGCTGATTACAAATCCTGAGGTATAGATGGGTGTCTGTATATGTGGATAGAGATAACTCAAGCCAACTAGCTCAAAGGGCCAGCTACCCAGAGCCCAATGGTCCCTTAAAAGTTTATGCTCCATATCTAAGAATATTCCTAGAAGTCCATAAGCCAAAATTTTGTCTCCGAAATGTTAGATTTGGAAGGCATCTAATACCTTGTTTATTTAATTCAACCTGATCACTTCATATATGAGATAACAGACATCTTGTCAAAATCACACAGTAAGAAATGGTAGATCTGGGTTCTATATCCTGATTCAAAGATGACCTGTTGATTTTCAGATCACATTCTGCCATGACCATATATTTTGGAACCAAATATCTGAGTACTTGGAGGAAAAAGACTGAGTCTTTTAGGTTAGCAACATCCCAGGAAATTTGAAGCACATTAGCTTTAAAAAAAAAAAAAAAGCTTTTCCCATCCAGGCAAAAGGAGTAGAGAACAAGAGAGGGAATAATTCCATTAGAGGTCCTGTTTCCAGATGTTCCTTGGAAAGGTTACCTGAGCTCAGGCTTAGAACAACAGAGTCTCCCCAGCCCCAGTGGAACCATGGTTTCATGAGCCTAGAGTGGTCTTAAAATGTGGGAAGGGTGTCTCTTGTGCCAAACAGTGGCACATGGCTATCCCAATGGAGTTAGGCCTGTCCTGGTGAGAAAGTACAATAGCAGTATCATCACAAACCAGTTAACTTGAAAGGATGGGTTCCCTTAGATCTGTTTGTAAGTAAAACTACTTTTTTTGTTGTTGTTTGTTTGACACTCATATGCTTCTGGATTTGGGAGAGATTTTTGGTGCGGTTAGTTAGACCAACTATTTATTCCATAAAGGATGCCTTGAAGAATTTCACTGAAGATGGTCATTTAGTTTCCTGTTAAGTGCTACTTATAAAGGGTGGACAACACCTTCCAGGGCAGCTGTTTTGCCAATGTGAAAATGCTACTAGAATTTTTACCAGAAAATTCTGCCGTTAAGTATGCCACTAAATGACCTTGTAAGGTAACATAAAGTGCCTTCTCCTAGATGAAAGAAAGCTTTCTGAGTAGCTGCAGATACTTTTTAGTCTTAGCAGTGTTAAGAAAATGCATCTAGGTTTTTGCACATGATTTTCTTTTCCATTTTTTAACCTCTGCCTTGCTGCAGACACATCCCTCAAAATTCAATTTGCGCCACCTCCCCTGAGAATTCTCCCTTCCTTTCCAGAGGCAAATGCTTTTAACCATTTCAGCTTTTAAAAAATTTGTATACATTTAAGAGATACAAGTGCAATTTTGTTACATGGCCATATTCCACAGTGGTGAAGCCTGTGCTTTTAGTGTATCCATCATCAGAATAATGTACATTTTACCCACCAAGTAATTTCTCATCGTCCAACCTCCTCCCAGTATTTCACTCTATTGAGTCTCCAATGTCTATCATTTCACACTCTATGTCCATGTGTATATATTATTTAGCTCCCATTTATAAGTGAGAACATGTGGCATTCATCTGTTTCTGAACTGTTTCACTTAAGATAATGGCCTCCAGTTCCATACATGTTGCTGAAAATGACATGATTTCATTATTTTTACAGCTGAATAGTATTCCATTGTGTATATATACCACATTTCATTCATCCAGTCATTCGTTGATAGGCACTTAGGTTGATTAGGCTTTTTAACAGAAATGTTTGAGGTTAAGCGAGAAAACACGAAACTGTGCCCCAGACTAGCACACTGTGAAGGGCTCAACTGTGGGCGCCACCTCTCAAAGTAGCTCATCTAGGTGCTACAGAAGAGTGATTCAATATCTTCCGAGAAGAAACATCTTTTTTCTTTTTTGTATGCAGGGGTGTGCACGCTAACGGGAGGACTCTTCATTCCTATTCTCAGACTCTGCTTTCCATCCCATCTGTTGTCACTACCCTAACGTCTCTGAGTTTTCTGGGTTTGACTAGGCAGATCTGCTCTCTGCTGAGCTGTAGGCCCCTTCACATAATGCTACTGCACTGTGGTAGGGCTTCTTGTGGGTGGCATCCCGGGAAACACAACCCCATGAAATGCCATTCTAATAGAATACAATGTAAAAGGTGCCCCCTGGAGTTGTACAGCCCTGCTTCCACAGGTGATCAAAGGCTGAGATTACTTTGTTTTTCACCAATCAATACCTTCCATCAGCTTTCTGTTGCAAAGAAATGTAATGAACCCATTTGGCCTTTGATGTTCCCTTCTATTTCCTTGATCACTATGAGATTGTCCTTTTTAAAAAAATATTATTATCACATTAGTTTCCTTTAGGGTCTCAGGAGGAAGAGGAGATTAAGGTGTGGGCCATGTCTGTCAATTTGAAACTGAAACACAGAACTTATTCTGCTAATGGGGGTATCATTCTTCCTCATTTTGTCTGGCATAGTTATAGATGATTCAGATATCAATTTAACAGCAGCAGTGGACTCTATGGTAGAGGACTCAATTAGATAGTTTTGTTGTCTCAATGGATCAAATTAACTGGAAATCTGAAATATCTCCACTTATTTTATGTCAAGTAAATAGCAACTTGGGTGAAAATTATATAAACATATGCCCTTTTAAACTACATTCATTTAAAAAATATCCTATGTAGTTGCTTTTCACAAAAGCATTAGGAAGGAGAGTTTTGAAATAATGGAATTTGCAATTTCAGTTGATTGCCTACACGCAGCAGTATAACACTTTAATGGGAAACCTGCTAAAGACCCATTGGCCTATATAAGATGAAAAATAACTTTCCCACTATGTGTTCAGTCACAGTGATTATGTGCCACATTATCTCTTCATCTGACAACCAGCTGGGCACGTATAGCACAAATTTTTGTGTTCTGGACTTTGCAGAGGATTACTGAAATTTTGCCTTCTAAATATTTCAATAATGCTGTTATTTCTACCTCAAATATTTTATTTTATATCCAGAAGTGTTTTACATAAACAAATACACATAAACGTATTTAAAAGCAAGTGTTCAAAGTAAGTCTTCGAACTAATCTAGCCTATAAAAATAAATTTTGTCTTTTTCAGAACACTTAGACTAAATGTATATTTAACTAGTACTTATTGAGGGTCCAATATGTACCTGCCACTTTTATTTTTTAAAATTGGTGAGTTTGGGCTAGGTATGGTGGCTCACACCTGTAATCCCAGCACTTTGGGAGGTCTAGGCGGGCGGATCACAGGTCAGGTGTTTGAGACCAGCCTGGCAAATGTGGTGAAACCCCATCTCTACTAAAAATACAACAAGTAGCCAGATGTGGTGGTATGTGCCTGTAGTCCCAGCTATTTGAGGGGCTGAGGCTGAAGAATCGCTTGAACCCAGAAGGTGGAGGTTGCACTGAGCCGAGATCACTCCACTTCACTTCAATCTGGGTGACAGAGAGAGACTCCATCTCAAAAAAAAAAAAAAAAAAAAAAAAAGGTGAGTTTGATACTATTTTCCCTTTTATTGTTGAGGAAACCCATGCTTAGAGAGGTGAAGGTCCTTGATCAACAGCATATGGCAGAGGCGAGGATTCAAACCAAATTCTTCGACTCTAGAGTAAGTTTTCTTCCATTCTTACAGAGAATAGAATATATTGTGTTATTCACTAGATATAAGGCAAACTGCTTTATGCTAGTTGGGACAATAGATCACTATGAAGTTTATACAGTATGCTACTTTTTTATAAAAGGAGTCACTGGTGTTTTGAAGTTAGGGTACCACGTTTACATTTTTGGCCTCATCAGAGAAGAAGAAATGGTGATTATGTCAATTATAGAGTTCCTTAAACTCAAGTGGAGAACAGTGGAAATTGAAAAAAATGCTTTGGGCAAATTGCTAAGAAGCTTTTGCTAATAAAAAGAAAGAAAACAAAAGTTTGGAGATAGCCTTAGAAGGAAATGCCATTATTTATCACAGCTGGAGGAAGTCTACTTTGTGCTGATGGCCAAAATGTGAAATGACAGCCACCCTGAGCCCTGCCAGGAGAGGTCTTCAAAAGGAATAATAAAGTAAGGTAGAGACAGTGGTCAAATTAGTCCCCACACCCTTACCTCTACTGCAAACAACACCTTAGATACATAGTATGCACATGGACCTCCAGTACCATCCCGAACAGCAGGTTATTAATTCTATTTAATGATTTTTAAGGTTAGAGTCATTCTAGTTCTTCATTGTTTTGTTTTTTTTTTCCACACTTAGGAAATTCTACACGATGTCTAACTTAGCCTGAATGTGGTTTATGAATTGTACAACCTGTGCTCTCCACCTCAATAAAGTCTTTCATACCACATTATAGGGGACAGAGCAAAACAGTGGAGTCAGGCTTGATTTCAAGTCCAGGCTATGCTACTTTCTGTACAAGTACACTTGGGAAAATTACTTAACCTCTCTGAGAATCAAGATTCCGAAAAAAAAGATACCTATCTTCTAGGACTACTTTAGAAATAAAATCAGGTAAGACAGGTGATATGGTTTGGCTCTGTGTCCCCATGTAAATCTCATCTTGAATTGTACTCCTATAATTCCCACGTGTTGTGGGAGGGACCTGGTGGGAGATAATTGAGTCATGGGGCGGTTTCTCCCATACTGTTTTCATGATAGTGAATAAGTCTCACGAGATCTGATGGTTTTATTAGGGGAAACCTGTTTTGCTTGGCTCTCATTCTCTTTCTTGCTGCCATGTAAGAAGTACCTTCTGCCATCCACCATGATTGTGGGGCCTCCCTAGCCACATGGAAATGCAACTCCACTAAACCTCTTTCTTTTGTAAGTTGCTCAGGCTTGGGTATGTCTTTATCAGCAGTGTGAAAATGGACTAATACAACAGGTGATTGGTAGATAAATAGATAGAGTCTGGCACCTAATAAGCACTCAGTAAATGCTTTTTTTTCTTCCCTTGGAGGAATATTTATGAATTTGTACTGTTGGGCAAATATCCATATACGCTTCAGTCCTCAGCTCAAGAGTTACATCTTTGCAGGAACCAAACTGACCTGCTCCCCAGTTCCCTTTTGATGCCCATTTACAGTTAGGTATCCCTCCTGGATTCTCCATTAATCCCTTATGCATATCTCCTATAGAGTGTAATGCTTACACTGTATCACAAGTATGTGTTTGTATTTCTATCATTTGTACTAGACAATGAAGCCCTCTGGAGGGAAAGAAGAAATCTTATTTGACTTACTGAATCTAGTACCTTGCACAGTGCTTGGCACATATTGTGAGTTTCCTAGATATTTGCTGATTGAAAGAAAAAAGAGAGAGTGTGTGAGAGAGAGAGAGAGAGAGAAGAGTGGGGAGGGAGGGAAGGAAAGAAAGAAAGAAAGAAAGAGAGAGAGGACGAAAGAAAGAAAGAAAGAAAGAAAGAAAGAAAGAAAGAAAGAAAGAAAGAAAGAAAGAAAGAAAGAAAGAAAGAAAAGAGAAAGAAAAAGAAAGAAAAGAGAAAGAAAAAGAAAGAAAGAAAGAAAGAAAGAAAGAAAGAAAGAAAGAGAAAGAAAGAGGAAAAGGAAGGAAGGAAGGAAAAAAGGAAGGAAGGAAAGAAGGAAGGAAGGGAGGAGAGAAGGAAGTAAGGAAGGAAAGAAGGAAGGAAGGAAAAAAGGAAGGAAGGAAGGAAGGGGAGAAGGAAGGATGGAAGGGAGGAAGGAAGGAAAGAAGGGAGCGAGGGAGGAAGGGAAAGAGAAAGAGAGACAGAGACAGGGAGAGAAAGGAAAACTTTATATTCCAAGGTTGCACAGTTTAAGAGGTTCTTTATTATTATCTTACCCTTCCAGGGAGATGGCCCGTTGGAGAGTCACTGAAGGCTGACGAGTTGTGGTGCTATGTTGGGAATGACTGCAAGAAAAGACAGAAGAAACGCACATCATTTATTTGAAATGTTTTTGAACATTTTAATCAGTCCTATTGTCAAGAACCAATCTTGAAAGAAATACAGTAGAGATTAAATATTTGTTGATAAGTAGAACCCTCCACCAAAATATAGTACTCTACCAGATAAGAGTTAATTTTTTTATAATTTGATTTTAATATATATCATTCAAAAGTAAACTTTTAATGATAGGTAAACATTAAAATGAACAAACATATTTGAAAAAGGTAATTTTTTGCCCTTGGAATGAGATAATATAGAGCATAAAAACATACATTTATTTATGATGCAATGTATTTTTTTAAGCTGCAGAATAATTTTTTCCAACAAAGTTTTACACAGAGCCTAATCTGTAAATCAGAGAAGTTGTATTTAATGAGTATAGATGTATTTATTAATTCAAATTTGCAACACTTAGTTGTAAAATTAGTAACAATTGAGCTATTTGGTGAACACAAAACTTGAAAAATGAGACTTCCAGCTGCATATCAATCTTCAAATTTAATGTAGTTCTAGATTTTGATTACCTGTAACAAGGAAACACTAATTTTGCAGATAAGCAATAGAAATAAAATGATAATATCTATCATTTATTGAGGTCTTAAACACTTTCCTGTTTTTAAATTTTTATGTCTTTTATTTCTCATAAATTTAGGAGGTATGTCCCATTCAACACATAAAGAAATTGAGATACAGAGAGGATGAGAAAGTTGCTCAGAGTCACATGGTAACTTCCTATGCTTGAAATGGCATTGAGACTGTTTGATTCTAGAGTCATTTTAAATTCTTATAACAAGTTTTCACATTTTTAAGAATTCATCTCGTAATCTTAGAATATTCTTTTTTTTTTTTTTTTTTTTTGAGACGGAGTCTCGCCCTGTCGCCCAGGCTGGAGTGCAGTGACACGATCTCAGCTCACTGCAACCTCCACCTCCCTGGTTCAAGCGATTCTTCTGCCTCAGCCTGCTGAGTCACCAAAACCACAGGTGCGTGTCACCACGCCCGGCTAATTTTTGCAGTTTTGGTAGAGACGCGGTTTCACTATGTTGGCCACTATGTTCACTATGATCTTGAACTCCTGACCTTGTGATCTACCCTCCTCGGCCTCCCAAAGTGCTGGGATTACAGGGGTGAGCCACCGTGCCCGGCCTAGAATATTCTTTAGAAAGAGACGGCAAGAGAATTTTTTATCTGAGATAGGCACAATAATAATAATTCAACAGCCCACTTTATTGAATGTGTAATTTTAGTTTATAGTATTAGGTTAAATATTTTGGTTGAAATACTAGTCACATATGCATATAATATGTGAACAAGTGTGTGTATATATATATATGTATAAAAGAAACCTGAGTCTAGGATTTCTCAGCACAAACATGACAAATGCTGACATTGCCACAGAGAATCAAGCTATAGGCTGCAGAGTCTTTCATTCAGAACCTAGGTCACCATAGGTGGGAAGAGGTGTTTTCCTGCGACAAGTAGACAATATTTGTCTAAGGTTAAGGGTACAGAATTTTGAGACCATAGCTGAAACCTAGAGAATGATATTCAAGTTAAAGACTGTGCTTCTTCAAGTTAAAGATTGTGTTTCCTGGTATCCCTCGCAGTGCCAAGATATTCATTGATCATGTTTTCAATTGACTAGTTGAAAAGCATCATAGCATTCAGGCCTTGGACTATGTAGCCAGACTGCCTGGCTCAACCACATATACCAATGTAACCTTGTATAAATTACTTAAATCTCTCTGTATGTCAGCTTCTTATCTTGTAAGACTAGGATAGTAACAGCACTTTACTCACAGGGTTATTGTAAGAATTAAATGAATACAGTATTTAGAACAATGACTATCACATGGTAAAGCTATATAAGCGTTCATTAAATAAATAAACAAATATGATTTAGCAGAGGGTATGCTTTGAGATGCTTAGTACCAAATAAGAATAATTACTGTATTTAGACCACTTCAGTTAGTCATATAGTCAGTGCCACAAGGTATATATTTCTGTGTATAACTTTAGTGATAAATATCAAATTAAAATATATTTTCTATTACAAAAATATCATACATTTACAACACATAAAATAAAATAAAGCATTTTCTATTACAAAAATATTATAAAATTACTGGAAATAAAAATAAGAAATTAAAAAATATTCACCTATAGTCCTATTACCTTCTTTCACATTTTACCGAGTTATCTAATGTAGTTCTTATAGGAATTCTATAAGGTAGACATAAGTATTTCCATATACAAGAAAACAAAACACATAGAACTTAAAATAATTTTCAGAAATCAACAGCTTGCAAATGTGGAGCCAGAGTCCAAACTAAAGCATATCTTATTGCCAAGTGTGTGTACTTTCCATTCTATCTTTTTGACTCTCTGCATGTCCATATGTATTTCACATAGTTGTACATATATACAGAAACATATGTAACTTCATATCCTCTGCTTTTCCTAACATTACAATTTAAGCATTTCTCATAGGGTCTCTATCATTATTATTTTGGTGTTACATAATGTTACTTCCTATGAAGATATAATTACTTAGCCATTTTTGATAGTTGGATATTTGGGTGATGTTTATTGTTTTAATATTATAAACAGTGCTGCAATGAACATGTTGGTATCAATTACTTTTTTCTTATTCTACAATTTCCTTTATATGCATTTCCCAAAATGGAAACACTTATTAGTTTCTTGATTTATGTTATTAATTACTTTTCAAAAGCTTTGTACCATTTTATTGCTTCTAAAAATGTATATCTGTACCAGTTTCCCCACAGTCTTGCAAGCACTGACATTATAACTTTTAAAACACTCTAACAATTTAATAGATGAAAAATGATGCTTCAAATTTGTAATGAGCATTTATTTGTCTATTAGTGAGAATGACCATTTTTTTCCATATACTTACTGGCTAATTGTGTATCTTTTGTGCAAAATGTCTAATCCTTTCCTTTACCATTTGTTTTCCACTGGTCTAGAAAGTACCAACAGTTCTTAGGCAAAGATCAATGACGGTCACTAACCAAGATTAATAAGTAACTGTAATTTCTGATAGCTTTCTCACCATTAGCTCAGCCCACAAAATTAAAACAAAAAAATTCAGTAATCTCACTTCACTTATAATTACCTTATAACTAATTACTTTGCTATTCTACTGTATTCCAATAACATCCTCTTTAAAGTTCTAGTGACAAAGTAAATGCAAATGGAACCATGAGGTGCTCAGAGAATTTCATTCCTTTTATATTACACATGCAAGGTTAGCCAGTTTCTCCTAGTCTGTAAATTTGGAACAGAGTCTTTTCCAAAGTGTAATTATCCTTTTACTCTCTTCTAAGACAAATACAGTGAACTAAGACAAATACAGTCAAGACCTGTGGACACAATGAATTTTTGTTATTCCCAAATATAATAGTAATGTCCAAGCCATACTTGCAGGAGGGATACTTGCAGTGGATGTTTGGACCTACTTGATGGTGATTACAACCGGTATTTTAAAGAACACCAAATAGTTTCCCCTTCGGACCAAGTAGGTTATATCCTTTCCACACTATTGGCTGCATAAACAATGTGGTGTAGAGTTACCATCGCTAAGAAATTACAGGTAACCACTTCCTGTCTCTTTCACCTCCTCAGGAAGAGAGGCCAGTCAGATGGAATTCTGAGAACTGCTGTAGAAAGAACCAAGGGAGGAACTCACAGCTAAAACATGCTGCTCTGTGCTACCATCTCATTTTCCTACATATCCATAATAGCACCCAGAGCTATGAATCACTAAGATTTATTCACACGCCTATTTCTCCTATAAAGTCATGTGTGCTTTCAGAGCAAGGTATTGGGTTTCTTCATCTATACATTCTCAGCTCGGGGTTGACACACAAAAGACCCTTCATCAATGTCTTTTTGAATGATGAATACCATGGATTGAATTCCATCTATCTGTAAGGCCCCTATGACTTCTCGCTTTGAAATTTTGCAATAGCATCAAGAATTAGGTTTCATCTCCATTTTCAAGGGAAATTAAATTAAGGCCCAGATCTCCTAGCTAGTAGATGGCGCAAGTAGAACCCAGATTTGCCAGCTCTAAAGTGCTTGCTCCTCTGAGATAAGCCATATTGTCTTATAAAAAGTTGAAATCAAAGCTCTGTGACTGGTCTATATAGAGCACCTGAAACACTCTGTTAGAAAATACTGAACTCCCACTGAGTAACACTGACAAGTTCTTTTTTTCTTTGGTATAAAATACCACCCATTACTTTTACTATGTACGCTCAACTTCCATGTCAGTGGCTTTTGAAGATCATTTTTATGAAGATCACTTAATAAAGGAACTTCTCTGTCACATCCACACCACCTCATTAGTAAGTCCTGAACATTTATGAAGATTTAAGTGACAATGAATAGTGGGTGGGTAGAATGAGCATGAGGGAGGCTTAGCATCATGCTACAACATGAATGCTGGAGAAGAAGTCCCCTGTCATCTGGTAGAAAACCTGTGGCACCAATTCCCTAGTTAGGTAGCTTGGCTGAGGTACTAAATCAGGCAACTGTAGAGATAAATATTACTAAACCTTTTTAAGATCCAAAGAGAGGTATCAGCCCTATTGCCTATCCAAATCATGCTGTCATTAAATAAAATTGAGCAAGAGCACAATAGAGTTTTCTTTCCAAGAACTCTCTGGGTTTTCCAAGTAAAAGACTCCAAACTGTTGCCTAAGAACTGAAATTTGAATGGTGCTGAAAGATGCATTCCTATTGCTATGCTTAATTAAGAAATTTTTGAGCATCTGAATTGAAATAGTTCCATTATACATGGAACACAAAGGTCCTAGCTGGTGGTTCTCTTTCTCTGAGGCAATGAGAGGCAGGATAAATGGTTTTTCCAACATGCTGTAATATTAAAACTATGCTATTTTAATGGATAGCACAAAAGGTTTTTTGTGTACTTTATTAATTAACTGATAACATAAAGTTACTTAATGTGACTTGTAAAGTCACATTAGTCATTAACGTATCTCCTTATGGATATTCAATATTGTCTATTTTTTCATTTCTAATGAACTTGCATTTATCAGTGTCATATTCAACTCTTCATCTCTCTCTTACATATTTGTATCAATCGTTTATTTAATCTACTTTAATATTTTTTCTTGTCTTTTTCTGTCTACTTTCCTTCTCTCTTAATGTAGTGCATGCATTAAGTTGTCACTATTCTTAAAAAGAAGAGTATGTCTTGGATATCCAATCAATACCTCAAATTTAACATAATCAAAACATCATCACCTTCCCACATGAAACTGGATAGTCCTCCTGTTGTTTCACTGATACTTAACATGAAGTGTCTTGTATAATTATTTATATGTTGTAGTTATACCCAATAAATGTTAATTGGGAACTTATTATACACCAGGGATTGTGTTAGGTGCTTGGAATGACTCATTCCTCAATATTGTAGTACTCAATAAATATCTGATAATAAAGAGAATGGTGAAAGCAAATAAATCATTTGGCCCATGTCCAAATAACATGGATAGCATTTTTCAATAAATTCCCAGGCATATTTAATTGGCAAACTATCTAAGCTATGTTTGGAAGAATATATAAGTATTTTAAAGTATGACAAAGGAAAATAAGACATTTTGAGAATCTAGAAGAGCATGATCAAGATCATGAAGGGTCAAAAATACGTGGTGCGCTCTGGAAACTTGAGTGTCTTGGCTTGGCCAGAGCAGAGTGGCCAGGGGTAAGGTCAGGAAGCTGGCTGGGGACAGGCAATGAGGGGCAATGAATACCTTGCCAAGGTCTGGTCTTACATCTGTTAGTAATGGTGAGCTCTCCAAGGTTATTAAGTGGGGGGAATAAGAGGGTCAAGATGGTGATAACTGTGATTCAGAAAACTAAACCTGAAAATATTCTGAATAATGAAAGAAAGTGGAGGAAATCTATAGTCAGGGAGAATAACAGTAAGCCATCAGGGTGAAGAAAATTAATACACGCCTAAACCTGAATAACGCAGTAAAAATTAAGAAAAGGGAATGTATTTAACACATTTAGAGGTAGAATATCCAGGAATTAATAAGAAAGAGCTAAGGAGAAGACACTCTGATTCCAGTGATCTGGCTGGGTAGGCACTTCCCCTCCCCAGAGTTAAATTATCCTACATAGAAAGGGCCCTGTTCTTGCCAGGGTATAGGAAGAGTTGTGCTCTCTTCTGTGACTTTTAAGCAAGCCTTCAAAAACAGACAGACTCTGGTGTTAAGATTGGGGGAGGTGAGGAGGAATGAATAGACAGTTCTATCACTGACTGAAAGGATCATGGCTCTATTAACAGAAGTGCATGTGTGTAAAGGAAAGTGCATAAGTGGATAGAAAAATATAATTGAGTTTGATTTTGTACAAGATTAGCTTGATGAGCTGGTTACACATGTGTGCAATATGATCTACAGTGGACATCCATAATTATTAAAAAGTTCTTCCTTCTCTTGATGTGATACCCATCTGTCCACAGCAGCCACTGGATGACTGAGATAGTCCTTGCATCTTCAACCCTTACAAGTAAACATTCCTAACACTTTTTTGACTCTTTCTTTATGAGCTAGTTTCAAGATTCTTAGTTATCTTTCCTTGTACGCTCTCACATTTTTCTTCTGATATCTATTAAGTTGGTGCAAAAGTAATAGTGGTTTTCGCTGTTTTACAAAATGATAAAAACCGCGATTACTTTTGCACCAATCTAATATTTAAACTGCAGAATGTAGAAATGAACTCATAGTTCCAGATGTGTTCAGATCAGGAAAGAGTGCCATGAGATGCTGACTTTCCTCCATCTGGATCCCATACTTCTGTCATAGCAGCCCAAGATAACCTGGATTTTTACAATTTGCTGAATTTTATTGCTAAGTTTAGAGTCCACTGAACGTCTCATGTATTTGTGACTTCAAATGATTAAAAATCAAACCTATCATGTACTTACACATCAGATTTTGGGACCCAATATATTTATCACATGTCAAATTTAATGGTTTTGATTTTGATCTAGTTTTTAAGTTTGTTAAGCTAACATTTAGTCATCAATTTAATTCAATAAGTATTTATTGGACATTTAGGATGTGTTAGCCATTATAAAATTTCACTCTTTCATGTAGCTTTATATCATCAAAATTCACATTTTTATTTAAGTCATTGATTATAATAAGGCATAAAGACTGTGCATTGTGCAAATCATCACAGATCTTCCTCCAGTTTAATAGCTAGCCCACAAGTTATGCTGTTGAGTTCTCTTAATCAGCATCCTTTTAATAGACTAACCAATCTTCTGCACTCTCTCAGTGACAGGCAGACCAATGTCCACAGCAAGCAGAGTACTTATGTCCCATAAATTTCCATTCCTTTCAGGTGATTTTCATACTAACAAAGAATCAATTGTAACTGTTCTTAAATCTGTTTATCATTATTGCATTTGTTTTTATAATTACATAATTAAATGTGGCAAAAATGAAATATGTGTATGTAAAAAGCCTTATCTCTATCAAGAGTAAGTTTGCTGATCTTGAAAATCTAAAAAAAAGTACTTATTAATAGTTAAAAATATTGCTGTCAAATTAGGTCTGAGAGAGATAAGATCAAAAAATAATTATAAAATAAAATAATTTTTTACTTAGTTCACTTTTGATTCTCACCTAAATTTAAAGAAATCCAGCATGGAAAGTGTGAATGATGGATTAACATGTGATTTATGTAAGAACAATGAAATAGAACTTCAGGAAAAAAAAAAAAATGGGTCCCAGGTTTCTGGCCTTACAAGTCAATTTGGTATGCCAAATATTTTAAATTAAAGAACAATTTAGACATTAGAAAGAACACCATCAAAATTGTGGCCAGAGCTTGAAAATGCTAGAAAAAATCTTGACCTTCACATATAAAAAAAAGATGAAGGAACACAATATGTTAACTGTTCTCAAATTAAAAGTTCTGATGACTTACAGAAATGCAAAGCATAAGATTGTACTAATGATAATTTGTTTAAAAGTAAAATTATGGACAATTAAGAAATCAAGCATGCTGGGACAAACAGATGGGTATAAGCATGAAGAAAAATATTAACTCAAATTTAGAGCCCCCAATTTTTCATTCCATAGCCAAAGATACTCAAAATGTGCTTTTTTACTTTATGTTAAATGGCTTCACTCAACAGTCAGTAATGACATGGTGACTCAGAAAATAAACTGGATATGGTTTATTGGGAGAAATACCATTTTTTCCTTTTAAATACCAATAAAACACTCATTTTATTATGCCACTATGCAATTATATTTTTAAAAGTTAAGGTGAAGTAATTAAGACAGGCAGTTTTTAAAATAAATGAACTATTTAAATCCAGACTTTTGACTAACAAGTCAATAACTGGTTCTGGATGTGTAGGGTAGGAAAAGTTCTGTTGTATGAATGTCTAACAGGATTGTCAACCAGATATTAGTTCTTTCCTTATCTTTAAAGAATAGCAAGAGAGAATTTAGAGTCTTCTTGTAAAGGACACTTATGTTAAGTTGCACAGCCAGAATGTGTTTAAGGTGAGATCAGAAGACAGATGCAATTCTCAGCCCTTGGTTTTTTCCAACCTGTGCCACTGTGACCCCATATTCTTCTCTGTGACAACAGGTAAGTGATGAACATGGCAGCCCAAACACTGGCCATTCTAAAAATCACACTCATCACTGTTAGGTAGTTGAGAGACTCTGAGAGTGCACTTCAAATGCTGAACTAATCTCCATGAAAAACCCTTTGCTTAAAGCAATAGTGAGAAATTTCAGCATTTTGCCCAGTGGACTGACTCAATTGGATTATGACTGGCCTCAAAGCCTGAAACACCAGGAGCAAAATATAGTGTTTTAATATAGTGGGCATATTCCTGCCTTTACTCATTTTGTTTTGGGTGGTTGGCTATACATCATTCTTCTCGGCTTCTGTAGTACACAAGCTGCATCTCAGAAAACAATAAGGCACTTAGTAATGTATGAACATGTATTAAAAAAACCCTTTCCCCACAGACCATTCTTCAAAAAGAAAATGAAAAACTGAATTTATAATAGCTTAAATCAAGTATTAGATAGTTCCATAAATGTAGCTACTTCAAAAAGGAAAGCAAATTTTAGTTAGAAATTTTATATAAAAATAGGTACTACATTTCCTCTAGGGTTTTTATGGTATTAGGTCTAACATTTAAGTCTCTAATCCATCTTGAATTAATTTTCGTATAAGGAGTAAGGAAAGGATCCAGTTTCAGCTTTCTACTTATGGCTAGCCAATTTTCCCAGCACCATTTATTAAATAGGGAATCCTTGCCCCATTTCTCGTTTCTCTCAGGTTTGTCAAAGATCAGATGGCTGTAGATGTGTGGTATTACTCATAGGTGGGAACTATGAGATCACTTGGACTCGAGAAGGGGAACATCACACACCAGGGCCTATCATGGGGAGGTGGGAGTGGGGAGGGATTGCATTGGGAGATATACCTGATGTAAATGACGAGTTGATAGGTGCTGACGAGTTGATGGGTGCAGCACAGCAACATGGCACAAGTATACATATGTAACAAACCTGCACGTTATGCACATGTACCCTAGAACTTAAAGTATAATAATAATAATTAATAAATAAATAAATAAATAAAAAATAAAAAAATAAAAATAAAGATAGGTACTAAAAAATGCACCAAGTAGAGAATGAGAAATGGGAAGATTTTCGTATGCCAGCTAGGATTTTAGGCATCTAATTCACATTGCCCTGGATATCTTTTCATTTCACATAGGAAAGAAATTTTTCAGAATAACACACTCTGATTTTTATTCTTTAACAACATTGAAAAGGCAGAGGTTTTTTTTTGGAAAAAAGGGCAGAGATCTGGATGTCAGAAATGTGGGCTTTCCCCTGTGCTCATAATGAGCTCACTGGCCCTAGATAAGTCACTTCATTTTCCTTGTTTTGATTTTTCCTTCCATTTCTTTTCAGTTCTTACTGTCCTCTCCTACTTTATTGGGTGTAGATGGGAGACAGCACTGTGATGGGGAAGGAGCATGGTCTTGAGAACCAATGGATTTGGGTTAGGAATTTCTCACCTTTCTTAACGAGGTTCTTGACAATCTCAAAACTGAAACTTTTCATCTCTAGTCCTGTCATCACATAATGTAGACAATGTACTTTTTCACAGTTTTCTCTGATGGGGAAAATAAAGCAATGTATGTAAAAAAATATATATAAAGTATGAAGCATGGATAATAGTAAATTGAAATTACTTCCCAGGGAGGCAGAGTGATTTGGGTATAGGTGTCTCTAAATACTGACCTGAACATGAAATAACCAATGGGTCGAAGGAAGGAAAATATGGCTAGAGCTAAGAATGGAATCTGCAAGATAAGGCAATTGCATGTCGTGTGTGAGCGAGGAATCCAGGACAACTTCCATGCTTCTAGTTGGGGTGACTGGTCAGCAGTGGTGCTTTATACTGAGAAAGGAGTATAAGAATAATAATAGGTTTGAGGGAAATATGATTATTTCATTATTGTATCTGGTGAGTTTGAGGGAATATGCGTGCCATCAAGGTAGAGATACCTCATTAAATAGATATTAGAGTTTAATCTCAGTAGACAGTTCTGGTCTAAAACGGTACATTTTGGAGTCAATATTGTATAGGTTCATTTGAAGCCATGGATAGTCCTAGAAAGGTTGTGATGGAAAGGATTGAAAGCTAAAATGAAGACTTAGTGATAGGAAACATTATAGGATGAGTAGCAGAAGACAAAAACAGAAAAAGACCAAGAAGGAGTGAGTGGAGAGGATACGTGAGGAAAAAGAAGAGAATAAGAAGTCATGTCAGCCAAAAATGGGAGCAAAGGGATAGTTTTAATGGGAAGAGTTTGGTCAACAGTTGCTAAAGACCTTAAAGCCCTTAAACATGAAACAGGGAGTACTGCTCTTTGGAGTTTGTAACATATTCTGTAGGCAAAGAAGAGGTCGCAAGTACTTTTAAGCTAAATTAAAACATAGCCACTTTTGTAGTTTAGAATAAGCTCTTCATGATTCTCAGGTTTATAAAACAGCTGAAAAAGGGTTAGAGGCAGCCAAGAATCTGTGGAGAGAAAGCAGTTCTGAAGAAGACTGGCATGAATTCCAAGCCTTTCTGTTCTAGCATTTCCAGAGACCAGTCCTTACAGAGCCTTTCTGTAGAGCAAATAGAACCCTTTATCCTGACAGGGGAATGCCACATTTCCCATGGCAATCCAGTGTGGTTTCCAAGGCTAAGAAATGCAGAACACCTCTTATTATTTTGCTGGGTTCTATTTTCAATAAAGAATTGTTTATTCTACAATCTGTTTTCCTTATTGATTTTTCATACAGACATCCAAGTAAATGTAGGATGTTTGACTTCATGGGATCTGTTAGTCTGTTTGTATTAGCCTCATGGAAAAGCCCCAACTGTATAATGAAAGAGGAGATGTTTCACTTGACATCTGCAATCTGAATCTTCCTCACAATGGTCATGGCAGAGTAATTCCTTACAATGGTCACTGCAGAGTCATCACCCTCATTGTACTAATAGGTAACAGAATAAAAGGCCAATTGTTCAGTTCCCTCTGCTCTACTATTTATACTCTGAAGGTAAGAATCACCTCTTTCTCTGGTATTCTTTTCGGTTGAATATGTTCCAAGTAACCATGTGGTCATTTGTTCACCTAATCTTCTGCTTATTACCAGAGCTCTAGTATTGAAAAGAAGAAAAAGCGAGCTGGAAATTAAGACCCCAACATGATAATGTGCAATGCTTTCTACAGTTTTAAATTTGATCCAGTGAAGTGAAACTAGTCACTGGCAACAAACTCTTTCCATTTAAATAAGTTAGCGGTTTGCTCTGGGATTAATTTTCTGACACAAAGCAATTTTTGTAAACATTTGTAGCTGTGAACAGCTTGACAATATTTAGCATTCATAGCCATTAGATTACCAATATAAGGCAAATATTAAATGTAAAATATCAATATAAGGAAAGTATCTAAACACTAAAATGTTTTGTCTTTGGATCTCAATGGAAAGCTTCCAAATGAAGCTTTTAATGAATTTCCCATTAATGAAAAATGACTACTTATGAGCAACTATATTGTATGCAAGTTACAACTGTGAGGATGCAAGTGAGAGGATTTGAAAAGGCATAAGGGTAACAATTTTTAAATCTATGATAACTTTCTTACCCTTCACATTTCTTAAGATTTGCAAATAATTAAAAAAAAAAAAAAACCCACCTCTAGAGGCCAAAAGTTTTATCATAGTTTGTTAACTTAGTAGAAGATTCAGACATCCATTCTCCATATCTCACTTTCCCAATCACCTAATAGACAAATTATCACTTGGTATATGCAAGGAATTATGCCTGGTATAACAAAGGAAAAAATAAGGCCTAAAATAAAGACCATGATCTTCAAGCATATATAATCTAACTTGGGAGAAATGACATTCATTTGGTCATTCCAGTTCATTCCCTCCCATGTCAGTTTGGCCTACAATCTTCCTTTCTGTAAATAGAGGTACCGCTAACTGAGTTCAGTCAAAAAATCTAGGCATTTTCAAGGATTTATTTTCCATCATACTCCATATCCAATCCCTTAACAAGTTGTTTTACTTCTTCCACAGAAATACATGCCACCTCTTCAGCGCTACTACCTTAATGGAAACAATACTTCTCTTAGTAGACGATTGAAACAGCGTCCCAACTGGTTTTTCTCCTGTCCTGCAGTTACTTCTCACTGACCAAGATTGTTTTCAAGCATAACATCAGGTCATAAGTTGCCCCACTTACAGAAAACCTCTCAAAGACTTTTCCATTGCAGTTAGAATAAAATACACAGTCCCTTTGAGGGATGTCAAATCCTGTGCCACTGTCTGTCTTTTGTTGCTCATTGCTCCCACTCTGTCCATCACTCCCTAACCTAGCCATACTGGCCTTCTTCCTGCCTCTGAGATATTCTCGCTAGTCCTCTCTAAGGGCATCTCCGTTCATGGATTGCTTTACCCCTAGGTTTCTCCTGGACACCTCCTTTTTATTCAGATCTCAAGTGAAAGATTACTTCCCTGAGATGCCTCTGCTGGTCTTCTACCTAAAGGTGTTTCATTACCATCCCAGGTATTACATAGCCTCCTACATTTCTCCACATCACCTATTACTCATGGAAATTATCTGTTTATTTGTTCAATTTTGTATTTGTTGACTTCTTTTCCAATTGAGAGTATTGCTTCCATGAGTTGGAATCAAGTAAACTTATTGAGAATTCTTTACCGCCATGATTCGAGTTAAAAATCATTGTTTTCATATTACTACTGCATGCTGTGTATCTTGCAGAAGTAATGCTTTCTTAGACTCCATTTCCCCCCTGCCTTGATTCTTTGAAATGTCTTAGAAAAATGTGTTGACTACATTTAATAGGAAGCATCCAGTCAAACACTCTGCTGGAAATTATTAGGTTACTCAACTTCATGTCACATCTTATACTGAATATACCATTGGCTTGTAATTGCTCCAAATCCTTTCTCCCACCTCCAGACTTTATCAAGGCATATATTTTATCACCCTTATTCAGCCAATATTTACTGAGCACCACATATGTGCCAGGAAACAACCAATGTATTCCAGAATTCATTCTACTCAGTCGTCTACCTCATATTTGTTAAATTATTCTCCTTGTTGCTTTCTTGTAACCACCCACATTCTGTTATAGGACATTTCTGTATCTACTGAAATTAAACACTGTGCTAGGTAGTATAAGAGTCACAGATAGGAAGCAAGCCCAGTTCCTGTTATTAAGAATCTTACAGTTTATATAGAGAGATATGTAAGTATGTGATAGTGATCAATTAACCAAAAACAAAAAGGAAGAAATAAAAGAAAGAGAAGCAAAAATACACTGAACACTATTAGAACAGAGGAGATTTCACCCTAGCCTAGAAGTTTACAGAGCCCCAAGGAAACAAAAAAGGAAACAAAAATTTTTTAAAGATTTTATTTGTTTGTCCTAAAAGTTTGAGAAAATTTTTCCTCTGAATTAAATGAAGTTAAAATTGATAGATAATGGTTGTACATATTCTTGGGTACGCGTGCTATTTCAGCACCTATATACGATGCACAATAATCAAATCAGGGTAACTGGGATATCCATTGCCTCAACCATTTATATTTTCTTTGTGTTGACAAATCTTCTCTTCTACCTATTTTTAAATGTACAACAAATTATTGCTAGCTATAATTTCCTTACTGTACTATGGAATACGGAACTTATTTCTTCCATCTAGCTATATTTTTTTTACCTTTAATAAATTTCTCATTTCTCCCAGCCCCTTTTCTTCCCAGCCTCTAATAACCACATTCTACTCTCTGCCTTCATGAGATCCACTGTTTTAGCTCCCACTTATAAGTGAAAACATGCAATACTTGCCTTTCTGTGCCTGGCTTATTTTATTTAAAATAATTACCTACAGTTCCACCCATGTTGTTGCAAATGACACAATGGATTATCATTCAGCCATGAAAAATAATATGAAATCCACTTGCAGTTTTATAATTTTTCTTCTGGGCCTCAAAGTTTCTAAATACTTTAATAGGATAATTTTAGGAATAAGACAAGTTATAAATAATACATATACATGTGTATCAGGAAACATCATATTACTAAGAACTATCGTATTTTTTTTTTGGAGATGGAGTTTTGCTCTTGTTGCCCAGGGTGCCAGGCTGGAGAGCAATGGCAAGATCTCAGCTCACTGCAACCTCTGCCCCCCAGGTTCCAGTGATTTTCCTGCCTCAGCCTCCCTAGTAGCCGGGATTACAGACATGTCCCACCACGTCTGGCTGATTTTTGTAGTTTTAGTAGAGACGGGGTTTCTCCATGTTAGTCAGGCTGGTCTTGAACTCCTGACCTCAGGTGATCCACCCGCCTCGATTTCCCAAAGCGCTGGGATTATAGGCGTGAGCCACCGCGGCCAGCCCCTACTGTCTTTTTGAACACAGTAGTGGAAACATTCATTAGGTGAGTGAAACTTCATAACTACAGCCATTTCCAAACATCTTTTATTTTGGGAAAACCTCAGCCATTTTATTCACAAAGGGCCCTTTAAACATGACACTTGATAACCAGGCAATACTCCAAAGGAAGCACTAAGATGATTTCAAGAGCCACAGTCCCTGCTATTGTTCTTTACTCAACCTGCTGCTATTCATTCTTCAGGACTTATCTCATGTACACTCAGATTCAGGAAAAGAATTTGTAAGCTCTAAGCTTTGTTTCCACAGCACCCAGGCATATCTTCATCAAGGCATTTCCCACATAGTAGTAAAGCACTATTTAAAAAATGTCTTTTTTCCCAGCTAGGCTGTGAACTCCCTGAAGGCAGTAACCATAACACATTAACCATTGTACCCCCAACCCCATATCTAGCAGAGTTCCCATCTATTGAACTGAACACTGGAATGCTAGTTATACAATTTCCACTGAGTTCTCAAGCAAAAATATTCACTTTTATCAAGACAAACCATTTGTAATTGCATTTAATGAAGTCAAATGAATATACCAGGGACTCTCTATGTATACAGTGCACTTGACAAGGGGTGGGGGAAATTAATATATACCCTCTATTATACCACAAATTCACAAAGAAGGACAATATAAATAAGGAGGAATCCATTTATTGCCACTTGAGAATATAGTGGTGAATCTTAATTTTGGAATAAAATACGTGATGAAAGTTAAAATATGAAAACGACAATAAGTAGATTCTGCTCTGCTCCAATAAACTTATGTCTTATTGAAGATATCTAGTTGAAATAGCAGCCATAAAAGTTACAGAGATAGAAGATTTAAGCAATTAGCCATGGCAGGATGTTACAGGGTTTACTGCTGTCCATAGCTGGTCTGCTTAAACAAGGCTGAAAGCCATCAATGCAGCTGAGCATGAAATTACAGAATCTTAGTCTGCCCACATAAAGATGCTCACTGTTATTACAGTCAAATGTCATTTTTAAGTTAATTTTGTGAAAGATGGCCAGATTTTCTTTTGCGAACCAAAACAAAGAAAATAGCTTGACCTCATAAACAAGCACAACTCTGACTACATTCTCCTATGACTGATAGTTTTTTATTAATTAATGAATATTAAAAATACAGAGGTTGATCAAGAAAAGGCAACTTTATAGAGAAAATAGTTTAGTGGTTGTCTGGGGCTGGGGTGGGAATGGAGATTAACAGTAAATGGGCATGAGGGATCTTACTAGGGGCATGAAAATGGTTTAATACTGATTTATGGTGATGGATATAACACTGGGTAAAGTTACTAAGCATTATTGAATTATACACTAGAAATGGGTGAAGTTTATTGTATGTAAATATACGATGTGAAATTATAGATAATAAATAAGTTTAGGGTAAAACATAAAGCTTGAAACTACAGTACAAGATTTTTAAAAAATCATGTGTCATTAAGCAGTATTGTATTTTTTAAGCTCTAAATTTCTAGGTTCTTTATAAAAGTTTTCATCTGATTCCACACTAGCAGAAAGCATCACTTTTAATAGATGCTGGTCACCTGATAATAACACTTATGTTATTCAATAACATGAATTATTCAATAATACTGATAATAACATTCATGTTTAGTCACGCTTTCCTCTCCAACTTTGAAACCAGAGAAGCAGAGAGCCACTGCTGGCCAGCAGAGCTAAGTTCAATGTGGTGGAAACATTCAACAGTGTGGATGTGATTTTAGCTGTTAACTGGCTTTGGTCAGTTACTCTGATTTGGGCCACAGCTGACTTACAACTCTTGGATTTGAATCTTTGTGGCATGAAAATATTAAGAAACAAGCAATGAAAAAACAAACAAAACAGAAAAGCATTGATTGAAAAGGAAGAACACAAACTATCCCTAAGCGGATACTTTGTTTTCCAATGTCTTTAACCACCAATTTGAACCTAAACTGATACTTAAGTAAAACTACCAGGACCCAAATTGTGCATTCTATAAAAACTCTGATATTTTAAATGTTAAATTTCTTGAAACATAAATTTCTTTGAATCTCTGCTCTCTAAATAACCCTCTAAAGTTTACTTGAATATTAAAATACTATTTGTTACTATAGAGGGCAGCTTGATAAAGTAGAGCCTGAATTACTCATTAAATCAATCACCCATTGATTTATTCCACAAATATTTGCTGAATGTTCTATGTACAAGTACTCACTAGGACCCAGAGATAAAGGAGTGAATAAAATGAAAAACAAAACAAACAAACCAACCCTGTCCTCATTCAACTTACCTTGTCATGGTGGGAATTGATAGAAATAAAAACTAAAATAATAATGAGAATACATACTACTTATTTAGAAATTACTATGTTGAATGTGTTTTGTTAATTGCTTTATATACATTATCTTATTTAATCCTTCTGATGGTTGTAAAATCCCCATTTTGCAGATGAAGAAACTGACGCTTGGAAAGGTAAAATACTTTGTCTCCTCTAGCCACAAAAACTGGTAAGAGATAGGATTGCCCCTCAGTCTGTTAAAGTCCCAAGCCTGTGCTTTAACCTACTGTAAATGTTGCCCATACAAAGGGCCTTGGGAACTTTGGGGAATTGACTGACTGCCCTCAAAATTTGCAGATAAAAATATCCTTTAGGAATTAGAATAAATAATAGAGATCTATGTTTAAATGTGAGAATTTTTGAATCATAAATTATAAACTAAATATATATTTACAAACATTTGCACAGATACATCTAAATGCACACATTTTGTATGTCTATACCCATATATTGGATATGTAAATATAAAAACGTCTTTTTTACATTCAGGTAAATATAAGTTTCTATTACCTCAAGAAAACTATAATGACTGATTTTCTCATGCTAGGGAGCTTTAGTTAATATTTTGGGTCTAAAATTGTAAATTATAAATTTGCTTTTATGTAGACTCAAAGGGTAGAAAAGCCATAATGACATTTTCTTCATTTACTAATAACACTATTGATAATGGAGACTTTTTCTTTTAAATACTTCCATTAGTTTATGCTAGCATTGATCAAATAAATTGAAGGTCTGTTTTTTATTCTTTTCTCTTTCCATTTTTCTATTATTACTTTCTATGACATATTATTTTAAAAAATAATTCTCATTGGCAAGAGTATTTTTTCCAATAATCAACTTAACATCTGTCTGATCCAATTGCTCCAACTACTTCTATCCTTCTCCAATTACTCCTACATACTTGTAATACAAGGTATCCTCTTCTGTCTTAGCTAAATAAATCTTGTCTTGCTCTGATGTTAACGTCTTTCAAATATTTATAGACTAATAACGTCTTATTAATTTAACTATTTCATCAAACTCCACTTATCTACTTATTTTCATATCTCTGTATAATTTAGAAAAAAATATGACTATAGCATAATATGGATAATATTATCTAAATTTTTATTTTAACAACCCTACCAAGTATCATAAATACATGAGAGAACATTTCTCTTCTGATAGGTGAGGATTAAACAGCACAACTCCCATTACCAATTGTCAGATGGCTGAATTTATACTGTCTGTGGAGTACTTTTTATATACAGTGAATGAGGATATTTTCAAGTTAAATCTTTGGATAAAGAAATGCCAAAGATAATCATCTTTGAATACATGACTTACTTTTATTGCTAAATCTGTGCTGGGGAAATTGGCTCATCAAGGGCATATCCATTAATGCCTGAGATTTTTCTCTGAAACTTTGTAGTCTTAGGTAGAGTCACCAGTCTCACTTCCTGAAAAGAGACTTTTCAGTATTGCACTTGGATCTCTGTCTCCAAACATCATCTTATCCTCTTGATCTCACAGGCCAAAAGGCTAAGTCATGTAGGATTTATCCCTCTCCCTCATTTCTGGAGGTGTGAAGTGATGTTGGTTCTACTTTTAGAACATTTTCACATTGGTCTATGATATAGATTAGCTCTGTGTCCCCACCCAAATCTCACCTTGTAGCTCCCATAACTCCATATGTTGTGGGAGGGATCTGGTGGGAGATAAATGAATCATGGGGGCAGGTCTTTCCCACGTTTTCCTCATGACAGTGAATAAGTCTCATGAGATCTGACAGTTTCAAAAATGGGAGTTTCCCTACACAAGCTCTCTCTTCTCTTGTCTGCTGCCATGTGAGACATGCCTTTCATCTTCTGCCATGATTGTGAGGTCTCCCCAGCCATGTGGAAATGTAAGTCCAATAAGTCTCTTTCTTTTGCAGATTTCTCAGTCTCTGGTATGTCTTTATCAGCAGCATGAAAATTAACTAATACAGTAAATTGGTAAGAGTAGAATTTGGCATTGCTGAAAAGATACCCGAAAATGTGGAAGCAACTTTGGAGCTTGGTAATAGGCAGAGGCTGGAAGAGTTTGGAGGGCTCAGAAGAAGATAAGGAAATGTGGGACAGTTTGGAACTCCCTAGATTCTTGTTGAATGGCTTTGACAAAAATGCTGATAGCGATATGGACAAGAAAGTCCAAGCTGAAGTGGTCTCAGATGGAAATGAGAAACTTGTTGGGAAATGGAGCAAAGGTGACTCTTGGTATGTTCTAGCAAAGATATAGGCAGCATTTTCCCTTGCCCTAGAGATTTGTGGAACTTTGAACTTGAGAGAGATGATTTAGGGTATCTGGCAGACTACATTTCTAAGCAGCAAAGCATTCAACAGGTGGCTTGGGTGCTGTTAAAGATATTCGGTTTTATAAGTGAAGCAGAGCATAAACGTTTGGAAAATTTGCAGCCTGACAATGGGATAGAAAAGAAAATTCCATTTTCTGAGGAGAAATTCAAGCCATCTGCAGAAATTTGCATAATTACTGAGGAGCTGAATGTTAATTCCCACGAAAATAGGGGAAATGTCTCCAGGGCATGTCAGAGGTCTTGATGGCAGCCCCTCCCATCACAGACCCAGAGGTCATGGGGAAAAAAGTGGTTTTGTGGGCCGGGCCCAGGGTACCTCTGGTGTGTGCAGCCTAGGGACTTGGTGCTTTGTCTCCCAGCCACTCTAGCCATGGCTAAAAGAGGCCAACATAGAGCTTGGGCTGTGGCTTCCGGGGGTGCAAGCCCCAAGCCTTGGCAGCTTCCATGTGGTGTTGAGCCTGTGAGTGCACAGAGGTCAAGAAATGAGGATTTGGAACCTCCACCTAGATTTCAGAGGATATATGGAAATACCTGGATGCCCAGGCAGAAGTTTGCTGTAGGGGTGAGGTCCTCATGGAGAACTTGTGCTAGCGTAGTGTGGAAGGGAAGTGTGGGATTGGAGCTCCCACCCTGGGGCACCACCTAGTGGAGCTATGAGAAGAGAACAACTGTCCTCTAGACCCCAGAATGGGAGAGTCACTGACAGCTTGCATTGTGTGCCTGGAAAAATGACAGAAACTCAAGCCCACCCATGAAGGCAGCTGGGAAGGAGGCTGTACCCTGCAAAGCCATAGGGGCAGAGCTTTCTAAGACCATGGGAACCCACCTCTTGCATCAGCATGACCTGGATGTGAGACATGGAGTCAAAGGAGATCATTTTGGAGCTTTACAATTTGACTGCCCCACTGGATTTCAAACTTGCATAGGGCCTGTAGCCCCTTTTTTTTGGCCAATGTCTCTCATTTGGAATGGCTGTATTTACCCAATGACTGTAGCCCCACTGTATCTATGAAGTAACTAACTTGCTTTTGATTTTACAGGCTCATAGGTGGAAGGGACTTGCCTTGTCTCAAATGAGACTTTAGACTGGACTTTTGAGTTAATGCTGAAATGAGTTAAGAATTTGAGGGTTGTTGGGAAGGCATGATTGGTTTTGAAAAGGGAAGACATGAGATTTCGGAGGGGATAGGGGCAGAATGATATGGTTTGACTCTGTGTCCCCAGCCAAATCTCATTTTGTATCTCCCAGAATTCCCACATGTTGTGGGAGGGACCCAGTGGAAGAGAATTGAATCATGGGGGTGAGTCTTTCCTGTGCTGTTCTTGTGGTAGTGGAGAAGTCTCACAAGATCTGATGGTTTTAAAAACATAAGTTTCCTTGTACAAGTTCTCTCTTCTCTTGTCTGCCACTATGTAAGATGTGTCTTTCACCTTCTGCTATGATTGTGAGGGTTTCCCAGCCGTGTGGAACTGTAAGTCCAATAAACCTTTCTTTTGTAAATTGCCCAGTCTCGGGTATGTCTCTTTTTCACCAGTGTGAAAACGACTAATACAGTTTCCATCTGTTGTTGTCATAGTATAGAAAAGACAAAGTCAGAAGACTGGATTTGATCCAGGCTCCACCACTGAATAGCTTGGTTACTTTGGTAAGACCATTTAACTAAGTCTTAATTTTCTCATCCACAAAGTGAGAAAAATAAGTCTTCATGATTTTTTTGTGTGACATCAAACACAATGTATGTAGTATATATTGTGGAAGATATAGTAGGTACTCAATCACTAAATATTATTACCATTATTACTTTCATCATTAACTACTTTTCTACTCTTCAAGGTACTTTTTTTTCTTGAATTCATCCTTTAAAATTTTATCAAAGTAATCTTGCAAAACACTAACGTACAAATGTAATTCGAAACGCTTTCATGATCCACCATTTAGCCTTATGTCTCTCTACATATTCTATAATGTAATCAGTCTGGGCTACTCAGCCTTTTCAAACATCTCATGTTCTTTCATGCCACTAGGCATTTATATATGGCTCCCTTTGTCCTGGAATGTCCCTCCCCTATCTCCTATTTCTTGCTGTACTTGATTCTGTAGTACCCACCACAAATTACTAGCCTTCATTGGAAAATAAAAGTTTAGAGGGTTCATTTGAATCAAGATTGAATGAATCAAGATTGTTATATGGGTATAAAAACTGCTACATTAACAAAAGTAGCATCAAGAACAAGGGAGGGAATAGTTACACTCTTATTCGCCAATCAGCCTGCACAAGGGGTACTATTTTGGATTCAGAAACATTTTCTCTTCAATTTGAAGATCAGAATGGTAAGTGCTTTTAAATCATGCCAAATGAGAATCAACAGAAGGCACTGGAAATGTTTAACCTAGAGAAGGGAAAGCTCTAAGCAAATTGTAAACATGTACAACCCCCTCATCTGAAATGGGCAGTGGACTTCCACTGTGTGGTCCCAGAAGGTAGCACTATAACTAATAGGTAATAGGAAGGCAGAAATCCATCCCAAGGGAACCATTCCTAATTCCCAAGAATATAGGAAGACAATGGACAATGTGAAGATACTGAGTTTCCTGTCCCTGAGGATAAAAAAGCAGGGTCTGGGGAACTGGTAGTGATGTTGAAGAGTCTTAAATCTCTAAATAGATAGTGGACAAGATGAGTTATTATGTCCCTGAGATGTGGGGACTCAAATGCTCAGCTTCCTTGAGATTTTTCTTATGTTCTCAGTCAGGATAATTCACACACATTTATTTTTTCCCATTGTCACTGTTCTATGATCATAGCACCATCCATACAACAAGTCATATCTCCACTTTACCCAGTTTCATGGGTAGGCATTTCTGGACGAGAAATGTGTTATCAGGCAACCATAGCCTCTTTAATACAGAAGATGCTCAATAACAGGTATCTATTTAATTTTATAAATATGGACAATTTGTTTATCTCTTCAATGAGTTCCCTTAGTAGTAAATACGAGCTTTAAATGTGATGATCTAGTATTCTAACTAATGCTATACAGTAAATTTCCTTATTAAAAATATAAAGATTACTCTCTAATAGGTAACAAATATGAATACTAATCTAAAAATTAATTTTTGAAATGAGTAGGAAAAAATCCATCAGACCCATTTTATATGAAGAATATTTGAAGGTAGATATGTACAGAGCTTCATCTGATATAGTATTTTGTTGCTCCTGACCTTCTCTCTGGATAGAATTTCATGGAATGAAGTTCTTATGGTTTTATAAATAGTATTCATTGATTCTCAGTCTCAGAAAATGTTTCTGGTAGAAGTAGAATTGTTGTATGTTTATCATGAGCATTTTATTCAAATATATTGTAAACCTTTGCAATCAGGCTAAAAATATTCCTTTATTAACACCATCCCTTATTGGAAACTGGGGGCTTAAGCAAATTGGCAACATCAAGCAATTCTTTCTAGGTTATTTGTACTGTTATTTCCACAATGAAAGTAGTTGCTTTACATTTTCAACCAATTCACATCTTAAAATAAGTGTTCACCGGTGATTTCCAGAAATTAGAAGCAGACGAAACCTCCTGTCATAGAAGAATAGCTAAATAAATTATTGTGGATTATATTATTGATACGCAGTAGTCCCCTCTTATCTTCAGTGGATATGTGCCAAGATTGGATGCCTGAAACTGCAGGTGGTACTGAATCCTATAAATACTGTGTTTTCTCCTATGCCTACATACCTATGATAAAACTTAATTTATAAATTAGACACAGTAAAATATTAACAACAGTAACTAATAATAAAATATAACAATGATTACAATATGCCCACATCACTACTCTTGTGCTTTGGGGGCATTATTAAAATAAGGGTTATTTGAATACAAGCACTGCAATACTGCAACGGTTGATCTGGTCACTGAGATGGCTCCTATGTAACTAAAGTGTGGGTAGTGTATACAGCATGGATATCTGGACTAAGAGATTATTTGGGTCCTGGGCAGGATAGTGAGAGATTTTATCATGCTTCACAGAATGGCACATAATTTAAAACATATAAATTGTTTATTTCTGAAATTTTCCATTTAATATTTTTAGACTATGATTGATATGCAAAATCATGGACAAATTGAGGACTACTATGTTGTCTAATTATAAAAATTAGTGTTATAAACACAATGTGGCAATTTGAAAAAAATGTTTATGATGAAAAATGAAGTAAAATACGTAAAATTTTACGAATACATATAAATTTAACAGCTTAAATAATGATTTTATAAAATGTCTGATCTGACTATATAATTCTTGGGAGACAATTATTTATGAGCCTCTTGCATTTCTGCACATGTTGCTAGCAGAAGCACTGACTGTCTTTGTTCTGGGTTATGTTTTCAAAGATATTTGTATAGTATGCAGCCTTGAAAGATAGAAACAGTATCTCTGGAACTAGTACTTTTGTTTCCTTTTTTTAACCATCCATCACAATAACAATAACGTATTTCTCCATAGTAAAGATCAGGCAGGATTACTGTTCATAATAAATGATTCAAGTTCCCTACGCTTGGGGTTCTTTTCCTGTAACACAACCCCTTGCATGTGCAGGCGTCACCTGGCCTTCTTTGTGTTGCACTGTAGGAGCTGGAGCTCAGGGAACTGCTGAAAATGCTTTTATTCTGGCTACAACTATTATTATAAGTAATAAAGTCTCTGATTCAGGATTGAAGAATCTTCTGTCAGTATCCAGTACAGTGTAGGAGGCTTACTTACTAGACTGAAAATAAAGTAAAAAATCTGAGGTCCTTCATTGTTCTTGACATTAATTCCCTTGCTTAAACCAGCTTAATCTGCTTTCAGTATCATCTCATGCATTTAGGATAAAATTGCTAGTAATAATAATAATACCCTAAAACAACAATAATAATGGCTAATATTTAATGAGTGGCAAACATTGTACTAAGCATATTACATGTCATATAATCCCCGCATCGATCCTATTGGGTAGATGCAATTGATATCACCACTTAATAGGTGAGGAAACTGAGGCAAAGGCTCAGTGGGTTGGAAGAAATAAAGGCCACAATACATATTAGTCCATCTGTTAAGTAATTTCTCTCACTTTGGATCTGATTCTTACCCATCCTCTGGGGCTCTATTAAATGGAACTTCCTTACAAAAACCGTCCTTTGACCTTCCCTCTAGTCTCATTTATTCAAGGAACTCTAGTCTTTTCCTTTGTAGCACTTATCACAATTTATGTTAATTGTACAACTAACTGAGGAATCCTGTGATGGCTTATATATGGTATGTCTTCCATATTACAGAGACTCACACAAAGGGATGAGGTCTACTTTGTTCTCCAAAGCTTTTAGCAAAACAGATGATAACCAGTGTAGTGGATAAGCAGATATGTTTACCGTGGTCATTCTTGCTTACATATATGTTTTATGGACCACTCATTGAGAATCAACTAATTTGAAACATTTTGCCTAATTTATTGTTAAGCACTTCTACTCACTAAATACCCTAAATGCCCCATTGAACTTTCATTATCATCTTTTGATGGGTTGTTGCTTTTTATATCTTAATGGTCTAATTCATCTTTGCCATAAGCCATTTGTACATTATCAACATACTGTTATGCAGCTGTGTGATAGATAGAGTGGGCCAAATAAATTTTGATATGCAAATTTCCCCTTTAAAGAAATAATTTTAGTACAATTATATAGTTTTGCACTGTAAAAGCTCACAAAATAAAAGTTGGAAATAGTTTTGTTAACAGTTGTGTTTTGTTAGGAGTAAATTTAAGTTTCCAGCTTGCCAATTGGAAGATTGCTATATTAGATGTCTCTCTCTCTCTCTCTGTCTGTCTGTCTGTCTCTCTCTCTCTCTCTCTCTCTCACACACACACACACACACACACACACAGACACACCTCAGTCTCCCAAAATGCTGGGATTACTGGCATGAGCCACCACACCTGGCCAAGATTTCGATATTTAATAAAAACATACATACATAGTTTGGAAGATAGGGGAGCACAGAAATATAATATGGTACTGTTTACAATACTGGTATTGTAAACAGTATAATATAACTGTTTACAATATGGTAGAGGAGGTAAGCCTCATAAGAAAGTTGATCACTCATTCATTCATCCATCTATTCCAAAATATTATTAGCTTCTACTTTTGGAGAGAGTAGTGTGATGTGGGTAGAACACAAATGACACCAGCAATATCATCCATGTATCAAGTGCTTACTATGTAGGCAATGCAAAGCACTTCATATGTGCCACTTAATTCTCCAGATAACCTTCGAGGTAAACGTTACTCCCACACTTTACACATGAATCTCATTGAGGTTAAGAAACTTCACCAAGGTAATTGGGTCAATAAGCAAAGATACTGGAAACCAACAAACAATACAAAAAACAACCAACCAAACAAAAAAAAGCCTAAAAATATCCCTTGTCAGTATGGCTCCAAAAGTTAACCACTTAATAACCACATTATCAAGGCTTACTCCTTCTGCAAGGGACTTTCAAGTTTAACAGTGACATAAAATAAGCACAGAAATTACTATACATGCCTAATATAAGATAAAAGTACAATAAGAGAGGTACCAGAAAAATACTATGAAATTGCTAAGAAGGAAGAGCCAGTTTCTTCCAAGGTCTGCAGAGGAAGAATCAGAAAAGGCTCCATGTAGGAGATGGCATTTGAAGATCTCACACTGAAGTTGTCGACGTGAAGACTGTTTTAAACAGTGAACACTTAATATGGGAGAAACAGCTTGAGAAAGAAGAAATGAGAGAACATTTAATGTGGGAGAAACATCTTGAGAAGAAGGCATGAAAGAAAATAGAAGGATCACATTCTAGGAGAATTAGAATACAGTTAATCATCAAACACCTACTATATCCCAAACATTGGGGAATACAATAGGAATAAAACAGCATAGTGAGGAATATGGGCAGGTAAACAAATTACTATATAGTATGATAGCAGAAGTATATAGAAAATACAAAAATAATAGAGAACAGAATTGAGACTACAAGATCATGTGACCTTCCTTTGGTTCGCACTGAGTAAATTAGAATGATAGCAGCCCTGGAGTGACAAAGAGTTATTTTCAAATATCCAGATACCCTAAGCTTCACTATTTTTGTTTTTTAATTCTGAAAAAGAGGATAATAACAGCATAATAGGATGGGAAGGATAATGACTTACTTGACAGGATGCTTGTGAGATCAAATGAGCTCATGTATGTAACAGGTTGAGCACAGCGCTGGCCCATCACCGTGCTCAATAATGATCAATTCTTATTATTAATATTATAATTATTAATTCTTTCTGACACTACTGGTAAAGGAAGAAAAATCACACTCAGGAAATGTGGCAAGAAGTTCATAAGCAAGCTAAGTTCCTTTCTGCCCTGGCATATAAGGCCCTCCATTTTATATACAGTTCTAGTTTATGGTTTCAGCCTTGTCTGCTGCTGCTTTGCACACCCCTTCAAGCACATCTAGACAACTGCCACCAGCACCTCCACTCTCCGTTCCCAAGGCACCCTTGCCTAAGCTCAAGTGACCATCCCTCTTCAGCTTCCCAAGTAGCTTATCTCCATTATGGCAACTGTCATGTTACATTTTAATCATCATTTTATAAGCAAGTTTATTGGTCTTTAAAGTGCAATTCAAGTAGCTGCAACATTAGCATCTCCTGAGAGCTCATCGGAAATGTTGCTTCTCGTGCACAATAAAGTGTTAGAAGTTTGGTCTAGAGTGTGTATCCCCTGAGATCAGAAAGCATTTTTTTTTTCATCTAAGTATCCCTATACTTACTGCCATCTGGCAAAGAATAAGCGTTTAATGAATGATCACTACATGTGTGAATAAGTGAATGAGTTCATAGATGCCTTCTCATCTCTGTTCCTTTATTCAAGTCATTTCACCTTCTTTTTTTTTTTTTTCAGCCTTGGAGACCATCTTTGTCTTCCTATTATGTTAACCTTCCTCTGAACACTTGAGATCTTTCTCTTCTCACCACCTCCTGAAGCACCCTGTATTGATTATGACTGTCTCTTTTCTCTTTCTCTCTCTCTCTCCATACACACGAGCATGTATGCATGCTCACACACTAGCATTCACATGCATGTACATACACATACACACATACAAAAAGAGAGCATATTTTTCATCTGCCTCACACCCACCATTAGCATTTGTCTTAGAGGTCAAATGTAGTATCCTTTTTTACCTTCCCGCAATTGTCTAACTGAGCCATTCCTAGCAGAGTAAACACTTATTTGCTCAATAAGTATTTGTTGAATTAAAGATTATTGCACATGACTGTTAGAGTAGACCACTGGCCAAAGGAAGCGACTCAATATGCAGCATTTTTTTTTTAAGAGACAGGGTCTTACTGTCACCCAGGTTGTAGCAGAGTGGTGCAATCACAGCTCACTGTAACCTCAAGCTCCTAGGCTCAAGTGATTCTCCCACCTTGACCTCCCCAGTAGCTAGGACTACAGGCCTGTGCCAGCATGCCAGCCTATTTAAAACTTTTTTTTTTTTTTTGTAGAGATGAGGTCTTGCTATGTGCCCAGGCTATTCTTGAGCTCCTGGCTCAAGCAATTCTCCCGTCTCAGCCTCCCAGAGTGCAGGATCACAGGCTTGAGCTATCATGCCCAGCCCTCATATGCAGCTTTGCATCCTTGCCTCAGTGAGTATCACCCTGAAAGAATGAAAGGAAATACAAGGTTTTATGCCATACGCTATTCAAGAGATTTCGGTGTAGAGTGCTATAACAACAATTGGAGTGAAAGGAACAAGACCTTTGTTCTAGCAGGGCATTTATTACTAAGTTGCTACACAACCTTGGGCAGGCCATTTTCCCTTTTGTGGGACTGTTTTCCCATTTGTGTAATGGAGAGTACTGAAACAATTAATGTCTGAGACTCCTTTCAGTGCTAACACTCTTTGATTTCATCCAGCTGCAAGGTTCTTGCAAATAGTAATTAATCAGAGAAATAAGTATAGTAATTCCTGGCGGTAAACTGAGTATCATACCATGCCGGACTGGTAGCACTGCAACTGACAATGGAAGCCACTGTCGAAGGCCTCACTTACATCCACCCTGGTGAATAGCAAGAAAGCAGAGTCCGTTTGGGAAAAGTTGTAAGGTCATATAATGCGGCAGTAAAAAGGGAGAAGGCAGAGAAACTATGGATTGTCATAAAATAAATAAATGTTTAACTTTTCAAAATTACTGATGTCCATTTCAAATTTTAAATTTATGATGAAATGAAATGGGGAGATATTAAATATCTGAAAAAGAAGAGACTTATGCAGGACCAACTGAGAAACTCCAAGGGTCATTAATTGTTATGCTTCATCAAATGATGACTGGTTGAGGGAAAAGGACTTTGATCCCTGGAGATAATATTGCTCAAGGGTTTGAATACATCACAGGCTTATCTTCTGTCCAATCTTCCCCTGAAACATTTGATACAGGTCAATACAAAGAAAGCCTGGGAAGACTCTTCCTCCGTTCCAGGGAAGCAGCCTCAATGTTTCCATGTCCTGTTCCTGCCCTAGAAAGTGATCCACTGGAGATTCTAATTAAATTTGCTACCTGAAGATGTGGGAGATGTGTCTAATTATGCTAGGCTCTAAAAACAGGACAAAGAATTTTATCTGAGTCTTTTGTTAGTCATTAAATTAAATGAACAGTTCAGTAATAAACCCAGCAGAGTAAATCAACCAAGTGAAGTGGAGTGTAGACTACATTGAAAAGTTGGACTGAAAAGGTGTCAAACCTGTAGGAGAATTGCAGCTGCTGAGTGCTCTAATAGACTATTTGAGAAGTTAATGTGCATTGCAAAAGTGCGGATACACTATGCTGTGACACAAGAAGTCTGGTTTTAAGGGAGAAGAGTTTTAGAGTCGTCAAATTGACATAAAATGACCTCAAAGCTGACAACTTTTGAAACTAAGAAAATATTTGATTAATAGTCAGTCAGTGCTTTCATTAAGGTTTAACTTTTCTTCTCCTAAAGAAGTCAAGGTCCTGTGAGACATGAACATCAAATGAACAGGTCCTGGAAGCACTGTGGAGAACTTGTTTTCTTTGTTATTTCAATTTAATGTCCTATAGCACTGTAGAATGACTACATTTAATGATAATATATAGTTTCAAATAGCTAGAAGGAAAATATTAAATGTTCCCAACACAAACTTATTATAAATGCTTGAGATGATGGATATGCTAACCTGATCTCTATATATTATATGTATAGAAACATCACTGTACTTCATGAATATGTACAATTATTGACAATTTAAAAACTTAAAAGATTATTCAAGGAAAAAGTACAGCTATTTTAACTTAGAGAAAAATGTGGTTTTCGTACAAGTACTTTGAGAAGACATTTCAGTTGCTCTTCATCCCCCGACAGCTATCATTGTCGTGATGATTATTAAAGATGACACACTGAACATTTGAGATCCCACTATGTGTTTGGCACTATTCTACTTTTATGGGGATACCAACAAATTGACATCAAGGGCCTCTATATTCAAGAGGTTTACATTAATATAGTTAATGAGACAAGACCACAGAAATTAATGATTTGCCAATAACAGAAAGTAATCTTTAATCAAGCAATAATGGTTTGGCCTATAGTAGGCAAAACACGATATGACTCCAAAGAAGATAGGCACTCACAAAGGTAGAAGTGTTCAGGAAAAAAGTCATGGAAATAATAAATACTTGAGCTAGATTTTCTTATACTGATACAATTATGGAAACCAAAGAAGGATGGGAAAAGCAGCTCAGTATAGAGGAATAGCAAGGGCAGAGGCAGAGAGAGGAAGGAGCAGGGGAATGAAGCTGACAATAGAGAGAACTGCCTGAATTGAGAAGTCAATTAATGACAATCCAAGGCAAAGGTGTAGGATTGGGTATAATCAAAAATAATTATCATTCTATATTGCTTTTAACATAGTTATTTTTTCCTTTAGGGTACAGTTTCATATTAGCAAAATTAACAGCCTAAACCCATAATTTTCTACTCCTCATGTAACTTGTCATAGATTGAGTGTTTCTGTGAACTAAGGTTTTTTTTTTCTTTCATTATTTTTTGATGTGTGGGATTTTTCCTTTGTAGTACAGATCAGCTCCTCTGTATACACAGTGTTAATGACTGACATTTAAGAATGCTGGTTTTACGGCAAAACTGTGCATCTCATATGTTACTGCTGGCTTCTGTTGCCTCTGTAATTCTCAACTCCATTTCAATGTTAGCCTCATAACATTTAATAATATGGAGTTATTAAATCACTTTATTTTTCTATTTAGTAGGATCAGAGCTACAAAAAATGTTCTCTAATAAAGCTAGCATTGTACAATGAATCAACTAAAATAGTGAGGGATCAATTTAGAGGAAAAAAAACCTTAGGGAATACAATGACATTCTTTATGCCTGTTACTAAAAGAAAACCATTTTTTTTTTTTTTTGGACAGTGCAATTACAAAAAGTGTTTTCTTATTTTGGTGTTTTGAAAGCTATACAGATAACTTGTTAATTCCTACCCCAAAGGTTATAACATAAGCAGTTTAGAGCAATGGGAAAAAAAGAATTATTGGAACAGCAACAAATAAAACACAAGAGCAAAATGGCAATCATATTTTTACTTATACACTCTCACTTGCTGAGGGGCTATCAGCATATGAAGGCTGTCATACAACCCAGCTATAGAAAAAAAGGAAACAAAGAAAAAATGAAAATATCATCAAAATTATGTGAATTTTTCTTCGTCAAATGGAGACATATGAAAAATTGCCAGTGACATCACACAAACCAAAAAGTAACATTAAAGTAACATGATTGATGATGACCTGTATGTCTAGTAATTGTCCAACTTATTACTGGGTTATTATATGTAAGATGTCTTGTTTGGGTCCCCAATGTGTCTGGACTGCAGGTTGCAAAACCTAGATCCAAGGGCTTTTGAAAACACAGGGCCCACAGTCAAAACCAATCAGACGTTCAAACACAGTGTCTACCAAAGGTCGTGCTTGAGTGTACAAAAAATGGTACTGTGAAGAGAATGCTAGCTGATTTCAAGAGGGTGACTGGGGGCTGCATCAAGAACACACAATGACAGGAATGATTTTAATGAAAAATCCTGAAGACAAATCCACCTTTTAGTTTTGTAAATGAAGCCTGTGAACATAATATCTACTCTCTATCATCACCATAATTTCATAAAATATTTCTAACACCAAAATTAAAGGGAGATTGCAATCTCAGGAAGGATTCTTCCCAAGGAAGGACAATGGACAACCCAATACTGATATTTGTATGTGTAGATTGCAAAGTTCTTCTTTTCTTTCTTTTTGCCCCAAGCCAGCCGAAATTTGGCCATGAACCAGCTCAACATTATGGACTTGAATTTGGGAAAACACTGAGAGAACATCCATGAGTGCTGGAATTACATAGGTAGAATATTTTATAGTATGTCCATGGTTTTGTCAAAGGTTGGGTAAGGAGGCAATTTAAATAGTGGGAAGAATAAGGCAGTGAGGGCTATAATTATGTCCAAGAGAGGTTTCTATCTCTACTTCAATTCAAATTGAATGTAGTCACCTGACGCCATTAGTTAATATCCCACAGACTTCTCAGTGTCAATCTGTGTGTGTGTGTAAACATCCCTTAACTTCTCTCTCATTTTAATCATGTTAATAAATTAACATATTCCATTCTTGATACCCTGTCAGCATATGCCCTCAATTATAGCACCTTTGTACCAAATGCTAATTGTTTTCCTGTCTGCTGTGGTCTCTGTTAGATTGGGAGTCTCTTCAGAAAAGAACTAAGTCTAATTTATCTTTGTATTCTCAGTTGAAAGCACAGAGCATTTTATAGGATCACCAAATATAGGGCTCTTATGGGAATAAATAAATGAATAATGATTTAAATTTTTTTCATTGCTTAAAAAACCAGTAACTTAATACTTTCCAGGCACGTTGCTGGCACTAGGGATAGAGAAAATAATCATGGGGAGGGGGGAGGGGGGAGGGATTGCATTGGGAGTTATACCTGATGTAAATGACGAGTTGATGGGTGCTGACGAGTTGATGGGTGCAGCACAGCAACATGGCACAAGTATACATATGTAACAAACCTGCACGTTATGCACATGTACCCTAGAACTTAAAGTATAATAATAATAAATAAATAAATAAATAAATAAATAAATAAACAGAGTCCTTGAATGCAAGAGTCTCACAGTCTAGTTGATAAGGCAGACATGGAAATCAAGTAATTAATAATAGTAATGTAGGCTAATTTCTATAACTTTGGAAGGATGGAGGAAGTCCCTTCACCCAGGCTGAGAACTTCAGGGAGGGGTTTCTGGTGGCACCACCGAAAACACATTTCTTGGGCTTATTAACAGTTACTCACGTGAATAGACCTCTTTGTGGGAGCTGGCAATGAAGTGGCTGGGTGAATGGTATGTGTGCCCATTAAGAGAGGGAGGAGGAGTTTCAAAATGGAAGCATAAGTAAGGACCTCAAAGAAAGGCAGACTTTTTTTTTTTTTTTTTTTCTGTGAACTGAAAGAAGAACGGATATGACTGAAAGACAGGTGATGGGAGTGAAAGATTAATCAGGTCAATGACAACAAGATTTGCAATGCAGAAGGCTCCACATGGGCTACAGTGTGGACAATGAATTGCAGGTGCGCAGAGACTGAGGCGAAAACCAGTTGGTAAATACTTCAGATAAGTAATGATTCTAGCTGGATCTAGACTGGAGATAATATGGAAAGATTGCAGAAAAATCACTCAAGAGGTATTAAAGATATATGGATAGGATGCTTGGTGATATAGTTTGGATATTTGTCCTTTCCGAGTCTCATGTTGAAATTTCATCCCCCAGTGTTGGAGGTGGGGCCTGGCAGAGGTGTTTTGGTTGTGGGGGCAGATCTCTCATGATGGCTTGGGGAGATTTTTGGGAGATTGAGTGAGTTTTCACTGTTAGTTTCTGCAAGATCTGGCTGTTAAAAAGAATCTGGCATCTCCCTTCTTTCTTTCTCTCTTCCTCTCACCATGTGATGCTGGCTCCCCTCTGCTGGAAGCAGATGCTAACATCATGATTCTTGTACAGCCTGCAGGACTGAAAGCCAAATAAACCTCTTTTCTTATAAATTATCCGGCTACAGGTGTTCCTTTACAGCAACGCAAATGGACCAAGACACAGAGATCGTTATAACACCAAGATGTTTTTCTAGATTCCTCCTGCTGATTTGCCTTAACTTGATCTCTGATCTCTTTTCCACAGAAGTACTTAGCTTACCATGGGCCAAATGCTTTTTATGTATAAACTCATTTACCCTCATTATTATCCTATGAGATGAATACTTTTTTAAAAATTCTCATTTTATGGATAAGGAAACTAAGGCATAAAGAGATTACACAGCTAGTGAGTAGAGCCAGGATCTGAACTCAAGCACATGCCCTTAAATGCTACCCCACACTGTTGATAGTCATTAGACAGTGTATTTAACAAGAGACAACAATCTGAATGGTAAGTGTAATGAACATACTTTTTGATGTGCTTCAGAGCATTTGAGGATCGATATCCAGTAGGTATGTATGTCTGGAGTCAAAATCTGATTGTAGATATAGAAATGAGAGACGTAGGCACACAGTTTAAAATCAGATTTGTGGGTGTGGATGTGTTCCACTCAGGTGGATGTGCAGAGTAGGAAGAGAAGGAAGGAATCACTGGGTGAAACAGACACATAAAGGACAAGGAGAAAAGGAGATGTCTAATGAAAAAAAAGTTTCACGAAGTAACAAGCAACAGAGCAAGTGTAGAGAAAAACAAGATTGGATAGGGACTGAAAAGTTTCCAGTGGATTTAGAAACAAAGAATCTTGGTGACCTTGGTGCAAATGAATTCACTGGAGGGCTGGGGGCAGAACTTCAGCTCCAGTTCTCTGAGGAGTGAATGGGTTATAAGAAAGAGGATATAGTGTAGACAACTCTTCTGTCTGGGAAGGAGAGTATTAAGGATTATTTTTATGTAATGGAATGATGATTGTAGTACAGTAAAAGCAAACAAAGCTAGGTTGAAATCTCAGCTCTGCTAGGTATCATTTTTATCAGTGAAATAGAAATAAAAATACCTACTGTATAGATTTGTTGTTAGGATTAGTGATTATTTTTGCAGAACACCAAACAAAAAGTAGTTAGTAAATGAGAACTATAACCATGTTAAAAATGTAAAAATCTGAAAACCTCCGAATCTTCTGAATAATTTATTTGAATAATCTTTCATAGACAGATTAAAACTTTTTAAAATTATTTTTTATTATTTTTATCTGAATATTGGATGCTATAAGGACATAGTATTAATGTCACTATTGCTATATAAATTATTTAACTTTTAAGTAAGAATTTTAAGTAAGCTTTATTGAGATATAATTTACCTACAGTAAAGTCACCTACTTAAAGTGCACTGTTCAGTGGTTTTTAGTATATTTACAGAATTTACAGTATATTTACAGAATTTAATATATTTGTTACCATCATTACAGTCAACTTTTAAAACATTTGCATAATCTCCCAAAGAAATCCCAGCATCTCCTAATTCTCATCGCCTCTCCCTCTAGCCCTAGGCAATCACTAATCTGTTTTCTGACTCTACAGATTTATTTGCCTATTGTTGACATTTCACAGAAAAGGAATCATGCAAGGTGTGACTCTTTGCAATTGGCTTCTTTTACTTGGCATAATCTTTTCATGGTTTATCCATGTGTAACATGTATCAGTAATTCATTCTTTTTTCTGGTTAAATAACATTCCATTCAATTATAAAGACATACCACATACTATTTATCCATTAATCAGCTGATGGCCATTTGGGTTGTTTCCGTATTTTGGCTATTATGAACAATGCTGCTATGAACCTTTGTATACAAGCTTTGTATGGATGCATGTTTTCATTTCTCTTGAGTGCATACTTACGATTGAAATTGTGAGCCTAATGGGAGATTTTTAAATTTTTTTTTTTTTTTTTGAGACAAAAATCTCGCTCTGTCACCCAGGCTGGAGTGCAGTGGTGTGATCTTGGCTCACTGGAACCTCCGCCTCTCAGGTTCAAGCGACTCTCCTGTCTCAACCTCCTGAGTAGCTGGAATTCCAGGATCATGACACTGCGCCTGGCTAATTTTTGTATTTTTAGTAGAGGTGGGGTTTCATTATGTTGGCCAGGCTGGTCTTAGACTCCTGGCCTCAAGTGATCTGTCCACCTCGGCCTCCCAAAGTGCTGGGATTACAGACCTGAGCCACCGTACCCAGCCTAAATTGAGTTTTTAATAACAAAATTTAAACATGCTTATAGACAAAACAATTTAAAATTGTATAAAGGATAATTTCTTTCCCCATCCCAGTTATACTTCCCTGAGGTAAACACCGTTACCCTGAGGTAAGTTTTATTTCCTTCCAGTCTTGCTTTATGGTAGGCCATCTTTCTTAACGTGAAACATTTTGGCAGACTGTGTTTAGCTGAAATTACAGGCTGGTATATGAGAAAAAGCACTACCACCTGAAGTCTCTGACCCAGCTACTATATCTGTCACAGACTACTGGTGTGACTGTGTGATCTTGGGTAAGTCTCTTGATTTTACTGGAGTTATTTTCTCAATTTTTTAAGTGTTTGGGTACAAAGTTTTCTTATTATTTCTGGTCAAGCATTATATGATTTAATAATACTAAGGGCCCTGAGGATGCACTATTAGCTTTAGGCTTATTTGCAATCTGTTTTTCTTTCCCTTTCTTTTTATTTATCATTGGTAGAAGGAACTTCAGAGAAAGGCAATGACAATTACCCTCACCTTGCCAACCACTGACATTTGCTTAGCATGCCAAACAAACTCTCAGAGTGACTGGTGTTGAAAATAAAGTCCTTTTGTAGGTCTTAATTTGTTTCTTTTCAATCTTCTAAGTTTGCTGAATTGATTTTTGTTTTATTACCTTTTACAGGGTCAATCAGAGTTACTGAGAATTTTGCTTTTTATGTACCTTGATTCCACTTTTGAAAGTCTAGTCGTGTACATTACAATGACCTAACCTCTCTAAGATATGATAGAGGCATCTGCATATGATGAAACTTCTCCAGAGCATCTGGTATTGATACATGTTTAGTACACATGAAAAAGACTTTAACAAAAAGCAGACACTATTATAGTACATAATAGATGGGTTGATGAAAATCAGTTTCTGTGGCCTAACTCTGAAATCAAAAAATCCCAGGGGAAACTATGTGCATCACCTTCCCCCAAGAGAACAAGGATGAAATCTGATCCTGCTGGAAGGACTTCTCTCTGCCAGTTCTTCCACACATATCCTTGAGCCTGAAGAAGAGCTTCCACTAAATGGGAACTCTTCCTCTGAGTTCCAAGACTATAAATCACAGTCATAGGTGAATACCCACCACTTGTCATTCCACTGAATGTCTACTATGTGCTCATGTGTCACATGATAACATACAACATGGTTCCTACCTCTAAACAGATGACAGAAAGATACTCTGTTTTCAGAACCAAAGACAAAAACCACATGATTATCTCAATAGATGCAGAAAAGGCCTTTGACAAAATTCAACAGTGCTTCATGCTAAAAACTCTCAATAAATTTGGTATTTATAGAACGTATCTCAAAATAATAAAATGGCCCCATGACAAACCCACAGCCAATATCATACTGAATAGGCAACAACTGGAAGCATTACCTTTGAAAACCGACACAAGACAGGGATGCCCTCTCTCACCACTCCTATTCAACATAGTGTTGGAAATTCTGGCTAGGGCAATCAGGCAGGAGAAATAAATAAGGGTATTCCATTAGGAAAAGAGGAAGTCAAATCGTCCCTGTTTGCAGATGACATTAGTGTATATTTAGAAAACCCCAATCGTCTCAGCCCAAAATCTCCTTAAGCTGATAAGCAGCTTCAGCAAAGTCTCAGGATACAAAATCAATGTGCAAAAATCACAAGCATTCTTATACACCACCAATAACAGACAAACAGAGAGCCAAATCATGAGTGAACTCCCATTCACAATAGCTTCAAAGAGAATAAAATATCTAGGAATCCAACTTACAATGGATGTGAAGGACCTCTTCAAGGAGAACTACAAACCACTGCTCCAATGAAATAAAGAGGACACAAACAAATGGAAGAACATTCCATGCTAATGGATAAGGAAGAATCAATATGCGTGAAAAAAGGCCATACTGCCCAAAGGTAATTATAGGTCAATGCCATCCCCATCAAGCTACCAATGACTTTCTTCACAGAATTGGAAAAGACTACTTTAAAGTTCATATGGAACCAAAAGAGCCTGCATTGCCAAAGACAATCCTAAACCAAAGAACAAAGCTGGAGTCATCATGCTACCTGACTTCAAACTATGCTACAAGGCTACAGTAACCAAAACAGCGGTACTGGTACCAAAACAGACATATAGACCAATGGAACAGAGCCTCAGAAATAATACCACATGTCTACAACCATCTGATCTTTGACAAACCTGACAAAAACAAGAAATGGGAAAGGATTCTATTTAAAAAAATGGTGCTGGGAAAACTGGCTAGCCATTATGTCAACTGAAACTGGATCCCTTCCTTACACTATGTAAAAATTAATTCAAGATGGATTAGAGACTTAAATGTTAGACCTAAAACCATAAAAACCCTAAAAGAAAACCTAGGCATATCATTAAGGACATAGGCATGGGCAAGGACTTCATGACTAAAACACCAAAAACAATGGCAACAAAGCCAAAATTGACAAATGGGATCTAATTAAAACTAAGAGCTTCTGCACAGCAAAAGAAACTATCATCAGAGTGAACAGGCAACTTACATAATGGGAGAAAATTTTTGCAATCTACTCATCTGACAAAGAGCTAATATCCAGAATCTACAAAGAACTTAAACAAATTTTCAGGGAAAAAAACAAACAACCCCATCAAAAAGTGGGTGAAGGATATGAAGAGACACTTCTCAAAAGAAGACATTTATGCAGCCAACAGACACATGAAAAATGCTCATCACCACTCGCCATCAGAGAAATGCAAATCAAAACCACAATGAGATACCATCTCACACCAGTTAGAATGGTGATCATTAAAAAGTCTCAGGTACTGGAAGGGATGTGGAGAAATAGGAACACTTTTACACTGTTGGTGGGAATGTAAACTGGATTCAACCATTGTGGAGACAGTGTGGCCGATTCCTCAAGGATCTAGAACTAGAAATACCATTTGACACAGCCATTTCATTACTGAATTTATATACCCAAGGTTTACCAAATCATGCTGCTATAAGACACATGCACACATATATTTATTGCAGCACTATTCTAATAGCAAAGACTTGGAATCAACCCAAATGTCCATCAGTGACAGACTGGATTAAGAAAATGTGGCACATATACACCATGGTCATGCAGCTGTAAAAAAGGATGAGTTCATGTCATTTTGTAGGGACCGCGGATAGGATTGGAAACCATCATTCTCAGCAAACTATTACAAGAACAAGAAAACCAAACACTGAAAGTGGGCAAAAGGATATGAACAGACATTTCTCAAAAGAAGACATTCATACAGCCAACAGACACATGAAAAATGCTCATCATCACTGTGCATCAGAGAAGTAAAATCAAAACCACAATGAGATACTATCTCACACCAGTTAGAATGGCGATCATTAAAAGTCAGGAAACGGAGTGCTGGAGAGGATGTGGGGCCAGGAACACTTTTACACTGTTGGTGGGATTGTAAACTAGTTCAACCATTATGGGGAAAACAGTATATAGCGATTCCTCAAGGATCTAGGACTAGATGTACCATATATTAGCCATCCCATTACTGGGATATACCCAAAAGTTATAAATCATGCTGCTATAGGAGCACATGCATGTATGTTTATTCGCGACACTATTCACAATAGCAAAGACTTGGAATCAACCCAAATGTCCATCAGTGACAGACTGGATTAAGAAAATGTGGCACATACACACCATGGAATACTATGCAGCCATAAAAAAGGATGAGTTTATTGTCATTTGTAGGGACCTGAGGATGAAGTTGAAACCATCATTCTCAACTATTGCAAGAACAGAAAACCAAACACTGAAAGTGGTAAAGGATATGAATAGACATTTCTCAAAAGACATTCCTTGGCCCAACAGACACATGAAAAATGCTCATCATCACTGTATCAGAGAAATGCAAATCAAAACCACAATGAGATACCATCTCACACACCAGTTAGAATGGCGATCATTATTAAAAGTCAGGAAACAACAGGTGCTGGAGAGGATGTGAAGAAATAGGAACACTTTTACACTGTTGGTGGGATTGTAAACTAGTTCAACCATTATAGAAAACAGTATGGTGATTCCTCAAGGATCCTAGAACTAGATGTGCCATATGACCCAACCATCCCATTACGGTATATACCCAAAGGATTATAAATCATGCTGCTATAAAGACACATGCACCCGTTTGTTTGTGCGGCACTATTCACAATAGCAAAGACTTGGAATCAACCCAAATGTCCATCAGTGACAGACTGGATTAAGAAAATGTGGCACATATATACACCATGGAATACTATGCAGCCATAAAAAGGATGAGTTTGTGTCCTTCATAGGGACATGGATGCAGCTGGAAACCATCATTCTTAACCAAACTATCACAAGAACAGAAACCAAACATCGATGTTCTCCCTCATAGGTGGGAACTGAACAATGAGATCACTTAGTTTCGAAGGGAACATCACACACACTGGGGCCTATCTGGGGAGGGAGGGAGGGAGAAGTTGCATTAGAGGAGTTATACCTGATGTAAATGGCCAAAGGAGTTGATGAGTGCTGTGAGATGATGGGTGCAGCACAACAACATAGCACAAATATACATATGTATTTCAAGCCTGCGTTGTGCACATGTACCCTAGAACTTAAAGTATAATAATAATAATAATAATAAAGATACTCTGCTATCATAGTTATTATTAGAGTTACACAGTTATTACTAGAGGAAAATCTATAATTCAATTTTGGCTGTTCTTGAAGTTCATTAGTCCCCTAGGCATTACGGGATGAAAGTGCATGAAGAAGAATTAAAGATTGTTTGCAAGTCCCCTTAGTAGCTGATTTTGAACCTACCAAGCAGAAAGGTAGGGTCTAAAGACAGTAATAATGTGAGAAAGCAGATGTGTTGTTAGAAAGAACTTGGGTCTTGAGGACGTGTGGAATTTCTGCTTGTTGACCTAGGGAAAGAGAGAGGACTCCATGGCATTCCACGGAAGAGGTCTCACTGTGGGCTACAGCAAGAACATGAGATACATTAGGGTGCCTTTTACAGAGGATGGAAAGAAGAAACCAACAGTATATGTATAGGTGAGAACTCAGGGGAGACAACTAGCATTGTGGAGCTATGATTTACAGCAGAAGGTCTTTGATCAGAGGTTCATAGGTGCTCTTGACCTGTTGGACACTGGCAGCTGCCTGAGGCCTCGGTGGCCAAGGCATTCACTCACACCTATCCTGATTTCCTACAGTTGCCATCCCCATTCTTCCTGCGTTAATTCTTTAACTTCAGGGTTTTAAAAGGTAGATCATCTTCTGAGAAAGATTTGTTGCTCCTGAAACTGTTAATGCTGCTCAACAACAACAAAAAAGTCCATGTCTCTCTTTTTTTGTTTCTCTGCTGGGAAAAGTGCCTGAATTAGAGGCTGTTTTTATGGGTCACAAGAATCCCAGAGGAAAAGGTTCCAGTATGAAAACCAGGGCAGGCAACCTGGCCAGCACAGGAACAGAGCTGCTGTGGAAGATAGAAAGTGAAATAAAGTCCCTGCCTGAGGGAAGAGGCCCCAGCTGACCATGGGTCCCACATGGCAACTGTCAAAGGGCAGAGTAGGGATCTCAGTGCTGTAACATGAGACTCCCCTCTGTGAAGTCACAACCCAAGGTGGAAAAATCAAGGTTAAAAAAAAAAGTCTTTGTAAAAGAAATTGAAGGCTTCTCATCTTGCCTCTGCCAGACACTGCCCAGTTCCTAGAAGTCTAGCCTCAACATGGAGCTCCAGTGTGGACAAGAGTGGGAAAGGAGATATATATCCGACATAACATCACTCAAAGCAATTGGGACAGTGACATAGGTGAGAAGAGTAAGGAAGTTCTTGTAAGTGAGGAGATTTCTATAGGAAAACAATAAGGAAAGTCTTGTATTGTAAAAGTGTGGAAATGGTTGTCTAGGACATCTCATGATTCACCAACAGGCCCTATAAGGAGGGAAAGGATAATCACAGAACTCTTGCAATTATAATTGTAGAAATCTGGTAGAGGCTCTATTTTATATTTCACAGCTGCTTTCCTCATGTCAAGTGTAGCTTAGGGTCTACAGGTACCATAGGCTCTGTACTATTCCACTGATAGTGAGAATAGTAAGAACTTACCAAGTAAGTGGTCAGATAGAAAGGAAAACCAGGCTGTCTGTCCTTCAGGTTTCCCATGCAGAGTCTCTGAATACCCAGCATTCAATAAATACAAATCTATATATAGCTATGGAAAAAAATCAGGCTGGATCCAAAATAAATAAGGCAGAAGCTGATTAAAATTCATATGTATTTGAAATACGCTATCCATAATAAATTTCTAGACCTTTTATTTTCTTTATTTTCTTTTTTCACATTACAGGTGGCTGTTGACTATATCCACAAAAGAAATTCTCTAGGTCCAGTGGTCCCTAAATCTTCTAAGAACAGGGGTCAGCCACATCTGGATTACATATCCTCAGAAGTGCTAACCTTATAATACGAATTTAATGCCTATTTGGGGTCTGAGTGACAGTTTCCTCATCTGGAAAATATAGAGGTCGGACTAAATTGTTTAGTCCAATCTTTGTACCCATCCATCTCTGAACTTACATTAACATCTAGTTATTTTTTTCCCATAAGGTTGATGGAATAATATCTTTGCAATTATGCCAGGGGCATAGGAAAGAAAACAGAGCATGAATTAGATGAATTTGAAGGAGATCTAAATAACACAGAGAAATAAAATTCTCATTTCGTATCCTGATATCCATCTTCATTTGTGTCAATTTATTCTGTTAGGTAGGTTGCTCAAAAGAACACCTGGTCACAGGGATGAGCTAGGACTGAAATCTAGTCTGAATGCTGTTCGCCATGCCACAGGCCCTGGCACAGTGTGTCCTCCAGCCAGAAGAAGGGGAGCCTTTGTAAAATTTGGACAAAGGCTTTGGCTGCTTAGCAGTGGCCCAGTATACCCTCTCCTTTTAAACGCAAGCCATAAAATTCCTCTTTACCCTCTAAGGTATTCATTTTGTCTGGAATAGAGTTATCTTAAGTTTTAGTATTCAGTTTGGAACACACATACCTACTGACTTTAAAACTCCTCTTCCAGAGATCCTTTAAACATCATATGAGCTGGGGGTCTACAGAACCAAATTAAAGGGTTGATATGGAAGGTTTATTTTCTCTTCTCTGAGAGGCAGATTTTAATCTCTTAATTAAAATAAAATTCTGCATTCTAAAATATTTAGATATTTATATAAATAAAGGCAGGTTTGCACAGCCCTTCCCCCATATGGCCAACCCTACCATTCATCTCCCTTCACAATTCAGTGGACTTGCTATTAAGCTATGAATGGAAACAGTCTTTTATAACAGTCCTTTGAAAAAAATTCATTCTCACCTCAGGTATCTATCTGAGGTGAGGTATCTATCTGGGGGGTCATAATACATCATCTCACATATACAAATATAATGATAGCTAACATTTATGGAACTCTTCATATTTATCAGGTACTGTTTTCAGCACTTTATATAAAACCTCTTGAAATCCTTATAGGTACTCCGTGAGATTGATACTACAATAATTGCTACCTTATAGAAAAGTCCCTTGCTCAAGTTTACATAGCTAGAAAGTTGTGGTGGCAAAATTCAAACCCTAATATTTTGTGTCTAGAGTCTAGTTTCTTAACTATATATTCATTGCCTGTCTATCTATCTATCTCTCTATCTATCTTCATATCATATCAATCAGTCATCTGTTGATATATCACCTATCTACTAAAGAGATTTGACTATTGTTCAATGGGGTATACTCTTCTCTGAAGCATAATTCAATACTTGAAGAATTACTACTGTAATATTCACTGAATATTTATTAAGCACATTTAAAAACACAGATTCTAGCACCAGCCTAGTTAGGTTCAGATTCTACCCATGTGACCTTAGAAAGGTTAGTTAACTATTTCATCACCTGTAAAATGGGATAATAATGATACATACTTCCCTGGGTTCCTATGGAGATTAATGAGTTAACTTGTATAAAGTGCTGCTGAGTAGGCAACAAGACGATAAATAGTGATTGTTGTAATCATTATCCTCATAGTTGCCATCATCATCATCATCTGTATTGTCATTGTCACTATTAGTACTACATGCCAGGTACCATTTTTGGCACGTGGAATAAAACAATAAATAAAACAAAACTTCTGCTCTAATAAAATTAATATTCTAAGTGTAAGTTCTGATGACCTCATTTCCAACTATCTCATCTCATTGTTTCCATTTGTTTCTCAAACCATGTACTGTAATATTTATATAAAATTGGGATGATCATAGCTACCCCATAAGTTGTTATAGGTTAAAATGAATTTGTACATATAAAACTTCTGAAATAGTGCGTAGCACCTAAAGGCACTCAATACACATCAGTGGTTTTAATTAATTTCTGTGCAATGGGTGTTATGGTTTAACATCACTGTCTCGATTTTGAGTCCTACAATTTGTTGACTATGGTGATTTTTGCATAGCATTTTCTCATAGGTAGTTTCCTTTACAAAGGAATGCTTTTGAAGTTGTGCTTATTCTGTTTTCTTATTGCCACCCAACAATTTGATGGTTACTAAAGTAAATACAAAGATTGCTCCCAAAACACAAACAGACATACTAAAACTAATAGAAAATATTTACATCATCTCAGATAGAGATATTATTTCACTTTTAATTTTTTTAAAGCTGATCAATTAAATTTGGATTGTTTTATCACAGAGTTATTTGAACATCACCAATCTGGTTTCACTTCCCAGCTCTGTCATCTCAAGGTATTTAACCCTCATGAAGCCTCCTGACTCTACCTGCCTGGGTTGTTGTGCAGAGTAAATAAGAGCTTTTAAAACAGGGTAAGTTCCCTGTTTTCTGTTGTCCTTTAAACTACAAAATTTTAACTGTGCTTTTAAAACAATTCTTGAATTCTTAATGAAAGAACATTTGCCCCCTAGTACCAAAAAACAGTGAGGGACAACAGTGAATGCTGTAAATTTAAGAAACTGTCTATTGAGATAATGCATTAATTTAAAATCAAGGGGTATTTCTTTCCATGTAAACCCTTTCATAGATTGCATTGCAGAGGAAATAGGCTATAAAACCAAATGCAGCAAGAGTGGCCTCTGTCACTCTGGGAGTCAATTTAATTCTTCTTATTTTCCTTAATTCATATTGGGTTTAGTGATCACCTACTTCAAAAAGGCAGTGACAGCCTTTGAAAAATAAGCTACTACATAACCTTAGAAAGGGGCTACGCCTTGTGAGTCATTCCCAGAGGGCTGACTCTCTTGGTTTTAATTAAAAGTGAAATAAAGCATTCTTTAAGATTATATCAGCTTTTTAAGGGCATAAGAAGGTCAATGGTTTGTAAGCATCTTCTTTCTGTTTCTAATGGTGCTGTTTCCCAGATTGAATCATGTGAACAAGGCTCAAATTTCCTTTCAGAGTCTACAGATTTGTGGCAGAGTGGATGTGGGAAGTGGGGCACAGAGTGAGAAGCTACAGTGTACAGAGTGAACGTGATTAAGGCTCCGTGAGAAGATGAGCTTGGATGTGAGAATGCCTTGGGTACAGCCCAGATTCCTCCAATTGTTAGATCAAAACACACACTTTGCAAAATTATTGAGATTATTAGAAACAATAAAGTACCTATGTAAAATGCCTGGCTACTAATCTGTGCACCATAAAGTGGCTGTTATTTTGTCCACATTCCTGAGAAGAAACATGTAAGGCAAAAATACCACTACACGAGTAGATAAAAAAGAAAAATATCTCATATAAGTACACAATCACATATGGGATTAGACACATGCCGCCTTTTACAGGGAGCCTATAAATGTAATAATAAAAGGAAAAATATGTGACATTGATTATGATGACAAGAAGGATGGCTGTTAAGAATGATAGAAGGTCTCAGCCCAAACAGCTTCCTTATGACCTCAGGGGATTTGCCTGAGCTGATAAACATTTTCTACCTGATTTGTGATAGCAATAGAAATAAATATACATGAATTCAAGGCTTTAAAATAGAATACACATATGGGAACAATTAATAATGACTAATGTGGCTAGTGCCTAGATGAAAATTCATTTGCTCAATTTCCCTTGATCATCACAACAATCCTATGAGGGAAACAGCACAGATACAATTATTCTTCTCACTTTCTGATGAGGGAATTGAGGCTCTGAGGGTGGTAACATGTTTAGCTAAAATGCACGTGATTAGTATGGCCAAATGGAAGGCTTCAGACCTAGATAGTTTGGGCACAATCCTTAGCTCCTCTGTGACCTCACATTGCCACTACCTCAAACAAGGGACCTGATATATTTTGCCTCCCTTCCCTCCCATTGTTTTCTAAAGAGTTTTATGTTTAAGTGTATTTACTGTGGACAAGAATGCTCATTCTGTCAAACAGGAGCAAAGAATCACCCTGCAGTGAATATCCCAAGCTAGAAAATTCTTCCCCGAGTCAGTCACCAAGTACCACCTGTTCTATTTAATAAATAATTCTGAATCCATTTGTACCTCCCTATCTCGATAGTGTCAGTTCAGTTCTTCATTATTTACCCTGCTCTATAATATAATACTAACTAGTTTCCCTGCATTCAAACTTTTCCGACACAGGTGGCAGAGTGATCTTTTTAAAAATGCAAAGCAGATTGTCTCTTTGCTCAGCTTTAAAACCTTCAACAGCTCCCCACTGCCTATAGGATAAAGTACAAAATCCTCAGCTTGGTAAGTAAGGTCTTCTATGATACATAGCTGCCTTTTTCTCCAACCTTATCACCCACCCAATAGCCCTCAGCCACATAGGTAGTCTGGTAGTCCCAGAAGGCATTGTGTGCTTTTATATACCACGATACTTAACTTTTTCCTATTTCTTTTACTTGGAACACGTTTCTTCCTTAATCCTACTGATAAACTCAGTGTCTTCATGATAATGCCCAGAAAAACAAGGGCAGAGTTAGGTAATTCCTCCTATGTTTACCTTTAGAGACTTACATGCGCTTCTATTACAGATTAGTTTTGGAATTTATATTTGATTTTGTATTTACAGACTTTGAAACAGTTAAAACATTAAAGGCCCAGTAAATTTTCTGCCACTCTGCAAGGAAAGAAAGCTTGCCAAAGATAAGTTTTAGTATTCAATTTGGAACACACATACCTGCTGACTTTAAAAACCCATTTAAGGGATCCTATAACTTTATATGTGCTGCTAGTCTACAGAACTGAATTAAAGGGTTATAATGGAAGGTTTATTTTCTCTTCTCTGAGAAGTAAATTTTGAAGCCTTGATGAAAACAAAATGGCATGTTGTAAAATACGTAGATCTCTATAAAAATACAGGCAGGCTTGCATAGCCCTTCCCCCATACTGCCAACCCTACCATTCATTTCCCTTCACAATTCACTGGACTCACTATTAAGCTATGAATGGAAACAGTCTTTTATAACAGTTCGTTAATAAAAATAAAAAATCATTCTCACCTCAGCCTGAGATATTATTCAGGGGCTCACCATAACTCTGGCATATGATTGAGGTCTTACAAAATAAAGATCTCGCTCTGCATCCCCAAACTCAGAATGGCTTGAGGCTGCCAACATTATGATTTCTACAAAGGTGGTAAATTATAAATGTGGATTCTCTGAGCCCAGCAGAGAATAGTTAGACGTTAGACTTGCAGATGGACCTATGGGAAGATGAATGTGCATTTTCTATAGGTAATGCTTCTTATAAATGATTAGAAATTGATGGCTAGGAGTGGATGGGGCCATTTCTTTGTGTATGTTAATGCCTCTGCAGAAGGGACAGTTGAAGGTCATATTTGCTTTCAACACTATCACTTGTAATAATTTGATTTTAGTTATGCTCAATTAAGTAAGCAGGACGCCCTTAGGTTAAGGCTGTCTCCACACTCTGAGTTTCCACATAACAATCTGAAACCTAACTTAGAAGTGTTATACACAGTAGAGTTTCAGAGAGTCACAAGCAGCCGGGTTTCAGCCAGTTTCAGGCAGCCAACTCATCACCCCATGCCCAAATAAAGCACATGCCTAGCTGTAGCCCATCAAGTGATTTCTCTACTTTGCTTCTGTGTACAGGCTATAAAAGGTTGCTTCTCAACCTGCTCAGTGGAGCTCTCTAAACCTCTTCTGGTTGTGAGTGCTGCCTGATTCATGCATTGTTCTTTGCTCAGATAAACTCTGTTACATTTAATTTCTCTAAATTTGTTATTTTAACAGCTACCTAGAGATTAGGTGCATTTGAGAAACTGAGGCCTTTTAGCAGATATATATCACATAGTAAGTAATTCTGCATTTATATGTCTGTGAGATACTTAAGGGGAGAGACCATGTTTTTTTCACCTTTGAATCCCTAACATTAAGGATGATGCCCGGTACCTAGCTGAAGTCCCATGAATAGATACCCTTCAGTGAGTGAAGATGTTTCATGATGATATAGTGCTTCACAGTTCATTTCCCATCCAAAACCTGCCAGTATATTTTAATTAGCCTTCATCTGGTTTATCTAGCCTCTGTTATCAACTGCAAAATAGCAATAATTAGGACCGTTTATGTAAAAGGACAAATAAACATATGCCATAAATATTGAAAAAGCAGCCAAGAATACTATTCTCCTTGCCCTAGAAATATCAAAAGCTGAATAACTTATTCTCCCTAAGTAGAAAAACCAATTACAACATCAAAAATTACTTTTTTTTTTCAAAGAAAAAGAGATGTACTAGATAAGCAAGAGTCCCACAGAAATCCCATTTATTTTTCAAATTTTAGTTTGATTTCAGGCTCTGCACATTTCTTGTTTCTGCAAGCATTAAAAAGTCAATTCCTCCAAACATAATCTGCAGCCATAGGCACCGTGCCAAGTAATTTAAAGTGCTTTCCTAAGAAAAACTAACAACTTCTCTGTTTCCTTTTAAATGGTCTTACAGAAGTAAATTGTGTGTACAATTAATTCATCCCTGAATGTTTGCTATTAATTCAAAGAACTGAGATCTTGGGTATTCCCACTGAAGCTCAGAAAATATAGAAAACTGACTCAGGTTGCTTTTGCTGACTCACCTTTATTCTTCTAAATGTGGATTAGGAATTAAACTAATGTAAATGTAAGGATGGTTTCACATGCTAACTTTCCCAGAGCTAGTGCATATTCTAATCTGAAGCCGTAATTGCTGTATCAATATGTGCATGTTTCTGGAATAGACTTCAGGAATTTTTCAAAAGCTCTGAACAAAATATACATCATTAACTACTGCATCCTAAAAATCAGGCATTTCTTCAACATTTTTGGCTGTCTTCTTCAGCTTGCACCTTTGTAAAAGGTTGTCCTATTATAGTAGCATCTTGCACATTGTTGTTGATTCTTGATAAGTATTAGCTAAATAAATTAATATATACATTTTTATAATATCTTTTTGAGGGCAAAAGATCCTAGAATATTTTTATTTAACCATGAGTGGTAGTAAGACATAGACCTGTGAAACAGTAGATTGGGTTCTACAACATTACTAGAGTTAGATAAGGGTTTGTGTATCTAATTCTAAGTTCTCATCTACTTCTGAGGGTCTATATGTTATTCAAGAACACAGAGAACAGCACACGGGTAATGGTGTCAAAAACGGAACCAGAATATTTTTACTTTGCCCCTGAATTATTGGCTACATTTCAAGATACAGTGGCTTGGAGAGGTATTTCCCTTTAGAAAAATAATATCTGAAATGAATTACGGAGTCTTCATGAAGAACTGACGGGTGCCTAATGGATTTATAATGTAGACAATCACCATAGACATAGTTTATGGTGAAAGTACAACACAAAGTGAGTTCTAGTTATTATTTGTTTCTATGCATGAATTCATTCATTCATGGAGTAGTTTTATGTACCTACTAATAACTAGGTAAAGCACAGCTTGAACTATGACTTGTTCTCAAACAGGTATCAGTTTGCTTGTTTGCAGATTTTATTTCTATGTTTATGTATTCATCCAATAATCCTGAGCTCCTGCTAGCCAGATACTGTACTAAGTGTTAGGAATATAGCAGTGCACAAAATAAACACAATTCTACTCATTGAGCTTACAGTGTAGAGGGTGATACAGGCATTTAGTTTGAAAATCACATAAATAAATGTACAATTATAAATTGCTTGAGTCTTATGAAAAATAGAAAGAAAATATATAATAGGGGGCCTGATTTTCTGTTTCAGAGAGCTTCTCTGAAGACGTGCAATTTAAGCTTGGATCTAAGATGACCAGAAGTTAATGAGGCAAAGTGTAAAAAGAGCTTTTCAATTCCAGGGAAAAGCGTATGTGAAACGCTTGAGACTAGAAGAGATTTAGTGCATTTTGTGAATAAAAAGAAGGCCAACATGAATAGTGTGGTTGGCAAAGTGAAATGAGGTATCCAAAAGGCAGGCAGGGGCTAGGTCATGCAGAGCCCGGATGCTATGTTAATGACTTCGCATTGCATCCTAATGCAAAAGGAGATCTGATCTGTAAAAAATACAGATCACTTTGGTTGCATTGAGAATAAGCCTGGAGGTCAACAGTGGAAATGGTGAGAACAATTAAGAATCTACTATAGGTGGGAGATGATGGGGTCTTGGATTAAAGTGGTGGAAATAGTAGTAAAGCAAAGTGAATAAATCTGAGATATTTTGGAGGTAGAATCAACAGGACTTGAAGACGAATTGAATGGTGGATGTGAGGGAAAACAAGGTAGTAAGGATGACTCTCAAGTTTTTGGCCTAAACAATATGGTAGATGTATGTGCCATTTACTAAGCTGAGGAAGTATGGAGGAGGAGCAAATTGGGGTGAAATTAAGATTTTTGGTATCAATGCACTGGTAGTGACAAGGCCATTAAAATAGCTGTCGGTGTATTTTTGTGTTTTTATGACTGTTTTTCTACAAAGATAAGATAAAGAATAAGATAATGGAAAAAGAAAAAAGGAGAAGGAAGGGGACCAAAATAGAATAAATTGAAAATAGAATTCTCAGAAAGGGGAATGATGGATGGGGGTTGGGGCCTGGTGCATATCAGAATTAGACAGGGTGCGTCATTTGAAAAAAAAAAATTCAACATTGTGTTATAATGTTTTTATTTGAAAAATAAATAACTCTATTGTATTCATGATACGGATGACAGAAAGCAAGCTGAAAAGAATCATATCTGGTAGGTTCACATAGAGGTAAACTCTTATCGGCTACTTACTGGTGAATTTTTCAGAAGGGATGCTTCAAAATCCCCAGTGGAGTGGAAGGAAACCAATGTAACTTTTACATTAATAAAAAAGGAACACAGGATAAAAAGAAAAAAAAAATATTTACTGACACAGAGCCAGAAGAAGGGAAGGTATATGAGAAGTCAGGGTAATGATAGAGAAAGGATAGAAAAAGAGAAATGGGTGGAAATTTTTTTCCAGTGAGCAAAAATGGCTTATGGTCTGCCAGGTCAGTCATCATCTGGGTTGGAATCCCAGCTCTGTCACTTACTAGTGGATGATCTTGGGCAAGTCAGGTAACTTATCAAGTCTCAATTCCTCATTTGCAAAACAAAGATAATTATAACATCTACCTCATAAAGTTATTATGAGTATTCAAATACATAATTCATAAGAAGTATTTAACAAAATGCCTGGCACAGAAGAGCTCAATAAATCTGAGCTACCCTTCTGTAGCTGACTATAGGTACACAATTACTAGCAAGTCATTACAGGTATGTGGCTCTTCTCACTTCCTTAGGGCTATGGTGACTTTGACCTTTTAGCTTTAAAATGGCAGAGTTCATTGTATCAAGAAATAGTTTTAATGATTTGTTAAAAATGTAGGTGGATTTAATATTTATAGAGTATTCTGAAATATTATTAGACTTTAATTATTGCAACTTAATAAAAATGCCCTAGCTGATTTACATAGTGAAAAATGTGTTTTCTCATTTATTTCTGGAAATGTTAGATGTAATTTAAAACTTGTGATTCAACTCTCCTAGATAGAACAGTAATTGGCTTCTAAACTTATTCTTTCAAAATATCAAAAAATAAAGATGATGTTCTTAGCAGACCCTCTTGATATATCCATCTTCACTCTGAATCATTCTAAAGTCTGTATTTTCTCAGTCCTAACAATATTATGAAGATATTCCTGACTGAAAACATTATATAGACACCCCATTTTGTGTAGAAACGTTACAATTGGGATCTCTGTTTAGACTGAATTGGAACTACCTTGTGGAACACTGAATTCTATTTTTCTTGCTTTCCTCTCTCTCCAACTCAGGCTACTATGAAAAGATGAGGTCTTTTTTGTTATTTTCATATATATGCTTTGGAACACTAACACAGAATTGTGTTCAACTTTCAGACTTAGACTAATTTCTTTACAAAGTTGTTGAAAGACTCAAAACATTCTAAGGTCAAATTTGGACTCCACATTTATTGGCAAGATCATACTGAGGGCAATGCCTTTAACCACTCTGAACGTCTATTTCTTTAAATAGGCCGGGAGCAGTAAATACAAGAATATATATATATATATACACCTAGCATGATAACATAATATAAACATTAATTTTATGTTCTGTGTGGTAAGATGGAACCAAGTAATTCTGTAGTTTTTGATAAGTTGCTTAATACCTTAAGGACTCAGTTAAATGGTGATATTAATCTAATATTTTAGTTAAAATATTAAATGGTGATAATAGTACATATTTCTTAGGCCACGTTATGCCTGGAGCAGAGTAAGCACTTACTAAATATTATTTAAAAATATTCAACAAATGTTATCTTTCATCCTTCTGTATGAATGAAATGTTGTTAAATTCCAAAATTAATTGTTCTAGAAAAGTATAATTAATACCTTATTAAAATGTATAGGAACCAGGAATATGTGGAGCATCATGTGATCATGTCTAAGTGCTCTGTGATCACTCCAGGGAACAAAACAAAACAAAAAGGCAATGTTCTTAATTTCTCCCATTGCACCAAGGGAACAGCAGAACATCTCTCCAACTTGGGGAAGATGTTTAGTGCAAGAGAAGTGAGCAGAGGCAGATTCTACCCATTGATTCTTGTGGAAGCACATGCAGTTCGAGAAGATGAAGTGAGGAAGCGCATGCAGTACCTGGTCATCTCAGAGTCAGGGAGCAGGCCTAGGTGGTAGTGGGAATAGGGAGCTGAGAGAAGGAAGCTTTTGTCACACTCAACAGGGGAATAGTGCCTGGGAGAAGCAGGCTTATCACATAGTTTGTTCACAGTGCTGTAAACAGGTTCCGGAGGCCTGGTGATACAAGAGGAAGAGAAAGATATGCATGGTTAGTATATACAAGGAACATGTGTGCAAACAGTAGCATTTCACCATATGCAAAAGTAAAAACAATGCCATTTTTCTTGATTTGTTATTAGAAGAAACCCAATTTTTCCACTTGTAACTTTTCTTATAATAAAGACTTTATTCCTCAGACTTTTTTGTGGGTAAATATGGCCCCATGAAAATGTTCAGTCCTATGTGATTTGAGTGCTCTGAAGTGTTCGGTGAACTGGAATAGCTGCTTATAAGGAAGCTCATTTAGCTGGAATTCTTGAAATTTTGTTCTCTCACATTTCCTCCCTTTACTCACCTGGAACCCAGACATGATGGGTGGAGCTTCACTGGTCATCTAAGACCATGAAGCAAACTTGAGGATAAAGCCAAAAAATACACATAAAGGAATATAAAGACAGCACTTGTGTCACTGATGATATGGAGTGGCACTATACTAACTATGGACTAGCTACCTTTGAATTTCTTCTCTGTGGATAAAGATAAACTGCATTGTTCAAGCGAGGATCATTTTTTTTCTTATATAAATGAGACCTAATCTTAACAGATATACTCCTACAAAATTTAAGACTGCACATCTAATACAAAGAAATAAGTATAAATAAGGTTTACTACAAATGTTAATGTATTTAATTATGTTTGGAGTCCATCTAATATCTTAGGTATACATAGGAAATATAAACAATGCTATTTTCTTTCCATATAAATTGGGCCTATGTCTATTTGGAGAAATCTCTGCATCTTAATTTGAAAATATTATTATACATAAAACGGCAGCTGATCTAAACTGCCAGCACAGAAACTTAGAAGAAAGGATTCAGTGACTTCTTTTAGATCATAAAACATTCTCATGATAATGTCATCTCAGTAACGTTGTTTCTGCCTGGGAGAGCTGATCCTATTTTCTCAGTCTGATGTTGACTCTCTGCAGACTAAGAAAATGTGTTTCCAGTTTTCTCCTAGTCCTTTTACCTCAGTAGCACCATATTTTGAGTCAAATTTTCACAATCAAAGCCTGGCTAACGGAGATCTTTTAGAAATTCCTGGTTACATTGTATTCAACTGAATAAAGAGTAAATATTTTACTTTCTGAAAATTATAATAAATTCAAGCCAATGAAAATGAGGTCTTGTATTTTGTCCAGGGTGGAACTCTTGAAACTTTTATTTGAATCTTTTCGGAACCATTTTATGAATATAATATTATCATTTGATTCACATATTTAGTAGATATGGTGTTTGGAACAGGCTTTAATACCTTGGATTTTAGAAGAAGGCTCTTATTTTTTTTGCTTTCAGTCACCTTCAGGATGGTTTCATAGTGGACCGATACTTGCTAAGCTTAATTCTTCACTTTTCAAAGTCTTATCAACACAGAGAAACAGTTACTGATATTGCAGGTATATTTTACCTTTGTTTCACCTTCTATTTCTTCCCTATTTATTTACTTGTTATTTTGTACATTCACTGGCTAAAGAATAGAGATATCAAATCCAGTTTCTTTTGTTGATTATGAGAACACTTAATATCTCAGAAGATGGGTAGATGAAAAGATACCAAAACATAACAAACCACTTGAAAATTTGACAAAGTCTTGTTGCAATATTGACAAAGTTCTCTTGCAATCAAACAACAACATTAAAAATATCAGTGAAAATCTCCTTTCAAGTGGCATAAAAATGGGGTTCACGTTTGAAGATTTCTATCTAATGACATTATTACAGTGCTAGGATTCTGTCATATATTCTATCATACAGTATGTATATTATGTACTAGAGCACAGTGTGGTATACAGAAAGTACAACACAGGCTATAATCTGAACACAGAAATGGCACATAGTAGGTATTTGGTAAATGTTTCTTTGAATGAATTTTTTTTTTTTTTTTTTTTTTACCATTCTTTGCTGAGGGAAATTTTAAAAAACCTTCTGGTTCTTTCAAGGGAGCCATAAGTTACTCTAAATTTTTTAGGCCATTATAAATTCTCACAGGTTATACCAGAAGAACCAGAATCCCAACATTATCATGAACTGACTGGCTTTAAGTATTTAATTAAAGTATGTGTACATGGTTCATCTGCCCTCAAAGGGATAGGTTTCTTGTGTGTTTGAGTTTAGCCACTGCAATGCCTGCCTACAGTTCCTGTGAGAGTCACTCCAATGGGCACAGTGGGCTCCTCACAGACTTCTCAGCCCTGAGTTGCAGAAGGCCTAATACTGGGAGTCAGCATTCTTAGTCTTTCCCCGCAGTTATATTCTGTGTGACCTCTCCCCATCAGACAAACAAGAAATGCCATTTTATAAACCATCACGGATCTGGGTGGCAGAACAGATGCCACTATCACTTCCCGTTCAGTTGGTTAAGGAAGTGCCAAGGGGAAATGACTTTTGGCAGCATGAATCAGCTAGTCATAATTGAAAGGGCCTGTTTGGAACTGCCAGAATGGCCTAGGTCAGAAGGTAGTGAATATGGAAATCCAATCCAAGAGGTCTAACTGTGGATGCCCCCAGAAGGAGGCAAAAGCATTCAAAGATACTGGTACAATCTCTAAGTGAATTTATAAACAAATCATTTATCTTGCTGTCCATTTATAAAGAGCCATAGATAATGACTTTGTTGCTCATCTGCTGAGCCATCAGCATTTATTTGCATATCTATGGATTTATAATTGCAGGTTCTTATAGCATATAATTAGCATACCCTGGCCCTTGGTGATCTCCCTTTTCTCTGAACTCCATTAGCACTTGCTATTTGTTCTATTTCCTTGTCATTTTAAATTGCTAATCCACAATACTGGTGTATGTTGGAGGGAGGTGCTTCATCTATACCTTACTCTTAGGAAAACTACCTTGCCTGTAACTGTTCCTTCCCATTTGGACAACTTGCCACTACCAAATTCAGTATCCTCCCTAACCAAAGCAGTTTAGACCATTGGATCAGGATTGGGCCCCTCACCTTGCAAGCATGATCTGTATGGTGGGACTCAAAAAGAAAAAAAAGAAAGAAAAAAGGAAAAGGCCTAGACCATTTGGATTCTCCTATGGAAGGTGAATAATGTGAATAAAGGAGAAGAAATTATCAGTTAACAGAATAAGGAAAGGATGCAAAAATGGAGAAGGTAGCTGTAGCTGTGTCCACTAATTATAGAGCACTGGAGTGAAGCTCTATCAAATTTTGTTGCTAAAAATGTCTAGAGGTACCGTGAGTCTAGAATAACTGTCTGGGTTCATTCTTTCAACTGGGTTATGAGAGCTCATGCTATTGAATTTCTTTGATGATTCCCATATGACATTAGTTGTCAATCAACTACCAATCTCCCACCACATCTCCTTATTGGAAGTGAGATCTGATCTCATGTTTGCAATCAGTACAGTGAAAATAAAACAGGCACCTTGTTTATTTTCACATCTCTTTCACATCACCTCAACTAGACTATACCTTCCAAAGCCAACAGACAAAATCTTGGGCCTCTGTAATTTCATAGTACCTGAGACTAATACCAGACTGATTCTATCTTTAAAAGTTTGATATTTTGTTCATTATAAATTCTTTTGCATTAATTTTATTTTCTAAAATATTTCATTAAAGTATTTTTGTCTTAATTGCTGTTTCTTGGTGTTCCCTTAAATTTTGTACCCAATATGAATACCTCGCTCACCTCACTATAGTCCCGGCCCTGTATCAGAGATAATAAATGTTTAAGACAGTGATAATAATGACTGTGATTGTAAATAGTCTTCATCTGTGTAGCACCTGAAGTGACAAGGTCAAAGGAATATGACTCTCTTCTCTTAGAGATAACAATGAGAGTGATTTACACTTTATTGAGTTTTCTAACTCCCTACCAAAGGGCTCTCAAAGCCTTCAGGCTGTCTCAGGCAGGGACCTCACTTCATTGTACTATCTTTATTCATTCACAATGCTCTCACCTTCTCTAGAATATTAGATCCTGGAGGATCAGGACCAAATCTCCTGTGTCTTTGTTTCCTCATTACTTTCCTGAATGCAAGAATGTATTACTGAAGCACTGTCATAGAAAGTGAAAGGAACTGTGAAAAACGAAAGTGATCAGTACCTTTTATTCTCTTTTCCTGAGCCAGAACTAAAAGGGGGCATCTACAATTACAAAAAGATGGATTTGGGTCATATATGTATATGATTTTGAGCATAAATTTCTTCATCATATAGACTAATATGGCTAAATCTGCAGACCTTTCAGATTCTCCAAAGGTTATCCTGCTATGGTCTTCTTTGGTTGCCCTAATGGGAGGGGGGCATCCAACCGCATGCCCTGTATTTGCAGAATATAGAACCAAACTGCATTAATTATAGCAGCTGGGATGTCAAGGGCTCAGATGCCTAAGTATCTAATATATTGCCAGACATAATTGGAGGAAAAAGGATTGTAACTTTAAAAGGGTGCCTCATGCTCCTCTTTACAAATAATACACTGTTTATTGGGCCAACGATTTGGAAAAGTATAAGAGGATTGAATTCCAGGGCTGGGCTAATAACTCTGAAGGGTGGGATTTTGGGAAGCCCTAAAAGTAATTAGGGGATAAAAGAGAATTAGGATCAGGTTGTGAACTATGTGGCTCAACATGTGAAATGACATTATAAAAATGATTAAGAAAGAGGCTGACTTCTCTTATACTGAACTTTAAGCAGAAAAGTATTAGTCACTTGATTACGATGTTATATGGGCCTTAAAATATGACATAGAGACATCTACGGGAGGGATTGATCTAGGTGATTTGTAAGAACCTATTCGCCCCCCTAATTCCAAGCACCATTGAATTGAGCACTCAAGAATTTCCACTAGGGAAGCTGGAGTAGATGCCGATTTGCACCACACTTACTTAACTCTTTCAAATCTTAGTTTTCTCATTTATAGACCTAAAATAATATTTAAAAAGTTTTTTCTGTATACCAGAAAAATTATAAATTGCAAAATTAGGCACAGATCTAAATTATTATGAGCACCATGTTAAGTACAAGCAAATCGAACTAGGTTTAGATCTGGCTCTTCCAAATTCTACCTTGCATGACCTTCTGCTATTTCTTAACATCCTCATCTGGAAAGTGGGAATAGTAATATCAGCCTAAGGATGACTGTGAGAAATAGGAAGAATGTGCATAAAGCACTTAGCTCAGTCCATGGCACTCACTCAGAGCTCACCAAAAGGGAGCCATTATTATTATCTTGATTATCACTCTTAGACACTTGAGCTCACAAGGATGCACAACCTCAGAAAATGTTGCTCCTGTTTGTGAGAATTCATACAAATAATATTCGTCACCCACTCACTTAGAATCAGTCAGTTCACATGATAGCACTTTCAGGTAATGTGAATTCTCTACAAGAGGGTTGAACAAAGGAAGTAACAATCGATAGCTTTCAGTCTCACAAAAGGTACTGCATAGGCGCCTTCTAAAGACTCACTTTTGCTCTGTATATTTAAAAGGTAATTGATCCCTTTAATAGCCCTGGAGGTTGATGATCACTTTCTCTGAACTTCTCAATTATTTTCACTGCCCCTAACAATACAGCAGCCCGAACTCTAACGCCCGATTTGTACCTGGATCTTTATAACAGTTTGCTTTCCTGTATGGTTCACAGCTGCGCTGTCACATCAGATTGTTGGGTCATAAGTAATTTGTTATTAATAATAGTTTAGGTACCACAGTCTGCAAATACTTATGTTTAAAAGTAGAAATTAGGATTGGCTCACTATTTTTTCTATGTAAACATCACTTTCAGTTATATTTTACTGTGTTTATTGAGGAGTTTATTGGAAGATTGAGGAGAGAAAGGGCAGAGTAAGAGCTGCATCATTTAAACTTGTTTTGAATATTCAGATGCCTTATTTCCTTAAAAAATGCTTGGGTTTCAACAAAATTGGGCTCTCTCATGGCAGTGGGTTGTAAATGGGTTATGGAGTGTTTCATTGGAATAAGAAGTTGAACATTAATGATCTTGACAATGGTGATTGTAACAAAAGGGAGAGTGATCTCTGTTCTTGGTATTGGGTGAGGGTGTCCAGTTATAGTAGTATTTTTGTGGCTTTCTGAAAGTTATTTAAACAAATATTGGCTAAGAGTGACAGGGTCAATATTATGGCCAGACCAAGGCCTTTGAGACATGGATTTAAATTATTTGAGGAAGGTTCAATATGTCCTATACTAGTGTTTAAACTCTTACACTTTTGTAAGCCTGCTTTTAAAGACTTTGTATTGATTTAAAAAATTTTTTAAATTGATCTCATAGTATACATATAGATCTACAAAAAGTCAGGTTGATAGTTAACTAAGAATCTTCATGGAAAAAAAATTAAGCATGAAATAAATTGAAGAAATCACATAAAAGATGAGAGACTTGACTACATAAAAATTTGAAACCACTGAAGCAAAAACTCATAAATAAGCAATAATCTGGGGAAAACATTTGCTCAATTATGTTTATCAATATTTTAAAGATGCTCCTACAACTCAATAAGAAATACAATAACATTTTAGTAGAAAACAAAGACAATTAGTATCCGATCACAAGAGAAAATACAAATGACAAATACAAGCACACATATAAATATTTAACCACACTAGGAATAAAAATAACACAAATTAAATGATACATCCCCTTTACCTATTTAAAAAATAAAGGATCTTGAAATTGACAAATCACAATTTAGTTGTGGTATGTTGAAATAGACACTATATTGCTGATGCTATGGAGTGCAAAACCTCCTTAAAACATTTCAAGAAAGCAATTTGGCAATATATTTCAGGAATTTTAGAAGTAATCCTGTCTTTTGGTTCAGCAATTCTACTCTAGTATGCTATCTGAAGAAGAAAATAAAAAATATGTCCAAAGGTTTCTAGAGAGGAAAGTCATTGTGGTTTGTTATAAGAGCAAAACAGAATAAAACAAAACAATCAAAATGTTCAGCAACAGAAGGGTATGGAATATAAGATATATTCACATGATGATTTATTGTTTAACCATTAAAGTTAATATTCATAAAACATTTTAATGAGACAGGAAAATGCTTTATTTTATAATGTTGAATAAAGTGGAATACAAAATTGTATATGTGGATGTGGGGACAGCAGGAAGTGAAAGCACCTAATTCTCTTACCATTTCAGAGAGAGACTGAGCTAAGAATACAGGAAAGTAAACACTTGGGAGTAGGAATTCTAGTGCAGGTTTGAAAGAGGGTGAAAGAGTGAAAGAGAGTGAAAAGGGTGAAAGAGAGAGAAAGGAGTGAAAGAAGGCTTTCTGGAAAGTGGTAACAGCACATGCAGATTTAAAGAGGAATCTGCAAACATATCCCATTTAGGGAGTTTTTTTAAAGGTTTGAGTAGATGACAAAATTGAAAAGTTAGGCAGGTCTTGAGTACAGTTTTAACATCCATAGTTGATAAGAAGTTATGGAAGATAGTGTTCCTCCTACTAGATGGAATTAAAAGAGTGCAATAATTTTGGCTATTCATTTGTTCATTCATTCATTCCACAAATATTTACCAAAAACCTACTTTGTGGCAGGTACTATATACCTAGTACCAGAGAGAGGTACAAGGTATATAGTAAAACAATTTTAAAAATGATCTCTTTGTTTATTGAACAAATATTTTGATTGTAAGGAAATCTGATTGCAGGAACAGAGACTTATTTAAATTACTTTAGGTAACAGGACACATGTCCATGGAAACCCAGAAAAAGCTGCGTGAGAAATATGTAAGAGTGAGATCTAAGGAGCTGGATCTTTACAACTTTCCCTTCAAGATACGCTGTTTCTTTTGTGCTACTTGTTCCTTGTGTCTCAAATCGCCACTTTAACTCTAATTTATAAATGAGATACTTTATACTTGATAGCTTCATCTTTCCCTCAATTTCTATTCTGTAATGTCATCAGCTGGCACTAGACTCAAAATGGACCATCGGGCCTCCTTTACACCATAAATCACTAGCTTCCCCTTTCACTGATCATTGCCTCGATTGGACTGCTTTTCAATTAAACATTCCTAACAGAGTATTTGCTGGACTTAGTACACCTTTTTGAGCAAACCACCTTATTGGTTATTGGTTAGCCTCTGGATTGGCATCCTTTGAGCCAAGCACACTCCCTGTCTATTCAGCTCTCGCTAGCGGATGAGTGACCTGGTCTTTATGAGTTTGATTTGCTTTTTCAGCAGACCTGTGGGCAGGGCACAATTGTTCAAGCTGTGTATCCCATTGGTATTTTCAGGTTTGGTCTGTTGAGTATACTCCCCACATCTTCGTATTCTTAGCCAGTACTATGAAACAACAGTGTAGAGAAAAAAAGCAAGGCCATTCCTTTTTGAGAAAAATTTGAAAATAACAAAAGACAAAGGAAAGTGTGAGGAACATTGCAAAGGCCCCCAAAGAGAAGGTTTGAAGCTTAATATCACCTACAATTTCTTTCTTTTTATCACGCTGTTAAAATATAATATTACAGAATAAATACTCCACCTCTAAAATAATTCTTTTCTTTCCTCAGAGGCTCGAGGATGATTGACATTGGTAATACCTAAAGTTGCCAAATCTGATAAAGCTTTGAGTTTTAAAATTCATACCCCCACAAGAATTTCTGAATATATTTAGCAAAATCACATTTTCTGAAGTAGAATTCAAAATATTTATTCATCTATATACTTTTGTAGGCCAATTTTACATTACTAAGACAAAGTCTATAGGGGGAAAACTCTTATACCTTTGACTGAATGGATACTAAGATTGAATATAACAGCAACTCCCTAGAAGGCAAAATAATGTTCAGATATAATTCTCTACTTATGAACAGGAAGGATAACGTGGCTTTAACCAAATCACTTAAATGGGTTTCTTTCACATTTCTTGGAAGAGGTACATTTTCCTCTGTTTCATGCGGCTGTTTCCATTTAGTCTTCTGTGCCTGTTACTGTAAACAGGTTATGAAGATTGTTTGGTGGCCATGAGGGAAGGATAAGACATGCATAAGAACAAGAGATTGTTGTAGTACTGCCTTGCTCTCTTTAGAGAAGGCTCTTTGCTAAGAAGCACTTTTATTGGGATTTCAGACCAAGACAAAGACTGAGGTCATAAATCCCCTTGAGTTGATGGTTCACATCCTATTAAAATTTACATATATTGGTACTTTCTTCCAACCCTAAACATTAGAAAGTCCCTGGTTTCCATCAGAGTCTAACTCCTACTTTCTCCATAAAGTCTTCTGAGTACACCTCATTATAGATTTTTCTCTCTTCTTAACTCCCATACAGTATTTCTTCATGATTGCCACTTGGTTTTGTACTTTGATATATTTTAAATAATAATAACAACTCATATATATCTTGGGAACTTACTATGAAGCTGGACCTGTGCTACATATGCTATATATATTCGATGTCATGTAATCCTCCCATGAAACCTAAGATATATGTAATACTATTATCTGCAAAGGTTGACATTAACTTGCCCCTCCTCACATACCTGACTTGTGAGTGGTAGGGCTTGGCTTTGAACCCAGATTGTCTGGGTTCAAACCACTAAGTGTTTTGTTGTCATTGTTTTAAACTCTTTCGCTAGCATATACTTGCTCTCAGTAATCTGAATATCTTTCTTGGTCATATTAGCAATTATAGTTCCTATTTTAAAGGCAATAGAGAATAGAACAGATAAAACGAACTGTGAGTCTGACTATCTAGATTCAAGTCCGGCCCCATTCCTTTAAGTCATGTGATCTTGGGCAGGTTGTTTACCTCTATGCCTCAGTTTCCTCCCCTAACACCCAGGAATAGTGCTTGTCTCTTAGGGCCTTATGAGTATTAGGTGAAATGATGCATGAATAGCACAGTGTCTCGAAGAAAATCAGTAAATGTTTTGACTACTATAGATATTTAAATAGGAAATCCAGCTGTAGTCCATCTGGTTTATACATCTCTCTCTTGTCATGTCTGTGGATGTGAATTCATTCATGACAGATGATTTCCTCTTATGATGACAAAACCATATTTCTGGCCATGTCTAGGGTTGCAAGATTTAGCTAATAAAAATATAGGATGTCCAGTTACATTTCTATTTTGGAAACATAACAAAACTTTTTTAGTATAAATACGTGACTATTGCATAAGGCACATTTATACTGAAACCTATTCATTGTTGATTATTGTTCAAATTCACATTTAACTGGGCATCCTTACCTGGCAACCTGCCAGCCCCATCACCTTGCAAGTTTCCCTACATTGCTAGTAACCTGCCTTCCAGCATATACATTTATTCTGTAATAAAATTTACTTGTTTACTCTGACTCCCTCTTTAGTTTGCTATGTTCTTTTATTTATTTTTAAAATTTATTTAATTAATTATTATTATATTTTGAGACATATACTTGCTCTGTCACCTAGGCTGGAGTGCAGGGTCGCAATCTCAGCTCACTGCAACCTCCGCCTCCTGGGTTCAAGCGATTCTCCCATCTCAGCCTCTCAAGAAGCTGAGATTACAGGCATGTGCAACCATGCCTGGCTAATTTTTGTATTTTTAGTAGAGACACAATTTCACCATGTTGGCCAGTCTCATCTCGAACTCTTGACCTCAGGTGATCTGCCCTCCTCAGCCTCCCAAAGTGGTGGGATTACAGGTGTGAGCCACCACGCTGTCTGCTATGTGCTTTTAAATCAACATATGTGCTTAATTTTGTATTTTCAGTGCTCAACAAGATGTCTCTATTTATATCTATCCCCATATTCACATCTATACTCAAATCTATACATAAGCATGCAGATAGACAATTTCAAAATAAAAGTTGGTCATATTATACATATTATGCCACTGCTTTTATTTTTAAATTTCACATTGGATATTAGACATTTTTCTGTGTCAGTACACATGGCACTGGCTATCTTTTTTTTAATGGCTGCAAAAACACTCTCCACACATAGACATTTTTCTGTGTCAGTACACATGGCACTGGCTATCTTTTTTTTAATGGCTGCAAAAACACTCTCCACACACTGGTGGTGGTAGTATAAACTGCTGAACCTACAGTTCAGAAATCTTACTTCCAGAAATCTGTTCTACAAAACTCAGTACAATAGGTGTTCACAGAATTGTCATTGTCACAGCATTTGGAGAAGCAAACCACTGGAAAACCTATGTTCATTAGTGTTGAATATAGTTTTAATGTGGGCATTAAAAACATTCCTGTGTAAGTAAATTTGATGACATATAAAGATAGCCACAAGATATTATTAAGTGAAAAAAATTCATTAGCATTGAATATAGTTTTAATGTAGGCATTAAAAACATTCCTATGTAAGTAAATTTGATGACATATAAAGATAGACACAATATATTATTAAGTGAAAAAAGCTGGTTAAAATAATATATAAAGAGTTTGATTCAGTTTTTGTGAATAATAAAAAATATTAAGTATGATCCTAATTTTATTTAGTAGAGAATGAGATTAAAAACAATCTAGAAGCATATGCCACGGAATTTGTTCAATATCATTTATGAATAATATGTCTATATAAAATTTTTATTTTCTCCCACTATTTCATGTTTTCTAAATGACTTTTAAATGACATTAAGAATTATTCATGATATAAGCTGAGCAATAGTTATAAATCTGTATATATAGTTTGGTGCCAATTTTGTAAGAGGCATATCTGTACATCTGTAGGTTAATATGGAAAAGTTACCAACATGTTAATAGTGCTATATCTGAATGGCGGGATTATGGGTACTTTTGATTTCCTTAAATATATTTTTTTGTATTTTAAATTTATTTTTTAAAAATATTTTTTGTACCCTGTAAGGGGGTAGATCTTGAATGTTATCACTACATACACAAAAAAGGTAACTATGTGAGGTAATGAATATGTTAATTAGCTTGATAGTGGTAATCATTTCACAATGTGATATGGTTTGACTGTGTCCCCAACCAAATCCCATCTTAAATTCCCACGTGTTGTGGGAGGGACCCTGTGAGAGGTAACTGAATCATGGGCGCAGGTCTTTTCCATGCTGTTCTCATGATGGTAAATAAGTCTCATGAGATCTGAAAGTTTTATAAAGGGGAGTTTCCCGCACAAGTTCTGTCTCTTTGCCTTCTGCCATGATTGTGAGGCTTCCTTAGCCATGTGGAACTGTAAGTCCATTAAACCTCTTTCTTTTGTAAATTGCCCAGTCTTAGGTATGACTTTACCAGCAGCATGAAAACAGACAAATATGCAATGTATACCCAACAAAACATCAAGTTGTACACCTTAAATATATAAAAATTTGTCAATCATAACTCAAAAAAGCTGGAAGAAAAAACTATTTTTTCTCTTAATTCCAGGGGAGGACTGTTAGGGATTTGTATTGGGTACTTTTCAATTCAGCCCCAAAGATCCACAGAAACAGAAAATACATATTTTTTTCAAATTAGTACTGTTTCCTTATTAATGAGCAACTTTTATTTCTATGTAGTGCCTAGGTACTAACTAACATGGTATTATGAGAGTAGTGAAAGCTCATTATAAATAGTTATGACTAACAAGATGGCGTAACTGGTATCACCATATTTGCTATTTAAATTTGTCAGTCTCAAGTGTCTTCAGTTATGCAAATATATTCTGTTACTAACAAGATTCTGCTTAAAGTTTAGTCTACTTTGGGGAAATTATGTGCTCGCTAAAGCCATTTTATGGAAAAGATGACACAAAATTAAAGCAAATTTACAGCAAGTGTAGTAATTTTTTTTTTACTGGTGCATCTATTCACTCAACATATTTACTGCCCTTAGAAAACACATTGGGAGGCTGTGAACAAGGTGGAAAGAGCACAAGATTTGGGCTAGAAGATCTGGGTTCAAATACTGTTCTTCCACCTATCTGTGTGACTACAGGGAAGTACCTCTGTTGCCTGAATCTTGGCTGCCTTATCTGGAAATGGCTTTTTAAGACCTACCTTATAGGACTGCTACAGGATTAAATGAGATAATATATGCAAAGCCTTCACAAATCACCTGCCATATGGTACACACACAGGAAACAACTATATTAATGTACCAGATACTAATCTAGGTGATATGGAAGATAAAAATCTGCTCTAGACATAAATTCTTCCCTTAACCATTACCTCATCTTGGAGATGTGTGTCTGTATTTGACAAAGTAAAGCTAAAAATGACTAAACATTACGGGAGGGAAATAGACCTTCTTCCCTCAGTGACACAACACATTCTTAAGGCAACCATATGTATGGCTTTCCTGTTTATGCTCTTTTAAAGACTCAGAAATCATCACTAAGGAACGTATTCATATAACCAAACACTGCCTGTTCCACCAAAACCTTTTGAAGAGTAAATAAATAAATAAATAAATAAATAAATAAAAGCTGTTTTCTTGTACACTGTTGGTCATGAAGCCCAACAAAGACAGCATTAATTGCCTGTCATGAGGATCCAGAGAAAACTGTGCTTTATTACCGATCCTGACTGGCCCAGTACAGCCAACGGAAGTCAGAGGTGCTGTTAAGTGAACTACTGGAATGAGGACACAGGGAATAACAGAACTAGATGGAAGAGATTTTTTAAAAAGACTAGCAATAGAGCCAAACCTTCTATCTATTATATCTAATCAATCCGGAATAGATTCAACAGATGAGAGAAATTTTAGGACAATACATTCTAATCACAGCTTAGATAGATACCAGGCAACAAAACTGCTAGAGAGTTGTAATAAAAACCAGGCACAGTGAAAAGTAATGGTCAAAATATCAAAGAGCCAATGGGCTCCACAGAATCTTGAGGTCAGCTCAGAATACTTCCGTGCAGCAGGGAGGTATACAGAACATAGAATTTGGAGCAAAGTCACTTCGTAATCTTCCCTTTTGTCTCCTTAAGAAATATTCTACAAAATCTATATGATTTGCCTAAAATCTGGAATTGGATTTTTAGATGGTGAAGTAGAGGAGGGAAACGGTTGAATACTAGATTATTGCAAGAATGGAGGGTACCCACATTTCTCAGTCACTATATGGTCACTTATACCATCACCTTTAATCTTTACAACAATAAACTTTCACAGTGGATATTACATATAGCTTTTGCATAATGGTGGCACGTGATGGCATGTGCCTATAATCCCAGCCACTCGGGAGGCTGAGGCTCGAGAATAGCTTGAACTCGGGAAGCAGAGGTTGCAGTGACCCAAGATTTCATTATTGTGCTACAGTCTGGGCAACAGCGAGACTCTGACTCAAAAATAAATAAATAAATAAATAAAAAATAAATAGATAAATAGATAAATAATAAATCAATACACAAATAAATGGAAGGGAGTAGGATAATTGAAATATTAATGTGTGTTTTGAGCTTCCTGTTTTTTCTCCCCAAGTCTGAAGCATATAACCAGACCTTTATATTCCCTTGCCCCACTAGAGATCTCTAATACAGGAAGAAAAGCATAATTTTCCCAAAAACTTCTCTCTTCCAGGTTTTCATTCCTCAAAAATCTGAGCTCCTAAAGGGTTGATGCTCAGGGGGAGTCTGAGAGAAAAGGCAGGCAAGATAGAGCCTATTATCATATATTTGGATTTAAAGGAAATAAAATCATGCTCTATCAAGATGTATTTATAGAGTAAAGTGCATACCTGCTACAGGTGTTTTTAAATAGCTGATACATTTAGTTATAAAATCTAAACACTGCCGTACAAATTCTGGTTTGGTAACTCTTGCTCAGGATCAATGATTTTCTTTGAACATTGTCACTAGTAGTCTCAGTGGTTTAGGGTCATCCGCTATTTTAATGAAAATTTACCCTATGAGAGAAACGCTTCTCTGTGTGTGTGTGTGTGTGTGTGTGTTTTCTAACGTGCTACATTTTGCTCTTACTTCTGGTAATATGATTTTCCCTCTCCTCTCCTCTCCTCTCCTCTCCTCTGTCACCCAGGCTGGTGTACAATGGTGCAATTAAGGCTCACCGCAACCTCTGACTCCCAAGTTTTGGCGATTCTCCTGCCTCAGCCTCCCAAGTGGCTGGGATTAAATGTACCCACCAACATTGCTGGCTGATTTCTGCATTTTTAGTAGAGATGTGGCTTCACCACGTTGGCCAGGCTGGTCTTGAACTCCAGACCTCAGGTGATCTACCCGCCTTGGACTCCCAAAGTGTTGGGATTACAGGCTCAAGCCACCATGCCCAGCCAACTTCTGGTAAACAATTTTCTGAGGTCAAAGACACAATGAATTTAAGCCAGTGATTCCCAAATCTACCTGTGCATCAGAATCACCTGTGGATATTTTAGTTCTGTTTTTGATATTCAAGTCCCACTTCCACCCTGGACATCCAGATTTGGTAGATCTGGCATGGGACTGAGGACTTTGTTTTTTAAAGAGATTTCACAGGTGACTAATGGGCTATCAGAGTTGAGAACTACAATTAGACCTGTTCTTTTTGAAAAAAAGTCTGAAATAGTCACAGTTTTGAATGACATTAACTCTTTCAGTACTACAGAATACAAATTATTGCTCTTAGTTTGACTTGATTATATTCCGTGGATAAATGTTAGTATTTGTAGAGTGTAAATATTAAGTTCTTTTTTCAAGGGAAGATAAAAAAATAGCACGTTTCATTATTTCACTGGTGAATACACACATGTGAACACACACATAATTGTTTAAAAATGTTTGTAAGCAGAATTTAAACAAATATTTCTCTCTAAGCTGCAGAAAACAATAGTTCTGGGGATGGCCCTACCTTGCTTTAGTCAGGCAGACCACATTCTCACTATGAATGCCACACTCAATTGCAACACCTACATAGCTTTCCTTAGTACTCACAAATTTAAATTCCGTATAACCTTATTAGAGCTACTCTCTACAACTATATAAGTCGTTCACTCTCAAAGTGAAGGTTTTGCATATATTATCTCATTGAATGATTTAGATGTATACTCTGTATGAAACTTTGACAGTATATGATCCAAGCTAATATTATGCAGTGAAGCCATGGAATTAATGCCACTCCTAGGAACTGGAAAACATCACGATAGATGTTGCTATGCATATATTTAATTTCTGTGCTCAAATAATGATGGTATGCAAAAATAACCACTGCATTTACTTTTTAAAGTTTATGATGCCTGAATAGGAAATCTGAGTATTTGGGGAATGCAAATATTTGTGATTACTCAACATTCTAGAATTTTTTTAAGTTTTGTAATGAATAATCAGTTTCTTTAACACATAGACTTTCTTTTTGCATGACTTTTATAATTAGGCCTTGTTTTTGACAGATTCTTCTTAATTAACATCAATATATGTTTTTAAATGGTATTGAAATATAGAGAAAACATCATTGAATAACGTCACAAAATCTATTGTTAATACAGGTATAAGTGTAGTGTAAATGTATGTTTTATTAGGCTAGCTGGAAGAGTGTTTCCCCTGCATTCGCTTCTTAACCTCACTCTACCACTCCCAGCTACTTCAACTATCATCACAGTGGCAGCTGGTCCTATAATCACTGTGGTTTCCTGGACTAAAAGTCAATGTTAATAATATTAATGGCCACTCTGAATGTAGCACGTTTTGTGCCAGGCTCTGTTTGAAGTGTTTTACATGGATTAATTTATTTAATCCTGATCATAACCCATGGCACAGGCATGGATGGGGAAACTGAGGCACAAAGAAGTTACATAACTCATCCAAAATCAAATAGCTAGTAAATGGTGAGCCCAGAGCCTTTTGAGTCTAACATCTGTTCTCTTAAGCAAGATGTTACCCTCTTTCTGGCTTCTGGCTTCTGAGTTTGTCACTTACTTTCTAATTGTCAAAGGGGAAATCATGGAATCTATCATCTCAGGTTCCAAATCTGTAAAACAGATATAACGGCATCTCTCTGTCCATTTTGTATAAAGTCATAGGAATTAAAATGAGAAACAGGAAAGTATCTGCGCTACAGGAAAGTAGCTATGACCGTTTACTAATACTATTATAAATTCAGAGCAAGGCTTCACAAAAGTGGCTTTGAAATCTTTGACTATCACATTTATTTCAGCTATTTCATTTTGCCTTCATCTCCTATCCTAAGGTAGTAAATGAGACTTTAGAAAAAGATTAAAGCAAAACAAAAAATAAAATCTCAGGCTCCAATGGATCAGCTGATAACATTCCCATTGGGAAGCAGTATACATGAGAAAGGACTCACATTGTTCTCCTTCAAGGTCAATCTAACTTTTTTAAAGAAAACCTAGGATGGGGGTGGATATTTAAATGTTTACATGCAGGGAGACACCCTCACAACCACAGCTAAGTTCCTTCAGCAAATGCTCATTAAGGCAGCCACATGGGGTCTGATGTAATGGCAGAATGACAGGCATGAAGGACTGACTCCCCACCTGGCACTCCATGGAATTTGATTGCTTTCTGGAACAGGTTGTGTTTCTGGGAGGAGGCAACCCCATAAAACTTTAGTTCTACCTTTCTGAGTAAAAGAACAACCAAGACTAGCTTGAAGCAGAGAGAAAATTCTAGAAATCTTAAAGTTAATAATGCTACCTATGTAGTACCGGGGGAAAAAAAAAGCCAGACTCGAGTTGGTCTGATTCTTGATCTTGTTATATACCAACAGCATGTTAACAGCATACAGATACGGATTTTGGAGGCCAATTGTCTATCTTTAGATACCAGCTTTGCTCATTACTAACTATGCAGGCAAGTACTTAACTAGTCTGTGCCTAGATTTCATCTGTAAAATGGGAATAAAAATAGGATTTACTTCATGGAATGATGGAAAGGTTAATGAGTTTTTATACGTAGAGTGTCTAACACATTGTTACGCTAGACAAATATTTATCTTTTTCACTAATCTTTCTTGCTTCCGCTTCCTCATGCATAAAGTAAAAATAATAATACCAATCTCAAAGATTGAGATATTTTATGGAAAATAGCATAGACTGGCATACATATGGTAGAAATTCAATAAATTACAACAATTATTACCGTTAATTCAAAATGAATTTTTACATTTTTTCTAATATTGTTGTCCACATGGTCTCCAGTGATGATGAGAAATAATTTACAAGAGAGTATGAAACATTCTTTTTCTCTAATGGGTTTAGAAGCACTGTAGAAACCAAGTAAACTAACTGAGATTGTAGATTAAATGTGATAATATATGAAAGGTATCCAGCACCAAGCAGATCTCAATAAATGGTGTTCCTTTCCCATAGCTCTTTAAGATTCAATAATCAGGTTGTATGTGATAACTACACAAATAGGTTTTAAATCTAATGATCTTTTCCCTTCCCTACCCCCATTTTCTTAGATTAATGTCTTTTTAGATTATCAATAATAAAAAATAAGAATTGTTGCTCCTATGAGGAAGGGGAAGGAGGAAGCAATTTAACATACTTTAAATGCCAATTATTTGATTTTCATATGCTATCTCTATTCTTCAACACTATCCTGCCAACTAAGTTATTATCTCTTAATTACAGGTAAAGAAACCAAGGGATAAATAGCCCAAGGTCATAAAGCCATTTAATGGTAGAGCCTTTAATTAATCTTTAGCAAATTTCTAGAATACAGTGTAGTATTATTAACCATAGTCATCATGCTGTATATTAGATTTGTAGCATTTACTCATCTTGCATAACTGAAACTTTGTGTCTTTTGACTAATACCTTCATGTTTCCCCCTTGATATGTGCCTAGACTTATCCAGTTCCAAAAGTCATGCTACTTCCTTCCACTTACCTTCCTGCCTCTAAAGAAATAAATATCTTGGTAGAAATACCAGAATTGAAAAAAAAAATGAATTACACAAAATTATGGGTAGGGCCTTCAACAATGGACCTTTAAAAACAACTGGGATTAATCATCATGAGTTTTATAAATTATAATTTGGAGACTAGTTCCCAGATGTTAAGCCTAATCTATTTACCTCTTATTTTCTGTGTGGACAGTACATTTTATATAATGTTTAATCTCTTGTAGCTTCCATCACTTACCAGCTGAGTCAGCCTTGGATTAGTCAAAATCAGTTACCTCAGGTGTAAAAGGGGGTAATTATAGCTGTCTCCTGGAATTACTAGCCAAATTAACCAATGTATATAAAAGCACTTTGTAAACTGAAAGGTATTACACAAATATCAGTTATTACTATTGCCATAATTCTTAAGAATTCTAAGAAGTATTTAAATAATATCTGCTCATAACTGAGGATGTTCTGGCTCTGAATACTGTTTGTAAAAAAATACAAGCAAATGGCCAGGTGCAGTGGCTTATGCCTGTAATCCCAGGACTTTGGGAGGCTGAGGTGGGTGGATCACTTCAGGTCAGGAGTTTGAGATCAGCTTGACCAACATGGTGAGACCCTGCCTTTACTAAAAATATAAAATTAGCTTGGCGTGGTGGCACATGCCTGTAATCCTAGCTACTTGGGATGCTGAAGCAGTAGAATCGCTTGAATGTGGGAGATGAGGTTGCAGTGAGCTGAGATCGTGCCATTGCACTCCAGCCTGGGCAACGAGAGTAAAACCCTGTCTCAATAAACAAAAACAAGCAAATGGCTTGGGCCATAGAATAAATAGAACTCCTGCTTAAGTATCCTTGCATGTGACTTTTACAATATTGTCTCCCCTTACACCCTGGACCCTACTGAAGCTGTCACAAGAAAGTCATAGATACTAGTGGCTAATTCCTATTGTTCTTTTCCAGTCTCAGTCACCCCCTGGAAGAAGCTGTTCCTGACTCATCAGTCTGGATTAGATGCCTTTTCTTAGCTCCACATAGCTTTCAGTACTGCTCTCCAACACAGTATGTTTCATCTCTATTATAATTTTGGTTTTACTTGCCTGGCCCCCTCCACAGTGTCCACTTTGCTGTCTTTTTGAAGATACCAAACACTGGCAAATATTTGATGTTTCTCAAATGGCCTCTCTGATAAAATGGCTTTTGACCAGAGAGCTGAAGAAAGAAAAGCAAACCATGTGGACATGTGGATATGGAAGGGAAAAACATTCAAGGTAGAAGGAGTGGCAAGCACAAACTTCCTGAAGCAAAGTATGCCTACTATGATCAAATAACAAGGAAGTCTGAGTATCAATGAAGGGAGTGGTAGGAGAGGAGGTCAGAGCACCCAGCTGGAGTCAAATCATAGTCTCATAAATAAGGGCTTTAGATTTCAACCCAGATGATGTGATCTGAATTTAAAAGAGTAATGTATGGTGCAGCATGAGTAACAGAGGCAGAAATGGAAGCTGTTTAGGGGGCTATTACAATAGTCAAATGATAGATGATATGAATTGACTAGTGTGCTGGTAGTGGCATGTGGCACATTGTGGATATATTTTGAAGGTAAAACCTACGGAATTTGTTGATGGACTGCATATAGAAAATGAAAGGGGGAAAAAAAGAGAAGGCAAACCCCAAGGTCTGTGACCCGAGCAATAGCTCCCATAGAACGATCATTTGCTAAGAAGAGGAAGACAGGCTGGGTGTGGTAGCTCACCCCTGTAATCCCAGCACTTTGGGAGGCCAAAGTAGGGGGATCGGTTGAGCTCAGGAGTTGGAGACCAGCCTTCCCAACATGGTGAACCCCTGTCTCTACAAAAAATACAAAAATTACCCCAGCGTGGTGGCATGTGCCTGCTGTCCAGCTACTCAGGAGGCTGAGGTGGAAGAATTGCTTGAGCCTCGGGAGGGTGAGGCTGCAGTGAACTGAGATCAAGCCACTGAACTCCAGCATGGGGGAAAGAGTGAGACCCTGTCTCAAAAAAAAGAGAGTAAGACAATGGAAGGGCAGGCTAGGGATAAAAAGCAAGAGTTTGTGTTTGGACATATTAAATATGCAATGTTTATAAGACAACCAAGTGAGATGTTGATTGGGCAGTAGCAATTCGGCATTTATATTAAATAAATATATAATCAAGAGATGAAGGCAGAAAGATTGTAAAAGCACAATAAGAAAATTCTAAAAATAAATGTCCATTAAAAGGAAAGTAATTATATAAATTATGGTTCAGTTATATGATAGGCTATTATACAGCCACTAAACATGTTTTTGAATACTAAGAACATTAGAAAATTCTCAAGATATAATATTAAAGCAAAAGATAAAAGCAAAAACTCTCTCGTTGTACATAGTATGGTCCAAATTATATAAACAAACATACAGACAAGGAAAAAACTCAAAGGAAAATATTTCAAGTGATTATCTCTCTGTAGTAGGAAAAATAGTAATTTTAGTAGTTTTTCTTTATATTTTTGTTTATTTTACAGTATTTCTATAAATATATATTATTTTTACAGTTAGAGAAAAGGAAATTAGACAAAAATAAAACACTGAAAGAAAAAATCAAGGAGGGCTATAAGGCAGATTAGTAGGTAATAAAAAGCAAATGGATATAAAGATGGAAAAAATATCTGGAAAAATATATAAAGCAGTATTTTCAAGATGTGTTTTTAGGCAGTTATAGTTTGCCCCATTATCTATATTAATACAATTACGTAGAAGCAAAAAGTGAACGACATAACCCAAAACTTATGAAATTTACAAATTGATAGCATAGTACGAATGTCTTTGGAATGCAATGATTGTATCTCACAATTTTCCTATATTTTGTTCAGGTAATTACTAATATTAACATAGTAACCTCACCCACAGCAGCTAATGATATAGGACAGGAGTCCTCAACCCCCACTATCGGTCAGGTCTATGGCCTGTTAGGAACTGGCCACGCAGCAGGAGGTGAGCTGTGAACTTCACTGCCTGAGCTTCCCCTTCTGTCAGATCAGCCCCTGGCATTAGATTCTCAAAGGAGTGAACCCTATTGTGAGCTGCACATGTGAAGGATTTGGGTTGCATGCTCTTTATGAGAATTGAATGCCTGATGATCTGAGGTGGAACAGTGAAACAGTTTCATCTGGAAACCCATCTCGCCCCTGCCACCTGTCCATGGAAAAACTGTCTTCCACGAAAGTGGTCCCTGGTGCCAAAAAGGTTGGGGACCACTGTTACATGAGATGGCAGGAAATCACCCAGGCATTGCAAAGCTGTCATGGACAATTGCTAAAGTATACATCTGTGGGCAATTAGGAATCAGGCATCTTCTTGTCCTATATTGTCTCCTTATGGATGTATGAATATGAAAATAAACTCCTAGAAGAAGAGACCATGTCTACTTTCTTGAGTCACAGTATACACCCTCTTTCAATGTCATAGAGATTACGGCCAGAAATAAGCTGCACATTGTGTTCATGATAGTGGTTAACTTGTAAGAGGATACGGACCAACTGATGGTTGATGGTTTCTACAGCAGTCCCTCCAAAATTCTCCACTGCCTATCATCAATCCTTTTTTGCATCAATGAACTAAAGAATGAAAGCAAGGATGAACTTACTCCATTAAAAATGAAATGCAGCATTGATTAAATAACTATTCAAATTTTACATATATAGCAACAATAGCTATATATATGCAATAACCATTTACATAAAATTATAGGGCATAGTGTTGTGTGTTTATGTCTGGCTAACTCATGAATAACAAAGGAAATGATAAATATCTATAGGGGACAGTTTTAAATTTCTCATTACTGTTGCATTTTTGCTAATATTTATTTCCTTGAAAGCAAACAGCAGCTTAACGTGTTTTCTAATATGTAGTTGGATGTCCTCCTTGAATTAAGATTTGTCAGATTCCCCATTAGCATACCCACTCTCTCTGCTTTCTACTTCTAGTAGGATAGTTCTATGAATCATTCTTCATGGTTTATGTAAGTAAACTTAAGTGGTTATGTGGTTAAAGTTTTCTCTTTATTGTTTATTTATATTAATAAAGAGAAAACTCTCCTTGAGGCTTCCACATAATAGTCTATCTGTCTCACTAGTTTTGTCTCACTCTCTCTTTCATCTCTATACTTTGCTTCAAAACTACATTATAGTACCCGTCTCTATGTTAGAGAAATCAGAAATGCAACATAGAGCAAAACAAAATCTCAGAATCTCAGAGACATTTGCTCATGAATCTTTAATTTGGTTAAGTTTTATAATGAACTTTGTAAAGTCTGTAAGGAGTCTGATGTCATGTTTTGCAGAACTTTTTAAGGGAAAAGCTACCTAGAATTAGCTATTGAGAGTCACTATAAATTTTTTAAAAGGGCAAAATCAGCAAATTATCCAACAAAAAATTATATTTTAGCCAGAAGGAAAACTGATAGACTAGTTTATACCATATTTGGTTCCACTGAATTCTGTATTAGATTTTCATTGCAGCTGGTATTAGATATTCATTGTAGTCATAAAAATTAAGATTCTCAATAAAGCAGTCAGACTATATGACTCTCTGTAATCAAATATTATAATGTGCTCTGCAAGATAAATAAGTTGAAAAATCTATACACGTAGATTACATGTTTGAGCAGCTGTGTAATATTGTTGGCTACAGTTCCATAAATAATTGGATGATATTTACCAAAAAGGGGTTTTATTTGTATCATAGTTCATCTTAAAATCCTTGTTTTTCAATAGCATTAATAACAGCTAACAATTTTCAGGTGCTTATTTTTCCCAAGCATGTTACATGTACTAACTCAGTTTATTGTCACAACAAACCTATGAGGTAGAAAGTATTATTTTACCCTTTTTATAAATGACAAAACTGATGCAAAGGGGAGTTGCATAACTGATTGAAGGTCACACAGCTAGGAAATGTTGTGATTCAAAACTAAGCAGGGTAACTTCAGGACCCACATACCTAATCACTCTGTTATTCTACTATAATTCTAAAGCAGGGTCAGTTGCCTGCTTAGGGTACTCTAGCTGTTTTCCACCATACTTGACTAAAAGTGATAGTGACAGGAGGCAGCCAAATGCCTAGGCAGATAGGGGTGGGTAACCAGTGAAACCCCACCTTCAAGCAAAAATAACAGCCTGAAACCCACGGACCAAAGTGATAACTTCTATTCCTGTTTGCCCACTCTCTCCCGATTGGTTCTTTCTGAATAATGACTTTTTACCAATCAAATGTTGCCTTTTCCAAAACTACCTATGGCCTGTCCTGCCTTCATCCTATGCATATAAAGACCCCAGACTCAGTCGACAGTTAGTGAACTGGGAGATGCAGACCCTCCCTCCATTGGAGTGGATACCATCTCATCAGCTGCCAGTGCAGGTAGGATAAAAGCAGGCAGAGGAACATGGAAAGATTAGACAGGCTTAGTCTTCCAGCCTACATCTTTCTCCTGTGCTGGGTGCTTTCTACCCTCAAACAACAGACTCCAAGTTCTTCAGCTTTGGACTCTTGGACCTTTGACCACAGAGTGAAGGCTGCACTGTTGGCTTCCCTATTTTTGAGATTTTGGGACTTGGACTGGCTTCCTTGCCTCTCAGCTTGCAGATGGCCTATTGTGGTACCTCACCTTGTGATCATGTGAGTCAATACTCCTTAATACACTCGCCTTATGTATACATCTCCTCTTATGCATCCATCCTATTATTTCTGTTCCTCCAGAGAACCCTGACTACAGCCTGACTTCGGGGAAGAAGACCTGCTCTTCCTGTCCCCTCTCTAACTCCCCTCCCTGCTGAGACGTCTTCATCACTCAATAAAATTCTCCGCCTTCACTATCATTTAGTCATCTGTGTGACCTCATTCTTCACGGATGCTGGACAAGAGCTTGTGACCACTGAGTGCAGGTCCCCAGAAAGGCTGTCACACTGGCCCTTTGCCATCACCGGAGGAGGGCATCCACCCCATGCCATGAGGCAAGGGGCCAGCTGAGCTGCTAACATACTGCTGTCTGCAAATGGCAGAACTAAAAGAGTATTGTGATACCCCCTCTAGGGTTTCAGGGTTACGGGGCACCCTCACCTGGATGCCACCATGCCCCCCTCCAGGAGACATGCCTGGTCTGGCCATGGGCCCCACGTGGAGCTTGCTCCTGTGCCGGTGCCTGGAGCAGCCAGCTGGATCCCACACTCACTCACATGCTCCTCTCCCACAAGGGGCTGAGCACGGTGGGCCAAGCAGACAGGGTGTCCCTGCTGCAAGTCTAGTGAAGGGGCCAAGAGAAATCCTGCATCAAAAGCATATAAGAAAAGATTTCTTTCCTGTATAAGAAGAAACTTCTAGTTCATTCAGGAATGGTTTTAAGTCATTAAATGTAAACTAAAAAGAAGAGAAGCTAGAACATGCTTGTACTGTACTCCGATGAGGTATTGTCTGATCCTTTGAGAGCTCACTCCTAATGGGTACCATAAACCTTGAGTCATTATTAAGGGACAGTTTATATAAAACACAATTAACAATTGGCAAATTTGTGTAACTTAGCTCAGTGTTTCTCAAGCTTGGGTACTTAAATGTACCTTGGGGTTTGTGGTATTTGCCAGGGATTACAAATATCTTCAGAAAACCTTTCTGGTGTGTCAATTTAATTTTAAGATTTGGAAGAAAAACAATGTAGTTTGTAACAAGAATATTTTTACTCTAAAGCAAATAATATTCTGCAAGCTTTTGTGAGGAAAGATACAAGATTTTATGTGTTTTATGCTTGGGCAGAAATCTTCATGTTCTACCTCAGAGTCTGAGGAGAACAAGTTTATTTTCTACGTTAAGGGCATGTAAGTAGAAACATGTGACAAACAGTGGTCTGGCTTCTAACCAGTTCTGATCCACAAAGTTAAACAATAAGAGATAAGAAAAACAAAACAAAAAGAAACAAATAACAGTGGCAAATACTTATGCTGTTCCTGAAAGACTACTCCATGGGTGATTAAAAACTACAAAAATGGTCAGTAGTCAAAACAGTCTGGCTAAGCCAGGTCTGCTCTTCACGTGAACATGGGCTATTAAACCTTGCTCTGAGATATAGCTCGGATTTCTCTGTTCCATTTCTCTTCCATTGCTACCCCTCACTGCAGTCCTAGGTGCCATAATCTTTTCCCTCTTTTTTTCAGTGGTCTCTCTACTCCACAGAGCAGCCAGAACTTCTTTTTTTTTCTTTTTTTCTTTTTAACAAACCCCCCCCCCATAAATCAGATCATTTAATTGTCCTGATTAGTACTCTTCAATGAATTCTCAATGCACTTAAAATTAGACCTACACTTTCTCATTACCTGTGAAGTCCTACATCTTCTACTTCCTGCTTCCTTATCTAACCTAATTTTCTGCCTGCTCCCATTACCTCATCTCTGTCTAGCCAAACTGGACTTCTTTACATTGCTGGAACACACTAAACTTATTCCTGCCTCAGTGACTTTGGCTTTGCTATTCCCTCTTCTTGGAATGCTATTTCTCTGATCTTTAATCATCACTTTCTACTTTTTATTCGGGTCTCAGTCCATACGCTATCTCCTGAGAGAGGCACTCCCTGGTTATCCTACTTCACATTGTTCTCTTCCCCAGTCACTGCTCATCACATTATCCTGTTTTATTTTCTTTATAGCACTTATCACTAACTGAACTTAATGCATTTATTTATACATCTCTTATTCAATATACTAAAATGTAAATTCCATGAGGGCAAGCACCTTGACCAGTTTGTTCACCATTGTGATTTCGTTGCTAATAACCATGCTTGACATGGGTAGAAGCTGAATATTCACTGAATGAGCAAATAACTGAATGAATGAAGGAGAAAAGGCAACTTGAATATACATTAGATGACATGGCTAGTAAGCTAGTGTTCTATAATTCAGACAATAGAGTAGACATGGACTCCAGACTGATGAGATTATGTCTGTTCAATAAGTGATGGAGTCAAACTGGTAAATATTAAAGTTACAGTTTGGGGCAGCTCTTGTAAAGTCTCTGTAGACAAGAAATCTTTATTGAGACTTTATTTATATTATGCTTTTTAATGAACTAAATGATGTGAGGGACCAATATGTAGAGGCAGCCAGAAAGACACACTAAGTTCACAGCTAGTTGAACTTAGTTTCTAACACTGAGAAATATATCTTTTACAGTTACAATTTAGGTCCCTGGGTTTTATAACAATATTTATCACATTCATAACTTGGGAAATTAGGTCCCTACATCTTGAAAGAGCAGTTTTACTCTGCATTACCAATATTTTTTGTTTCATATTAATACTGTTTGCATATCCTAAGTATATTCAGGCAGACAGTAATAATGTGTGGTTTGCCCCTCTTCTGAGTAACTAGGGAAAACTTGACCCAGTAAAGATAGAACTCATAGTTATAGGTAATGTACAAAATAGACACTCTTACCAGGTAATCCTTGATTGAATATAGTTTTTCATAATTGCTACTTTCTTACTCCAGCCAAAAAAAGAGTGCACATATACATGGGCTCTAAATCTGATTGTACTACTTACAAATACTGGACAAGGGAAAGCAAAAAAATCACTCTGGGCCCTGTGTCCCCAGCCCATCCAAAAAAGGGAGATTAGACTCTATTTTTATTTATGGCCCTTTCTACTGACAGTCTATAATGCCTGAGCCAAAACCAATCTCAGTGTCATTGGAATAGCTTTGTTTTCCAAAAATTGAAAACCAGGTATCTACATCACAACGAATGCTGATTTACAGGGACTCAGTGGGCATGCTACTAAGAGACTGTACCCAAAACTTTTTTTATTTGTGCATTTTCTTCTAAATTCATGGAAAAATAAAACTTCTCAGTTTATGCAGGTGTACATTTCTTTAATAGAAATAGATTTAAAAATCTACCTAGGTTATTGTAGTATTATTTGAATCAAAATTGCTTTAAAATTCTTACTGTACATCCATAACAAATGTGACTATAAATCAGGAAAATAGAGAAACATTTATTACAACAGATTAAGATATGAACACATGGAACAAAAGGTTTCCAATTTGATGTGATTTTATAGGTTATGGGTAAGTTCCTATTTCACAGACATGTTTCCCTACTGGCCCAAGTTCCATTATTAGAGATTTATTTTCTTGATTTACTATTTTAGGAAGCTACAAAGTAGGTCTCAAACATAAGCAGCTAAATGAACTTAGAATAATAATTTATAGAGCTTTCTAAAAATGACAACATTCGTACATGTTAACATATTAAAACTTCACAATTCCATGAGGAAATTAATAGATCCTTTATAATGAATCTATGGATGAGAAAATCAAGACTTGAGATGAACTGACTTGTTCAGAGTTATCTAGATAGTAAATGGTAGGATGAGCACTACCAACCAGGGATGCAGGGATGGGGCCTTTGAAAACAGACAGAACTGAATTCAAATTGTGATTCTATTTGATTGCTGTATGCTATGAGGGAATTACTTAACCTCTCTGAGAATTTTTTAATCTGTAAAAATCAAGAATAAGAATATCACATAAATAATATAGGAGCAATAATATATATTATAGCACTTATTGTTAATGGTGTATAGTAATGATCCTTTTGTTTTTATTACTTTATATATTGTTAATCTTACAGATAGGTTGCATAGGAGAGAAGGAATAGGAATACAAACATGATGTAAACGTAGGTACAATTTTCCTTTGTGAGTCTTATATTTCAAGTTCTAATTTTTGCCTTCATTTTATTCTATTTCTATTTATTCTGTGAGTCTGTGCAATCACTCCCCCTACCACGAATGCCCTTCCCCATCTCTTGACTCTCTGACCAATGTCTACACAGTTTTCAAGTGCTAATTAGAGTCATTTCCTCTTTTTTTCTTTTTTTGACTGTTAAAATGGAAGTTTACTTAAAAGTACTCATGAAAGATACAAGTCTTTCTTTTGGGGTTAAATATAGGTATAATTTGAATTTCACAAAGGGGATCAATATCACTAGTTCACAAAAATCTTATCTATGAGTCATTTAAAACAGTTTCTAGCAGCTTTTTTTTTTTTAATTATACTTTAAGTTCTAGGGTACATGTGCACAACGTGCAGGTTTGTTACATATGTATACATGTGCCATGTTGTTGTGCTGCACCCATTAACTCGTCATTTACATTAGGTATATCTCCTAATGCTATCCCTCTGCCAACCCCCTCCCCACAATAGGGCCCAGTGTGTGATGCTCCCCTTCCTGTGTCCAAGTGATCTCATTGCTCAATTCTCACCTATGAGTGAGAACATGCGGTGTTTGGTTTTCTGCTCTTGTGATAGTTTGCTGAGAATGATGGTTTCTAGCTGCATCCATGTCCCTACAAAGGAAACGAACTCATCCTTTTTATGGCTGCATAGTATTCCACGGTGTATATGTGCCACATTTTCTTAATCCAGTCTGTCACTGATGGACATTTGGGTTGATTCCAAGTCCTTGCTATTGTGAATAGTGCTGCAATAAACATACGTGTGCATGTGTCTTTATAGCAGCATGACTTATAATCCTTTCAGTATATCCCCAGTAATGGAGTGGCTCAGTCAAATGGTATTTCTAGTTCTAGATCCTTGAGGAATCACCACACTGTTTTCCACAATGGTTGAACTAGTTTACAGTCCCACCAACAGTGTAGAAGTGTTCCTATTTCTCCACATCCTCTCTAGCACCTGTTGTTTCTTGATTTTTTAATGACTGACATTCTAACTGGTGTGAGATGGTATCTCATTGTGGTTTTGATTTGCATTTCTCTGATGGCCAGTGATGATGAGCATTTTTTCATGTGTCTGTTGGCTGTATGAATGTCTTCTTTTGAGAAGTGTCTGTTCATGTCCTTTGCCCACTTTATGATGGGGTGGTTTATTTTTTTCTTGTAAATTTGATTGAGTTCTTTATAGGTTCTAGATATTAGCCCTTTGTCAGATGAGTGAATTGCAAAAATTTTCTCCCATTCTGTAGGTTGCCTGTTCACTCTGATGGCAGTTTCTTTTGCTGTGCAGAAGCTCTTTAGTTTAATGAGATCCCATTTGTCAATTTTGGCTTTTGTTGCCATTGCTTTTGGTGTTTTAGACATGAAGTCTTCGCCCATGCCTATGTCCTGAATGGTATTACTTAGGTTTTCTTCTAGGGTTTTTATGGTTTTAGGTCTAACATTTAAGTCTCTAATCCATCTTGAATTAATTTTCGTATAAAGAGTAAGGAAAAGATCCAGTTTCAGCTTTCTACTTATGGCTAGCCAATTTTCCCAGCACCATTTATTAAATAGGGAATCCTTTCCCCATTTCTTGTTTTTCTCAGGTTTGTCAAAGATCAGATGGCTGTAGATGTGTGGTATTATTTCTGAGGGCTCTGTTCTGTTCCATTGGTCGACATCTCTGTTTTGGTACCAGTACCATGCTGTTTTGGTTACTGTAACCTTGTAGCATAGTTTGAAGTCAGATAGCGTGATGACTCCAGCTTTATTCTTTTGACTTAGGATGGTCTTGGCAATGCAGGCTCTTTTTTGGTTCCATATGAACTTTAAAGTAGTGTTTTCCAATTCTGTGAAGAAAGTCATTGGTAGCTTGATGGGGATGGCATTGAATCTGTAAATTACCTTGGGCAGTATGGCCATTTTCACAATATTGATTCTTCTTACCCATGAGCATGGTATGTTCTTCCATTTGTTTGTGTCCTCTTTGATTTCACTGAGCAGTGGTTTGTGGTTCTCCTTGAAGAGGTCCTTTACATTCCTTGTAAGTTGGATTCCTAGGTATTTGATTCTCTTTGAAGCTATTGTGAATGGGAGTTCATTCATGATTTGGCTCTCTGTTTGTCTGTTGCTGGTGTATAAGAATGTGTGTGATTTTTGCACATTGATTTTGTATCCTGAGACTTTGCTGAAGCTGCTTATCAGCTTAAGGAGATTTTGGGCTGAGACAATGGGGTTTTCTAAATATACAATCATGTCATCTGCAAACAGGGACAATTTGACTTCTTCTTTTCCTAACTGAATACCCTTTATTTCTTTCTCTTGCCTGATTGTCCTAGCCAGAACTTCCAACACTATGTTGAATAGGAGTGGTGAGAGAGGGCATCCCTGTCTTGTGCCAGTTTTCAAAGGGAATGCTTCCAGTTTTTGCCCATTCAGTATGATATTTGTTGTGGGTTTGTCATAAATAGCTCTTATTATTTTGAGATATGTTCCATAAATACCGAATTTATTGAGAATTTTTAGCATGAAGGGCTGTTGAATTTTGTCGAAGGCCTTTTCTGCATCTATTGAGATAATCATGTGGTTTTGTCTTTGGTTCTGTTAATATGCTAGATTACGTTTATTGATTTGCATATGTTGAACCAGCCTTGCATCCCAAGGATGAAGACCACTTGATCGTGGTGGATAAGCTTTTTGATGTGCTGCTGGACTTGATTTGCCAGTATTTTATTGAGGATTTTGCGTCGATGTTCATCAGGGATATTGGTCTAAAATTCTCTTTTTTTTTGTTGTATCTCTGTCAGGCTTTGATATCAGGATGATGTTGGCCTCGTAAAATGAGTTATAGGGAGGATTCTCTCTTTTCTATTGATTGGCATAGTTTCAGAAGGAATGGTACAAGCTCCTCCTTGTACCTCTGGTAGAATTCGGCTGTGAATCCATCTGGTCCTGGACTTTTTTTGGTTGGTAGGCTATTAATTATTGCCTCAATTTCAGAGCCTGCTATTGGTCTATTCAGGGATTCAACTTCTTCCTGGTTTAGTCTTGGGAGAGTGTAAGTGTCCAGGAAATTATCCATTTCTTCTAGGTTTTCCAGTTTATTTGCATAGAGGTGTTTATAGTATTCTCTGATGGTAGTTTGTATGTCTGTGGGGTCAGTGGTGATATCCCCTTTACCATTTTTTATTGCGTCTATTTGATTCTTCTCTCTTTTCTTCTTTATTAGTCTTGCTAGCGGTCTATCAATTTTGTTGATCTTTTCAAAAAACCAGCTCCTGGATTCATTGATTTTTTGGAGGGTTTTTTGTGTCTCTATCTCCTTCAGTTCTGCTCTGATCTTAGTTATTTCTTGCCTTTTGCTAGCTTTTGAATATGTTTGCTCTTGCTTCTCTAGTTCTTTTAATTGTGATGTTAGAGTGTCAATTTTAGATCTTTACTGCTTTCTCTTGTGGGCATTTAGTGCTATAAATTTCCCTCTACACACTGCTTTAAATGTGTCCCAGAGATTCTGGTATGTTGTATCTTTGTTCTCATTGGTTTCAAAGAACATCTTTATTTCTGCCTTCATTTTGTTATGTACCCAATAGTCATTCAGGGGCAGGTTGTTTAGTTTCCATGTACTTGAGTGGTTTTGATTGGGTTTCTTAGTCCTGAGTTCTAGTTTGATTGCACTGTGGTCTGAGAGACAGTTTGTTATAATTTGTGTTCTTTACATTTGCTAAGGAGTGCTTTACTTCCAATTATGTGATCAATTTTGGAATAAGTGTGATGTGATGCTGAGAAGAATGTATATTCTGTTGATTTGGGGTGGAGAGTTCTGTAGATGTCTATTAGGTCCACTTGGTGCAGAGTTGAGTTCAATTCCTGGATATCCTTGTTATCTTTCTGTCTCGTTGATCTGTCTAATGCTGACAGTGGGGTGTTAAAGTCTCCCATTATTATTGTATGGGAGTCTAAGTCTCTTTGTAAGTCTCTAAGGACTTGCTTTATGAATCTGGGTGCTCCTGTATTGGGCGCATATATTTTTAGGATAAGTAGCTCTTCCTGATGAATTGATTCCTTTACCATTATGTAATAGCCTTCTTTGTCTCTTTTCATCTTTGGTGGTTTAAAGTCTGTTTTATCAGGGACTAGGATTGCAACCCCTGTTTTTTTTTGTTTTCCATTTGCTTGGTAGATCTTCCTCCATCCCTTTATTTTGAGTTTGTGTGTGTCTCTGTATGTGAGATGGGTCTCCTGAATACAGCAAACTGATGAGTCTTGACTCTTTAACCAATTTGCCAGTCTGTGTCTTTTAATTGGACCATTTAGTCTATTTACATTTAAGATTAATATTGTTATGTGTGAACTTGATCCTGTCATTATGATATTAGCTGGTTATTTTGCTCGCTAGTGATGCAGTTTTTTCCTAGCATCGATGGACTTTATATTTTGACATGTTTTTGCAATGGCTGGTACCTGTTGTTCCTTTCCATGTTTAGTGCTTCCTTCAGGATCTCTTGTAGGACAGGCCTGGTGGTGACAAAATCTCTAAGCATTTGCTTGTCTGTAAAGGATTTTATTTTTCCTTCACTTATGAAACTTAGTTTGGCTGGGTATGAAATTCTGGGTTGAAAATTCTTTTCTTTAAGAATGTTGAATATTGGCCCCCACTCTCTCCTGGCTTAGAGAGTTTCTGCTGAGAGATCTGCTGTTAGTCTAATGGGCTTCCCTTTGTGTGTAACCAGACCTTTCTCTCTGGCTGCCCTTAACATTTTTTCCTTAATTTCAGCTTTCGTGAATCTGACAATTATGTGTCTTGGGATTGCTCTTCTCGAGGAGTATCTTTGTGGCGTTCTCTGTGTTTCCTGAATTTGGATGTTGGCCTGTCTTACTAGGTTGGGGAAGTTCTCCTGGATGATATCCTGTAGAGTGTTTTGCAACTTGGTTCCATTTTCCCCGTCACTTTCAGGCACTCCAATCAGACGTATATTTGGTCTTTTCACATAATCCCATACTTCTTGGAGGCTTTGTTCATTTCTTTTTACTCTTGTATTTGCCACACTTCTCTTCTTGCTTCATTTCATTCATTTGATCTTCAATCGCTGATACTCTTTCTTCCAGTTGATCGAGTTGGTTACTGAAGCTTGTGCATCTGTCACATAATTCTCGTGTCATGGTTTTCATCTCTATCAGTTCTTTTATGGTCTTCTCTGCATTGATTATTCTAGTTATCCATTCATCCATTCTTTTTTCAAGGTTTTTAGTTTCTTTGTGCTGGTTACGTAGTTCCTCTTTTAACTCTGAGAAGTTTGGTTGACTGAAGCCTTCTTCTCTCAGCTCGTCAAAGTCTTTCTCTGTCCAGCTTTGTTCCATTGCTGGCGATGAGCTGTGTTCCTTTGGAGGGGGAGATGCACTCTGATTTTTTGAATTTCCAGCTTTCCTGCACTGCTTTTTCCCCATCTTTGTGGTTTTATCTGCCTTTCGTCTTTGATGATGGTGACGTACTGATGGGGTTTTGGTGTGGGTGTCCTTTCTGTTTGTTAGTTTTCCTTCCAACAGTCAGGACCCTCAGCTGTAGGTCTGCTCAAATTTGCTTGAGGTCCACTCCAGACCCTGTTTGCCTGGGTATCAGCAGCGGAGGCTGCAGAAGATAGAATATTGCTGAACAATATTATTGCTGTCTGATTTTTTCTCTGGAAGCTTCATCTCAGGGGTGTACTCCACCCTGTGAGGTGTGAGGTGTCGGTCTGCACCTAGTGGGGGATGTCTCCCAGTTAGGCTACTCAGGGGTCAGGGACCCACTTGAGCAGGCAGTCTGTCCGTTCTCAGATCTCAACCTCTGTGCTGGAAGATCCACTGCTCTCTTCAAAGCTATCAGACAGGGGCATTTACCTCTGCCGTGGTTTCTGCTGCTTTTTGTTTAGCTATGCCCTGTCCCCAGAGGAGGAGTCTACAGAAGCAGGCCAGCCTCCTTGAGCTGCAGTGGGCTCCACCCAGTTCGAGCTTCCCGGCAACTTTGTTTACCCACTTAAGCCTCAGCAATGGCGGGCGCCCCTGCCCCAGCCTCACTGCTGCCTTGCAGTTAGATCTCAGACTGCTGTGCTAGCAATGAGGGAGGCTCCATGGGCGTGGGATCCTCTGGGCCAGGTGTGGGATATAGTCTACTGGTGTGCCATTTGCTAAGACCCTTGGTAAAGCACAGTATTAGGGTGGGAGTTACCTGACTTTCCAGGTGTTGTGTGTCTCAGTTTCCCTTGGCTAGGAAAAGGGATTCCCTTCCCCCTTGTGCTTCCCAGGTGAGGCAATGCCTCGCCCTCCTTCAGCTCTCGCTGGTCGGGCTGCACCAGCTGACCAGCACCGATTGTCTGGCACTCCCCAGTGAGATGAACCCAGTATCTCAGTTGAAAATGCAGAAATCACCCATCTTCTGTGTCACTCACGCTGGGAGCTGGAGGCTGGAGCTGTTCATATTCAGCCATCTTAGGCATGCCCTCTCTCATTTCCTCTTTAAAACTTTCTTTGATGCCATAGGTTAGTCCTATGGCATTCATGTAAAACTCATATTCATTTAGCAATATTTCCTAAGTGTCTCTTGTGGTGTTAGGGAACTCTGCTAGTGCTACATAAGGGCGCTTTAGAGAACTGACCCTACTTTTGCTTGTTTGCTTCTATTAGTAGTCTCATACTTTTGAATTTTACAGATATTTAACATTTAAAAAATGAAGACTAACAAAAATTTGCCAATTTTTCTCTTCTAAGTAAAAGCATAATAAATAATTGCCTCAATTCTTTTACAAAAGAAAGGGCATTTTGATTACCAAATATATAATCTCAAGATTTTGAAAAAAAGTAATAAATTAGGCTTTGTGGAAAACTTCATGGAGGGTTTCTGTGTAAATTAGGGAACAGGCATTGGGGAATCCATTGATTTATACATATTTTTACCCCAATTGGATAGTTGTTAGATGCTATTTCTTATTCAATTGTGCATCTCTAGTGCAGTGCCCAGTGTTTTATAGGAAGTACTCAATTAATATTTATGAATGAGAAAGTGAATCTGCCTCTGAGCAAATACCTCTGAGACCTATGGTAATGCCTACAGTAGGGAGCACCTATGAGACAACACCAACAGTGGTAAGAAAGTGGTGGAGGGGTGTGTATTTGTATGTTTGTGTGTGTGAACTAATATAATTTATTTTAACAGTTTGCCAGGCACCAACCATTCTGATTTTGTAGGGAAATATTAGTGAGACTGTCTTCTAGGGGAACAGGGGAGGAGGCAGGGGCAGGATCTAAGATATTGAGACATATCTCATGTGTACTGTAAAAATATTTCATATGACATCTGAAGTGGATTAAGATTATAGTAAGTATAGTTACTATAAATAGATAACATTCATTGAGTACTTATAAAGTGCCAGACACTGTTCTAAGCTCTTTGCATTCACTAGGTGACTTAATTACTACAACAACCTATTGAGATAGACTCACTTTCTATTCCCTTCTACAGATGAGAAAACTGAAGCTTGCAGAGGTTAAATGACTTGCCCCCGGTCACACAGTTAGTCAGTAGTAGAGGTAGGTTTCAACTATGGTCTAGTTGTTTTTAGAGCTCATCAAAACTCTGAGGTCCCTTTCTAGCCACCTATTTCTATGATGAACATAGTTTTATATGACTTGGTTTTCATTTTTAATTTTAGAAAATTAAAATGTTTTCTCTTAGGATTTTAAAGCTGTTAGGGCACTCAGTTTTTCTACTTATTAATAAAAGCTATGTGACCATAAGCAAGTTCCATAACCTCTTTGAACTTCAAGTTCTACATCTCTAAAATGGAGGTGAAAGTCTTTTTCTGTGTGTTTTTGGGAGGATTAAACGGATAGTGTATAAAAATAGCTAGCAAAGGGTCTGGATTATGAAGGGGCTTGAACAAATGTTAATTCACTAGGCCCCATAGGGCCTAGTAACATAAAATGACATTTTTAAGTTAAAATCATATCAAATATTAGTAATAGGATGAGAGCAAAGAGATCATCACTCTGGTGGATAAAGGTGCCTGTATTTACAGAATTCCTTAGAGAGCCACGAGGATTATCTTTGCTGCAGCCCTCATTTTAATTAAGAGCATAGAGATCCAACATTTCAGCATAGGAAGAAGCTTGCATTTGATTTACGCCATGGATGCACATTTTCAGCATCCAAACATTCCATTCCTTGGCTAAAGATATAAAGAGCTACTTCGGCAAACCTGATCTTGCAGAATAAATGGAAAATGCTTAATCATTTAAAAAGATATACAAAAGAATGGAAAGATCAAAGCATGCACATATACCAGTGAGGAAAGCTAACTGGCAGAAAGTCTCTACTTTTTGAAAGGCTGACAAATGACTTCAGTTAGACAGGGTAAAAAACCAAAACAATCCATCTATCATTCCTTACATATAAAAACATATAGAAATTAAGCACACACATGTACATGTAATCTCACTTTTGATAAAACTATTGTTTATGCAGAAAATTAAGTTGTGGAACAATGTATAAAATATAAACTTATTTCATAAAAATAATGTCAGGCTCCACGTATATCTGAAAATATATACGTTTGTAAGAACATGGAGAAGGTATGAAAGGTTTATGCCAGGTTGTCACCTTGGGTACCCCAGGACAGGTCACTCTGGAGGGTGTTTGTGGGAAGTTTTTGTTCCTTAATCATCTTTGTATTCTTTTGCCAAATATAATGACTAGTTAAAGACAAAAAGTTTTTACATTTACATTTCTTTATTATTAATTTACCCATTGAATTCCAGTAACCAAATATATAATATTGGCATGCTACTTCCTTCCTTTTGAACCTCAGCACTATCTTCTCTTCTCAAGTATTAATACTTATCTTACAGTATGGCTGTAAAGCTTAAATGAGATCAGATACAGAAAGTCTTAATAAATGGCAAAGTGATGTATAAGTGTATCTTACTATTTATTCACAAGTATTTTGTGATTTTGCTGCCTATCAGAGGACAATGACACACTTACAATGCACTTGAGGCAAAACTACAATAAGGTTGAATGGAACCCAGAAGCTTCAGTTAGCATCCAAAACAACACCTGACATGTTAGGCAAATGTGATTTATTTCTGGTAATCAGAGCAAATTCAATTAACCAACAGGCATATCTGACCTGGTGTAGTCGTCGTCAACAAGCATGTGCTTTGGAATTGGTGAGTACCTTCCCGGAGAGATGGGTGGCAGGGAGGTTTTATATTCTAAAGTGCCATTGTTGCCAGAGAGTAGATGGTTTTCCATTGGTGGAGAATAAGCTAAGAGGTGGGGGAAAAGGAGAAAAGAAACCTGTTATGTGGGTGATTCAATGTGTCATGCTATACTTCAGAAAAAATGTATTAAAAACAGAAAGGCTTTGCTGCATGCCAAGGATTTTCTTGTCCTCCAAGAGGGAGGAGTTGCAGTTTATTTGCATTTAATATATACAAGCACATGGTAACCTTTAGGATAGGAAAGACTTAATAATAGTTAAGTCTGTAATGCCAGTTAGTATAATTTGGAGAAAAGAAGAACAGGAGAAGACATCCAGCACACATATTTTCAGAACAATGATTAATTTTCTATTGAAATAAAATGTTAGCTTTCTAATTGCAGAGCTTACATTGTTTTCACATAATTAATGTCCAATCATCGAGAACAAAAGCCTCCTAAGGAGCAGATTCTCCTATGAGATTTTCTCCCAAAATATACTCTATTCCCATCCCACAAAGGCCAAGAACTCTGGCCTTTCTTTTTTATTCCTCCTTCCTAATGTTTCTCCCTTTTAGGTGACTGAAAACACCTCCTAACTGGGTCTCTTGCTTCTTTCTCTCTCCTCAAATCCATTTTATATGTTGAGATGAGGTAAACCTTCCTGAAATTCAGCTTGACCACACTATTCTCTTACTTAAATGTTCTCCGTTGTTGTTATATATTTAATATAGATAAACTCACCTCTTTGCCATTCTTGCAAGATCAATCAATTTTAATATCCCCCCAACACATATCCTATTGTCCTCAACAATAGCCTGTGCTTCCTGACATCTGTACCATCTACCTATAATTTGTGTCTCATACCTAACCCATCTGAGATGTTGAAATCTCATTCTGAAGATGCAACTGAAATGCCATCCTATGCAAAAAGATTTTTCTCGTGTTCCAAAGACAAATGATATATCTCTTTTCTTTGAGTTCCCAAATAACATTTAACATTTATATTTACCTCTCCCATGGCATATACATACCTCTTATTCTGCCAAATATGCTTCTATTTATATATCTGAGTTAGCCTTCCTCCCAGCAAAACTCTTTGAAGGCCATGATTCTATCTCCTCTGTATCACACATATTACCTTACAATGTGTCTTGTACATACTGAACTTACTCAATACATATTTCTTAGGTTTATTAGGTAGTTTGGTTTTCTCCCTTTTCTCTCTTTGACATTAACCTTATATGCCCTCCATGAAGTGGCTCACAGACTATCAGGGCTGATTTAGCAACATTTGTCCACTTTGGAAAGCTCTGAAAGTTAAAACTCTTTCATATTCTAAGGTAAGACTGATCTCAATTTACTGCCAGCTTGAAAACATACATATTTTGGAGGTAAGTTGTTTTAGAATCATCATTAAGAAAAGCAATAGCTAATGCAATGGGCAGGAAACAAAATTATTCAACACTTAACATTTCTCTCAAGAGAAACATGTAAATCTGAGATAAGTTAAACAATTTCCTTGAGACCGTAGTACTAATTAGTGGCCAGTTCTGAAGACGTTCCAAGTTTCCAGTCTCACAAATGGACTTTCAACATTTCAGAATGAGCAAGCTTACTACTGTTGACACAAATGTCCCTTACATTTACATAACAAAGTAAATTGCTTCTAAATCTAGTCTTCAAAGACAGAAACTTAGTTAAGATTCGTGTTGACCTATTAAGAAGAGGAGGACACATGAGGCTTAGGCTACAGTGGATTTTTTGAGGACTCCAGCATAGTGTCTCATTAGTTGTTAGTTGTTGCCCCAGAAGTCTCACTTCCAGCTCACCTCTATTGCCATAGTGACTGATAATTTTTTCCAGCTTTCTTGCCAATATAACAAATTCAAGTAAAGTAAAAGCTATGATGACGGTGATTGAGGATCTTGATTTCACCATTCAATTGCAAGATCCCCTTTTTCTGGAAGAATCATAGAGCTACCTCTGGTCTATTTGCCAGTCTCTCTTTTCTAGTCTACTACTACAGAGATCTGAAGTTGGAAGAAAGAATATGATGGCATGAGAGTGATCATGCTTTAGGAGCTTGAGAAATAGCCTTTCAAAATGTGTTGCCCATAGACTACTGTAACCACACTGTCCTCAACATTAAGCCTTTCCATAACAGTGGGCATGCCAACTCATTAGGATATCTCACCTTCAAACAGTAGGTAAGGGCCTGCAAGGCAACATAGGAGTGGAGCTTAGGATACTCCCTCTGAAGTATTTCCAGAAGTTAACCAAGAGGGAAGGTACAAGCAGAACACTTTGTCAATAGTTTTATAGAATTTCAGTTTTGCAAGTCTGGCATGCTATTTGAAGATGACAATGGTACTTACAGTGAGTAATATCAGGTGGACCATAAGGATCAGTCATATAAATGGTAGTGGGTTTGCCAACTTTTAAATAAACTACCTCTGATGTGTTCTTCAATATTGCTACTGCCTCTTCATGTGTTACTTCTTCTAAACTGTAGTTGTTTACCTGAAAAGGGGAAAAAAATCAACAATAGAGTTAAATCTATGCAGCAGAAGAAAAATATTCAGGCAAGAAGATTCCTGGAATTATAAATTGTGATAATTACTGTCTGGTATTTTTGACAGAACAGATGAATTAAATGCATTAGTCAAAGCAGATAAGTACAATCATTGATGCTATAAAAGAAAGTTGCTTCCGCCTTTTTAAAATGAGGAAGTGATATACTATAATGGAATTCAGAATAGTATTTGTGGAAAGGAAAATAAGGAGTCAAATGCCTTTTTTGTTATGCTATAGTTTCTATGACACAAAAGTAACACATATTCATGGAAGAAAACTTAGAAAAAGAAGAAAATAAAAATCATTCACAATCTCCCTACTTAGATTTATTTCCTTAAACAATTTTGACTTTATTATACACATTGTTTTGGAACCTGCTTTTTAAAACTAGAGGGACTAGTTGTTTGTAACAGCAATGTAGTTTAACAACATGACTTTTGTTTTCTGCAGAACATTATGTTGCATGACTACAGTATAATGATCTCACAAGTTTCTTACTAGTGTATGTTTAGTTTGCTCCTAATTTTTTACAACTATAAATAATGTTCTAATAATTCTTTTTCTATATTTGTGCAGAACTCTGATAATTTCTTTGATATAGATTTACCCATACAAGTGAAACTACTGGACCAAACTACATGAACATTATCAGGGCTTTTGATACCTAGTGTGAAAGTACCTCCTTCCCTCTGGAAAGATGAACCAGTTTACCCTCATACCAGCACTATATGAGAGCCCTCATCTCCCTATAGCTTTGCCAAACCTTGATTTTTTTTCACTTTAAAATCGTTCTTATCAGAATGTCATTTAATATGAGTCTATTTGGAACACAGGTCTTTTCAGGTGAGCAAGTTCAAGGGTACCCTATTGTCATTGCGTTAACAGAAATGCCTCTTTCTTTACTGCACGGAAAAGCCTAGGATACAAATGCAATTCTGACTTCATGGCAGTGCCATTACAGTGGGTCTCTGCACCACAATCACTTCTCTGAAATGATTTTAAGATAATCTCTCTAAAAAGACTTAAACTTTGAGGAAATTAGAATAAACATTAATTCACCAAGTATTTCAAATACCTAGGTTATCCTTATCTGGCTACTATTAAAAAAAAATTTTATTGTGTATATTTCAGGTTCACAGCATGATGTTATGTCACATATATAGATAATAAAATGGTTACTATAGTGAAGCAAATTAACATATCTATCATCACAGTTACAATTTTGTGTGACAAGAGCAGCTAAAATCTACTTATTTCACAGAATTCCTAATATAATACAATTTTATTAACTATAGTCTTTATGTTGCACATTAGACCTCTAGACTTGTTCATCCTACATATCTGCTACTTTTTATCCTTTCACCTATATCTCCCTCTTTCCCACCTCCCCCTGTAACCACTGTTTTATCCTCTATATCTATATATTTGACTCTTATTTTTTAAGATTCCACATATAAGAGAGATCACGCAATATTGTTCCTTCTGTTCTGGCTTACTTCATTTAGCATAATGTCCTCCAAGTCTATCCATATTGTGGTAAATGGCAAGATCTCCCATTTTTTAAGGCTGAATATTTCATTGTGCATATATACCACATTTTCTTTATCCTTTCGTCCACTGACAGACATGTAGGTTGTTGTCATATCTTGGCTATTGTAAATAATGCTGCATTGAACATGGGAGTGCAGATATCTTTACAAGGTGGTGATTTAATCTTCTTTGGGTATATAACAAGACCAGAGATTGCTGGGTCACACGGTAAATCTATTTTTAATTTATGTAGGAGCCTGCATACTGCTTTCCATAATGGCTATACCAGTCTACATCCCAGTCAATAACGTACAAGTGCTCCTTTTTCTCCACATCCTCACCAACAGTTGTTATTCTCATCTTTTTGACAATAGCCATCCTAACAGCTGTGAAGTGATACCTCATGGCAGTTTAGATTTGCATTTCCTTGATGATTAGTGTTATTAGGCACCTTTTTGTATGCCTGTTGGACATTTTTGTATCTTCTTTGGAGAAATAACTAACTATTCATGTCCTTTGTTCCTTTTTAAAATTCTGTTAATTGTTTTTCTACTATTGAGTTGTATCAGTTCTTTATAAATTTTGGTTCTTAACCTATCATCAGATATATGATTTGCGATTTTTCCCCCAATTTGTTTCATTTTGTTGTTTCCTTTGCTTTGCAGAAGATTTTGAGGTTAATGTAGTCCTATTTATTTTTGCTTTTGTAGCCTGAGCTTTTAATGCGATATCCAAAACAACACTGCCAATGCCAAGGTCAAGGAAGCTGTTCCCTTATGTTCTTTTCTAGAAATTTTATGGTTTTAGGTTTTACATTTAGGTCTTTTAGCCAAATTGAGCTGATTTTTGAATATGGCATTAGAGTCCAATTTCGTTCTTTTGCACGTGGAGATTCCATTTTCCCAGTATCATTCATTGAAAAGACTAGCATTTCTTCATCATGTTCTTTTATTTACTTTGTCAAAAATTAGTTGACCATATATGTTTGGATTTATTTGGCTACTATTTCTTTAATGACATAATTGTTTAATTAATTTCCAATGGCATAATGTAAAATTAAATGTGCCAGAAGCATTGGACTGAATTCCTATAGTACATACTATCTATACTATCTAGCACTTTAGCTATACCATATTTCACAGCACTACTATTCATAATCTTTATTATTTTGCTCCATGTTGCTATATAAGTTCCATGTGCTAGTTAATCCTTGGTGATGTAGCCCAGGTTAGGGACTGTGGAACTGGAGAGAAATGAACCTGCCTGATGTGTTTGAATGCTGACTGTGAGTTCTCCATTAAGCCATAAGCTTCTCCAGCACCTCTCACATTTCTCTTCTAGATAAGAGACATTCCCTTATTTCTTTTTTCATTTAAGTGTCTGGCATTTGTTTATTCACTGATCAAATGTTTCCTGCATACCTGTTATGTATTGGACTGTGTGCCAGATAATAGAGATATGGTAAATAATAAAAATGATAATCAATAATCATAGCAAACACTTATATAGCCCATATTACACACCAGGCACTATTTTAAAGTATTTTACATATATTAACACAATCAAACCTTCACAATAACTTATGAGGTAGCTATTATAATTACCTTATTTTACAGATGAGAAAAGTATGTTTCCAAGAGGTTAAGAAACTTTCCCCAAGTTATTGATCTGGTAAGTGTCAGAGGCAGAATTCAAAGCTAGACAGTTTGGCTCCAGAAACCATACTGTTATCACTCAGTTTTACTACTTCTTCCAGATAGACAAGGTCCTTGCTTTCATAAAACCCACATTCTAATAATACACAATTGTTTGTGGAATGGATGGATAGAAGAATAGACTCATGCAGAGAGGGAGAATGTAGAGGAACTTCAGGTATGGAGAACACAGTTGATAATGGCAGCCCTTAATAATACAGAAATAACAAAATGATAATAATAAGAACTAATGTTTATTTAATACCTGCATGTCATATATTTTAGGAGTACTATGTCATATATTTTGAAATGAATCATATAACTTATCACCAGAATAGCTCCAGGAGGTAGATACTATTAATCAGGGAAATTTTACAGATGAGAAAAACTGTTATTTAAAGAGATTAACTTGCAACAAAGAGGTCACACTACCTGCAATTGTCAAAGCCATCAGTTGGATCACAAGCCTCCTTAAGAGATGAAAATGAGATTATATTTGTATGTTGATTCGTTAAAAGCTAGGGCTCATATTACCGGTTCTTTCTTCCTTTAGGAGAACAGGGTTTCTTTCCGAGTTTACATATAAAAGTAGAATAAATTCCAAAGTATTATAAAAGCTTGAGGAATCATTACATTTCCCACTTAATCCAGTGGTTATAGTATATTGCATCATCCTAATACACTGACCAGTCAAAAAATAAATAAGTAAAATGGAAAGCAGCTGAATATATCTCCCTGATCTCACTGTCTCTTCAAAACCTTCTTACACATCTGATTAATCACTTATTTTAGGGCAGTTACCACTTGTGCCTAGATAATGACTTATTTTTTATTCTTTTTATTTTTTTGAGATGGAGTTTTGCTCTTATTGCCCAAGCTGGAGTGCAATGGCACGATCACTACAACCTCTGCCTCCCGGGTTCAAGCAATTCTCCTGCCTCAGCCTCCTGAGTAGCTGGGATTACAGGCATGAGCCATCACTCCCACCTAATTTTGTATTTTTAGTAGAGACAGGGTTTCACGATGTTGGCCAGGCTGGTCTCAAACTCCTGACCTCAGGTGATCCACCCACCTCGGCCTCCCAAAGTGCTGGGATTACAGGCGTGAGCCACCGTACCTGGCCGATAATGAATATTTACTTGTGATGGTCTGCAGTTTAAAATGTATATGAAAGGGGTTGTTTTCTCTTAAAAAAAAAAAAAAAAAAAAAAGAGATTGCCTAAGGCAACTTTTAATACGGTGACTGTGGCCCACAGAAACATCTCTACTGAGAGAACAGAAAAGAAACAGCATCTGGTGCCATAACACAGGAGAAATGAGAAGTCAATAATAATTAAAAATAAAAACCAAAGGCTAGAAACTAACTAGATTAGATTATAAGTGACACTTATAACAGAGCAAAGCTCTGTTTCTGACAAGGGCTTATTGTCTCTCTCCCCAGAGTACGGAAAGTACACAGCTCATTAGATTATCAGTGAAAGAGAAATGTGGTCAATGCTTATTAAATTGCACATTTTGCCATTTTTAAGGTGGGCAGTGAAATGATCCAGAAAATATTTCCTTCAACAGCATTTTCATATAGTGACTTTGCTAACAGAGTCTTCAGACCACTAGGAAAATTTTTAGATCATAAAGCAGAAGTTGAGGGAAAGGTAGTGGTGAGAAATGGGGCAAGAGGATATTGGGGAGAATAATAATAGTAGTTTAAAATAGTGGTAGTTCACTCGGTTTCTATTTGGTGACTGAAATATTGAAAAATTTACATAGATTTCAGTCACAGAACAGGTGGTATTATGATATTGGCAACAGAATGTAGTGATTAAAAGCACATGCTTTTGAGTCATGCATACTGAAACCTGGACCCTGGTGCTTCCTAGCTGTGTGATTTGGGGAGACTTGTTTAACCTTGTAAGCTTTAGTTTTGACATCTGTAAAACAGGAATGATAGCAGTTACTGCTTCAAAAGACTATTGATTTAAATGTGTTGGCCTATATAAAGTGACAGGTATAGTACAGTTCTTGATGTTAGCTCTTATCACTAATATTATTGTCATCATCTGTAAACAGGATTTCTTGGTGAAAATTTTCGCTGATCATTTTCTTATAAACATCTGTGAACTGATGAGTTTAATTAGGGTGCTGCTGATGAAGCTTCTGTGTGGTCTTTTTAAAAATTCAGAATAGTACCGGATTTGGACCAAAAAGTGCTCTTTTGTGCTGAAGTCTTCAAAATGTTTTCCACAAAAGTGAGTTTGTTTGGGTTAATTATGTGTGTGCATTATCCTATGAACTCTCAAGATAAAGGGCCTACAGCTGGAGCTGATTGTGTGCAGTGAGAAGGGACATCACACTGATTGGCTAGTTGCTCTTGTCATTGTTTGTCATTGTTTTTTTTTATTCTTTTTTTTTTTCATTTGCATCAAGTAGCTGCCTATAATGGTGAACACTGAGCAACTGGCCTGGTTTCAAGGAAAAAAATCATGTGAGTTTGATTGAAGTGCTCTCTGTGGGGTGCAACACACAGAGGGGGACATATGTGCGGCCTGGCTGTGTGTTTGCTAATAGGAAAGAGGACTGAGGCCAAGAAAGAGAGGCTGGAGGTGAGATGACTCATTCTCTCAAACAGAAGAGGGAGCACTGAATTTGAACATGATGCAGACAAAGGAAGGCAAACCAGCTGAAGAAAGAGGTGCCAACAGACTTGCAAGGAGGCATGGCAAGTTTTGTGGGAATTTGAATGTGTGTAAGCAAACATAAATGTGATAATACAAAGGTGGGAGGTGTGGGGGCATGAGAATATGACAATAAAGAGGAATGGGCAATATAGAGATGGCGAGATACTGACCTTTCCATGTTCTTGCAGGAATATCAGTATGGTGGGATAAACTGGGAGGTGATTACAGACATTAAGGTTACCTAAGACATAGTACAGGGAAATGTGGAACTCCAGAATCATTGGTAAGAAAACTCTAAAGTTAACTTTTAAAAAGGAAACAAAGTGGCTGATCATTAGGTTGTAAGATAAATTGCAAAGCAGACCAATCCAATGTAGTAATGCCAATGCTATGAACATAAATATGCATAAACCAAGGATTAAAATCTCCATAGTACTCTGAAATTAACTATTATAATAAAAGGCATTCAAAATAATAACTATTAATAAATAAAAGGCATGTTAGTAATGATTGTCTTTGGATAATAAATATTTTCTTGTTTTTCATCTTTTCAGAAATGAATATGTATATTATAGTTAGAGCAAAATTAACTCTAAATGAGAAAGAACAAAAACTTTAAGAAAGAACAGAAGCTAAGTACAGTGGTCTCATTATGGGACACACATAGCATCTTCTCATGAGTAATGAAAATCGGAATGGGAAAAAAGAAAGTTAATTTCTCAAGCCCAATGAATAGAGTTAAATTTACTAGAAATAATAGTCACATGTTAAACCTTGCTCTTTCTAGAAATGAAGGCAACTTGATACAGTGAGAGTAATTTTGAATGTAGAATCAGATCGGATCTGGTTTATTTCCTAGTTTCATGAATTTAAGTCAGTTAACATATTTACTAAGAATTCATTTTCTTACACGTAAAATGGGAATTATACTTATTTATTTGTTGATTTGTGTTTATGAGAAAAGAATGATACCATGAAGTTGAAAAGACTCTGTATGATATAAAGTAGCATACAAATAGAAATCAAACAGCCATAATCAGACATCATGCTTTGTTGATCTTGCTGCTGTTCAGGGCTCTTTATGTGGAAATCATCACTCCCTACATTGTGAAACACTTGTTCCTACAGTGCCACTTCCCACCTCCAAGAATGACCTTCTCAGGGGCAACTGATTAGATCATATTCATCTCTACTCCCCTAGCTGATGTAATATAAATACTTGGCACTTAATAAGTGTTGAAGTAGTAAGCTGAGTTTTTAAAAAATGATTGCAGAACACCAAAGGAAAAGCAATCAAAATTCCCTATTTTATAGAAAGAATGAAGCATTTGTGTTGCATTCTATTTTATATTTGTGTTGAGTCAGAGAGGAAAACAATAAGAATGAAGGTCATTCAAGCAACAATACACATTTATTGGATACTTGCTCTGTGCCAGGCACAGGATATGAGGATGAAAAGCTGGTACAGAATGTTAGCACCAGATCATACTAGTTTATAAGGTACACAGTCAAAGCTCCATCACTGTGATTTTATTCTTCCTTCATTAATCATTAATTCATTTCTTAACCTTTTACTCCATATAAAGAGAGAGAGCAAGCAAGAATGGTTATTTTGATTTACTCAAATTTCTTCTCTAGCAGAGGTCACCAAAATGGACAGTATGATATGAACCCTAGGGCAATCCACTGGGTACAAGAGGAAAACATTCGCATTTCTATTAATATTAATCACATTGATATTTATATTTCTTTTTCCATTTTCATATGTTTTAAAATGTGAACAATATATTAGCATAGTGATATATATGTAATTTAGAGGAGAGAAATATATTAGTGGCAACCTTTTGTATTTTACTGATAGAGTGTGCTATTAAGATAATTTTAAAATGACAGCAACATATGATATTTATAGAGCAAATTCTATAAAGAGGGCTATTACACTGAGTATAAGCAAAATAAAAAAGAATGCCATAGGAGGTTCTAACCCTTAAATAAAATATGTCATTGCAATTACATTGTATTATAACTTATTACATTTGAGATAAATTAGAGGAGAGTTCAAGCAACAGTTGTCCAGGTTTTATCCTGCTGTTTCAGAAGTGACTCTAACCTCAGGGGACAGAATTTTGAGAGTGAACTGTTCTAAATTTTTTTTAGCCAATTGCAGGAAATTGCTAAATTATACTGGCTTGATAGAATGAGCGCTACCACCAAAGTTGTCCTTAGGAGATGCAGTGGTAGCAGCAGAATGGGTTAGGGTGTGGTTAGATCAAGGTAGGATGGTGGTTCTTAATCTGGCTGCACATTAAAATCATTTGGGAAACCTAAAAAAATAAAAATAAAATGAAGTATGATCCCTACCCCAGAAATCCTGATTTGATTATTCAGGGCTGACTGAGGATTGGGTATTCATAGTGTTCAAGAGCTTACCTTGAGATTCAAACATGGAACCCAAAATCAAGAATCAGAGATGCTGACAAAACCAGTGAAAGGAATTTAACTTTAGGACATCAAAATCTATGTATGAATCCAATTTTACAATTTACTAGTTATGTAATGTTGGAAATCCCTTTGTCATCTCTGAGTTCTAACTTTCTCTTCTGAAAAATAAGAATAACAGTAACGACTGTCCTAACTACCTCTCAAAGATGGTGGTTAAGAATAAATGAGGTGTTGTAGGCAAAAGATCTTTTCAAGATGAAAGCAATGTGTTGTTGGTAGGAAAGAGACATGCTCAGAGAGTTACGGGTCTTGGTTCTAAGATATCTAAGATTGGTATAACCAATAAATGTGCTTTAATATCCCATTCATTATTCAGATAATTTCTACATATTCACAGTGTCTTCAATTTGATTTTCTTATTGATACTTGGATGAAATCAGGCAATTTTGTAAATTTACCAAAAACAACAATAATTTCAGTCATCACAACTAATACTCATTCAGAAACTTGCATTGTTTCTACTCATATTTCCTAAAAGTATTTGATGTCTTTACTATACGATACTTATTTTCAAATAAAAATAAGAGATGCTCACACATAGCACATCCCGAGTATATTCCACCAAACACTAGTTTTAGGTGTTTTGTTAAGTATTACTCTAAGAAGAAGATTCCATGATAAAACAGATATGTTAATCAAAATCAAGTCGCTTACTTGATGGCAGGACTTCATAGAATTTTTAATATGCTAAAATTCATTGAGAATCTACAAGAGGATTGGGATACAAGTTGTAGAATTCAGCAAATGTATTTGGTCACAGAGTCTATTCATGTGACACAGAAAAGAGAACAATATTTTAAAGCATACTTTTGGAAATACCAATCTAATATAATGCTACTATGGTATAGAGGTCAAAATAGAAGACCAAAGATGGATGTGACTTGCCCAAGACAGATTAGGTAAAATCAGTGCTAGGTGCCTGTGACTGAAATCCAGCCTTCTCATCTGAGTCCAAGGTCTTTCCACTTGACTTCAATGTCTCTATTACTTTTCCTGTCACTTACTACTTCCCTTTAAGGAAAGAAAACACAAGAACTAATTCTCTGTAAAAGGTATAAAAGTTCTCTCACTGACAATTTTTTTCTTTAAATGTCGAGCAGGGTTTATGGAAAGAAGAGGCTAAGATTTTAAACCTTAAATTACAATGTGCCGAGGGGCTTTAACAACTAATAACTAATGCTATCCCTGCAGAGAAGACAATCGAATTATCCTGGATTCAACATTTCTGGTTTATATTGAAAAAGGGGAAGAAGTTAACACTTTTCTAACATATTGGGCTATATGTACCACCTTGGAAGGGCTTAATAAAGCCAATGTGTGAAAATATATGAAAGAATTTAAAAATCTGTTATGCTGTTAAACTCTGACTACCACTGAATTTCAAGGCCAAGAGAATCTATTTTGTCTGAGACGACAACACTAAACCACTGGTACAATCCACAAAATCCGATGTCACTCTCACTTTACCATTTAAAAAACAAAACAAATTCTAGAGAACAATAAATTCTAAGTAGCCAAGGAAATTTTCAAAAATATAATTTTGCTAAAAAGAACATATACCATGTATTTGGGTTGACCCATTAAACATCAGAGTGGTCTGACATTATAGTCATCTTATTTAAAATACCAAGAGGCTTATTGCAAAGGTGACAGACAGAATAACTGTTTCTTAAAGTAGAATATTTGCAAAGGTCAGATACTATACTCTTACGCGGAATTTTTAAAGTGGGAAATAAGATTGTAAGGAATCTAAAGAAATTTTGTAGTAAATGTAATCTATTTACAGAAGATAAATGAATGTGTGATAAAATTTACTGGAAGGGAGAGAAAAGGTCTAAAGCATCCTAAAAAACTAAAAAGTGGAAAAGTGGAAAGACATAACTCTTTCAAACATATGTGGAAGAGGAATTAGTCTTCACTTTCTTGTTTTCAAGGGACAGAGCTATGAATAAAGGGGGACATATATAGAAAAATATATTTTAACAGAATTTTAAGGAAAACATTTTAATGATACTTATTACCTAATAAATAGCTTTCGGGAGGTATTATCCACCCTTAAAGGGGGATCTATGAGAGGTCAGAGACTGCTTCACATGCTTGCTTTTCTGATGTACCAAGAAAGAGTTGATGAAAGATGGCCTTTAAGATAGATATGTTAAATTCTGAGATATACGAAGAATTTCAGGGAGAAAAAGTACCCAATATAGATGGTGTGCTTCAGGTGGTGCCCAACATTATAGCTATTTTGCTTGAGAAACTAGAAGAGTTATTGTTATTACTAACTCTTTAAAAAATGACTGTGCTCTCAGTAGAGGGCAGTTGCTAGGAGACTTCCTGAATTGTGAGTATTCAGCCATGAAAATCTAAAGAAATTAATGGAGTTTTATTTTAGACCAGTTTACTTACAGAACTCCGAGTGAATAATATATGGTGGAATTTTTCCTAAGAAGTGACAGAAGGAAGTGGTGCAAATTGCTTTAGAAAGAATAGCATATTTAGAGAAAAATATGCAGAGTGTGGTACAGCTGGTACATCATAGAATCTAAATCATTTGTACTTCCTTTGTGGGAGGAGAGTAGAAGAGGGGGAAGACACAAAGAATATGAATGTAGGGTAGTAAAGGGAAGAGGAGGTGGAAAGGAATGACAGAAAGAGAGCATTAATAAATATTTTTGGGTTGAAGCAAGATAATTGTTTTCGTAGGGTGGCTTCAGTGATTTTGTCTTTATTCTCCTTTTCAGGGTTATTTTGCTTGCAAAGTATAAAATGAATCATTTTCTTTCATTTCCAGTTTCAACTTGGAAGTACTAATTACGTCTTCCTTACATAAGAGAGGAGAGACCTATTACTGTTGAAGGTTCTTTAAAAAAAAAAAACAAAACTATGCTTTAAAACTCAAAACAGTTAAGGATTATGTCACAGCTATTTTTGAAATCATTATATCTACAATGAATGTCAACAAAATGGTAATAAAAAATAGTATAGTGCCTGGAAAATTCTTTGACAGAATTATTTGGAGCAACTTTTTTTTTTTTTTTAATTTGGAAATAAAAAAAAAAAAAACTAAACAGAACTTCAAGAAAAAAGCACATACCATTTACCATGATTGTACAACAGCAGTAAATGAAAAAATACCAGAAGATCTGCCTACAATCAAACTCTTATGGAACCATGAGTCAAAGGTCAAACCAGTAACTATCTAAGACAGTCATTACTTGAGAATGAAATGGTCCTCTTCATTTTTCTACGTAGCACTATGTAGAATATGGTTGTCACAATTTATTCTATTCCCAAGACAACATTTCAAGCAATAAAGTTTATATTCTAGAGAGAAGTTGTTCAGGTCTTGTACCCTAATAACAACCTTTCTTGTCCAGAAGATAGAACAACATCATAAGAACAAACTTTTACATGAAAAACAAATAAGCAAACAAACAAAACAAAATTCAGAATTTCTTGAGCATGAAAGTGGTAGTGGCTTCAGGTGGTAAAGCAGCCCAAAACTCTTAAATTTAACTTTGACTGAAGTCATTAATGGTATATTTTTTGCCCATCCAGTTTTCTCATGACAGAGTTCCTTCCTGAATAGTGGCTACTGCCTGGGACACAGTAGGTGGGCAGCACGTACTTATTAAAAAAGTAATTAATGAATGACAATAATGAATAAAGGAGGAAAGGAAAGAACTGACTGACAAATTTAAGGAAACTAATGAAAACATGTTGCTCAAGAGGCAGTATAGCTTGCTGGTAATGAGTGGTCCTAGCCAGATTGCCTCAATTTGAAACCCAGTTTTGTCCATTATTAAACATATGACCATGGGCAAGTCAGAAAACCTGTCTACATCTCAGTTCTTTTTTGCTTATATAAAATGTGTTGCTGTTAGAAATATGTTACATTACAAAAAAGCCCTTTATAAAAGAACATGGAACTTAGTAAATGCCAGGTCAATGTTAGCTATCAAGATTATTACAAAGATCTTATCTAACACAAAGCTTATTGAACACAAAGGTCATTGGCAACTATGAAATTAGACCACTGGGATTAAACACAGCTCTCTAAAGCCGAGGGAAGTAGGCACAATAAATATAAAATTTGGAGGTTCAACTCCAAAACTTGCACAGGTCATAAAAATTAATCTTCTGTTGAGATTGGGGGCTGATCCTCCTCAGACATTTCTCACAAAATTGTTGGAGATAATGGCTCCTTGCAGACATAGATTAGAAGTCCTGTTTTACAAGGGTAGACATGTGACTAGACAGATACGCTAATCTTACTTGAGAGCTACCTACTATTAATTTTCAATATTCGATTATTATCCTGTAGATTTTGGCATACAACAGTAAATGGACATAAGGCAGTTTTATTAACACAGTCCCAAATGCTTTGTTGCTTATAATTGCCTTAATTTTGCTTTAGGTTATCGTATAACTCCATGGTTCAGAAAGACTGGCTGTGTGTCAATGTCAATCACTGTCTAGGACTCCTGAAGCATGTGAGAAGCTGGCAAATGAAATAGCTATAACCCTAAGGGGAGGAAAGGAAGAGATCCATTTACACATGTAGCAGAACTCAGATTATAAATTCTTGGAAGTCAGGTGCTGTGTCTATTCTGGTTGCACAAAGGACCATGGACATACGCTTATCGGTAAGCCAGGTGTTGTTTCTGTTGTTATGCAAACCCCACCTCTCCAGCAGTCTATAAATAGCAGTTGCTCTCCCTAATAGGAGACTCATTATATTGGAAGAACAACAGATAATCTCTATGCCATGCGTATCTAAGAAAATTAATGAAGATCTAGATTTGTTTTGAAAATGTCAACAAAATAGATACATTGTACATATACTTTTGAGATCTCTTACTCATAAATCTGCTGTCTCTTCTTTTCAATTTTTGTCCAAGGTCTAAATTGTGGACCCCTCACAAATTCATATGCTGAAGCTCTAACCCCCCCATGACTATTTGAGGATAGGTTCTATAGGAGATAATTAAGGTTAAATGAGTTAAAGATGGTGCCGTAATCCAATAGGACTGGGCCTTATAAGAGGTGGCCTTATAAGAAGAGAAAGAGAGAGAGAACTCTCTCTGCACAAATACCTAGGGAAGGCCATGTGAGGACACAGTGAGAAGGTGGCCATCTGCAGGTCAGGAAGAGAGCCCTCACCAAAAACCTAATTGGTTGGAACCTTGGACTATGTAGTCTCCAGAATTGTGAGAAAATAAATTTCTGCCGTTTTGAGTCACCCACCCTGTGGTATTTTGTGATGGCAGCCCGAACAGACAATGACAGTCTTACACTGGAAAACAAGAGCTTTATAAATATACACACAGTTTTGCTGGAGTCACACTCACCATCAGTAGTCTATCTCCTACTTGCAACCTTCCATCTTTTTGTGCAGCTCCTCCATCTATAATTTTAGTTACATAAATGCTGTTGTCTCCAGGAATGTGTTGGTTCCCCACACCTCCTGCGATACTGAAGCCTAAACCTATAAGAAAGGAACAGAAAATGGAAAGCCTTGTTTTGTTGTTGTGGTTGTTTTTAGAAAATGCAGTTAGCCACATTTTAACAGTTTTAAAAAATGAATCATCAACTTATTGTAACAGCAATAAATAACACTAAAAATTGTATTTCAATCTAGTTTGTTATTTAAACATTTGAAGGGTTGTTGATTAATGCAAATGAGGCAGATTTTGGGGTCAACCCCATGTAAGTAGTTTTGTTCTATTTCCAGACTGTATGCCTAATCGCTTTCCTCAGCTATCCTGTTTATAGGGGTAACTGGTTAGAGCAGGGATCAGGTGAAGGATGTGGAGGAGTCCTAGGTAAGCCAGGAAAAAGACAAATTTAGTCCTGCTCATTGTTGGTCTATGGACTCATCTTCATTGCTGTTGTTACTCTAGCATAGAGAACAGAAGTACTACCAATCATTTGGGCAAAGACTTGGATACTCTTGATATTTCAAGATGAAAAATAGAATTGTTCAAAAATTGCACAATTCTGAGGCAACAGCCATGATTAAGTTACACTGTTTAAATATATGTAATAATTTCAGAGAGAAGATAAGAAAAAGAAGCTAGATGCTTGCCTTTCATGTTTTCTTCTCTTGCCACCTTGTCATATTTTATATTTTCTAGCATTTATTGTTATTAACTGATTGATTATGAGGCTAGTCACACAAAGAAGTGAATTATTCCAGTATACAGTCTAAAAAATAAAAAAATTTCTTTAAAAATATTCTATTAGAAAATAAAGAATAAAAAGAACGTCAAAAAATTGATTAATAAATAAATTTATTTTTTGAGAGTCTTGCTCTGTTGCCCAGGCTGGAGTGCAGTGGTATGATGTCGGCTCACTGCAACCTCTGCCTCCCAGCTTAAAGTGGTTCTCCTGCCTCAGCCTCCTTAGTAGCTGGGATTACAGGCATATGCCACTATGTCTGACTACTTTTTTATATTTTTAGTAGAGACTAAAAATGTTGGCCAGGCTGGTCTTGAACCCCTGACCTCAGGTGATCCACCTACCTCGGCCTCCCAAAGTGCTGGGATTACAGGCATGAGCCACCATATCCGGCCAAAAACTTTAAAATGTATGCTTAGACTATTATTTTAATAACATGGCAGAATATCAAATCATTTTAAACATGGTGATTGTCTCTTAAGAGATGATTTTCACTGTACTATGGCTTATACAATTTTAACTTATATTAAACTATGAAGCAATAACAAGAATAGAGGACAGTCACGCACTACATAACAACGTTTTGATCAATGATAGATTACACATATGATGATGGGCCCAAAAGATTATAATGGAGCTGAGAAATGGCTATTGCCAAGTGACATCATAGTCATTGTAACATCATAGCATATTGATTACTCCCGTGTTTGTGGTGATGTGGTGGAAAGGAACCTACTGCACTTCTAGTCATATATATAAAAGTATAGCATATACAATTGTAAAGAATAAATAATACTTGATAATGATAATAAATAACTATGTTCTTGGTTTCTGTATTTACTACATTATGCTTTTTATTGTTATATTTGAGTGTACCCCTCTCCTTATTAAAAAATATTAATTATAGAAAAGCCTCAAGCAGCTCTTTCAGGAGGTATCCTAGAAGAAGGCATTATTATTACAGGGGATGACAGATCCATGCTGTAACATTTTGTATGGTATTGCCCCTGAACATCTTCCAGTTGGACAAGATGTGAAGGTAGAAGACAATGATATTGATGATCCTGACCCTGGGTAGACCTAGGCTAATGTATGTGTGTGTGTCTTCATTTTTAACAAAAAGTTTAATGTGTAAAAAAAAAAAAAAAAAAAAAAAAAAAAATGAAAAGCTTATAGAATAAGAATAGAAAAAAGACAATACTTTGTATAGCTGTACAATATGTTTGTTTTAAGCTAAGTGTTATTACAAAAGAGTCAAAAAGTTAAAAAATAAAAAGTTCATAAAGTAAAAAAGTTATGGTAAGCTAAGGTTAATTTATTATTGAAGCTTTTTAAAAATAAATTTAGTCTAGCCTAAGTGTACAGCGTTCTTCAAGTCTACAGTAGTGTACAACAATGTACTAGGACTTCACATTCACTCATTACTCATTCACTGATTTACCCAGAGCAATGTCCAGTCCTATAGGTTCCATTCATGGTAAATGTTCTGTACAGGTGTACCATTGTTTACCTTTTATTTTTTACTGCACTTTTTCTATGTTTAGATATGTTAAGTTACATAAATAGTTATCATTGTTTTGCAATTGCCTACAGTACTCAGTACAGTAACATGGTACACAGGTTTGTATCCTAGGAACAACAGGCTATACTATAGAGCCTAGGCTTGTAGTAGTCTATTTGTTTCAGTTTGCATAAGTACGCTCTATTATGTTCCCATAACAATGATGATGTTGTCTAATGATGTATTTCTCAGAATGGATGCCTATTGTTAAAGGACACATGAATGTATTTTAAAAAATTATTATGAGATAATTTTCAAGGAATAATAGACTCTATAAAGGTATGAGAATTTTTTTTTTTTTTTTGAGATGGAGTCTTACTCTGTCACCCAGGCTGGAGTGCAGTGGCGCAATCTGGGCTCACTGCAAGCTCCGCCTCCAGGGTTCACGCCATTCTCCTGCCTCAGCCTCCCCAACAGCTGGGACAACAGGCGAACGCCACCACGCCTGGCTACTTTTTTTGTATTTTTGGTAGAGACAGGGTTTCACCGTGTTAGCCAGGATGGTCTCGATTTCCTAACCTCGTGATCCGCTCGCCTCCGCCTCCCAAAGTGCTGGGATTACAGGCGTGAGCCACTGCGCCCGGCCGGGTATAAGGATTTTAAAAATCCCTTTCAGAATATGTTTGAATGCTCATTCAGTACCATACTTGCAGCATACATTTTCAATGCATTTTATAATCATAAGATAATTAACATGCAAATTACTCAAGAAGATAGATATTGATCAAAGGCCTTTTGACTAATGACATAATTTCTATAGCTTACTTGGCTTAAGACTTTTTTTAAAAACCACACACCTAGTAAAATAATAAAGCTATCATTAAAATATTTGACATTTTATAAAACAATAATAAAAAATACTTAAAAATATTAACTCTACTTCACTATACTATTATTGAATAAATATTGGGTAAAGTTATATGCTCTTAAGATAGCAAAAATAGTTAATTGGAAAATGATGGCATAGTAAATTATAAAGCAACATCTCTGGAATTATATTTGAAATGCAAAGATTGTTAAATTAACCATAATAGTTGTTAAAAATAAATGGAAAATTGATTTAAATTGATAGGGCAATTAAAGCAAGTGTTATCTAATTTCCTTGTGATGTGGGTAATTATTTTTATTGATGCTTTGCCACCCCATGGAACCATGAATATATTTGTTTGCCTCAGATTTACAATCTGTTTATTAAGCAAATGATGACCAAAGAGTAAGATACCCCATATTGGCTTTTCCTATAAAATTTAAAATACATATCAGCTCATGTTTCCCAAAACTGTTACTTTATTATATATGAATATAGGGAAGTTTAAAAAAATATATTTAAAAAAGTTTCTTAGCCACATTCTAAGATCAATCTACCACATTTATAAAAGTAGAGAGGTTATTCCAAACTCTGAAAAGAGAAGGTTAAAACAAATTCAGAGACTCCAATTTACATCCATGATGCTAGCAGTAAAGGCCACGGTCTCAGCTACAGAAGAGCTATAGAAATAAATTAGCACCATAAAGACGGTTAAGGCCAACAAAGACAGCACATATGTAGTTGACATTTGAAGTTGAAGACTGCACAAAGACAATGAAATCACTATCGATACTATAGATAGGTAGGTAGGTAGGTAGATAGATAGATAGATAGATAGATAGATAGATAGATAGATAGATAGATAGATAAAAATCGAGTAACATTTTTTCTTCAGATTAGGTTTATGTACTTCTTTTTAACTAGTGACTCTGTTCAAGGTGAAGCAAGGTATTTTTAGTAAATGTCCCTCTCAGAGCCACAGCATGTTTCTGAATGTACACAACTAGTAATTTTTCCTGTTTCCCTTACTTTGATGTAATATGCATGTTTTTAAAAACAATTAAAATTTATTTAACAGTTAACCATATTCTAAATATTCAAGATGATAAATAAATCTGTAGTTTATGTCTACATTGAGAATATATGTTTATTTACAGGTGGAAATATCCATCTGTGCTATAAGATTGTGTCTATCCTCATTCATTTATTCATTCACACATCTATTCTTTCAATAAGCATCTCCTGAGTACATACTGTTCACTGTATTACCAGCTGCTATAGAGCATGGCCAAAGTAAATGTAAAGAATTTTTTTCCATTTTTAATTTTTAGTTGTTATGGATACATAATATATGTAAATAAGGTACACATGATAATTTGATACAAGTATACAGTGTGTAATGATCAAATCAGGATAATTGGGATATCCATCACCTTAAACATTTATTATTTCTTAGTGTTAGGAACATTTTAATTCTGCTCTTAGTTATTTTGAAATATATAATACATTATTATTAACTGTAGCCACCCTATTGCACTACTGAACACTAGAAAGATCTATTTCTTTTATCTAACTGTATGTTTTTTATCCATTGACCAGAAACACTATAATAATAATGACCCAAAAATGAGTTCATATGGGTGAGTGTAGTTGAAACATATCTGAGCAATGTTCTAAGCCCAGATAATGCAAGTAATTTTTGGATAGCTATTCTATGAAGACAGATGTGGGCTAGGACCACTGAGCAATAAGACCAAACACAAATTACCTGGGTGTTTCTTGCATAGACTCTGTTAAAGCCCGGGCAGGCTGTCTACCTTATAAGACCTAGACAGGCTAAGGCATGCCATGACTAATGCCCCTGTCCCCCATTCCTGTTACTAATTTCACATCTCTTCCCTTCAGTAGCTAATTTTTCCCTCCTTCATTCCACTCAAAACATACTTGCATCATTGATATTTCTTTTATTATTTTTATTTTTTCCCTTTAACTTTTATTTTAAGTTCTGGGGTATGTGTGCAATATGGTCAGATTTGTCACATTGGTAGATGTGTGCCACGGTAGTTTGCTGCAAAGATCAACCCATCAATGTGATATTAAGCCCAGCATCCATTAGTTACTCTTCCTGCTGCTCTCCCTCCCCGCTTCCCTCCCCCTGACAAGCCCCAGTGTGTGTTATTTCCCCCATGTGTCCATGTGTTCTCATCATTCAGCTCCCACTTACAAGTGAGAACATGTGGTGTTTGGTTTTCTGTTCCTGTGTTAGTTTGCTGAGGATAATGGCTTCCAGCTCCATCCATGTCCCTATACAGGACAATGATCTCATTCCTTTTTATGGCTACATAGTATTCCATGGTATATATGAACCACATTTTCTATATCCAGTCTATCATTGATTGGCATTTAGGTTGATTCCATGTCTTTGCTATTAGGAATAGTGTTGCATTGAAAATACATGTGTATTTATCTTTATAATAGAATGATTTATATTCCTTTGGATATACACCCAGTGATGGGATTCCTAGGTTGAATTTTTTTCCTCTAGGTTTTGAGGAATTGCCACACTCTCTTCCACAATAGTTGAACAAATTTATACTACCATCAACAGTGTAACAACATTCCTTTTTCTCCACAACCTCACCAGTATCGGTTTTTTTTTTTTTTTTTTTTGACTTTTTAATAATAGCCATCTCATTGGTGTGAGATGATATCTCATCGTGGTCTTGATTTGCATTTCTCTAATGATTAGTGATGTTGAGTCTTCTTTCATGTTTGTTGGCAGCATGGGTGTCTTCTTTTGAGAAGTGTGTTTATGTTCTTTGTGTGCTTTTTAATGGTGTTGTCTTTTTTTCTTGTAAATTTGTTTAAGCTCCTTGTAGACTCTAGATATTAGACCTTTGTCAGATGACTAGATTATAAAATGTTTCTTCCATACTGTAGGTTGTCTGGAACTCTGATGATAGTTTATTTTGCTGTGCAGAAACTCTTTAGTTTAATTAGATCCTGTTTGTCAATTTTTGCTTTCATTGCAATTACTTTTGGCATTTTCGTTATCAACTCTTGCCTGTGCCTATGTCCTGAATGGTATTTCCTAGATTTTCTTCTAGGTTTATTATAGTTTTGGCTTTTATACTTAAGTCTTTAATTCATCTTGAGTTATTTTTTGTACAAGGTATAAAGAAGGGGTCCAGCTTCAATTTTCTGCATATGGCTAGCTATGGATGCCTTCAGCTTTGTTCTTTTTGCTTAGGATTGTCTTGGCTATTCAGGTTCTTTTTTGGTTCCATAATAATTTTAAAACAGTTTATTCTAATTTTGTGAAGAATGTGAATGATAGTTTGATGGAAATAGCATTGAATCTATAAATTACTTTGGGCAGTATGGCCATTTTCATGATACTGATTCTTCCTATCCATAATGATGGAATGTTTTCCCATTTGTTTGTGTCATCTCTGATTTCCTTGAGCAATGGTTTGCAGTTCTCGAAGAGGTTCTTCACTTCTCTTGTTAGCTGTATTCCCACAGCCTTGATATTTCTAGAGTATTCAGGCATAGTCATAGACTGTCTACTTAGGGTCTTTGCTACAGCTGTTCTGCTACATGGAATACACTTCTTTCAGAGCTTTGTTCAAGTATCAATTTCTGTAGGAGCTGGAACCTAAGCTCCCTATTTAATGCTGTCCCCTGACTGTATATATTTTTTTCCTTACCCTGCTCTAGTTTTCATTTTCCCTTAGCACGTATTACCTTGTAATATACTATATAAATCATCTACATATTTTGTTTGTATGTTTTTTACGTTCTGTCTCCTTGGTGAAAACGTAAGCTCTGTGATGACAGTTTTTTGGTCTATTTTGTACTATGCAAGTATAACAAAAGCAGGTACATACTTGCCTCTTAAATATGTATTAAGTGAAAGAATGAATGAACTAATGAATATAAGAGGACAAGGAAAGTCCCATGTCTCTCAGAAAGTCCCCCCTTAAAGATGAAATTAGTGGCTTTGAATGAGCAAAGGGCAGAAACAGTGAGCCATGGTAGGTGCAGTCAGTAACTGTATAAGGCATCACATTGCCTCAGGTAAACTTTGATGAGTTCTCCATCCTCAACCTTTCAGGGTTTATGGTGAGCACTGAGCAGGCAATGGGACAACAGCAGAGGCAGCTTCACTGTCTGATTCTTTCATCTTATAACTGTGCAAATTTGAGTTTCCATTTCTTTGTAATAAAGGAGTAAGTATATCTATATTCTATGGTGACTGGCAATAATAGACGCTTGATAAATAAAGCGCTCTCAATAAACTGTCAAGTTGTTGGGAAAACAAGACACTAACACTTTGGCATAATCTAACTGGTTTGGATGAGTTCTAGATTGCTACTAGCATTATGTGAGGGGAGCATGACTTACTTCTTGGAGGAGAAGGAGAATAATTAACAGAAGTTTTAGCATTTGGACTGGGTCTTGATAGGTGAAGTTAGAACTGATAAAAGAAAATGCACATTTAAAACCAACATATCTTTGGATTCCAGGCTGGATAAATGACTAAAGAGTCAACCGTCCTGATTTATGTCACACAGGGCTAATAAAGTCCCACTTTACTGAGCTGAAAATTGAAGCGAAAATGCCTGGCAATCAAAACATGTACTTATGATACAGTAAGCCAGAGTAGTCCCTACTGAAATGAATACAATGAGTTCCTGACTCAAATCGGATGAAGATTTGTGTAAGGAAACTGAAAATGGCCAAAATACTGATTTTGGGGAAGTAATAGTTTTGTAACAACTAAAGAATTGGTTACCATTTTGAAAAGAAGTGTCCTTGATAAAGAAATAGCTCTGGACCATCACATGATGACAAAGTAGACCATTATAAAACAAAGTCAGTGAAAAGAGTTGGTAGTTCTCACCCCAAAACGCTGATTATAACACCACCCACTGTGGAATGTTGGGCTATTAAGAATAAGACTAAACATTACTGCATGTGGGTCATAAACAAAGCTGACACAGAAAAATGTAAGTAATCATTTCACAAAAGGAAGTAAAATCAGTGAATATTTCAGTACTCTAGTAAAAGAAAAAGGCATGCCAAATTTAAACACCTAATTGCTCAAGTAATTAAAAATGACCTGTTTGGCAATCACTTGATGCACATACAGAATTTCAGGATTACATCAATTACACAAAGCTGGGTTCATCTTTTCAATTCTCTTGCATATCTCCAAACAGTGATTCCTCATATCAAACATAAGAAATGCAGGCATAAGCACAGGAAAGTCTGAACCTGATTAAAGTCTTTAACTGAAAGTTTTTCCACACAAAATCTTTTTCCCACCCTGTAAAAAGAGAACACCATGAACGGATCACAGTTCACTCTTTTCCCTTGCTGCCCGCCTACGCTGAGGAGGAGGTGTCAGTGAGAGGTGGGGCCTGAAGCAGAAACTTGGCAGCAGAGATTGATACTGTGCTGAAGCTCAGAATAAAGACTCAAATGCTTTGAAGAGTCATATGATTACAATGTACCCGAATATTCTTTGTGGGTGTAGAGAACTAAGCCCCATGATGTCTTATAATCATTCAATGAGTTGGTTCAACTTTATTTCATGTGACTTTTTTAGGAGAGGGCTCTGGGGTGTCTCTAAACAATTCAAAATTATTAAGCATACTGGTCCTGTCAGAGTTTATTTAGGATCTGCTAGATAAGGTGTTTACTGCTTTACAGAAAGCACTAGTAGTTTTCTACACATTCTGTCTACATGGTTTTATTAAAGGAAACACAGAATGTATCTTGAACCCTGGCTGGCCCTGTCTGAGAAAACACCCACACTCACAGGCAACTTAACTTATGAATGTGCATACATTTCAGCTAAACAACAACAACAACAACAAACCATTCCCTGTAGGAACTGGTCTATACTGATAACACACTACTTGACATCTCTTCCTTTTTAGAAATAAAACTTTGCTTTAACAAATACCAAAAAAAAAAAAGTCATCTTTTATTTTAATTTGAGAGAGTAGTTAATCACACTGGCCACTGCCAATATGGTTAATTAAAAGCCAAAACTTTATCTTCTTGCTCTTTGGATTCTCTCTGGATTCCAAAGACAAAATTTGAGGTTGAAAGAAGTGATTCTGTTTAAAATTTCTAAGGCACTGACAAAGAGCATCTTCAATCATGCTTGAAGAATTGCTCACAGATCACCCAATTAACTTAATATAGCCACAGCCCAAAACTTTTTCTCCTACTACGTATCTTGTAATACCCACTCATACCTTCAGCACATTGCTTTAATGCCTATTTTATTCGAAAAATTCACATTTCTATACCTATCCTTTCTGCTTTCCCTTTGCTCAAAGGAAGAAACATTATTTTTCTTTTGTAAACTGAAATCTTCCCCTCCAATTTAGGGCTTTACTTCTTCCTTTTTTCCCCCTCTCTTTCTCTAGAATATTCAGTTCCTCAGCCTCAATGCTTTTCTTCTTTTATGGATTTGGCCATTCCTCTGTCTTGTCCTGAAAAGATCTCTCCAACTTGCCACAGCCTCCTTACCATAATAACTGAAGATTTTAGACACTGATCTATGGTGTTACCTCTATTTCTATATTACAAACCATCCTTAATCCCATCCATCTGGCCCCATACACCACAATCTACTCACATGACATCTGTTATAGGTTGACTTATGTCCCCCAAAAAGATGCGCTGAAGTTCTAACTCTTGGTACCTGTGAATGTAATTAAGCTTATTTGGAAAGAGGTTCTTTGCAGATATAACTTAAGATGAGGTTATACTGGATCAGGGTAGGATTAGGGTCCAATGATTGGTGCCCTTATAAGAAGAGGAAATTTGGACACAGAAACAAAAAATACACAGGGAGGAATTTATGTGGTAAGTGACACAGAGATTAGAATGATGAATCTGTAAGTGAAGGGACACCAAAGATCGTAAGCAACCACTAAAAGCTAGGGAAGAAGCATGGAACAAACTCTCCCATTTCTAAGTTGTACTCCAGTAGAACTAACTTTCTATGCCAGCCCTTCTTCCTCTATTTAACTCATTAAACACTTACTTATGTGTCAAGTAGCAGCCTAAATATTGTTATTGTATCAGTGAATTAGAGATCTATGTTTCTATCCTCATGCAGCTTATTTTCTACTACAGAGTAGGACAAGTATAAAAACCATGAAAATGCAGTGTGGTAAGTGCTTCTATGAGAGGAATAGTGGCTATGGGAGCATATAGGTGGGCAGCCTACCTTGGGCTAGAGGGGGTAGTGTCAGAGAAGGATAACTGCAGGTCATTATATGCAATCTGAGACCTGGAAGATAACAATGAACCAAGAAAATAACTGACTGGGGAGAGATCATCCCTGCAGAGGGAAACATATACTCGAAGATCCAGCATTGAGAGATAACACGGCTTAGTTGAGAAACTGAAAAAGGTTTAGGTCAAAGTAATAAGTAGTTTTAGATGGAGTGCAGTCTCCACGAGGAAAAGAACCAGGTCTGTAGTATCCATTGGTGTATATTCAGCCTATCCAAGTATCCAATAAGTAAATAAATGAGGATAAGAGATCACTCCCTCCACTGAATTAGAAGAGGAGGAAAGGACGGTGGAGATGAATGCTAAGATTGTAGGTTAATAACAGAACTCTAAAGAAGTCCTCATCTTCCGTTTACTCTGGTAACATGAAAGGATGATCATCAACCAAGAAGGAGGGAAGTAGTGAGGTCAGAGGATAAAGAAAGTAGATGTTTTGGAATAGCTATTAGGGAAAATGGAAGATTTAATAGCTTGGAGAATTGCATAAAATGGCAATTGTTGATTGTCTAGTGAGGATTTGGAGACCGGATTAATAATGGTACTGTTTTAGGTTTTTTTCTCCAATAATTCATAGAACTCTGGATAAAAGCATGGAAAACAGGACTGAATCACTTTACAGATTAATCTATTATGTGCACTGATTTTTCCTTTTTAACAAAATTATATGATCCTAGAAAGCAGGGGTTTGCACAAAATAGACTATGCTAGCACAGTGCTGACATATAGTAACTGTTCAACAAATATTTGCAGAAAGAATTAATGATTGAATTGTTCAAAGACCAAATGGTCACATCTCATAGGTATACTTTCAAATGTCAAGCATCCCACATTAAGAAAGCTATGTATGCTTTAGTTGATTGCTTTAGCTCAAAGGGAAAAAAGTGCATGTTGAGAATTTTTAAATGTGCCAACTACCATATTGGGTGGTGAAAAATTAATGAAGAGTATATCAGCCTCTTCCCTAAAGGAACACTAAAAATGACCAATGACAGACACAGTTATATTTCTTAACTCAAAGAACTATTATTGACCAAATTGTTTTCATCCTTAAAGATCAAATAGTCAAACAACAAGTTGACTGCTTTCGGGACTGTATGATAGAATGTGATTAGCTGCTGTCCTACTTGTTTATGGACTACTTCATTATACTTGAAATGGAATATCCCCCAAGCTTCTATCATTAAAATATAACCAAAGTTATAGGCACTGCCTCTAGCTATCAACCACATCTGTCTGTGCAGTTTTTCCAAGTTAATTCTTGCTGCCATGCAAACCAAAGTCATTAAAAACTGACCTCTGAATACTGTCTACACTGTCTTGAAAGTATATTGAGTCCAGCACACAAAGCCACAAGTTATATAGCTTACTTAAAAGATGTAAAAATCATCTCACATGTTGAAGTTTGATGAGGATGTCCCACTGGCAGGGGGTTGTTGCTGGAGAAAGCAAGCTGAAAGATCTGAAGGGTAACTGGGTGGATCTTGAAAAATTTCCATTCACAAAGGCTTGTATTCAGTAACATCTCTGAAAAGTTCTTCCTCCTAATCACCACTCCTTTAACTTAAAAGTACTCTCTCTCCACTGACCACATATAATGGTTTATCTGCCTTTATCTCACTTTTAATGATACATCATTTTCTACATAAAATTAGAATGTAGTTATTTATATGAAGCATTGATATTTAGAACATTTAACAGCTAATGAACACCAACCAACCACAATAGGTAGCTGCCATAAATAACTGCTGTGATATGCACAAATTTGTTGTAGGAATGTCTCATTCCTCCACGTTGGGTAGTTACCACTTTGAAGGTAGAGAGGGAAATAACCGTTTCATTTTGTATGCCCAGGGGTTTTATGAACAAAGTAGATACTCGAAAACTAATTTTTTATTTTTATTTTAAAAGACAGGGGTCTATACTATGTTGTCCAGGCTGGACTTAAACTTCTGAGGTAAAGGGATTCCCCCAACCTCAGCCTCCCAAGTAACTGGTACTATAGGTGTGCACCACTGTACCCAGCTTCAAAACTAGTTTTAAAATGAATTATTGAGCTAAATAAAGATCACTGGATCTTTTTTCCATAAGCATACTTTATCAAGCCATGCAAGAAAGGGATCAGGGGTAAAATAATGTAGTGAGCTACTTCATTCATTCATTAAAACAACACTCAATTCCAGGCTATCTTAGTTTTCTAGGGCTGCAACAACAAAGTACTAAAAAGTAAGTGTCATAACTAACAGAAATTTACTGTCTCAAAGTTCTGCAGGCTAGAAGACCAAGATCAAGGCATTAGCAGGGTTGAGTCCTCCTGAAAGCTATAAGAGTAAGTTTATTCCATGCCCCTCTTCTGGATTCTGGTGATTTGCTGGCAATATTTGGCATCCCTTATCTTGTAGATGCATCATCCTGATCTCAGTCTTCATCTTCACATGAATTCTCCCTATGTGCATGTCTGTCTCTGTGTCCATTTTTTTTTTTTTGTAAAGACACTTGCCATATTGCAACAGAGTCTACCCTTATGACCTTAACTTAACTTGACCATTAGCAAAGACCTTATTTCCAAATAAGGTCACATACATAGGAACTGTGGGTTAAGACATCAACATCTTTTTTAGTGACACAATTCAACTCATAACACTGGTACTGGGAAACATAAATATGAACAGAACACAGTTCCTGTTGTCAAGGAGTTCACAGACCAAGGTGGAAAGAATTATAAATAAACAGCATATGTTAGTACATTGGAAGAAAATGAAGAAAGACAGGTTGTATCATACAAAACTTCTGAACTTCCAGGAGATAATGACAGTCAAGAGCAAGTCTATATGTAGAAACAGAGGCTCATGGGGCTGCCATGTTAAAAAGTTTAGACCTTATATTAGTGGCAATGAGGAGGGAGACTTTGAAAAATGTTAACCATGAAAATGACTTGATCACATTTGGTCTCTTTCCATTTTCCTTATTAATGCTTGCTGTTGTTTTAAAAATACATCAAGCTATCCTAAGAAAAAAAGAACAAAACTGGAAGAATCACATTGCCTGACTTCAAATTATGCTACAGAGCTATAGTAACAAAAACAGCATGATACTGGCATAAAAACAGACACATAGAAAAAGGTAACATAATAGAGAATCCAGAAACAAATCTATACATCTAGAATCAACTCATTTTTGATAAAGGTGCCAGGAATATATACCGGGGAAAAAATAGTATCTTCAATAAATGGTGCTGGGAAAACTGGATATCCATATGCAGAAGAATGAAACTAGACCCCTAACTATTGCCATATACAAAAATCAAATCAAAATGGATTAAAGACTTAAATCTAAGACCTGAAAGCATGAAACTACTATAAGAAAACATTGGGGAAAATTTCCAGGGCATTGGGTTTGGGCAAAAATTTCTTGAACAATACCCCACAGACCCATACAACCAAAGCAGTTAATGGACAAATGGGATCACATCAAGTTAAAAGGCTTTTGATAGTAGAGGAAACAATCAACAAAATGAAGAAACAGCACAGAGAATGGGAGAAAATATTTGTAAACTACCCATCTGACAAGGGATTAGTAACAAGAATATGTAGGGAACTCAAACAACTCTATAAGAAAAAACCCAATAATCTAATGAAAAGATGGGCAAAAGATCTGAATGGACATTTCTCAAAGGAAGACATACAGATGGCAAACAGATGTATGAGAGGTGCTCAACATAATTAATCATCAGAGAAAACATATTAAAGTTACAATGAAATATCATCTCACCCCAGTTAAAATGGCCTATATCCAAAAGAAAGGTAATGACAAATACTGGTTAGGATGTGGGAAAAAGGGAACCTTTGTACGCTGTTGGTGAGATGTAAGTTAGTACAATCACTATGGAGAACAGTTTGGACATTCCTCAGAAAACTAAAAATTGAGCCACTATATGATTCAGCAATCCCACTTTTGGCTACCAAAAGAAAGCAAATCAGTATACTGAAGTGATATCTGCACTCTCATGTTTATCGCAGCACTGTTTACAATAGCTAAGATTTTGAAGCAAACTAAGTGTCCATCAACATATGAATGGATACAGAAAATGTGGTACATATACACAATGGAGAACTATTCAGCCACAAAAAGAATGAGATCTAGTCATTTGCAACAATATGGGTGGAACTGGAGATCATTATTTTAAGTGAAATAAGCAAGACACAGGAAGACAAACATCTCATGTTCTCACTTAGTTGTAGGGTCTAAAAATCAAATCAATTGAACTCATGGACATATAATAGAAAGTAAATTGTTTTACTTTCTATTATATGAAATAGATGGTTACTAGAGGCTGAGAAGGGTAGTAGGGAGTTTGGCAGGCGAAGTAGGGATGGTTAGTATGTACAAATAAATAGAAAGAATGAATAAGACCTACTATTTTATAGCCCAACAGGGTGAATAAAGTCAATAATAACTTAATATTTAAAAATAACAAACAGAGTGTAATTGGATTGTTTGCAACTCAATGGATAAATGCTTGAGAAGATGGATACCCCACTCTCCATGATATGCTTACTTCACATTGCATGCCTGTATCAAAATATATCATGTACCCCATAAATATATATAACTACTAGGTACCCACAAAAATTAGAAAAAAAAAAATTTAAAAATAAAAATACTTAAAGAGGCAAAAAACTATTATCAAACGTACTGCCTTATTTCTGACTATATATTTAAAAGCCTTTCATGCTCAATTCAGGCATTCTATTACTACACATTTCAAGTGACCATCATGGGCACTTTTAAGTGCCTAACACATTTTTCTTTCTACAAACTTCACAAAAAGAGCTGTCAAAAAATCATTCTAAATCCAACAATGCACATCAACTCATGCCTTATTTCTACTTCTTTCTTCATGATGGAAAATATAGTCAGCCTTTAACTTGACCTGATAAGAACTGTAAAGAGTATGCCAAACAAGGATGTGTGCAGTGGCTCACACCTGTAATCCTAGCATTTTGGGAGGCTAAGGTAGGCGGATCACTTGGGTTCAGGAGACCAGCATGGCCAACATGATGAAATACCATCGCTACTAAAAATACGATAAAAGTAGCTGGGCATGGTGGTGCACGCCTGTAGTCCCAGCTACTCAGGAGTCTGAGGGATGAGAATTGCTTGAACCCGGGAGGGAGAAATTGCAGTGAGCTGAGATGGTGCCACTGCATTTCAGCCTGGGTGACAGAGCAAGACTTCATCTCAAAAAAAAAAAAAAAAAAAAAAGATATGCCACATAGTCCCTCATACAAACAGGAAGCCCAGATTGTTTATCAGGAAAGAAGGGGTGACAATTTTAGATACTGAGAATATTGAAGCACTTGCCAAAAGTTAGATTTCAGGCTTTGGGAGGCCATGGCGGGTGGATCACTTGAGGTCAGGAATTCAAGACCAGCCTGGCCAACATGATGAAACTCTGTCTCTACTAAAAATACAAAAAAATTAGCCGAATGTGGTGGTGTGCACCTCTAATCCCAGCTACTCAGGAGGCTAAGGCATGAAGATTCGCTTGAACCCAGGAGGCAGAGGTTGCAGTGAGCCGAGATCCCACCACTACTGCACTCCAGCCTGGGTGACAGAATGAGATTCCATCTCAAAAAAAAAAAAAAAAGAAAGAAAAAAGAGAGAGATTGGTACCTGAAAAATCTTCCCACGTGCTTGAGATTGGGTCTACCCACCCAGCCACTTATTCCTCAGCTGGCATTTACCTGCATGTACCACCTGTGGGCCTGTAGATTGGCTAGCCCATCCCATCACAGCCATTGCCAATGCCAAGTGTACACCATTCAGGATTTAGAGGGTTGTCCTACCACTATCACTGCAATTGTCCATGTTATGCCAAGTTCCCAGGGGCCTAATAACCTGCCCACCTGCCTGGCTCACTGCTACCACTATTGGCTTTGAATAGGTCAACTGGAGGCCCAAGAATTGGCCCACCTAGACCCCCTATCATTAATGTAACCATACACTACACTGGGGCTCAAGAACAGACATGCTCAGCTCACTGCTGCCACCACTGGGGCCCAAAGACTGGCCTGCTTGGCATCCCGGTTTCCAGTAGAACTTCACCATATCCTCCCCTTATAACTGCACCATATGCCATCAAGAAAATCACAGATGCAAATAATGCTGTTTATAGCCAAAAGAAAAATCATACAAAGACTACACTATTGCACACACCAAGAATCAAAGCCAAAGTGCCCTACATCACTGACACCATAGATACATCTTCAGGAAAAAAGTATCCCCTACAAAAGCAAATTCAAAAAATGGGAAGAAATGACTTATACCAGATCACACAGATATCAATGTAGTGACACTGGAAACATTAAAAAGAAAACTCAATATGACAGTGTCAAAGAAACACAATAATTCTATAGTAACAGATCCCAAGCAAAAAGAAATACAAGTAATCCAATAAAAGAATTCATATTATTAATTCTAAAGAATCTCAGTGATATAGAAGAGAATTATGAAAACCAATACAAAGAAGTCAGAAAAACAATTCAGGATAGGAATGACAAATTTATCAAAGAGATAGATATCATAAAACAGAACCAAACGGAAATTCTGAAACTGACAAATTCATTGAATATAATAGAGAATACATGTGAAAGCTTCAACAATAGATTAGATGAGGAAGAATCTTAGAACTTGAAGAAAGGTCTTTTGAAATAAACCAGTCAGACAAATGAAGAAAAAAGAACAAAAGAGAATGAACAAAGCCTTCATGACCCATGGGACACCATAAAGGGACCAAATATTCAAATAATCAGGGTCTCACAAGATGGAGAAAGGATGAAAGAGTTAGAAAAACTATTTAACATAATATTGCATGAAAACTTCGTAAGTCTAGCAAGAGAATTAGACATCCATATACAGGAGACTCTGAGGTATCCTTACAGATACAATCCACAAAACGTCTTCTCCATGGCACATTACAGTCAAACTGTCTAAAGTCAAAGACAAAGAATTCTAAAAGCATCAAAAGTGTCTAGTCACCTATAAGGGAATCTCCACTAGACTAAAATTGGTTTCTCAGTAGAAACCATACAGGGCAGAAGGAAATGTAATGATATATTAAAAGTTTCAAAAGAAAAACTGCCAGCCAATGATACTATGTACAGAAAAATTATCCTTAATAAATCAAGAAAAAATAAAGTCTTTACAAAGAAGCAAAAACAGGAAATTCAACACCACCAGATCAGCTCTATAAGAAATGCTCAAGGGAGTCCTAAACCAGGAAGGAAAAGGACACATCTGCCATTAAGAAAACATACAAATGTATAAAACTCATTGGTAAAGCATATATACAAATTAAAAAGAAAGAACTCAAATAGTATCATGACAGAAAGCTACCAAACCAAAATGGAAAACAATAAAAGAAAAATAAAGTAACAAAGAATATACAGAACAACCGAAAAACAATTAACAATATGACAGGAACAAAACCTCACATATCAATATTAACCTTGAATGTAAACAGATTAAATTTGTTACTGAAAAGATATAGACTGGCCGAATGGTTACAAAAACGTGATCCAACTATATGCTGCCTATAAGAAACACACTTTACCTATAAAAACACATAAAGACACAAAATAAAGGGATGAAAAAAGATACTCCATAATAACAGAAACCAAAAGTGAGTAAGAGTAGCTATCCTTATATTGGATAAAACAGACTTCAAGTTAAAAAAAAAAAAAAAAAGTAAAAAAGAGAAATAAGAAAATTATATGATAATAGGGAATCAATGCAGCAAAAGTATGTAACAGTTCTAAATATACGCACCCAGCACTGAAGCACCCAGATTCATAATACAAATATTACTAGTTCTGAAGAGAAAGATAGATTCCAATACAATAATAGTGGGGTACTTCAATATCCCACTCTTGGCATTAGACAGATCATCTACACAGAAAATTAACAAACATTAAAGTAGACTTTATATAAAATTGACCTAACATACGTTTGCAGAATATTTTATCTAATGGCTGCAGAATACATTGTTCTTATCAGCACACGAAATGTTATCCAGGATAGAAGATATGTTAGGTCACAAAACAAGTCTCAACAACTTAAAAATCAAAATCCTATCAAGTATATTCTCAGACCATATGGAATAAAACTATAAATCAAAAATAAGAGCAACTTTGGAAACTATACAAGTACATGGAAATTAAACAACATGTTCATGTTCTTAAACAATCATTGGGTCAACAAAGAAATTAAGATGAAAATCAAAAAAGTTCTTAAAACAATTGAAAATGAAAATACAACATACCAAAATCTGTAACATACAGCAAAAGCAGTACTAAGAGGGAAGTTCATAGCAATAAACATCATAAACAATCTAACAATGCAACTCAAACAATTAGAAAAGCAAGAAAAACCCAACCCCAAATTAACAGAAAGAGAAAAATAATAAAGATAAGAGTAGAACTAAACAAAATAGTCCGAAAAAACAATATAAAGGATCAACAAAATGACACATTGATTCTTTAAAAAGAGAAAATTGATAAGCTACTACCTAAAATAACAACACTCAAATAAACAAAATCAGAAAAGAAAGAGGAGACATTACAATTGATACATGCATTAGTCTGTTTTCATACTGCTATAAATAACTGCCCACAACTGGGTAATTTATAAAGGAAAGAGGTTTAATTGACTAACAGTTCAGCTTGGCTGGAGAGGTCTCAGGAAACTTACAATCATGGCAGAAAGTGAAGGGAAAACAACACAAGGCAGCAGGAAGGCGAAGTGCCAACCAAAGGGGGAAGAGCCCCTTTTAAAACTGTCAGATCTCGTGAGAACTCAATCATTATCATGAGAACAGCATGGGGGAAACCATGCCCATGATTCAACTATCTCTACCTGGTCTCTCCCTTGACACATGGGAATTATGGGATTACAATTCAAAATGAGATTATTTGGATATTATGTGGAAATTATGTGGGTATTATGTGGATTACAATTCAAAATGAGATTTGGGTGATGACACAAAGCCTAACTATATAATTATGCCCCTGGACCCTCCCAAATCTCATGTCCCTTTCATATTTCAAAATTAATCTTGTCTTCCCAACAGTCCCCCAAAGACTTAATTCATTCCAGCATTAACCCAAAAGTCCAAGTCCAAAGTTTTATCTGAGACAAGGCAAGTTCTTTCCACTTATGAGCCTGTAAAATCAAAATCAAGTTAGTTACTTCCTTGATACAGTGGGGGTACATGCATTGGGTAAATGCTCCCATTCCAACTGGGAGAAATTGGCTAAATCAAAGGGGCTACAGGTCCCAGGCAAGTCCAAAATCCACTACAGCAGTCAAATCTTAATGCTCCAAAATAGCTCCTTTGACTCCATGTCTTATATCCAGATCACACTGATGCAAGAGGTGGATTCCCATGGTCTTTGGCAGCTCTGCCCCTGTGGCTTTGCAGACTATAGCCCCCACTCCTGGCTGCTTTCATAGGCTGGTGTTGAGTGTCTGCAGCTTTTCCAGGTGCATCATGCAAGTTGTCAGTGGATCTACCATTCTAGGTCTAGAGGTTGGGGGCCCTCTTCTCACAGCTCAGCTAGGCAGTGCCCCAGTGGGGACTCTGTGTGGGGGTACCCACCCCACATTTCCCTTCCGTACTGCCCTAGCAGAGGTTCTCCATGATGGCTCCTCCCCCACAGCAAACTTCTGCCTGGACATCCGGGCATTTTCATACATCCTCTGAAACTGAAGTGGAGGTTCCCAAACCTCAATTCTTGACATCTGTGTACCCTGAGACCCAACACCACATGTAAGCTGCCAAGGCTTGGGGCTTGCATCCTCTGCAGCAATGGTCTGAGCTGTACGTTGGCCCCTTTAACCCATGGCTGGAATGTAGGGCACCAAGTCCAGAGACTTCACAAAGCAGCAAGGCCCTGGTCCTTGCCCACAAAACCATTTTTTTTTCTCCTAGGCCTCCAGGTCTGTGATGGGAGGGGCTGCCGTGAGGATGTCCAACATGCCTTCGAGACATTTTTCCAATTGTCTTGGTGATTAACATTTGGCTCCTTGTTAATTATGCAAATTTATTCAGCTGGCCTGAATTTCTTTTCAGAAAATTGGTTTCTCTTTTCTACTGCATTGTCAGGTTGCAAAGCTTTCAAACTTTTATGCTCTGTTTCCCTTTTAAACTTAAGTTCCAATTCTGAACTATGTCTTTGTGAATTCATAAAACTGAATGCTTTTAAGAGCACCCAAGTCAGAACTTGAACACTTTGCTGCTTAGAAATTTCTTTCACCAGATACCCTAAATCATCTCTCTTAAGTTTAAACTTCCACGGATTTCTAGGGCAGGGCAAAATGCCTCCAGTCTCTTTGCTAAAGCATAGCAAGAGTCACCTTTATTCCAATTCCCAACAAGTTCCTCATCTCCATTGGAGACCACCTCAGCCTGTACTTCATTGTCCATATCATTATCAGCATTTTGGTCAAAGCCATTCACCAACTCCCTAGGAAGTTCCAAACTTTCTCACATCTTCCTGTCTTCTTCTGAGTCCTCCAAACTCTTCCAACCTCTGCCTGTTACTCACTTCCAAAGCTGTTTCTACATTTTTGGGTATCTTTATAGCAGCACCCCACTCCTGGTACCATTTACTTGTATTAGTCCATTTTCATACTGCTATAAAGAACTGTTTGGGACTGGGTAATTTAAAAAGGAAAGAGGTTTAATTGTCTCACAATTCAGCATGGCTGGGGAGGCCTCAACAAACTTACAATTATGGCAGAAGGTGAACTGGAAGCAAGGCAGCTTCTTCACAATGTGGCAGGAAGAAGTGCCAAGGGAAGGGGAAGAGCCTCTTATAAAACCATCAGATTTCATGAGGACTTACTGTCACAAGAATAGTATGGGGAAAACCACCCCCATGATTCAGTTATCTCCACATACATGGTCTCTCCCTTGACACATGGGGATTATGGGGATTATGTGGATTATAATTCAATATGAGATTTGGGTGGGGACACAAAGCCTTACTATATTAATTCCACAGAAATACAAGATTATCAGAGACTATTAGGGACAACTGTGTGATAAATAATTGGAAAAAGTAGAGGAAATGGATAAATTCCTGGAAACCTACAAGCTACCAAGGTTTAGTCAGGAAGATATAGAAAACCTGAACAGATCAATATTAAGTAGTAAGGCTGAAATAGTAATAAAAGTCTCCCAATAAAATAAAGTGCAGGATCAGATGGATTCACTGCTGAATTCCACCACACATATAAAGAAGTAATATCAATTCTCCTCAAACTACTCCAAAAAAATTGAACTGAAAGAAATTCTCCCTAACTCATTCTATGACCAGTATTACCCTGATACCAAAACCTGAGGACACAACAAAATAAGAAAACTATACATAAATTCCCTGATGAACACATCTTCAAAAAATCCTCAACAAAATACTAGCAAACTGAATTCAACAGCACATCAAAAAGATAATATACCGTTACAAAATGGGATTTATACCAAGGGATGCAAGAATGGTTTTACATATGCAAATCAACAAACATAATACATCACATCAACAGAAGGAAGCACAAGAATCATATGATCATCTCTTCAGATGCAGAAAAAGTATTTGAAAAATTGAACATCACTTCATAATAAAAATTTTCAACAAGCTAGGCATAGAAAAAATAAACTTCAAAATAATAAAGGCCATATATGACTAACATACAGCTAACATCATACTGAATGGAGAAAAGTTGAAAGTTTCTCTCTAATAATTGGAACAAGATAAGAATGCCCAAAAAATACTCCACCAAAAAACTCTTAGAGCTAATAAATTCAGTAAAGTTAGAGGATACAAAATCAATATAAAAAAAGCAGTAGCATTTCTGTACACCAATAATGAAATAGTCAAAAAAAAATTAAGAAAGCAATTTCATTTACAATGGTTACAGAAACCAAATACCTAGGAACAGATTTAACCAAGGAAGTGAAAGATCTCTACAAGGAAAACTACAAAACACTGATGAAATAAATTAAAGAGGACATAAACAAATCGAAAGACATTTCATGCTCATGAGTTGAAAGAATTAACATCATTAAAATGAGATAACTTCCCAAAGCAATCTACAGATTCAATACAATCCCTATAAAAACACCAAAGTCAGTTTTTTCACAGAAATGAAAAACAGAATTCTAAAATTTGTATAGAATAAAAAAAAGCCAGAATACTTGAAGCAATCCTGAGAAAAAAACAAACAAAAATCCCCCAACCAAAAAACCCCCAAAACCAAAAACAACAAAACAAAACACAAAAACAAGCAAACAAAAAACAAAGCTGGAGGCATCACACAACCTGACTTAGAAACACATTATAAGGCATGGTACTGGTATAAAAATAGACACTTAGACCAATGGAACAGAATAGAGAAGTCAGAAATATATCCACATATTTATAGCCACCTGACATTTGACAAAATTGCTAAGAACATGTACTGGGGAAAGGACATCCTTTTCAATAAGTGATCCTAGGAATATTGGATATCCACATGCAAAAGAATGAAACTGGAACCCTATCTGATCATATACAAAAATCAACTCAAGATGGATTAAAGCCTTAAATGGAAGGCCTGAAACTATAAAACTCACAGAAGAAAACAAAGGGAAAACACCTCATGACACTAATCTAGGCAAAGATTTTATGGCTAAGACCTTAAGACCATGGACAACTAAAACAAGAATAGACAAATCAGACTATATTAAACTTCTGCACAGTAGAGAAGACAATTATCAGAGGGAAGAAACAACAAATTGAATGGGAGAAAACGGTTGCAAACTATTAATCTGACAAATGACTAATATCCAGAACATACAAAGAACTCAACCAACTCAACAACAAAAATAATCCCATTAAAAATGGGCAAAAGACATTAATAGACATTTCTCAAAAAATGACATTGAAATAAAAAAAAAACTCAATATCATTAATCATTAGAGAAATGCAAATGAAAACCACAATGAGATATCATCTTATTCCAGGCAGAAGGTTTATTATTAAAAAGACAAAAAATAACAGATGGTGACAAGGACATGGAGCAAAAGGGAGCTCATACACTGTCAGTGGGAATGTGAAATACTGCAGTCATTTGCCACTATGGACAACAGTATGGTGATTTCTCACAAAACTACAAACAGAACTACCATACAATCCAGCAATCTCATTACCAGGTATTTATCCAAGGGAAAATACATGAGTATATCAAAAAGACACTAGTACTGACATGTTTATTGCAGCCCTATTCACAATAGCAAAGACATGAAATCAATCTAAGTGTCCATCAATGAATGAATGGATAAAGAAAATGTGTTATCTATACACAACAGAATATTATCTGGCTGTAGAAAAAAATAAGATGTCATTTGTAGTAACATCGATAGAACTAGTGGTCATTATATAAAGTGAAATAAGCAGGTACAGAATGACAGTTATTGCATGTTCTCACTTACATGTGGGAGCTAAAAAAGTTGGCAGATACTAGAAGCTGGAAAAGGTTGGTGGGGAGAAGAGACGTAAGTTAATGAGTGCAAATACGCTTAGATAAAAGTGTATTTTGTATCTGCTGCTATTCAACAGCAGAGTGACTATAGTTAAAAACAATGTATTGTACATTTCAAAGTAGCTAGGAGAGAGGACTTGAATTGTTCCCAACACATAGAAATGATAAATACTTAAAGTGATGGATGCCTCAAATACCCTGCTTTGATCATTACATATTCTACGCATGTAACAAAATATCACATGTACCCCATAAATATGTAAAACACTATATATCAATAAAAATACAACAAATTATATTCTGTGTCATTGGGAATATGTTCTCTTTTACATAATAAAGCATCATTTATTCCTTTTCAAATTTGCCTTTTTTCTTTACTATATTCAGTAATCACTCATTAAAACTCACTCTAGGAGAATTTTTTCCCTCAATTTTCTCTCTGCTCATGATTTAGTTTGAGCTTTTCCTTGCTCCCCCAACACTGACTGACTGTCATATCTTCTTCACAAAACCAAATTTTGAAAAATAAAATATAACACAACAGATATCTGCAATCTGCTAAGAAACTAAAAGACTAACACTAAATTTAAAATTTTATAAACATTTTAATTCACCAAAATTGTCAAATGGGCATTATTAGTAGAAGCTAACTTTACCACCTCACTTGATCACCCTTATAGGGCTCTTTGTAAAAGAGATAATTGGAAAATCTGGACTCAGCTTGGATCCTAGGAAAGAGTGGAAGTTATGTAATTGAAACAATTATACAAACATTTCTTTTTGCAAGGACATCTTGCTCACTATGAAACAACAAAGGGTTTACTCATTATGGTTCAGATTTATGAAGTAGCTAAACAGTATTTCCAGGATTTATTGTTTGGTTTCAGACATGCCAAAGAAGGTGTCTGAAACCACTGGATAACAGACGCTCCCTTGTTATATTGTGTGACAAGTGTTAATATTTTCAATTACATGGCAATTGAGTTAAGGTACCTTTACTTTGCCATAAAATCTGTTTAATTGCAATAAATATCTTTTATATCAAATCCATTAATCTTTACAACAATCTATCTTGCATATCCAATTGTACAAAGCTTATAGCATGTACCTTTTGGCTTTATTTAATCTTATACTTTTGCCCAACTTAGTTAAATTTACACAAATAAATTCATAATTGAACATCTTTAATGACTGCTTAAAAGACATACGATATTTTGCATGCTAAAATAATAAATGAACTACTGGAAAAAGTCACTTGTAATGGATCTGTTTTCTAATATGTAAAGAGATAATATATGACACACCCACCATATGGAATAGGAGAAAGATTACTGGTATAATCCCTGGTTCTACCATTTAAAAGCTGTATGACCTTGTAATATGCTGTTTAGCTTCTCTGAGAATCAGTTTTATCAGGAGAATGATATTAGCAGGCTAATAGTTACCTCATAATATCACAGTGAGAATTAATTATGATAATGTATGAGAAGGAACCACATAGTATAAGTTCCAGTATTGAAAGGATATCTATTCCTTTTGCATTTTCTTTCAAGATTGTAATGAGAGACAAATGTAATATATCATGCACTTTAAACCATTTACATTTATTTAAATTTTAGGTATTATTAATATCTAAAGCAAAATATTAGAACATAAAATGAGTTATTAGACACACAAAACTATGTCATATCATGGCTACTCACATAATCTATTCTCTTTTATTTCTCAAACTCTCTTAAAATGCTGTCATTTATCATCATGAGTGGTTAATCCCATGAAATAAAATGAGACAAATTATAGATCTGGGTTCTAATCCTATACTCTTGTATCATCTTCTTAGTGAACTCCCTCCAGTTACTCTCTACCTTATGCTTAAATTGGGAATTCTTTAAGAGTCTCTATCAGTTTCATATGAACATAAGTACAATTTAATTAATATGCAATGTTTGGCTTTTGCAGCACAATTCCAAATGTAACAGAATGTATGAAGTTATCTCAATGATTGACATAGTTAGCTCACATGTTTTGGAGATGGAGGTTTGGTAATTTTGGTATGTATCTCTATTCAGACAGCTGTTGACAGATGGAAATTTGGTTTAAGAACGGTCCCAGAACATTCCTCCCTCTCCAAAAGATCATCAAATACTTTTAATAAGCATATTGGAGAAGACTATAGAGATAGACATACAAAAATACCCACAACACATATTTTGATAAGGGAGAGAGAAGGAGAAAAATAAAAAGAAGAAAAAAAGCTCTGACAAGTGAAATCAGGTGAATTCATACATATCAAAAATAAATTTGCACACTGGGTAGAGGCAAAACAAGATCTAAAACAAATTTGATCCTTTGGGTAGAGGTAAAACAAGGAGTAATATATTAATAGATCTAGCAGGAATAGGGGACCATTCAAATAAAAGTTCCTGAGATGACCCAGTTGTCATTAGGTGGATCACTCTCTCTTTTGTGCACTTACATCTAGTGTCTGTCTTTATCTACAGGTTTTTTTCCTGTTTTTTGTTTTGTTTTGTTTTTTGACCTAGAGTGGGAATCAAGCATGTACTACTCAAATTACCTCTCTTCTTGATGCTCTGTACCTAGAAAATATTACTCTCAATAAATATTTGTTAACAGGCTAAATAAACAAAACAAGGTTGATGTTGTTTCCTTTATTGTATCAGCATCTTAGATTTTTGATTCCTATAGCTTTTAACTATGGTTTCTTATATTTTACTTCATGTATAGGACTAGTAGAATGTCATTTTGGTCCTGATTCAGGAACTTTAAGTTGGAATATGCCTAGAAGATTTGAAATGTTAAGATATAAATTCCTCTCACATTTGCCATGATATTTTGGCATTCAAGATGCAAAGCAAACACACACCACCATTGACCCCACAAAACCCATCCCCAAACCTACAGGAAATGATTCTAGAGGCAAAAGTGTAGAAATATATCCATAAGGATGCTAACTCAAGCTCCTAAAGCTCACATACTAAAATGAGCATATTGTGTGCTTCATGTGGTATAATTTTTTTTTTCTCATCTGTTCTTCAATAATGAGGTTGTATAACTTGAGGGGTGAATTTAACAAGGAAAAACTAAGCTGCCCATTTGTTTTTATCAAGAGTGAGTTTTTATTTGATTCTACAAGGGTGAGCAGAGAGCAACTTAAGTGAAGGGTCCTTGGGTGGGTGACCAAGTTAATACTTCTGTCTAGTTTGATACTGTGCAGTGTGGAGTTTTAAAGGTTATTCTCTGTAGAAAATAAATATTAAATAACAATATTAAATGAGGGACAATAATTATAGTTGTTCTTATTATTTACTATATACTAGGTACAAAGGAAATGACATTTCATTCATTATGCCTTATCTCATTTCATTCCATTAAAATAAAACCAATGAGGCAGGTATTTTAACATTTTACAAACAAGAAAATAAAGATTAAAGATGTTACGTAGTTTTCTTAAGGTCAGTGATTTAACAACCTGTGGGCCAAGACGTGAATCCAAGACTGTCTGGCAGCAAAGCCTTTCTTCTTAAGCTTATTGTTCCATTCAGCCTCCCAGTCTGTGCATTGTGTTCTGGTATCACAAACTCTAAAGCATTCTACAAATACACACTCATCTTAGTAGTAGAAACAATAAAAATGAATTTAAAAGATACCTTAAGAAAAAAAATCTAAATAGTATGAAAATACCAGTATTTTTCACACTGGCATCAGCTAGAACTCATCTTTAACTGTAACATATGTTGTTAAATTTTGGATCTATATAAAGATTTCTGAGAATGACATAAATGATCATGACCACTGACATTTATTTTGTATGATAAAATGAATGACCCATGCATTTTTACTGTATTATCTTTTTTTTTTTTTTTTTTTTTTTTTTTTTTTTTTTAGTTCAGTGGCACAATCATAGCTCCCTGTAACGTTGAACTCCTGAGCTCAAGCAATCTTCCCGCCTCAGCCTTCCAAGTCAGTGGTACTCCAGGTGCATACGACTACCCTCAGCCATTATTTTTACTTAGTTTTATTTTTTGTAATGACAGGGTCTTGCTATGTTGCCCAGCCTAGTCTTGAACTCTTGGGCTCAAGTAATCCTCCTGCCTCCAATCCCAAGGGGATGGGATTACAAGCATGAGCTACTGTGTCTGGCTGATGTGTGCATTTTCATAAAACCAAAAGTTGATGTGCTAGGAAAAGTTCTAGCTCCTTTCTCAAATATTGTACCAACTGAAGTATGACAACATAATTTTTAAAAGGAATTCTTTAGTTTTTAATTTGATACCAATAGCAAAATGAGAGCAATCAAAATACCTACTGGCGTGATGTAAACTCTTCAGCATTATTATCATTAATTACTTGCTTGTGTCTTTGCACTAGACAGTGGTTGCTGAAGTCTCAATTCGATCAATTAATTTTAATGTGTAAATTGGGTATACAACTCTTGCATTATCAAATCTTTGCACTGAACCAAATTAAAAATCATCTTTAATTTCTAAGTAATTACTTTCCTGTATTTCAAATTATTTCTAATCACAAACTATGTAATTTTCTCCTTGCTCTTGTCTTATAAGTTTTTAAAATTATTTTATTTACTTTGAGAAGCATGAAAAATCTTTTTGGCCGCTATAACAAATAAAAAATAAAACAGGTTGAGTGAACTTAAAAATGTTGATTTTGGTACTATTACTTTAAATGTGTATTTAAAGGATACAATAAACTAATTAAATAAAGACAGCTTGGCTGGGCATGGCACCTTATGTTCATAATCCTAGCACTTTGGGAGGCTAAGGCAGGAGGATTATTTGAGCCCAAGAGTTGAGACCAGCCTGGGCAACATAGTAATACCCTGTCTCTGTAAAAAATACAACCACCAACCAGGTGTGGGTGGCATATGCCTGTGGTTCCAGCTACTCTGGAGGCTGAAGTTGGAGGATCACTTGAGCCTGGGAGGTAAAAGCTACAGTGAGTCATGATGGTACCACAGGATTACAGCTTGGGTGACAGAGCAAGGCCCCATCTCTAAAAAATAAATAAATAAATAACAACAAAAAACAGCTTTACTCTTCTAAATGTTACACATTTTGAGAAGACCTATTATTGTCAGTTAGCATTTCTACTTCTTTAAGTCAGTTATAATTCAGGGTACTTTCCAGGGTTAAATCAAAGCTCTGCATCTAATAATAAAAATAATCTGGATCTACATTTCTGAGGGTAAGAAAAAAGCTTAGTCCTTCAGTGACAGCTTTGTCTATTAGGAAATGAAACAATGAATGTGGCCAAATATAGCATTTGGACCATACTCTATGAATACAAGAGAGTTAAAACCTTGGCACTGAAAAACACTACTACCCATTAATGCTAATGTTTTCTGGTCATCAATTAAAGAAATATATGTCCAGAGCACATTTATTTTTTAATTTTTAAAATTAAAATATTACATGTGTTTCAATTCAAAGCTATTAAAATATAATGTGGATTGTATTTTTTATAAAATGTTTCAATTAATTGGATTTTGGAGCAATAATATGCTAGATGAAGCTTATTTTTTATCCTGATTAAAATCCAAAATGGGATATTTTCTGTGAGACTTACATATATAGAAAATAACAGAACAGATTTCCTAGCTTTTAAATGGATAGTTCACTTGCTTTTCAGGACTAACAAAATCTGCTAATGCTATATTTTGAAGTTGATCGACTTACGTCTAAGAATAAACAATTTCCACAACACAGTAGTAGCTGTCATGAAACATTTCAGTTATTGTTTCTCTGGTCTCAGGCTTTTGCAAGTGTCCTTATGTACTCCAGATCATTGTATACTATTTGCAAGACAGAAGAAATATAGACCCTGATTTTTGGCAAGAAATTCACAGAGTAGGACAGAAGCAGGGAATCAAGCTACTCTTGACTTCCTGTTTACTGTAATAGCCTTTGGAAAACTTGGTGAGACTTCCAGCATCCACTGACCTTGACCACTGTTGGTTCATTCGATGGTGACATTTTGTGGCATTTATATATTGCATGTAGGCATTACTATTGAAAGCTTTGGAATATAGTTGGCAAATGCAGTTGGGATTCTCTTCAGTCTACCAGGGAGACTATGAGATTGTGGCTTGTTTCTGTTTTACTGTCAAAATATTCAGGGTTTCAAAACAGAGTCTGTGGTTAAGTTGAAGGGGAGAAAAGTAAATTTAAGATTACTCCCAGTAAAATAGCACATGTGAATAAAGAGTAGTAAAGCAGGATCAGTCAGAAAAGTTAAATAAAAAGGAAGTTGAGTGCTCTTGCTTCATTTGGCCCTTTGACTTAATAGTCAAAGAATCTTATAATTGGAAGGGATCTCGGGGTTAATCTAATTGAATCCCACTCCAGGTCCATGCATATGGTCATCTAGCCTTTACTTAAATACACTGTAACCAAGGTGGAACTGTTGACATTTCTTTTTTCCCTATATTAATTAATTGGTTATGATGTTATTACTTCTATCCACAGGTCTCAGATCTGTCTTTTAAAGGAAAAGAGAATAAGTTGGGTTGTCTGTCCCCACAAATGATGTCCCTTTAAATATGTAGAACAACTACCTTTAGAAGGGATTCCCCAGATCATCTGTCTTACTTCTCTAATTTTTCAGGGATTAAACTAAGACCTCCAGAAATGAAGTAATTTCTCAGTTACAAAGCTGTTTAATTGCAGAACCTGAGCTAAAAGCCTGACTCAGTTACTTGGAAAGCAGAGGTTTTGAAGCCAGCTCTTATAGCTACCTTATCTTCTTTGTTCTAAGTGAAGCAGACCTAGTTTCTTCTACTTTTTCTCATGGGACTAAGCTTCTAGAGTTCATACTACCCATCTCCTAGTACCTACTATGGGCTAGGGACAAGCTTCACGAAGAGAACAAGTATCTAATATTGAGGAGCTCATAGTCTAGAATGGAAAAATAAATAACTGTAGCATCAGTGAGAAGTGCTATATTTATGAAATATGTCTAAATTCCTATGTGAACATAGATATCAGAGTGATTGCAGAATGTTATTGAAGTGATATTTCAGTTAACAGAACTGATTTGACCTTTTTAATAGCAGCCATAGTAGTATTATATAATAGAAGTCTCCAGCCAGGCGTGGTGGCTCACGGCTGTAATCCCAGCACTTTGGAAGGCCGAGGTGGGTGGATTATGAGGTCAGGAGCTTGAGATTAGCCTGGCCAATGTGGTAAAACCCCGTCTCTACTAAAAATACAAAAGTTAGCTGGGTGTAGTGGTGCACACCTGTAATTCCAACTACTTGGGAGGCTGAGGCAGGAGAATTGCTTGAATCGGGGAGGCGGAGGTTGCAGTGAGCTGAGATTGCACCACTGAACTCCAGCCTGGGTGACAGAGTGGGACTATGTCTCAAAAAAAAAAAAAAAAAAAATTCTGGTCAACTGGTCTTGTTCCTATTTTACAAATGAGTTCTTATTGACTACATACCATGTGCCAGGCACACTGTCTGAAAGCTTTGCAGGAATAGTTTTATTTAATCCTTGGGCCAACTATTACTATAACTTAACATGTTATGAGTGTTAGAAAAGTTCAATAATATGTTTGCATTCCCACAGCTAATAAACCGGGAAGATGGCATTCCAATCTGCTGTTATGAAAGGCATTATTTTACAATGTACTTTCTCTTTCAAATCCAATGTAAAATCAACCATATTTCTTGCATAGGTGCACCTGCCTACATCCTAATCCTGATATAGACTTTTTTTTCTATTTAATTTGCTTTGAGATAAAAAAAGGCCAACATTTACACAGCATATCTCCACCCTCGAGAATGTTACTTCTTGTTCTGGAAAGTCCCCTTCCACTGTTTACTCATTTGAATACATATGTAATTTGGTGTAGATACTCATTAATTTCTTCCAAAAAATTGTTAGCAAAGAAACCACTTCACATTGAGTTTTTCACGTTTACGTTTGTAGAATAGAATTCAATATTAAATTTTCTACATTTAATCATTCACCTATTCAATAAATAAGTGTCAAGACATATTCTCAGTACTCAATAAATATTAATTAGATTGATTTTACAAACAATTTATAAGCAGAGGCTACTATGGCTTAATTCATTCACATCATAATTATTAATTGATCACTAAATATAAAGAGGCATGTGCCAAGTAGAAAGATGATTACGTATGAAAGCTCTATTAGCACTCACTGACTTAGCGTTACCATTGCCAGGCACTTTTCTAAGACTTGTGTGTATTAACCTTTTTAATTTTTTTTTTTTTAATTTCCAACTTTTATTTTAAGTTCAGGGGTACATGTGCAGCATGTGAAGATTTGTTACATAGGTAAAGGTGTGTCATGGTGGTTTGCTGTACAGATCATCCCATCACCCAGGTATTAATCCCAGCATCTATTAGCTATTCTTCCTGATGCTCTCCCTCTTTCCACTCCCCACTCTCCAATAGGTCCCAGTGTGTGTTGTTTCCCTCCATGTGTCCATGTGTTCTTATCAGTCAGCTCCCAGTTATAAGTGAGAACATGTGGTATTTGGTTTTCTGTTCTTGTGTTAGTTTGCTGAAAATAATGACCTCTAGCTCCATCCATGTCCCTGCAAAGGACATGATCTCATTCCTCTTTATGGCTGCATAGTATTCCATGGTGTATAGGTACCACATTTTCTTTATCCAGTCTATCATTGATCAGTATTTAGGCTGATTCCATGTCTTTGCTATTGTGAATAGTGCTGCAATGAACTTCCGTGTGCATGTATCTTTATAATAGAATGATTTATATTCCTTTGGGTATATATTCAGTAATGGGATTGCTAGGTTGAATTTTTGTTGGCCCTAGGTCTTTGAGGAATCCTCACACCGTCTTCCATAATGGTTGAACTAATTTACACTCTCACCAACAGTGTAAAAGCATGCCTTTTTTCTCCACAGCCTCATCAGCAGCTGTTGTTTTTTTGACTTTTTAATAATAGCCATTCTGAATGGTATGAGATGGTATCTCATTGTGGTTTTTATTTGCATTTCTCTAATGATCAGTGATGTTGAGCTTTTTTTCATATGTTTGTTGCCCACACCTGTGTCTTCCTTCGAGAAATGTCTGCTCATGTCCTTTGTCCACTTTTCAATGGGGTTGTTTTTTTCTTGTAAATTTGTTCAAGTTCCTTACAGATACTGAATATCTTTGCTAGATAGATAGATTGGAAAATTTTTCTCCTATTCTATAGGCTGTCTGTTTACCCTGTTGATAGTTTCTCATATCCTATATGTCAATTTTTCATTTGTTGCAGTTGCTTTTGTTGTCTTCATCATAAAATCTTTCCTCATGCCTATGTCTTGAATGGTATTGCCTAGGTTGCCTTCGAGGGCTTTTATTTTTTTGAGTTTTACATTTAAGTCTTTAATCCATCTTGAGTTGATTTTTGTATATGGTGTAAGGAAGGGGTCCAGTTTCCATTTTCTGCCTATGGCTAGCCAGGTCTCCCAGCATCATTTATTAAATAAAAAATCATTTTCCCATTGCTTGTTTTTGTCAGGTTTGCTTCCCATTGCTTGTTTTTGTCAGGTTTGTTGATGATCAGGTTGTAGGTGCATGGTCTTATTTCTGGGTTCTCTATTTCACTCCATTGTTAACCTTTTTTAGTTTGCCACATCACCTTATAAGATAGGTACAATTATTATTCTTATTTTGTTGATGAGGAAACAAAAGACAAGAGATCAAGTAAAACATTCTTAAGGTTATACAGCAAGAATCTAGTAGAACTAAGATTTACATAAACTCTGAGTCAAGGTTGCAGTATTAATTACTATACTATGTTGCCTAAATAAACAGAGTGATGAGAATAAACACACCATAATTTGAGAACATAGAGGAGAGTATTCCCCAATGGAAGTAACTTTTTCTGTTGAATTCTGAAGGAAGATTAGGAGCCAGTCCAGTGTGGCATTGGGGAGAGTACTACACAGAGAACACAGCATATGCAAAGACTTCAAGGAAAAAAAGCAGAGAGAGAGAGACTGTGTGGCAGTTTGAGGAAACAAGTATGTCAGTTCAGCATTGTAGAGAATTATTATTCCAGACTGGGAAGAGCAAAGAGGACAACTAGTCAATGAATTTCAAAGAGGGGTATTTTTAAAATTGTGTAAATAATCATAGCCTTTTCAAATATTATTCTATTTGAACAATGCATTGCATAATAAAGTATAGTCTTCTGCCTACAAATTCACAGATTATAACAAATAAAGAGAAGATAGAATGAAAACGTACTCATAGAGGATTTTGAAACCAATGTTATATATAAATTAAATCAGTCACAATTGGAAAGGAATTCTTTATTATGCTTTTAAATGAAAATCTATTTATTTTTCCATTTTAAAATTGTTACTCTGAGATCAAATATTTGAAAAATGTCTTACAAATTATTTATCTAATCGAAGTGCTTGAACAAAGAGAGCTGCAAATTTCGGGCAGATATTTTAATTTCATTTATTTAATTAGTTCTTTTGGAATAATAGCAATGAAATAGCTACCATGACACCTGGAGGCCTGGTGTTTCACACAAAAATTACATTTTCTTTTAGAAAGCAGCTCATTAAATTGCCCTGTTAGGTACTAAGAAAAGGATGCCATATTCACTCAGTGGTCTCTACAATCTTAAAGAAGAACTTTGAAAATAAAGCTCATAACAATAAGTACAACACCTAAAAAGTAGTTAGTGCCTACTATGTGCCAGGTACTGTTCTAAGTACTTTAACTTTCCATATTATCTTTCAGTCCTTTAAAAATGTCATTCAATTGGCTTCTGGCCTCTATTGTTTCAATGAGAAGTCAGGAATAATTCTTATCTGGTTCTCCATTTTATAATGCACTTGTTTTCTCTTATCACTTTTATTTTATCATTGGTTTTTTGCAGTGTCTCTAAATCCACTGTGGTAGTAGTTTGCTTTATTTGTTTGTATTTATCCTGTTTGAAACTTCTTGGATCTGTATGTTAATGTTTTTGATTAAACTTCAGAAAATTTTAGCTAATTTTTTTTCTTTTCTTTTTTTCTGGTCATTATCTCTCTCCTCTCTTAGTGAGGATCCAGTTACTGATATACTAAACTGCTAGGTATTATTGTACAGGTCACTGTGGCTCTGTTTACTTTTCCTTAATCCTTTTTTTGTTTGTTTCAGTTATGTTTAAATTCATTAGTTGAAAATAATATTTTTAATAATAGTCATAATAATACAACTAATTGTACCTTTCAGGATGACAAGGAAACAACTCATTATCTTGAGAACTGGGTAAGTAGTAAAAAAGAATCAATCACTTACAATGTTTTCTTATATAAGCTCTACAACTATAATAAATGAGGGTAAATGGCTCTTTGCAAAATTATTCCAGATAATAAATAGAAATAAAATTGAGAGAAATATTATCACCTTAAGAGTTGAACACTAATGGCTGCTAATGTAAAAAAGAGTGAAAATAAATATTACTTTTTTATTATAAAAGGGCATGTCATTACCTATACTCTAGCAAAGGGATCACGCATGAGTCTGATTATACCTCTGGATACAGTTGCCATTTATTTTCTTTTTTGAAAGAGTAGAGAGAGACATATTGACCTATATTATGGGTATACATCAGAGACGAGTAGACTTGGCAAACTATATAGGTCTAATGGCCTAACTTCTTCAGCAGATAAACTGTAAGGTAAATAAAATATAGAGTGGAATTCAACAGATTAAAGAAGACTGAAAAGACACATTAAGCTAAAAAATGGGCAAGACTAAAATAGAGCATCCAGGAAAACGTATAGTAATAGAGCATCCAGCATAAAATACATAGGAATAAATGATAAAAACATAAAGGAAGGATTACTTTAAAAGTCAGATCAGTGGTTACTTTCAGAAGGAGAGAAAGAACTGTGATTATAATAGGCACGTAGAAGTGTTCTGGTGTCTGACAAAGTTCTATTTTTGCTCTAGGTGGTGGTTACAGAGTTTTTGTCTCATAATAATTATATAAAATAATACATTAAAGAATATGCATTTTGTAAGCTTTTCTGTATCTGTGTTTTAATGAGTAAAATGGTTAAAAAAAATGCATACACAATATGCCGTTCAGTATTCTCTATGTGTGCATGTATTTGTGTTTTTTAGTAAAGAAAATTCTATGTATTTCCAGGAGCTTGAGCTCTTAACTAGGATATTAAAAGAAAGAGTGATTCTAGAAGGCAGAGTTTTGTGACATCAAGGTTATAAGTCCAAGTTTATATTGACATTTTTAATGCTGTCAAAATAGGCCCCAAGAATGAACTAGAAGGGTGAAATAAAGAAAAGTACATTTCTCTACAAAATAACAGATCACGAATGTTGAATGTTTCCCTGGTAGATGCATAGGGAAAAGATGTAAGGAGGATTTTTTGAGAGAGGGAGAGTTGTGGATTTAATCTTGTTCTCCCAAAAGACGGTGAAGTTCTAATCTCCGGTATCTGTGACTTTATTTAGAAATAGGGTGTTTGCTGATGATTATGTTAACATGAATTTATTAGAGTGATCCCTAATCCAATGAAACTGTGTTTGTTTTAATAAATGGAAAATTTGGACACAGAAACAGATATGCATACAGGGAGAATGCCACATGAAGACCAAAGGAAAAAGAGGAGTGATTCATCCTTAAGCCACGGAATGCCAAAGATTTCCGGCAAACTATTGGAAGCTGGGAGAGAGTCATGGAACACATTCTCCCTCACAGTCTTCAGAAGGAAACAACCTTGCTAATATCTCCATCTCAGACTTCTACCCTCCAGAAATATAAGACAAAAACTTTGTTGTTGAAGCCATTTAGTTTGTGGTACTTTGTTCTGGAAGCTGTAGCAAACTAACACAGAGAGGGAGCTTGCCAGAGTAACAAGATGGCAGATTCTGGACTACAGGGAAAAGCACAGGGAGAACTTGCCTGTGGGGGATGGCTAAGGAACCTCAGGACTAGAGGTGGCCAGGAGACAATTGTGAGAAATGCTGAGGAAGGGGCTGGAGTTTTCACAGGCTAGGGCCTTGAACTCTAAATTGGGATATTAAAGGAAAGGGGGATTTGAGAAGGCAGAGAATTTTGTACATCAAGGTTATAAATCCAGGCATATATTGAAGTTGTTAATATTTAGGTATTCTCTATGTCTATGAATAAGTGAGGCAGACTTGAACTGAAACAGAAAAGGAATATATGTATGTTATGAAAGATATATAGATATAGATGATATGTGTGTATATTCATATACATGCAGTATATATTCACGTTCTCACTGCATACTTACATACATACATACAAACAGGCATATAAATAAAAATGAGTCCACTATATGTTTAATTAATATTATACACACACGCTTATAATATTTGAATGTGAGAAAGAGAAAATGTACTCTTCATTCAGTGGCTTGTATCCTTCGCAGCTGTAAATAAAACAAGTCGAAAGGCAGCTAAGAAGATGAAATCACTGTCAAGGACAGACACACAGGAAAGCAGTTTTATTTTTAATGTTTTGAAGTCATAAGAGTTATTTCTGCAAGTGTACTGCTTGGTTATTTTTCCTTTTTTCATTTTCAGTGTTTGTCTTTCATGCCTTGTGGGCAAGGACATTTGTATTGCTATCTGCATTGCCCCTTCACAATAATGTCTTCCAATTCAACTCTCTCAGGACAGCATACAAAGCCCATAAATTAGAACAACCGCCATTAAAAGATTGTGTGGGAAGCTCTGTTGGTTATAAAATGTTCAAAGCCTTAAAGTGCTAGAGTCAATTACTGGGGAAATTAGAGGGTGACTTTTCTCTATGGATACTACTTTAAGTGCCCCTGACACTAAGACAGCTGGGCCCACACACTTTCTTCCTAAATCAGTAGGCCTTGGGCAGACTGATGTCCTAAATCAGCAAACAATATAGAAAGGGTAAAGAAAGTTACAGAAACAGAAGGAGGGACTATAGAGTTGTGTATTTAACTCTGGAAATCATATAATAAGAGCTGCCATTTGTGGAATATCTACTAGGTGCTCAGTATCTATTTTCTAACCCCTTTATATACTGTTGTATTACTTAAACCAGAAAGCCACACATTAACATTGGTATTATTGTTATTCTTGTCATACAGAAAAAGTAACTGAGACTCAGAATTTCTATGTTAATGTATTTGTACAAATAAGAATCATATCCAGCAACTGAACCTAATCTGACAACCAAACCTGTACTATTTCAACTTCACCAAGCTGAGAAAGAAAAAAAAATGATTTACAATCTGTTATAAGCCCTTTCTCCCCAAAAGTTCATGTTTCAACCTATTCTTGACAAAAGAGCTGATCCTGGTTGTGCTGCTACAGTAGTTTGCAAAAGAAGGAGCTGACAGGTCTTAGAACTTCTTCCAGTCTGGTCCTTAAGCAGCTGCTAATAATAGGATACTTCTCTCATATGCTTGTCAGCAGCAACTGCTTAGGAAGTATGAGTCCATGACAGTACCTGTTGGTGGAATTCCAAGTAGAGAAAGAAATCACTGCCGTCTAGATACTTTGGACATCTGGTAACATCAAATTGGGGAAATAAGTTACATGTTAGGTAATTTTTTAAACCTTAGTATATATTTCACTGTTTTTCTCATTATTATTGAGAAAAACAACCACTTCCTTTTATTTAAAAAAAAATTTTTTTTTGAGACGGAGTTTCGTTCTTGTTGCCCAGGCTGGAGTGCAATTGGATCACCATAACCTCCGCCTACTGGGTTCAAACAATTCTCCTGCCTCAGCCTACCGAGTAGCTGGGACTACAGGCACGTGCCACCACTTCTTTTTTTTTAGTAGAGACGGAGTTTCTCCATGTTTGTCAGGCTGGTCTTGAACCCCCGACCTCAGATGATCTGCCTGCCTCGGCTTCCCAAAGTGCTGGGATTACAGGTGTGAGCCACCCTGCTTGGCCAAAACAACCACTTCTTACTGAACACATCAGGAAAGAAGTAACCTTCAATGCAGGCACAATTACAGATGAAAAATACTTTCAAGTGTTAACCACCATTATAGCCACAGACACCCTTCTGTCAGATTCCAGGAATTTGTCAGAAACAGCAGGACTCACAGGAAAAGCTCGTTAAAAATATTCAGGGCATCTTTTCTCTGACCCCAAAACACCAAAATCAAACAAACAAAACCAAAATGGCCAACACATCCACTATCCAGCAACAGAATTAAGGCTCTGTTCATAAAAGATTTGTAGGGAGAACAACAACATCATAAAACACAACCAAACTCAACAACACTTAGTCTTTTTGACATTAACTCCTGCAAAATGTGCTGGGTGAGCAGAAACACAGGAGGAAGTGTTGCTCACAAAAGCTTTTGAGAAATAACAGGGCTCTCTTCTACAGAAACAAAAGCCTCACTGGGCCAGCCAAACAAAAGGACTCAGCTGCTAGCAGGAGAGGAAAAACCTCTTCTTCCTTCTCTTCTCGGGAAAAAAAAAAAAAAAAAAAAAAGAAATGTTAGTGAAGCAGAAATCATTTTGCATTATCTGACTTTTGAGCAAAAGCATATCTTTTAACACCGAAAGAACGGTTCCTTTTGAAATAATATTTTAGAAAATGAAAAAGTAGAAAAATAGAAGAAGAAATATCAGAAACATGTCTTTTTTGTGGGGAGTGTGGGTGGTGGGAAGTAGACTGCTCAACGTGCTTTTAAAAAATACATCTAGGGGTTAAAGTATACTAAACAAGCAGGTTTTGAAAGGTGGTGGCCAAAATGTTAATGGAATTCCTCAAGGAGCAATAAATCTCTCCTGTTATAATCCAGGATTCAAGGAGGGGAAACAATGATGTGGTAGCAAGAGCTGTTATTTGAAAAGGCAGCTTTTTAATCTTGTGTTGTTTTGAGAATTAAAGCAGGTAATAAATGTAAGCAGTAGGATGCAATAAAAATGGTGATTTTTCTTTATTTTTCTCCTTTTAAAAATACTATCGTCAGGCCTCCGAGCCCAAGCTAAGCCATCATATCTCCAGTAACCTGCATGTATACACCCAGATGGCCTGAAGCAACTGAAGATCCACAGAAGTGAAAATAGCTTAACTGATGACATTCCACCATTGTGATTTGTTTCTTCCCCACCCTACCTGTACTTTGTAATCTCCCCCACCCTTAAAAAGCTTCTTTATAATCTCCCCCACCCTTAAGAAGTTTCTTTGTAATTCTCCCCACCCTTGAGAATGTACTTGGTGAGCTTCACCCCCTGCCCCCAAAACATTGCTCTTAACTTCACCGCCTATCCCCAAACCTGTAAGAACCAATGATAATCCCACCACCCTTTGCTGACCCCTTTTTCTGACTCAGCCCGCCTGCACCCAGGTGAAATAAACAGCCATGTTGCTCACACAAAGCCTGTTTGGTGGTCTCTTCACATGCACGTGTGAGACAACTATGAATCCAACCTGAAGATATCCATGGTCTTTGGGGAGTGGGGATAAAAACTAGAAGATTCAATGAGTTACTTTACTATTAAAATTATAAAGAGTCTGCCAAAAATTAAGTAAACTGTTTTGAAATAACAGATCACCAAACAAAAGACAACTTCCTAAATTTAGTATTCAATAAGTTGATTCCTGAACATTTTCTTAAATGATATTGACTGGTAACGATTTCCTAGCTACCATAATCAAAGGTCAAAGTCATGCTATTTGGTAATAACAGCAATAAAGACAAACATTGAGCAATAACTGGGTCAGTTAATGTTCATAACAAACCTATAGATAATGTTGTTTCTATTATCTCTATTTTATAAAAGCTTGATAATATTTAAAGACATCACCTGAGTTCACTAAAGTAGCAAGTAGAAAAGCCAGGGTTTGAACCTAGATTGACTTGGCTCCATAGCCTGTGCTTTCAACTTCTATATAATAGTACAGTTGACCATTCAACAACATGGGTTCAAACTGTATAGGTCCACTTATATGAAGATGATTTGTCAATAAATATATTGGAAAACTTTTTGGAGATTTGTGACAATTGGAAAAACCCCACAGATGAACTGCATAGCCTAGAAATATTGCAAAAACTTAAGATAAAGTTAGATATGTCATAAATTCTCTTATTTATGATTTTCTTAATAGGTTCTTTTATCTTACTTCATTATAGGAACATAGTATACAATACATATAACGTACAAAATAGGTGTTAATTGACTATGTTACTGGCAAGGCTTCCTGTCAATGAATACCAGTAGGCTATTCATAGTTAAGTTTTGGGGGAATCAAAAGTGATATGTGGGTTTTCAATTGTGCAGGTATCTGCACCCCAACCCCACATTGTTTAAGGGTCAACTATACATGCTTTCCTGCAAAGAGAAGTCTAGAGATCTGAAGGCATAAGAAAGCACTGCATTCCTAACTCTCTCATTTGGTAAAAAAGGCATCAAACTCTCTGACCTATAGTTATTAATCTCAGAAACACATATCTAACTAAAGGTCTTTATCATCTTTAGAGCAGATTGAGGGCCAATAGAAGAAATAACAGCCTTGCATCCTAGCAGCATCACAGGCAAGTAAATAAAACTAAAAACAGAATTACCATATGATCCAGCAGTCTCACTTCTGTTTATTTACACAAAATATTTTGAAGTTAGTCAAAGAGATATCTGCAACCTCATGTTCACTGAAACAATGATAGCCAAGTTATAGAATCAACCTAAGTGTTCATTAAGAGATAAACTGATAAAGAAAATGTGGTTTATATAAATAATGGAGTATGATTCACCCTTTAAAAAGGAGAAAATTTTGTCATTCATGACAACATAGATGGAATTGGAGAACACTATGTTAAGCAAAATAAGTCCAGCACGAAAGATAAACAGTCTATATTCTCATTTATATGTAGAATTGAAAACAATTGAACTCATTAAAGCAGAGAGTAGAATGGTGGTTACAGAGGTTGGAGGTGGGGAGAATGAGGAGATGACGGTCAAAGAGTACAAAATCTCAGACAGGAGGAATATATTTTTTCTTTTTTTTTTGAGTTCTATTGCACAGTCTGGTGAATATAGTTAATAATAGACTATTGTACATTTCAAAATCTAAATTTCACATGTTCTCACCACAAGACATGTTAAATATTTGAGGTGATGGATATGTTAACTAGCTTAATTATTCCACATTATATTAATAAGTTATAATATCACTTTGTATGCCATAAATTTATGCAACTATAAGTTGCCAATTTACAATAAAAAATAAAGTTAAACCCAGTTCTCTGATGAAATAAAAAAGATTATTCAGTGGATCTGTTTGTCATTCACATGACCTTTTCGTTGTAAGATGGATGGTGGATCAGTGGGTGGTTGCAATTTTTTCTTTAATTTATACAGGAAAACGGTTTAATGGACTCAGTTCCACATGGCTGGGGAGGCCTTACAATCATGGTGGAAGGCAAGGAGGAACAAGTCACATCTTACATGGATGGGAGAGCTTGTTCAGGGAAACTCCCCTTTGTTAAACCATTAGATCTCTTGAGACCTATTCACCATCACAACAGCACAGGAAAGACCTGCCCCCATGATTCAATTACCTCCCACCGGGTCCCTCCCACAATACTTGGGAATTCAAGATGAGATCTGAATGGGGACACAGCCAAACCATATCAGCTCCTCATAATACAATGGGAAATTAAGAATACTTAAATATAGTTCTTTGAACATATAGAAATACTCACTAATAAATGTTTTATCATGGTATCATGATTTATTTGAAAACTTTTAAAATCTCATTGTGAATATTTTTCTAAAAAAGTGAATGGAAACCTTTTTCTCTAGTCACGTGCCAGTTTACAACTCTGCCGGCTTGAAACCTAAAAATAACAAACATCATATTTTATTAAAGTATTTATAACTGACTTTTCTGTTCAAGGTACTACAAAGCAGTTGATTTTTTACCATATACCATAATGTGGAACAGATATTTTGTCTTCTGTCTCCTGCTTTTGCCAGCATTTATGAGTCAAACAGCATCCAGACAAAGAAAGAAAGGACCAAAGCCAAAGTGTGTAAGCATTCTTATATTGACAACATGTTTCAAAGACAAAAGAGAAGAGGAGTGGGTTGCATTAGACAGGAAAGAAAACAAAATAAAACAAAATAATTAAAATTAGTTTTCTTTTTCTACTTCTTAAACTTAAAAAAAAAGTATTTCCAGGAGAAATGAGAAGGCTGATTTGAGGGATGATCTACATAGATGTATGATGGTACGCTGACGTGAAGAGTCCTAGCAAGAGAAGTTATAATATGGAGGGAGGAAAATAGTAGAGGCACCAAGGCAGAGTTGTTGTAAGGCATAAGGAATGAACTCTGCTGAGGTTGATCTTGCAGCTTTAATACAGTACAAAAAGCTAAGGAGGAGTAAAGGCTTTTGCCTCCCACTGAAGTGATACAAATAATGTGCATTTAAAGGAGTAGTGCCTGGTTTGGAAAAGACCTGTCTGTTTAGCAGAAACCACCCTAGTCATGGAATTAGGACCATACTGGACTCCTTTGGGGAAAGGTAGTTAGTATAATACAATATTCTGGCTTTATAATGATTAGAGTTGTAAAATCATAGAGCTGAGACTTTAGGACTTACATAGTTTATTATCCAACCTTTACAGAGAATGAAAGATCAGAGAAATAAGCAAAATACTTAAGTCTATAAATTATTGGTAAAGAAGATAGCATTATAGATAAGTAAAGACATATAATGTTCTGTCTAATCACCTTTATAGTTGCACACTTATAGTTATATATCTTTAGATATAGCGTCTAACTAAAAATATGTTTGTTTATTGACTCAACGAATAAATGAACACACTTAACACCACCCCCCACCACCCCGCCATATTCCCAGAGGGCTAATGTAGAAGAAATTTAACCAAAAAATAATCCATCTAATGGAACATAGACTTTGGATTCTAACAGGCTTAAGTTCAAATCCCAAAATCCACTATTTTTAAAATTTGTGAACTTGGGAAAGTTGTTAAATCTTTTAATTTTTGCGTCTGTAAATTGGGCATGAAAGAGTTGTGTACAACTTTGGCATTAAGAAAAAGCTCTTATCTGTAGAATTATCATTTCTATTATATTCCTTATTATTATATTATCATATTTTTTAGACCCTTAGGCTTCTTTTATATCACTCTTCAAATCAAGTGTCAATGGGTTTAGGGTGGGTCTAAAATAAATTGGGGTGCTAGGAGGTTCCTCGGTTACAGGGATGGCCACTATGGGTAACAAAGGTATTGGAGATGGTGGGATAGAATTACTACTCAAAATTAACTATTGAACCCAAGGGCACAGGGTTGTAGCTAAGTAGGGCTTCAGGTCTCTCACTTCTGCTTCAATTAAAGAAACTTTGCTTTAAACGGACGTATGATTTGGTTAAGATTTTATTAGGAAAAAAAAAAAAAAAGCAGAGTTTCCACTCCTACAGTAAAGTTTTGGCAACTACTAACTCATGTTTGATTTGTGCATATATGCTGTTTACTTGGGACATGTATCATACTTGTGCTTATCATTCTTTTGTTAATTGATAGTGAAGACAAAGGTAAGAGCAATCATTTTTTCATAATGAATATACAATGATCAAAACATGAAGCATCTTGAAGAAAACTTGAGAAAAATTTTTACAAAATTTTCTTTATAGCTCTTCTTGCAAAATAGCTACCATATAATAAGCTCTAGACAATTAAATGAATAATGAATAAATCAACTTTAAACATGAAAATGTTATAAACATATTGCTTACAAAAAGTAAATAATGAACATACATGGGGAGAAACACCTTTTGGGATAAATGATTAATATTGCCATTCAGTTATTAACTCTCACCCTCATCTTTATCAGTTGGCCAATATCTAACTTTGCATATTCATTCAGCAAAAGTTGGAGATCTCTGAGCAGACTCAAGAATGGTGTTTAAAATTTTACTCCTTCATGGCAGTTCAGAGAGATATTCCTTCCATAACACAAAGACTTGTAAAATAATGTAGGTCTATTTAAAATTCCAGAGCATTTTTCAATAAAATATTTGTGTATTTTTGTTTCTAAAAATGGAAATAAGAATGTACAGAAGGACAATTGACTAAAAATAATCTACCAGTAACAACACTCTGATTCTGTAATTCATTCCCAAGCGGAAAAGTATAACCAATGTATTTTCTTATTAGTTCTGTTTACTTGTCCAGATTAAAAAAACAAAAAACAAAAAACAAAAACCAACCAAAAAAAAAAAACACTTATCACTGTATTCTAGAGAGAGCAAATAAAAAGAGAAGACCTCATTGTAAAACTATGCTTTAACAGTAACAGCAACAAAAAGGCTCTCTTCTTCATTTCAAATATTAACTATGATAATAATGTACAGAGTCAAACAAAACTCTGAACATGACATACAGAGTTGAACAAATATAGAGTCATGATTTGTGTGTCCTGATAATATCTGTCCTTCATGTGATTCCATATTCATGAATTAATAATCCTCTCAAAGTGATGAGAACTAGATTATTGACATGAACTTTGACTATTTGGCTTACTCATGGTTAATCACAGGAAAGAAAACAACAACTACACAAAACTCAATCTGGTCTCTATCACATTCATCTCAAAGTGAAACCCAGTAACACTGATCCTTTAACCATGAAATAATATTTTTGAAGATGAGTGAGTGGTAGGCTTATTTTTTTACAACCTTCAGAGAACCCAATAGATGCAAACACACATGATAAAAAGGTTTGCTGAGTTTCATCATTAGACCAATAATAGATGAATTCTCTCTTGAACCCATATGATTTAAATGTGCCCATTCTCACTCCTTACCACGGCCTCCTGCCTATTAAGGTCTTTGCTTCATGCAAATTCCTTTGGCTGGAGTGCCCTTCTCCAAACTACTTCTTGTCCCTGGAAAATCTCCACCAGTCTTTCAAGCCTCAGTTCAATCTTCCTTTTCTCCCAGGTAGCTATAACCTCTCCTTCTTTTATGTCTCTTCTATGACACTCTTCTTGATTAGTACTCAAAATGATCTAACTATTTACATGTCTACTTTCCCAGTAGGGTGTGAGCCTCTTGAAGAACACTTTGGAAATTTTTTTAAAATTTTCTTTGTAGCTCTATTTTCTTGAAAAAAACTGTTATATAATAAGCTCTAAATTATTAAATGAATGAATGAACAAATAAATAAACTTTAAATAACTACTGTTATAAAGTAAGTAAATCTAAAAGTCAGGATATGGCACCTTTTCTAACTCTACACAATTGTACTGCAGTATATTTGCAATTTATACCTATGTTTCTTTTCAAATTAACATTTTCTTTTCAAGATTAAAAACTAGAAGCTCAATCAGTTACTGTTTTCCTATTGGAATTGTGGAGTCTGCCAGAAATAAAATAAAATGCTTCAGAACACTGACCACCAATAAAAAATATAGTATAATCTCTTCTTTATACTCAGATTAATACCCTACTTCTATCCAAATCTTAATGTAAATAAGATCAATGTTCAATTACCAGTTGAATGCTTACCATACAGAAGCAAAGGACACATCAGTCACATTTCCTTGTCCTAATGAAATTCACACTCTTTGTAGAGATGAGAAAAAAAAATCTCAAAAGCAAGTGAAAATTTAAGGTAATATGCTACAATAGGACATGGGAAGGAAGGGAGTGCACTCCTCTTCTGAGAGAGTTAAATCATTGAGTGTTACTTGGAGCGGATGAGCTTTACAAATGAAAGGGAAACAAGTGATATGAATAATACAGTAAAAATACATATTGCATATTTGAGAAGCAATGATAATAATAAAAGTCCACACAACTCTAAGTGGCAGGTCCTAGGACTCTTGCCTGTCTTCTGGCCCATGTATCTGTCCAACTATGTCTCTTGCAACTTCTCTCACACTTGACTAGGGTTAGGCCTGTGCTCTGTTCTGACCATGTTCTTTTCTACTTTGGGGCTTTTGCACCTATTGGTATTTCTGCATGAAGTGATCTCTTCCTATATTTCATAAGGAAACAACATACTTAAGGAAATATTATACATAATGACTCAGTTTAATGATCACCTTCTGAAAAGGCCTTCCTTGACCTCTATTCGTTTCAGTTATCATTATGCCCTGCTTTTATCCTTACAGCATTTCCTAATTTATAAGTAATACATATACAGATACATACACATATATCTATATCTGTATATCTGTATCTTTATTTATTTGTCTCTCTCACACATTTGTTTCCTTATATATTAATTTACCTTCTGTCTCCCCCAAATAAATAAGTGTTTTGAGGACAGAGATGATGTATTTTTCACTCACCAATATAAATTATACGAACTTGTAGTAACTTAACTTTTCTGGGACTAATTTTCCTCGATTATCAAATAAAATCATAATAATACAACAGGTAAACACTATTATTATATTATTGATAATTGAGGAAAATCCTCAATCCACATAGGATTGTTTGGAGGAACAAACTAACATAAAATGGCATCTTAAATATAACGCTTCCTACTGTTCAGAGTTTTTGAATGACTCTCCCAATTTTCCTATATTCAAAAGCATAGAGCTATAAATAGCTATGATATATGAGTTGAAAAGAAGATCTCAAACTTGTTTTATCAGTCTTAGTTGATCAATGCCCTTCCTTGGCCTCCAACACATGGCTTTATGGAAGGTGAAGTTGAAGAAACTAAAAAAGAAAATTCATTTGGAAAACACTGAATTAACAATATTTTTGTCTCTACTCTCTTATAGGGGAAGAAAGAGGGATGCTTTCTCCTCAACCCAAGTATAGAGAAAGGGGTTCAATGGGTTGACTCAGAATTCATGACATGTCTCCCAGATTGCGAGGGTCGTAAATCCAGATAATTGCTTCCTCCTGAAAAAATATGTGATAGACTATGGCTAGAGTTCTTCTACCTGAAAAGAGGGAAGATTGGGAGCTGCACTGAAGAGGAGCTGAAATTCTTCAGACAACAGGGAAAATGTATGTTTCCCATGAATTAGATATGAGTTGAGAGGAGGGAAACTGGCAAGGGATGCTCATTAAAGAGACTCTACTCAAGATGACTGCCTAAACTTCAATAGAAGGGTGGACCAGAGGAAGCTCAGGGACAAGAGAGAGTTAAATGTGGTTATCCAAAGGAAGTCTTGCTTCTATCTAGAAAACCAAAGTTTTGTTATCAGGAAGAGAGCTCAGTTCTATCCAGAAAACCATAGTCTTGAGTTTGCCAGCAGGAGGAACTCAGATGAACCCAGAAAAGCCCCAGGAAGGATAAAGACCTGCAGATTATACATCTATCATCAGAAGGGTATTGAAACTAAATTATAATTATACTACCCATAAAACTAAGTACTTTTCCCATGATTGCTCTCCCATCTCTGCTCTATTCCAGAAAGGTAAAACAACAACAACAAAACAAACAAACAAACAAAAAAACCAGCAAATAGGTTGAAAAAAGAAGTAAATCTTATTCCCTTCTCTGCTGTAGATTTTTTGGCATGAGGCAGGATAGGGTTGGGGAAGAGGATACATTTTAAGTCAAATAAGAGTTCATAGTTTTTATTTTGCACTTGATGTGTTAAACTTATGAGACTATTAGACTCAAGTAGATTATATTATAAATGATCTGCCTGAGATTGTATCAAAAAGAGAGATGAATTAATTCCTAGAGGGGTTTGTGAGAAGGCAGAGAGAAAAAAATGAAGTTGGTTTCTGCTTTTACTTTACTCAGTTCAGTTTATTCAGTGAACTAGGTATGAATGTATTCACAAGGCTTCACACAGCATTGAAAGTTAATGAATGACAGCGATCTAAACATTTGTTATACAATAGGTGCTTCATATGTATGATTTCTCTGCTCCCTCTTCCAATGAAATATTTTTTCGAAAAGATAGTACAGGCCTATCTCATTTTATTGCCCTTCTTTTTAGTATACTTCCCAGATACCACATTTTTTACAAATTGAAAGTTTGTGGTAACCCTGCATAAAGCACGTCTGTTGGCACCATTTTTCCAACAGTATGTGTTCACTTCATGTCTGTGTGTCACATTTTCTTTTGGTAATTCTCATAATATTTCAACATTTTTAATTAATATTATATCTGATATAGTAACGTGATCAGTGGTCATTGATGTTACTATCATAATAGTTTTGGAGTGCCACAGAATATGCCCATATAAGATGACGAATTTAACTGATAAATGTGTGTGTTCTTACTCACCAAATATGTTTTTACATCTTTTCGTTCCCTCTTCTTGGGCTTACCCTATTCCCCAACACTCTGAGGCTAAATAATAACCCTTAAATGGCTTCCAAATGTTCAAGTGAAAGGAGTAATCACACACATATCCTTTAAATCAAAATCTAGAAATGATTATGCTTAGTGAGGAAGGCAAGTTGAAGGCTGACGTAGGTAGAAAGCTAGGCCTCCTATGCCAAACAGCAAAGTTGTAAATACAAAGGAAGAGTTCTTGAAGGAAATTAAAAGTGTGACTCCATTTAACTCATGAATGATAAGAAAGCAAAAGAACTTTATCACTGATATGGAGAAAGTTTTAGTGGTCTGGGTAAAGATCAAACTAGCCATAACAGTCTCCTAAGCTAAAGCCTAATCCAGAGCAAGGTCCTAAATCTCTTCAAGTTTATGAAGGCTGAAAGAGGTGAGGAAACTGTAGAAGACAAGTTTGAAGCTAGCAGAGGTTGATTTGTGAAGTTTAGGGAAAGAAGCCATTTCCATAACATGAAAGTGCAAGGTGAAGCAGGAAGTGCTGAGGTAGAGAAGTTGCAGCAAGTTATCCAGAAAATCTACCTAAGATTATTGATGAAGGCAATTATATTAAACAACAGATTTTCAATGTAGACAAAACAGCCTTGTATTGGAAGAAGATGACATTTAGGACTTTGGTAGCTAGGGAGGAGAAGTCAATGCTTGGCTCCAAGGCTTCAAAGAACAGGTTGACTCTCTTGGTAAGGGCTTATGGAGCTGGTGACTTTAAGTGGAAGCCAATGCTTATTTACCAGTTCCCAAATCCTGGAGCCCTTAAGAATTATGCTAAATCTACTTTGCCTGTACTCTATAAATGAAACTGCAAAGCCTGGCTGATATCACACCTGTTTATAGCACGGTTTACTGTATATTTTAAGCCTACTGTTGAGATCCACTGGTCAGAAAAAAAGATTCCTTTCAAAATATTATTGCTCATTGACAATGCACCTAGTCACCCAAGAGCTCTTATGCAGATGTGCAAAAACATTAATGTTTTCATGTCCACTAACACGATATCCATTCTACGGCCCATGGATCAAGGGGTGATTTTAATTTTTAAAAGTCTTATCATTTAAGAAATACTTTCATAAAGTTATAGCTGCCATAAATTGTGATTCCTCTGATGCATTTGAGTAAAGTAAATTGACAATCTTCTGGATGTCATTAGGGTGATTCATGATTCATGGGAGGCGGTCAAAGTCTCAAGAAAAACAGGAGTTTGAACAAAGTTGATTCCAACTGTCATAGATGACTTTGAAGAATTCAAGACTTTGGTGGAGAAGTAACTGCAGATGTAGTGGAAACAGCCAAAGAACTAGAATTGTAAATGGAGCCTGAAGGTATGACCAAATTGCTACAATCTCATAATAAAACTAACAAATGAAGAGTTGTTTCTTAGGAACAAACAAAGAAAGTGGTTTCTTGAGATGGAATCTACTCCTTTGGTGAAGATGTGAATATTGTTGAAATGACAACAAAGGATTTAGAATATTGCCTAAATTTAGTTGATGAAGCAGTAGCAGGGTTTGAGAGGACTGACTCCAATTTTGAAAGAAGTTCTAATGTGGGTCAAATGCTGCCAAACAGTATCACATGCTACAGAGAAATATTTTCTGAAAGGAAGAGTCAATTACTGTGGAAAACTTCAGTGTCTTAGTTTTAAAACTTGCCATAGCCACTCCATCTTTTTCAGCAATCACCACCCTGATCAGTCAGCAGTCATCAACATTGAGTAAAGATCTTCTGCCAGAAACAGATGATTGACTCACTGAAGGTTCAGATGATCATTAGCATTTTTTAGTTATAAAGTATTTTTTAAATTAAAGTGTTTTTGAATGTAGTACTGTTGCATAGTCAATAGACTACAGTATTGTGTAAACATAACTGTTACATGCACTGGGAACAAAAATAAATTATGTGACTTTATTATGATACTCACTTTATTGCAGTGGTGTAGAATGAGCCTGCAATATCTCTGAGGTATGCATATATAAACTTTTCCAATAATTTTTAAGCTTTTCCTTGAATATCCCACATAATATTTCATACTATAATAAGCTTTCACTGAATCCTTTATAGATTAAAAACCTAGGCAGAGGTCAGTCTTGCCTTATATGATTTAGCATGGATGAGCAACATGGTTCTGGGAAGCTCCCTCATCTAAAGGTTGAAATGCAGGAACAGAGTAAATTTGCATCCGGTGGACTACATCCATCATCTGATAGGAGACAGCAAGTAGCCAGAGTGCAGCAAGATAATCAGGGGCCTGTTGCCCTCTGTAAATCAGAAAGGCTCCTTATAAATACAGTAACAAGCCTGTCTGGTATCCTGGAATTGAGAGTGGATGAAGTGAGAAGCCACCTGGTATCTTTTTCTGGGGAATTTTTTGCAGACTGACCTTAAATGATTGTATCTGTGAATAAATTACCTCATGCTTCTATTATCCAACCAATCAATGCAAGCTTTTCTTTCTCTGCCTTTTCTTTTCCAACATAGGTGAACACAGCTTAAGAGATGATCCAATCGGAGCTTCCCTCTAGAACAAGACCTTTCCAGCCTCTGCTTGAACCCTTCTAGTAACAGAGAACTCACTACATTACAAAGCCCCATCCTCTAGAATCAGGTAGTGTTCATTTTTCTCAAGTTTTTATGTTCCCTAAGCTAAGATCTGCTGCCCAGTAACACCTACTCTCCCTACCTCTACCTTCTGGAATGACAGAATTCTTTTCTATTACTTATTGAGTACTTACTCTGTGAGACAGCTGCTTTGATTAAGTTGTCGATGCTTGGGGGCATAGCAGTGAGCAAAACAAAGTTTTCTACTCTCCTAGAGCTTATATTCTAGTGTACGCAAATACATATATTTATAATGCAATGTTTGGTTGTGATACATACTATGAGGAAAAATAAAGCCCTGAATAAAATGAGAAAAAAATCCACATGAAAGGTGTGTTACAGGCACAAAGAATAGCCAAGTACAAAAGCTGTAGGCAGGAACATACTTAGAACTTTGGAACAGTTGTAAGAAATCTAGTGTTACTGAAGATGCATGGGCAAGGTGAAATTGATGAAAGATGAAGCCAAAGAGGTAGTCAGGGGCTGGCAAACTATGTTAGGGCTATGGATTTTGATTAAGTGGGAAGGGAAGCTAGGAGATAGTTTGCAGCTGGGGTTGATATACCCTAATTTATGTTTTTAAAAAATTACTCAAGCTGTTGTGTTAATAGACTGTAGAGGGTGCAAAGTGGGAACAGGGACCAGTTTGAATACTACTGCAGTAATCTGACCAAGAAGCAATATGATTTGGATTACAGCAGCAAGAGCAGAGTTGGTGAGGATAGACTAACAGGATTTGCAAATGAACTGGATGTGAGTGTGAGTCAGAAAGAGAAAGCAGGGATGATTCTTCTATTTTTGGCCTACACAACTGGATATCATTTGATGAGCCAAAACCAGAAAAAACTGGTTTTGGAAAATAAGATCAAGAGTTATGTTTTGTATATGTTAATCTTAAAATGTCTATTAGATATTTATCACATCAAAGATGATATTAAATATAAGCACAGAGAAAAAACATAAGCATAGGGATAGAACTTATGAAACCTGAAGCACAGGTCCTGATGAGACTACCTAGGAGAAGAGCTTGATAGGGAAATAAGGAGGTAGCAACACTGAATCTTCGGGAACTCTAGGCTTTAGAGGTTAAAGAAAAAAACATTTGAGAACCTCTGTAATTTCCTTATCTAAACTCGTCTACTTGTATATCGTCACAGATACATCTTGGGAGCACATTATTGGAAAACCAAACTAGCTTCTTCCCAGAATAGCTGATATCCTTCGTGAAAATGAAATGTTGTTGCTAGGACTTGAGAAACAAGGAAAAACAAATAAGCCAGAAGCTCCAAAATGTTTTCTTTATTTTCAATTGACTAATGAATCAAATGTTTCACTCTAACAGATGTCCCATCTCTGTTCCATTACTAACATTTTTAACTCAAAGGCATCATGAATACAAATGGTAGCAAAACTGAAGCTTTCACAATCAACTATTACATTTTCCATGATACCATTTCTCACAATTATGTTTTCTTACTGAGAAATTACCCTGATGAAAGCCCAGATAATTTTTTATTTTTTAAGATTACTTAAATTGCAAGGTTTTCCTAAGAAAAGTTGTAAGAAAAAGTTCCAGTTAAAAGTTTTAAAACTTGTAAATTATAATAATGAGGAACTGTACCAACTAAGCTAATAGGAGAAGTAACTAGGCATGACTCCTCATTGAGTGGGTCACAATGCCTTCTGTGAAAGAATACAGATTAATTTCAAAGTGCTGAAGTAAATATTTAGAAGGGAGCAATCCAATTTCATCAGCTAGGTTGGTGTGTTGCCAAACATTCAACTTTCATATTTGGCTTCCAAGGATTCATGTGAAGTATAATGCTTCTGAAGTCTGATCTAATGGAGTCATCAGGAAAAAGATCATTATCAATCTTGCTGGGGCCACCTGAAATTCTTATTGCCAGTAACAATTTAGTGTAGAAATGTGTACAACAGATAAGCAAGTGAATACACTGTTTTACTATTTACAGCAGTGAGGAAATCCATGTGATAGATAATATACCTAAAAGATTATCTTTTATTAGTGAA